>NC_041806.1:34211406-34853713 GCF_900964775.1 Scleropages formosus
ACAACCCGGATGCCTGTCCCGAAGTCGGCTTCTTTGATGTGCTTGGGAATGACAGGAGGTACTGCGCTACCTTCTCTGTGTGTGTCTAAACTGAGACTCCTTTTGCCTCCTACTGCTAAACGTGTGTTGCATAATTAGGCAATGAAAGAGGTCTTTATGTGCAGTCAGTGACTAATGTCAGCTTAAGGTGCACTTAAAACAAGTCATCCGGTCCTCTCATAAATGACAAAAGCTAATCCAGCCAGTAAGTGTACCGATGATGAGCATTCTCTGTGGGTTGAGCTTTGCTGAGCAAATAAATGTTTCACAACCTTACTGAACCAAGGGTTGTAGCAGAAACATTCACTGAGCTTAAAATATGTACTGTTAATGAAAATATAACTGACTGCTTTGTCTTGAACTCTTGCAAAACATTTGAGCTATAACAGTAATACATGTGCACAGCTGCATACTCTATTGCTAAAGGAAGAATCCTTGTAGTTTTATAGTGTGGTGTCAAATGTTTGTTTTGCTGTATTTGACTACTGGTATAGTTTCTGTTTTATTTGTCTCTGGGTCTGACTTTGAGAGAGTGTAACACACTGCAACTAAAATCCATTTTGGACTGGTTCCACACAGATTGTCCTTTGAACAAATTGTTCTTTTAATTGGGAGGCTGGAGTTGTCATAGCGCTTATTACCTCCCTGTTCCTCCAGGAAAGAGTGGGCATCGTTGGGCAACATGGAGAAGGAGGATGCCATGGTAGAGTTTGTCAGGCTACTGAACAAGTGCTGTAAATTATTTGCACCTTACATCACATCACACAAAATTGAGAGAGAAGAACGAGAGAGGAAGAGGTAAGGACTCCTCCAAGGATTCCATGTGCCAGGTTATGAGTTGCCTTGGTCTTCTGTCTCCAGTCTTCTGTCTCTGGGACCATATGGTCTGTCACTATTGTAGAATTTACATTTAACTGTGTCCTCTGCTCAACACGTGTGCAGGAAGGAAGAGGAAGAGCAGCGGCGCAGAGAGGAAGAGGAGCAGGAGCGCCGGCGTCAGGAGGAAGAGAGACGGCGCCAAGAGGAAGAGCAGCGGTTGCGGCGGGAGGAAGAGGAAAGGAGGCAGATGGAGGAGGAGAGACTGCGTGTGGAGCAGCAGAAGTGAGTGGGTCTCCCGCATGCACATCTGGCTCTGTGTTAATGTAATTTTTGAAGATGAAGTGAGTGCAGTTGCCAGGTTTGCACCATTCATCAAAACATCCAGTTTTTCTCCAGAAAACAGGATTTCAGTTTTCTACCTCAGTTTCATACTGAATCTCCAGTAGCTGAAGACATAAATAAATAGGGTTTCATTTCTTGATGTAAACCAGGCGAGCTGGACTTTGCTTTCTGCCTTTTTACTCAGGGTTCACGTGTCTGCTTTGTGTGATGGCCCTCTGTTTCTCACATGTGCAGGCAGCAGATCATGGCAGCACTCAACGCCCAGACAGCGGTGCAATTTCAGCAGTACGCTGCCCAGCAATACCCAGGCAACGTGGAGCAGCAGCAGGTGCTCATCCGCCAGCTGCAGGAACAGCACTACCAGCAGTACATGCAGCAGCTCTACCAGGTGCAGCTGGCACAGCAGCAGGTGTGTGAGCCTGGCCCAAAAGGAGGACAGGGCAGGGTACTGTATGCATTTCTTAATTCTGTAAGGACAAAGTTTTGGTTTAATTCTCCTCATTGTGGAGACCCTCCATATTTCTCCACAGGCTGCCTTACAGAAGCAGCAGGAGGAAGCGATTGTGTCATCTTCGTCTGAGGGAGGGTTGTGCGCTGCCCGTCCCAGTGCTATGGACAGCCCTGCTCTGAATGGGCAACCTAGTGCACATGCGGAGTGTCTGGATCGAGAGTCTGAGGTGGAGCCTGCCGAGGAACTGATAGAAAATGGACCAGTAGGTACGTGCCATGCTCATTGCAACTGAGCCAATGGTGTCTGTACTAGTACAAATGGATAAGGATGTGCTCTTTCAATGAGAATATCTGTTCCTGGTCTTGTGGAAAAAAATCTGCACCACACTCTCAGGCTTCCCCTCTCCTCCTCTGCAGATGTGGCCCCTGTGATTGCTGCCCCCTCTATGTGGACGCGACCACAGATCAAGGACTTTAAGGAGAAGATCCGGCAGGATGCAGACTCTGTGATTACAGTGGGCCGGGGTGAGGTGGTGACGGTGCGTGTGCCCACCCACCAGGAGGGCTCCTACCTCTTCTGGGAGTTTGCCACGGACCACTATGATATCGGCTTTGGTGTATACTTTGAGTGGACAGACTCGGCCAACGCGGCAGTCAGCGTCCACGTCAGCGAGTCAAGCGATGACGAAGAGGACGAGAGTGGTGTGCTCCTTTACTTTTTTTTCTCTTTTGATCTTTTTGCATCTGGTGTTTATCATTACTTTATTAAATAGGATGCATACAGCTCGTTGTGTAGTGGTTATAGCTGCTGCCTTTGGACCCAGAGGTTGCAGGTTTCAGTCTTACCGCCATCTGTAGTACCTTTGAGCAAGGTACTTACTCTAAAATTGCTCCTGTAAAAATTACCCAGCTTTATAAATGGGTAAATAATAGTACTATTAAGTTATTTTGGAGAAAAGTTGTCAGCTAAATGAAATAATTCTTTCTAGATTTTCAGTTCCTCTGTTACAGTAGGTGTTGGTGCTGTGGAGCGTGTGGCAGTAATGGTTTCGAGTAGAGCATGAGAAACAAGCCCAGTGTCTTGGCCCTTTCCACAGGGGACGGCCCAAGTGAGGAAGAAAAAGCCAAAAAGAATGCAAGCAAGCCCCAGGTGGATGAGATAGTGCCGGTGTACCGGCGGGACTGCCACGAGGAGGTGTACGCTGGGAGCCATCAGTACCCCGGGCGAGGGGTGTATCTGCTCAAGTTCGACAACTCTTACTCTCTCTGGCGATCCAAAACGGTCTACTACAGAGTGTACTACACCAGATAGGTCCAAAGTCTAACGCTGGAGGCTTTCCCAGTGCCCCCTCAGGGTCTGGAGAGGAGGCGAGGAGCACACATTTGCATGCCCAGTAGGAGGGCCTCTTGTCCTTTTCTGAAAGGAGATGAGTAGTTCAGCCCCATATCCCCACCTCTCTGCTCACAGCTCACGTTTGTTTCCAGCGAAACACTGCCGTAGCTTTCCAGCAGAACTGAGCGCCATTCCCTTCTTTCTTTTTCTTTTAATCCCCTCTTGTATAATTCTGTGCTCTGTTTTCAGTGGTTATACACGATGTATACGCTGCATTAGATCCACATATTAACATCTACAAAGGCAGCATTCATGAGCAACATAATTTTTGCAATACAAAAGAAAACATTTAAGGATTAAATGGCATCAGAACATGACCAGATATTCCATAATTGCAGATACTTAAGATGGAGGGAAATGCAGCCAAAATACTGCAAAAAGTGAAATATAGACTATTGTGGTAAAAATGAAATCCTGTTCAAATGTTACAGATCATCATAACTAAAAGGAGCAAAGTAGGAGCTACAAACAGTGTGTAGCTGCATGTGTGTGTGCACCTGGACTCTCTGGGCTGCTGCAAGTACATCTGTTGAAGGTTTGACTGGGGTGTTTTGTTTCCTGGAAACCACATTTTCTGTAACTGCTAAAAGCAGCCCTGGCTCTCATTCATTTTTGAATAAACAAGCAAAACCAAGTAACGAATACACCACCTTTTTGGAGCTCATGTTGCTCGCAAAATGTATAGTGATATTCATCTTGAATTCCAGTCATCTAGGGTACATGGTAGGGGTTCATCAAGGCCAAAATTACATTTGTTATTGTAATTAATTCCCCAGACAGGGTGATAATCATAATAGCAACTGATGTCAAAATAATTTTCCTATCTTAATGTGATCTTATGACTTGTGGCAATTTCTCATATATCCTGCCTTATTCACCTCATGGCATGTTCACATTCTTGCAGGTAGTGCATAGAGCAATTCTGCTTCACAACTCTAAGAAATGATGCTGTTTTCCAGCTGTCTTATGAAGTTAAAATGTATTTCAGGAGGTTACCCTTGAAGGCTTTTAGCTTTGGGAATCTCTGTATGACATGCCCTTACTTTTTGAAGTTTCTTCACTTGCTGCGCTTACCAGCTGATCCAAATGGTCCTTGGGAACTTGCACCATGCTTGGTAGGCTTGCTGTTTTCCACTCATCTCCTTCCATCATTTGCTCTCTTGAGTTTCTGTTGGCTTCGGCTGCTCCAAACACCCCCCAGTGTGCTCCATTGCTGCAAACTTACTTCGCTCCTGGTGTGTTAAACTGTAGCAAGTAATTATTTCCGAAGAGAAGGTTCTTTATTTTACCATCTCCTTGAAGCAGCAAAAACAGTATAAAACTAATGCATCCATCTTACTGATGTTTGTGGGCATCTCTCTCTCCCTCTCCCCCGCCTCTCGCCCTCCCTCCGGTCTTAACTTTTTACTTTTCCGTCTTCGTTTGAGGCTTCTGTCCTCGCTCAACTTCTCTGTGTAAGGCTCGGTGGACAAAGTTCCTCAAGTGGCTTCTCAAACACAACTGCAGACTATTTTGCCATGGCTATATTACCAGTACACCTGTTACATTTGATTTTTTTTTTTTTTTTTCTTTATTTCCCTACAGAAGCTACATGTAAAACACCAATCTCTAGTCTTTTTTTGTAACTTTGTTTACTGGATTTTCTCATAGGGATCTGAAGAGCAAGTGGAATGTCCTTGGTGTCATGATCAAGCTTGCAGTTCTCTGTGATCTGCACTAAACCCAGTTCTGGCTGTGGCTTATGAGTCCTGAGCAAAGGAGCTCTTGCTGTGTCCTGCAGTGTTGCTTTTTTGAGTCCTTTGCGACCCAGTTTGTATATAACACCATAGTCCTGATTGCTGTGAACTTAATGGAATACTGTTTTGTGTACAGTGGGGGGTGGCATGAAAGTGTTTAACATTATCACTGTCACTAGCTGACACACACTTGGCACGAACAAATCAACTTTCAGATCAACAGCCTTGACTGTTACCGTCCTAGCAGTCTTGTAGATGTTGGTGTTTTTATTCCGAGGACAGGATTTCATCATCAGTGGTTCTACTCTGCAGTGAAAATGTTAAATACAGTCCTTACTGGAAGGAAATGGAGGTCAGGGTTAGGTCTTTTTTTGTAATCGATTTATGCAGAATGAGATTGTACATTGATTGATGTTAAAAGGTGAAGACCCATGTAAATTTGCAGACTTGTACGAGGAGTCAAGTTGAGAGGATTTTCGTGGCTTTGACCAGTTTGATCAAGTGTAAAACTCTTGGGTGTGTATTTAATCTTAATTAAACTTCCATATATCTGTACTAATGGACTCTGACTCTTTCATAATGCAGTTCTGTTAGTCATAAAAGGGTAGGATGTTTGTTCTAGTATACCTATTTCAGTTGTTTAAAAGTAATGGTCATCATAAACTTGGTTGCATTTACTTGTTAAAAGTAATGAACTAGATATTTTTTGCCAAGAGGTCAAAATATTGCTGGGAAATCAAACCTCAGGATCAAATGCATTTAATGTCTTCAGATTTAAAGATTTACCACCTTAAGAAAATGTTGCACAGGACTGGTTACTGTGTTTGGGTTGGTATTTGATCTCATCTTCTGAAGGGAAGGGCCCAAGACTCAGCAGTTTGCCAACATACACTGCATCTGTAGTTGGCTTTTTTTTTTTTTTTTTTTTTTTCCCCCTTTCTTCAAATTTGGGTATGAATTGAAGGAATGTGTGTTCACATCTATACTCATCATGAGATGGAGAGATATAATGAATTTTTTTTTTTAAACTGACTGCTGCCTTTACCATTATTCCTTTTATTGATATACAGTACTTGCATATCAAAGCTGGTGTCTTGGGTTTTGAGGCCTGTGTTGGTTGGCTTCCATCCAGATTCAATGTTTGGCCTGTCTGTTCAGCTTCTGAATCACTTTATACAGAGCTACTTATATGTAAAAGGTTTCCCATTGGGTCCTTATCAACCCATTCAACAACTTTACTGTCCATTCTTTGTCAGTATGCATGATTGTAAAAACTAATTTCTATGAATAATAATGTAATGATACACATAAGACTCCTGAGTTTACTATGCGTACAAACAATTGTAATACTTGTATCTGAGTCTGATATAAATTAAGCCCTTTAATCATATCCAACCTGTACTGTCCAACTACAACCACAAGGGGGCAGTAAGCCCTTCAGGTAGTGGTACTCTGAATTACCTCAATCGCAACCCTTGTGTAATACCTGCGACTTGATCATTATTCTCATTAGTTAAATTTTTTCTTTAAAGATTTTGTTTGAATTAAGTCCCACTAACTATACTGTCGGTCATACTAGAGAAATATTCGTCCTCTAAATTTTCTTATGTAATATGAATAATTTAACCAGTTTTTAGCCGAGCTAAAATTGAGGCACTCTGCTGTGTAAGATCATCTTCATGTCTACTGTTACAAAAATATATTCAGTTAGAGTGATCTATATATTTTCTAACTACATATTTACAGTATTTTCTCACTGTTCAATGTTCCTGTTCCATCGGGGACAATGGTCCAGGTCCACCTGGAAATCCAGTCCGCATTTTCCCTACAGCAGCCCGTGAAGAAATGGAGGCAGGTAGGTAACTGGTCGCAGTTGTTCCAGATCCGAGCTACAGGTGATCCGCCAGATCCTGGTTTTCCTGCGTCTATGACGGACTCGCGCTCCAGTGTAGCTGGCTGTCAGCAGCTCAGCGCGAGCAGCCCAACCGGGCATCTTTTGTAGAACATGGCGGGATATTCACTTTGTTCAAACACAGCACTGTGTAAAACAACCAAACTTCGGCTTCTGTTGTGAGGGGGGACGCGACACGGTGCTTATTTACACTTTGTTGTGGTGGGAAAAGTTTAAAAAAAAAAAAAAAAAAAAATGCCGTTTGTCGCGAGGACAGTGGAGCCGCGGCTTCTGTGCCGGCAGCCGAGAGGTTCGGCGGTGCCGGACGAGCGCGCTCCCGGGTCTCCGGCGCTGTTCGCCACGCTAGACGAGGTGTGGGGTCGCGCGCTGGGCGGACTGCTCCAGCAGCTGTCCGACCTGTCCCGGCACGCGGCCGACCTTTTCTCGGACCTCGAGGCGGAGAGCCGAAGCGTGTGGCTGCGCTCCGCGGGGCTCCAGCGGCGCCTGGAGACGCTACAGGGCTCCGTGCGGAGCCTGGACCCCAAAAAAGTCAAAATCCGTAAGTTCAAATTTTTCGCACAGCGACATTTCACTTACCAGCAAGCAACAGAAAAAAAACATAGTGTATTTTTTTATTTTAATACGAATATGTAGTTTCCTCAGGTAAATATGATATAATCACTCGCAAGACAAGTCCGTCACCGCCTGAGGAATGTTCACCAGTTTTTCTAGTTGACTGCGAAGAAGAAGTATTAACTTCGCGCGAGTGTGTAGCCGCTCTTATTTTGCTGTGTCTAAACAGAAAAGCAAGTGTTTAGAGGGCCGCTTGGGAGAAGCGGCCACAGACACACAGTTTGTGGAGGCAGACATTCGCGGACGTGTGTGAAGGTCTTTCTGAGGCACGGTTTCCGCGAGCGCGAGTGGAGCACAGTGTGTATTTGTGGAAGCGGCCTTGCCAGCCTCTTGGCTTTTTTCGGCACGTTCCCTCCTGTATGTATGTGTGTTGTTCACTTCAAGAACACACTCACTTGTCTCCAGAATATGTTGTTTTGGTCTTGGGAGGAGGTGTGCAGCATGTTTTTGCTTTTTTTTTTTTTTTTTTGGAAAACCACTCAGTGATTTGCAGTCTGATCACTAGTAGCCA
Organism: Scleropages formosus; assembly: GCF_900964775.1. Lineage (NCBI taxonomy): Eukaryota > Metazoa > Chordata > Actinopteri > Osteoglossiformes > Osteoglossidae > Scleropages > Scleropages formosus. Next base: position 34,219,221 of record NC_041806.1, read on the forward strand.
CCGTCACAGGGAGGAGGATGTGGTTCCCAACAAGCGCTGGACCCGCTGGTGTTGTTGTGTGGCCTGGCGCTTGGCGGATGCCCACGTCTCCCTTCCTCTCTGCTTCCCTTTCCTCCCTTTCCCAGTGTTTTCCATTACATTTATTCTCCTTCCCCGGGAAGCCGCAGGTCATGTGGGATGGGGATGGAGAGGAGCCCACCGGGACCTCAGCTGTGGACCTGGACTCCATCTCCATGAGGAGACGCTGTCTTTCGTTGAGAGCCCAGATCTGAGGCCCGCAGAGTGTGTGGCAGAACTGGAAGGGATGCATCCTCTCAGTGGTACAGCAAAATTCAAAGCAGTCGTGACATTACATGTTATAATATATGAAATGTACGACAATGGTAGGCGCCTGCTTCTTGCCTGGACCCAGAGCACATTTGGAGGGGACTTGTGTTCCACGGCAGGGGGTGAATTTCCCTAGACCAAGTTTTGTCCCATATGCCCTCAAGCACCACTGTTATTGAGCAGTGATTTCATGCTTGATCATGTATGTGAATCTCTTTTCTGGGTGCATTTCCTGTGATCCTCTGAAATCTGGAGTAAGAAATGTTTTCTTCTGCCAGATGTTCAAGCCTGTCTCTTGTTGCTGTAGTCTTATTTATGCTGCAGTTGCGTATTTATTTTATTTTTTTTCTTTGCCCTTCTCCTTGGCTGGTTTGTTCTAGAAACAAGTCAGCGTAGCTGCATTATAAAATGCTCAAACAGTCCCAAAAAACTACCAGTGGTTTAAAACCTGTTGCTTAGATGTCTGCCAGCATTTCATCTGTTTCTCAATTGTGAAACAGTTGAGCTATGCAGCTCTTAGTAGGACTGAATGGTTTTCTAGTGTGGTTAAGCTTTCTTGTCGTTTTTTTTATAAAATGTTCTCTCAGATGGTGAGGTGTTTTCTCCTTTTCCCCGCATGACATTCGTTCTCGAGATTGTTCTTGCTTGATTTTCTTGAACTCTGCTGGTACAGAACTCTCCAGTGACTTGGTTGTTTTGGTCTCTCACTGCATGATAAGTGGTAGGGCCAAGTTTTTTGCAGCTTTCATTCAGCATGTGGGTCACTTACAGATAACATCAAATTCATTTTGCTAAAGCCTTGGAACAGTGGAAAAATGTATGAACCTACAGCCTATAGAAGTTGAAAAATGTCAGTATATTCAACTGCTGCCAGTATTTCCCATTAACATTCCTTCTTTGTTCTGGTAAATGGGCATCTGGTGCAATTAGTAAAGTTTCATGTAGGCATTTGAGGGTGTTGTCATTCTCTCACATGCTGGACCCAAACAAGGTATTCTGTTCCATTCTGTTACACACACACACACACACTGGCTGAAACCGCGTATCCCGAGTGGGGTCGTGGCAAACCGGAGCCTAACCTGGCAACACAGGGCACAAGGCTGGAGGGGGAGGGGACACACCTAGGATGGGATGCCAGTCCATCGCAAGGCACCCCAAGCAGGACTCGAACCCCAGACCCACCAGAGAGCAGGACCCGGCCAAGCCTGCTGCACCACCATCCCCCACTTTATTCTGTTCCACTTAAGATATTTTATCCTGATGTTCTACAAAATGAGATTTTGTTGAGTTGCCTTGACCCTACTCTGTTGTGCATAGTCAGGATGAGTCTGTGACTTTGTAAAACTCAAGCTCTGTGACTCATGTCAATGTGACAATAATGACACTGAATTACCTCACTCTGAAATAATCTCAAACATTTTGCTAAGAATAGTGAAGGCCTTTGGGCTGTTGCTGGGTTTCCTTGGCTTTTTATCTTACTGTGGAAAATGTCTGGTCTGCTGAATAACTTGTTATATTTCAGTTTCCAAGTCCATAGCCCTTTATCGAGAAAGGTAATATTTTTAAAGTTAATGTTAAATTAATTCCGTATAAGGTAAAACAAAAAACCATGTACTATAAAATCCTCCCTCATTAAAATACTGTCTGACACCTGTTTCCACTAGCACATTAGTAAACCCGATGCTACCACATCTTTTCCAGAAGCAAGAGAAGCTGGCTCCTGGTAGAGGGATGCTTAAACAGTGTGAATGCTTTGCATCACCAATGCAAGATTCTGTTGTAGCATATAATTTTCAAAATGTATTATTTTCTTTCTGATGATGTTAGTGAACTGGGACAGAAACAGGTTGGAAAGTCAAGCCTTCCTTGCTTTAGGTGAACTAACCTATGTGAAGCTATTCCCACCCCCCCAGCAAACACACATTCTCCCTTTCTTTCATAATGATGAAGCTCCTCAACACTTGTGCTCCCTGGCAGCAGGAGAGCATGGGGATCCTTTACAGTTTCCTTTTGTGCACTTTTTGGAAAATTCTGCCTGTTGCACTGACTGAATTCCAGTGCACAGCCTCCCAGTTTCCAAAGAAAGCAGAGTGCTCACTCACTCTCTCCCTCTCCAAGGCACAGACCAAGTTGCCACAGGTACGAGAGGTCATCTAGCTATGCCCATTGTGCTGGGAGGCAGATGTTGTGTCCTGTAGGACTGCCTCTTCTGCTTTTATGAAAAAGACCCCCAGAAATCCATTTTGTGGTTTATGTACATATGTCTCAATAGTTACTGTTTGTGTCTTGCCACACAGTTTGTAGAGTATGTTTATATTGTATCCTCTAGGATGTATTGGGTCTGGACTTTTTTTTTTTATTGTGCATTAATAAAGATTTCAGTCTTTTAGAAAAAAGAAAGGTCCAAGGTTTGAAAACAGTGTGAATGCTTTGCATCACCAATGCAAGATTCTGTTGTAGCATATAATTTTCAGAATGTATTCATTTCTTTCTGATGATGTTACTGAACAGAAACAGGTTGGAAAGAAGTCAAGCCATGTATTTTTTGACATGAATTGTATTTTTTTTTTCCTTTCCATTTTGTTCAGTTTGGGACCAGAAAATGGAATTCCACTGTGGAATTCCCACTTTTCATTTACTCAGGTCTTTGTCACCTTGGAACCACACCTCTGGCAGAAATTTCAGACGCTCAAACACACGCTCCTCATGTGCTGCAGAGACCAAAGGAGAGGCAGATTCAGTACCAGTACCGGTGCTTGATTGGGCTGTGATCAAACACCTCTGTTCTGAAACAGCTGCATTCTGCTGCTTATCCACCCCACATACTTATAGAGCATGTGGCCCTCCTCCTGAGCTGACATCTGGTAACTTTGTGGGTAACATCGTTTGAAGCAAATTCTGGAGTAATCAACTAATCTTTTCTGAATGATGATGACATCAGTTGGTATCTGAGCTCAAGTCATGATCTTGCATTAAAGACTTTGGTTGCATTTGGTTATTTTGTAAAGTGTTTGTGTTGTCAGTCCGAGTTCTGCACTTGCTGAACGGGTTCAACCTGTGTTGGTGTATTTGCTTCACACTTGACTCAAGTTGCTCCCCAGCCCCCCTTTTTTGAACTGCAGTATTGAAATAATACCTTTAATTTCTGGATATGTTTTGCTACATCATGATACATAGTCTTTATAATGTTTGAATTCTTGTCTTATTAAGCTTGGTCTAACTTTTAACTTTACTAAGTACTAGCAGTGCAGCAGGTAGAATTGGTGGTTCATACCTCCTGAGCTGTGCATCCAGATGTGGGCTGTGGTCTAACAGACTGTGTGGAGCTTGAACATTCTCCCCTTGGTACAGGTTTCTTCCTGGAGTCCAAAGAGTTTCTGGTGAACTGGTGATGCTAAAGTGCCTTTAGTGTATATAAATGTCAGTGTGTTACATTGTTGGGTGAATGATTTTAGGGAATTTGGTGTATCTAGCTCTGCAAGTAGCCTTATAATAAAGGTGTAAGCTAAATACTAGTTAGTAATAATGTCCTAGATATAAAAATTTATTGTTGATATTGCCAAAACTGGTGTTCTCACATAAAAAGTTTACAAGCTGTTGAGGTATTCGTGACAGATTTAAGGAATATTGTAAAATATTGAGCTGAGTGTTCTTTTGCATGTTCTGTATACAGTTTCTCAGCTTGCATAAGCACAACTATGGAAATGAGCAAATTCTAGCTGCTTGCCTTCTGTTGGTTGCTGTGAATGTTTGTTTTAACAATGGCTTTGCGTATAATCTGTATTGCAAATATGGGTCTTCTGTGCAATGAGTAGTCTTCCAAGAGTCAAAAAGATATAGTTCTCCTTTTTTTCTCAAATTAGCATTTTATTTTCAGAGATAGATGTAGAAGTAATAGAAATCAGTGGTATGTCAGTTATGTGACACAGCCTTGCCACAGTTTTCCGTATAATGTGTTTTTTTTCACAGATGGGTAATGTTAATGATGATACACAGTAATATCCTGAGGTTGTGAGCTGTTTAATATAGGAAGTCAAGTGTTTGTCAGGTAACTTTGTTATGGAAATTCAAGAAGTTTCTTCTGACTCATACCCAGTTTTATTCTGAGCCAATATATGATTTAAGATTTTTCTGAAAAAAGTTTTGAATTATGTTTGTTGATCAAAGTCAAAGCCAAAGTTTTCATTTAACTTTATCAAACATGATGTATAATTTACTGCACCAACACAGAGCCTACTAAAAGGGGTAAATTCTAGATAGACCAAGTTTTAAGTGGTTTATTCATGTTTTAACAATATAAAGGTTTCCGTCAATAGCTGATGATAGTGGGGAAGAAATTGGATTTAGGCTTTAGTGCCTTTGGAAACCAGAAATCTAATGCACTAAATCAAAGCTTCTGCTATATGGATCAAAATAAAGGCAAATCCACATAAACTTCTTGTGTGTGAAGTTAGAGGACATTTTCATTTTACAGATTATGTAAAAGGGTTCTTGTCCCTGAGTGCCAAACCACTCAGGGTTAGGAGAGTGGAACACAGCTTTGAATCCACGTGGCATTGCTTGGCTAGAAATTCCATCCCTGACCTTTTAACCTCTCATACAAGCAATAGGGTGCTAGCGCTACACCTCTTCACCATGGACTGTTAGCCTTTAGATACTCAGATATTGCAAATTGAGCCTGTTTTCATTTTGTCCCTCGGGGTCCCAGTGAGAGTGTGTGCGTTTATGTGTGAGATGGCTGCTAAGATGAGAGTGATGCTCTCAGTTAGATGTCAGTTGTGCTTACTGACAGACATCGAAAAAATTGAAATGTGCTGATCCGTTTAATCTTTGAGTTTATTCTAAACCTTAAAAAGAGCAAGTCTTTATAGAAAGCAAGACTTTGACAGCAGCCCTTCATAACTGCGCTGTCCTGTGTAAACTTTATAGTCATTGGCATGCTGCCACTTGCCTGCGACCAGAACCTTGCCTTGGAAAACTAAGCTCTTCATTTTATTGATTTCAGATTCCGAAGGATACATTTTGTCTAATCCTAGTTAGCTATGCTTTTTTTTTTGGCTGAATTTACTGTGTTTCGTAACTAGTCAAGTGTCCAAAGGTTTGTCTTCAAATGTAAAAAGAGCAAGTAATGAGAGAGATTGATAAACCCTGAGCATGTGTGGTTGTGTTTTATTTAAACTTTTGTTTAACAGTAAGTCCTACCTTTCAGAACATTTTTCAGATCATGAATCAACTGCCTGCACATGAATTCTGTCTTTAGTCCACATGATCTGTATTTGTGAAATTGTCATACATCCAAACGTTTAAATTTACTTTCATTCAGTCTTATTATTTATGTTTGTCACAAATTCTTGACCTTCCACAAAGAAAATGTGTCGGAAATACTGATCAGTTGTGTCTTTAATGATTGACTAGGAATCAGAACTATCCATTTCTATTCAGTTATTAGTTTGCATACCTTTGTTTGGAGGAGCCTGTGAATGAAGCACTGATGGTCCAAGCAACACAAAGCCCGCGTTGCTTTGATTTTGAAACACCGCTGCCTTCATGGCGATGATTAAGGATGGGGTGCCTGGGAACGATTACATCCTGTGGATCCTGGATTCTCCCAGTTCTCCTTTGCGACCCTCTTGTGGTGGCCAGTGTTCTCAAAGAGGCGCATGCAGAACACATCCTGCTTAAACAAAACTCCGGGAGGTCAGCCAGTACTCCTCAGCATGACGCAGACAGAGTGGCCATTCTTCTCTCCTTCGTTCCTGTGCTAGGGCCTCTCGCCACAGGGTTGCAGAGGCGTGAGAGAGTGTCCTTAGGGCCATTCTGAATGCCCCTGGTGGCATGGAGATCATCACTCTGTTGTGCTCTCCTGTTTTTAGCCTCCTTACACCACCATTCTAACCTTTCCTTTTTCTGCCATTCCAATGAATGGGCTCTGTACTGCTTCTTTTTCTTTTTTAATTAGTCAATTCTTGGAGGTTCTAAATGTTCATTTGTCACTAGTTGCCTTGTGTTAGGCATACCTCACTTTACTAAGGGTGCACTCATAACCTTTTGAGCTTGTACTATCAAAACCATCCCTACTTGAAGGTATTACCTGTAGAAGAAAATGTGATTTGTAAAATTGAAACAAACATCAACACATGAAGATATGCTAAAATGATATGGTGTAAAAGCAAAGGAACAAACTTAATCCTGTTTCTAAATATGTTTTCCCATCTGGCTGTTGTGCTCTCAATGTAAGATATTCAAACAGGAAATATTCTGTAATTCCCCCCTCCCGCGTTACTACTCATGCAGGATTAACAGTAGTTTTGCCTTGCCTGTACACGTGGCCCTTAATGCGATGAGCAAGGCGGCAGACCCTTGCGTGCTCTTCCAAACCCATGCCTTCTCCTGTGCACCATGCCTCATGCTCCAGCTGTAAGCCTTGGTGACCCTGCAGCTGGCGTTGCTGCAGCATGACCATTTGAGCTGGAACGATGCAGATTGCATCACTAATGACAGAAAAAGCCAGATATGAAATGGAGGAAGATGTTAAATAATAGGGGTTTTGAAAAAGAAGGGATGATTGAGTTTAATCTCCACTTGGATTAGGGCACTAGAGTTTCTTGTGTATTTCCTAGGCTTTGGGCACAGCCTGGCTACATTTAGACAGCTGCCTGTTCAACTAACAATGGATCCATCAAGTATTGCTGACCCAAATATGTTTGCTGCTGTTTTTTAGAATAAAAGTTCAGAATCAAATTGTTACTCTGACTGCTGTGCTGATCCTTTTGCTATGATTCTATTAATAATGTGAAATAACTTAAATTTGTTTCCTTTTGGCAATATGTTTGAGGTTTAGAAACATTTGGACAAGCTGTGTTCATGCTTGTCCTTTCAAAGATGTATGCTGTTGGTGCTGTAACATCAGAGTTACTGTGTAAGAGCAAACCCAGTTAGGGTTGTGTTTTTGCCAGTTGAAAGACATGTTTATATTGAAAGCTGTAAATCATAATGCTTACTTATATAAAACCTGTGCAGAATCCCCTTGAACTTCTGATAAGATTGTTGCAGTATAGAAATGTATTGTAAGGCCACAAATAGGAAAAAATGTAGGGCCACTTTCAGAGTTCAGGAAATGCTTCATACAAATGGCAATACAGTTCTGGAACAAACTTCTTGGCATCACAATCATATGGTTCATTCAAGGCTAAACTGGACAGAATTTTAGGCAGTGTTTAGTTACTGGGTAAACCAAACAAGCCGGGTAAGCCAAATGTTTGGCTGCATTTTATAAAGGAGCGTGATGAAAAGCAAAACCCTGTGCATTGTCACAGTTTGCTTTGTGTCCTCTGACAGATGCTAATGGAAGTACCCATTTACCAACATTCAAAGAACATTGCATACTTTTCTGTTTTCCTGCTGTAGAACTCAAGGGCTGAAAAAACAAAAATAATTGAATATAATATGTCTCATTTGTCTTGACATTCTCCTATCTTTATGCCTGATATATACAGCATACACTGTGTGTGTGTATAGCATGATATACCTGTTGCATGAATTATGATTACTTGATCCTAGTCATCCTGTCTGGGTTATTAAAATAATCCTTTTGAATATGTTGTTTATATAGACTTCTGTCTTCCAAAGACTTTAGTTTGGCTGAATTTTCCTACTCAGCACTGAGAGTTTGTGGATTAGCTAAGGTTTGTTGGTTGACCCATTTCTGTATTGCATTTTTGGCCTCTGTTACTGCCAGTATGACATCAAGCTTGACTATTCTCCTGGCTGAGGTCAGGAATTTCATTCCAGTGACCTGCATTGTGCATTACCGAACTGTAGTCTGGGAGTCCACATCTCTACCTACCGCCTGTATTGTCTCTGCCACACCATGGCTGCTATTTGATGTAGGCCCTTTTCTTGGTCATACCACACTGCCTGTGTCACTAGGGTCTGCTTTCAAATCATAAAACTATTAGCCAGGCTTTCCTTCTTAATCCTTGCATTAATGCTGCTTTTTGTATTCCTAAAGTGGACATAATGAGCTGGAGATATTGCAGGCGTATAGACCATAGACCTCTATGGTAATATTCTCAAGAATAGGGCAAACATGTACAATGGAAGTTCTTTCAGAAACTTTTAAAATTTGAAGCTAAGAAGGATTTGCTTCTTAAAGGCTGCTAAGATGTATGTTTGCATGCATCATGTCTGCAATATTCAAAAGTGGATGTAACTGTTGAGATTTGCTTGGGAATAGTTTTTTCAAATTGCTACCAGTTTTCCATCATATTTAGCATCCTTGGGGAGTCTACATAAGGAAGGCTTTAAAGCTCCTCTGAGGCATTGGAATACTTCTGTTTACCTTTTAATGGGTGTGTAGAATATCTTTAACATATGAGCAGGCTGAGACTCAGTGGACTGGTATCCCATTCAGGTTATGCTCTGCCTCAGACTCACTTCTTTCTGGGAAGGGTTTCTGACCACCTTGACTCTGCACTAGAGTGGTTAATGATAATGGATGGATAGATCGATGATGAGGCTAACCTGTAACTTGCTTTGCATTATTGTTGTAGGTATTGTGTACCACAGGGTTGTGTATAGCAGGATGCAGAGAATTTAATCTGAGAGCTTTCGTAAGAAAAATAATTTCTTCATTCACAGCTATTCCGCGGTGATGTTCAAGGAAAAGCTGACTTATGTCAGTCATTCTGCTGTATTAAAGGTTCAAATAGATGTGGGGTGTTTGAGGGCAGCTGTTTGTTCCACCTTTGAAAGTACAGCACTTCGCCATCCCTGCATTAAAATCAGCACATACTTGCCAACTGCATAGAAACTGTTGACAACAGGGCATTTTTCCATGTTTTATCTATGATCTCTTTTGAATGTTTATTTAAATATAAGTCATTCAGATAAGATTGTTAGGCATACACAGCAGGGATGCAGAACTGCATGATGTAGTCACGCACAGCTCTCAACCTGTCGATGAATAGTTCCACCTGCTTATCGAGATATGTGAACCACTGTCTGAGCTGCAGGTGTGTGTGTACAGGGGATGATGGAGAAACCATCTGTTGATGGCATGTCAGTAAATGATGTCTAATAGCTTTCCTTGTCCTCAGGTGAAAGCACTCATTCTGTGTTGGATTGGATTGGTAGCCTATGCTAACATACAACCCTTTATGGTAGTTCTACAGTGTATACACTATTAAAATGTACAGCTGTCGTGGCTTCAGTCTCCTCAGGGTAAGTGCAGTATTAGAAAAAACTGTTTCTAATGGGCGTGTAGAATCCCCCCCCCCTTTTTTTTTTTTTTAAAGAAAAAAGGTATTCTCCACGCCCAGTATCAACACTAGGAATGCTGACTTAAATTGTATTTTGTTGGGTTTTTTTATAGGAAGATCAAAAAGAAGAAAATCTGCTGTGGAGTAGCTTGGGGAAAGTAAAAGTAGCTTACCCAGGAAGTTACTCAAGGGGTGTCTTGCTCTACTCCACAGACTTTGTGATGAGTGTCAGGAAATTAGGCTGATGTGTCCTCCTTTATCATAGTTGGTGCATGGATAGCCTACTAACACAGATACATATAGATGTACAGTACAGTAAATGGAATTACTGTTTACTGGAATTACAGCTGTGAATATTACAGCTGCATTTTGAAAAATGTAAGTTTGGAAACAGTTTGCATGAGTGCTAATAAAAATACATTTTTACAGGGATTCCCTTATTGTTTTCCCTCACAGTTAAATTGATTAAACGTAATTAATATATAACAGCTTTCTTTTGGTTTCCAGTATCGCAACATTTATGATTATTTTTAAATGCCATCATTGTAACAATTTGTTGAAATTGTCCAGCTTTTCAGTAACTAATATATTAAGTTTTCGGTTTCTGGTGGCATGTGGATTTTACAGTGTTCTCTCCAGTAATGATTGTAAATGTAATGTAAAACCTGAAGAATTTTAATAGATGACATCTTTTTTGCTTCCCCCCCCCATACATACACTGATGAGCCACAACATTAAAACCACTGACAGCTGAAGGCTCTGGGCAAAGTTCTCCTGGGAAACCTTTGGTCCTGGCATTCATGTGAATGTTACTTTGACACGTACCACCTGCCTGAAGATTGTTGCAGACTACTTACCCCCCTTCATGGCAACAGTATTCCCTGATGGCAGTGGCCTCTTTCAGCAGGGTAATGCATCCTGCCACACTGCAAAAATTGTTCAGGAAGGGTTTGAGGAACATGACAAAGATGTTGACTTGGCCTCCAAATTTCCACAGATCTCAATCTAATTGAGTATCTATGGGATGGGCTGGAAAAACAAGTCCAATCCATAGAAGCCCCACCTTGCAACTTTCAGGACTTAAAGGATCTGCTGCTAACGTCTTGGTGCCAGTTATCATAGGATACTTTCAGAGGTCTTGTGGAGTCCGTGCCTCGATGGGTTAGAACTGTTTTGGCGGCTCGAGGGGGACCTACACAATGTTAAGCAGGTGGTTTTAAAGTTGTGTGATCGGTGTAGGTCCTCTGTTGATTGTTTCTTTGGTCATACAATTTCTGGGGGGTAAAAGGAGTGGGATTGGTTGTTTAAAGCAAGATGTGAATTTTAATATTAATCTGATCCTAGCTGATTTCCAGAGTAGGGTTTGGTATTGAAAGTAAGTGAGGAGGAATCAAATGTAATAATAATTAACAAATGTAATATACTGTTTATCATAAGTAAATTCATCTGCTGAATAGAGATCTCTGCAAACTTTCTTCACTCAATTTTACAGTGAGTTGTATTTCTGCTTGGATGTGTGATAAGGGCTCCTCTGTGTCCTACTGTATGCATCAAATACTGGGGTGTAATGTGCATTCCACAGTCTCAGGAGGGGGAGGAGATGTCAAAACCAGATGTGGAGTACACTCCTCAAAAGGCCTCCTCAGTGCAGCTCCTATTACACTCAGATGTCTTTTCTTCCCTCTTTCTCCTCTCTTAATGAAAGGAGCCTACTCTGATGGAGGATGTTGTTTGGTCAGATTTGTCTTCGATGAAGCACTTGCTGAAAGCTTGACTGGAAAAAGCATTGTTCATGCAAATGACAGTTAATCTTCACACCTCCACAAACCTCATGCGCTCCCTCCTCACAGAAATATATGGACATGTTTTTCCACCTTTATCTTATATTTAGCCATTGATGCTTCTCGTCCACAGTGGTTACAGACAATGAACAGATGAATGAACCACCTAAATGCCCTGATTGAAACATTTCATTCTGAACTGTTCAGAGGCAACAATGAAATGGGTCAGTGTACTATTACACACATACACACACACGCTTTCTGAAACCGCTCGTCCCATACGTGGTTGTGGGGAGCCGGAACCTAACCCGGCAACACAGGGCGTAAGGCTGGAGGGGGAGAGGACACACCCAGGACAGGACGCCAGTCCGTCACAAGGCACCCCAAGCAGGACTTGAACCCCAGACCCATGGGAGAGCAGGAACACCGGTCCAAACCACTGTGCCACCACGCCCCCCTGTACTATTACCAAATAGATATGATTAAAGACACGTGAAATTGTTAAACAGGCAGACACTGGAAAAAGCTTGAATTTTCAGGTTCCAGGTTAATGGCTTCATGTTTGACTTTTACTCAAGTTAGTAAAATTTTTAAGGCAGCTGGATGGCTACTCACTACTGTAGCAAACTAGGTTCTATCAAGTGAAACTGAAAAGCATAATCCTAATTGTTTGTGAAAACCATGTAAGTTCCAGACAATGCAAAAAATACTGGTATACTATATAATGGGTCACATGGTAGTTTGTCGCTTGAAATTTATCATTGATAAATAATTTGGAGACTATGGGTCCTTTACAAGTAATGTGCTTTGTGTAGTTGGGAAACTTAAAATGTCACCTGTTGTTTAGTCCTAGATATTGCTTATTTGAATGAATTAGCATTTGTTTCCAAAGCGACAGATTCTGAATGCCTTCCTTTGATAAAATGTAGTCCAGTTAGCATTGCATGTAAGAACCAGTCTGATGACAAAGACAGCAGCTCTTTAGGTTTATTGTGCCAGACATGGGATAGTTAATTTTTTACATTTAAAGATTTTGTCACTGGTTCTATAGAAAGCATGAAGACTTTCAGATACTCATTTTCGTAACATCTGAAGGGACACTTACGTTCGCTGAATTTGTGGTAACTTGTCCGTCGTCAAATCTTGTGTACTTGTTTTCATGTGACACTTGAATGAAGCTACCTATTGTTAGTCACTGGCTGATTTAAGGGAAGTGTGGATTCAGACTTTAGGTTTCCTCAATCCATCACAGAACTTCAGTACCACCACTGCCAGCTGCTGAAGGCAGAGTCATTGAGTACCCCACCCTTCACTGCCTCATTCACCTTTCAATTCCTCCAGCATCTCATGGCCTCTGAGATGTGCTCACACCATTTGCTGAGATGTAAAAGGGGGCCTAGGTGTCTCTACAACTTCAGTCAACCATTTCCAAAAGGAAGTGATTAAACGGCTCCATATCTTTGCCCCAATTTTTTTGCCTGCCCCCTTGGGTAACTGTGGTGGAAGTGCTGTCTGGAAAGAGAAGGGATGCTCTAATAAGCCTGAAAATTGTTCCTGTTCCTTAGGGAACTGTGGACAGCCACTCCTTAGATGGGCGTGTCTTTGTCCTTTCATTTGGAGTGGTTATTTTACACTCTCCACAGAGTCACAGCTGAAAGGCCAGGCCTTAGGAAATCGTCACTCTATCATAAATGAAAGTATTGTGCAGCGTAATGAGGGATATGTTGACAGCAGGCAAGGGAAAGTTCTCTGTGTTGTTCATCATGACGACAACTGCATATTTCCAGTACTAGAGCAAGGTCTGGATACACACATACAAATGGGCCAGTTTTGTTTGGTTGTTGGAATCCAAAAACACTGGGTTAAAATGTAGTTGCTGGAATAGATAAATTGCCTGTTACCAGACTCTCTCCATCATCTCTTGAGCCTGTTCTGTTACATTAGCTTGGAAATTATCCATTTTGTGTATGTCACATAAAAAATAATCCATTGGAAATCCACCCGTTCTTCTCACTTTATATCATGATTGAGGTCTGGTTTCTCTTGCCGTTAGCCTGGCTTTGAAAATTTTTGAAGAAAGCAATGAGTCAATGGGGCTATGTAAATCTTTTTTTTTTTTTTTAAAAATAACATGCAGGATAGCAGGTTGTCATTTGAGAACTGCTGGCAGCCCTGCTTGTTACTCCTGCAGCATCAAAATTTTAACCACTATCACTGCTTTTAATAGACCTTTATCAGTCAAGTGATCTGAATGAGAGGACACAATCTCTACTAATAAACACAATCTCAGATTATGTTGCAGAACAGGGAAATTTGCAGATCCCCCCTTGTAGGGAATATTGAAGAAAGTGGTTTTCCTCCTGAACTGCTATCCTCATTGCATAGCTCTGTGTGGCCCAGCAGAGATGGGTTATAATAAACACTCGCTAATGACATAACGGCGTATGGTAATTGGCCTGTGGAAGGGGGATGGGGTGAGTAAGTGGAACAGCTGGTGGTGCACCCCATGGGCATTCACACAGTGGGTCCGGCTGTGAGCCATCCTCGGGGCCATATGGCTGGGGAGCTAGCAGGCCTTTTATGTGGTGTGGCTCTGAGGTGCGGGGGGAAGGAGCAAAGGGTACAATACAACCCCAACAGTCTTGTGACAGTTGCCCAGCCCTCCTTTTTATTAATTTATGTACTCATTCCAGTCCTTTTGAGAAAGAGACCTTCTGCAAAATGCTGTTTTGTTTTTTCACCTGGGCCGAAAAAAGGTTTGCTCATAAATAACTCTGAAGAGAAAATTAGTCTAAAATGACAAACTGGTTGTGAAGCATGTATTTTTTCTTCCTCTGACAGCAAAGATGATGTCATCGTCAGAATTTTTCTGATATACTCTGACCTTGATTTTTGAGACTCCAGTTTACAAGAATTCACTTCTTTGAGCAAACAATACAGCTTTAAAAATATAACTCTCCATCTTGCAAAGCAGTCCCCAATGTGTAGCAGTAGAATTACAGCTACTGTAGTACTCCTACATGACATAAAGGCATACACAGAGTAAGTCACCAACAATCATTACACCAGCCTTGCTTCTTGGGTGCTCGCATGTCCTTGCATAAAGACTCCCATATTTGAGTCTTTACGTGAGTCTGCAAGGCTTCTGTATTTGCTGTGTTTTTCTTTGTGTATTTTCTTCAAACATTAAATTGGTTATTATGACTTGTTTTTAATGTTTGCAGCAACTATCCTTGTTTTCTTGCAAATCATATTTGCACTCACCCTCTGAGACAAGGAGAGACCACAAAGGGTAGCAAACAGTAATCAGCGACTTGTTCATGTGATGGCTTTTAATGTTATGATTAGAGCACAAATTAAAGTGAGGAGGAGTGGACTTGACAAACTCAGGAAGAGAGGACAGTGATTATGCGGCGTGTCCTTTGTGTGTGTGTGTTTTTTTAATATATAGCCACATGTTCGTATGTTTGTTTTGATGGCTAAGTTACCTGTTTCTTCCTTTCTAGAATTTACCTTTTGTTATTTCATGGTGTTACAGACAAAGGCACTGATTTGTGCCTCAAAGGCCTAGAAAGCCTATTTTTTGCTCTGCTATCAAGCCGGTGTTCTGACTCCATCTACATACCCTGTAGTTGGCTGGTTTGCTGAGCAATACTACTTGTATAGTAAATACCTGGACAGTGGCATGTTGTGAGTTTTAAAGTGGTACTTAACAAGGCACTTCTCTTAGTTTATGACAATCATTGCTAAGCACTATACTTGTTAATAATATAGCACATTTCAGGTAAATTTAGTATCTTTTTAGGTTTAGAACTGCATTATATTTGCATTTTTAATAAAATTTTGTATTGATTTGCAACACTAATTTACAAGCAATTCATATTTGACATTTACATTTATTTGTATTTCAGATACAGTATATCTCTTCAAAGGAGTGAGCAACTCAGTGTAAGCAAAGTGCATTTCAGAATTTTAGATAAGTGGTCAAAGCACAGTTTCTCCAATACCACAGTTTTTGATGGCACACATTATACAAGTAAATGTATATAGACTTGAGTCTGATAGTAAATCCAACGGTGATCGTAGTAGATGTGATGCATATTTAAGATGCTTTTAGGAGGGGGGAATGGGTCTAAAAGAGATTCATTTTGAGATTCTTCTTAGGTCTTGAAATAAATTCAGCCATTCTGAGGAACGTTGCGAGCTCAAAATAAGAACCTATGAAATTTTGATTTTGAACCACTTGTGAATGGGACCACAAAGCATCCAGAGGTAGAGGAGCATGGTGCTCTTGTTGGGGTGTAGGGAGTGAACAGGTCAGGGTGCATATTGACATCTTTGAACATCTTGTAAGCTATCAAAAGACTATTCTGGATCAATTGCAGGCTCAGTATGCACATAAGTTAAAGTAATAGTGTACTTACTTTATATTTTAAAATGTCTTTTTAGAATTTATTTTCAGTTACTGTTTTCTTTCTTACTTGCTCTATTCCCTTAAGGTGATTTAATAATAGCTAGCTACAACAAAACTAAATGTGCAACGAAAGTACACTCTGCTATTGACACTACATGTATCCAGCCATGCAAGAGGGAGTTCTGATTCTTACTGAGCATGTTTTCAATTAAGCAAAATGTATCTATTTAAAGATGTTTTGTCCACACCCTCTTACTAAGTCTGGCTTTCTCTAGGCAAGAAATGTGCACTTGCTGCTCCATCAGTGCTTGTGGTTTTTATAGCACAGCTTTGTGGGAAGAAATG
Organism: Scleropages formosus; assembly: GCF_900964775.1. Lineage (NCBI taxonomy): Eukaryota > Metazoa > Chordata > Actinopteri > Osteoglossiformes > Osteoglossidae > Scleropages > Scleropages formosus. Next base: position 34,235,348 of record NC_041806.1, read on the forward strand.
TGAACATTATTTGCATGTTGGTGATGCTGAAACTTCTCAGTCTGCCCCAGTCTTTACTATAGATGATAATAGATGTTTGTTTTCTTTTTCTCATATACTCATGAGTTAAATCTAAAGGTATTTGGCAAAAATGTTTGCCATTATAATTTGTACATTTATAATTGTGTATGTCTACAAAGTATTTAGAATCAGGCATGTGGTAACCTTCAACCTGAACACACTGACTAATTTAGAGATTATCCAACTTGAAATTGTTTGCAAGCAGAATTTACTTCAGAAATAAGTATCAAAAAGAAACTCCCTGACTATAAACTAAAGGTAGAAATACAGCACACATTCAGTCAGGTGTGATGGAATACAAAAAGGTTCTGATTCTGTGGTGGAATCGAAGTGAGACTTATTATCCTTTTCTGCCTATAGGCCATGTGCAGCACAGCCCACTGTCCTTGCATTTAGAAAAGTACACTGGTAGGTACATGCACTTCCACCAACCTTTGTCCATTTGGACTGGCTCATTTGTGCAGCCATATCTAATCTCTGCATCTCCCTGCCCTGACAAAGAAAGGCATTGTGTGGGGTGTGAGCCTCAGAATGGCCTGCCCATAAAGCCAGATGCTGCTGACCTATCGTGGGGGAGAGAGCAGCCTCCTGTTGCACTTGTGGCAGAAAAAGATGTTGCCAAATTGGAGCAGAGTCAGTGTTAACTTGTCAGCCTCTCACCATGGTACTGTATTCTTTGTGAGGGAGTATTTTACAAAACAATGACCCCTAATTTAATACTTCTGATTACGTTTATTCAGTAAGCTAGTATTTTTCACCAAAGCAGCTGAGAACTTTAAGCTATTTATAATCATTTACCTGTTCATACAGCTGGGTACTTTTTAGTAGTGCGACTAAGGGTGAGCACTTTGCTCATGGGCATTACAGCTAGAGGTGAGATTGCAATAGAAGGACCCAGGTTCCAATGTAGCGCCTTTTCACCTTTAACATAGGATCCCAGGAAATGCCTTTACCTTGTAATGATATCCTGACTCATGTTTCTGCAAGGGAGAAAATGGTGATAGTTAAAACCCCTCTTCATTGTGTTCCTGTTCTGTGAGTCACCAAATTCTGGGTTGTATGCAAATCAGTGTAAGCTGTCATTTAAGGCCACCTTGCACTGTAAATCTCAAATATGCAAGTTCCATGACTAGACCTACTAACATTTGTGTTTGTTCAAAAGTTACAGTATCTCACTAAAATCATTTGTATGTATACATGGCCAGCATGGGATTATGGGTGTCATGTATGTGTTGGATGGTTATGGTAATTTTATCCATCAAGAGGTTTGAATCTTAACCAGATGTGTAAGTCCTAGTGACCATTTTGTGATAGAGGAATATTCAAAGCACCTGTTACAGTAGATATATCTTCACATTCTCTAGTGCAGTGATAGAATTCAGTATGCTTGAAAGTACTGTCCTCTTAAATTTTTTCAGCTGTGTAACTATCTTACTAACCTATTACATCAAAATATTTGGTGTGTGTGTGTGGCATTGTAAGTCAACTTGGCTGAAAAGGTGTCAGCCAAGTACTACATAGTATTCATTTTAAGTCACCCTGGAGAAAAGTGCCTGCTACAGGAATAAATGCAATGCTGATTTTTTTAAAAAATATTCTATTAAAGTGATAACAATGTGTTGCCTAATTTTAAAAAAGATTTTTTTCTCTTAGTTATGTTTCTATTCAGCATGTTGTAGTCAGTTCATAAGTAAATGTATTCATTTTATGCTATTTCCTAAATTAGACATTTTTGCTTGTCTTCTCATCTTTTATTTTCAACAGCCTGTTTCTAATATAGCCACAAATAAAATCCAGAATAGTCAGAGTCGTTTGTCATTTGCACAGTTATACTGGGTACACTGGGCATTGAAATGCTTGTGACAAGGCTCATATAGACGTGAACAGACATGAACAAACATGTATGTAGACAAGGATGTGCTAGTAAGTAAGGCAGTACAAATAAGTATAAAAGGACAGGTACAAATCAATACAATTACAATAAATAGTAAATAAATACTAAATAGTGAACACTGAGTAGTAATGACCAGGAATCTGGAAGAGAGGTAATAAACTGTCACAAATTTTAGGTTCCTTTTTCCTTCAGGTATCTTTAGTTATTTGTCAGGGCACGTGGTTGCATGTTACAGAGCTTCAGAGAGTTTTCCCAGGCTAGTTAATATCTCTTATTTTGAGTAAGTCCAACTAAGCCAGTTTGGAAGCATTTTGTGGTGGCGTTTCCGAACTCATGTGGTTACTTTTATCATTCAAGTCACACCATGTCCTTAGCCTGAAGTCAAAAACAGTTGATGCACATCTTTATTTTTAATGGTTTGCATATTTGTTCAACATGTTCTATATTTGTGTATCTTAACACATTTGGCATATTTTCCTTTTGTGTAATGCATAGATTTTGTATCTGCATGTATCTGTCTCGGTGTTAGCGCACACACATTTTCGGAACCGCTGGTCCCATACGAGGTCGCGGGGAACCGGAGCCTACCTGGTAACACAGGGCATAAGGCCAGAAGGGGAGGGGACACACCCAGGATGGGGTGTTAGCATATGTTTAGCCATTTGTATCTTTATTTTTCTGCATTTTATTTGTTAACTTCTTGTCTATAAATTATCCCATAAATGCACATAACCAGCTAAGCAGGGAAAAATTGAATGAATTCCATTCACATGAAAAACTGTTTCGCCCTCCCCCCCTTCACTGAAATGGTGAAGGACTCTTGTAAGATGCCCTTACAAAGCAGCTTTTCTCATTTCCCCTTTCATAAGCCATGACAATTAAAGTGGGTGAAAGTAGCCCTGCCCAGTTAGGTAGGGTAAGAGTGCTGAACTTAACCACATTGACTGTGATTTTGCAGAATTAATAAAAGAACTGAATCTAGTGGTAATTTGTCCCCAAAAAAGATTGATCTAAATATTATATACTTTGCATGTAGGTTTTAAAACTTTGATGGATTTTTCTTTCTTAAGCAGAAAAAAACATTTTTGTGTTAATGAATTGATTACCCTGAAATGAAAGCTGGAGTAAGTTGGAAAATGTAAGCAGTATCCGTAATAGTAATTATTTTCATCCTGTTAGTATCTCAGTTTTGAGTGTAGAAAATCAGGATTAATTTGGTTGCGAACTAACTTTCTTTCTGGGATCTGTAGCACTCGGATTGTTTGACTGCTGTCCAATATGGAAAGTTCAAGCTCAAGAGTTACCGTGTGAATTAGCGAGTAATAGAAAGGTCTTTCCCTTTTCCATTTGTCTGTTTTATGAAAAGACGCTTCAGACAGGCTTGAAGCTGGGCAGCTAGCCATAGGCAGCCGTCTCTCAGTATGGCGGACTTGGCTATCTGCTCATGTTTAGTGTAAGTGACAGTGTCAACAGGCCCTTCCCCCCAGTTCCTCCCCAGATTTATACTTTCAGCTGCTGCCAATAAAGGCAGAAAGTTGTAATCTGCTTGCTGTCAAACCAAATTAACCATTTTAATAACTCTTCTCTGTATATTCACAACTGGTGAAATTTGCAGAAATACAAGAAATATAAAATCGTTTCTTGGTTTTTGATACGTTGACTGAATAGCCATATATGAAACCTCTACATAGATGCAGTGCTTTTTCTGTAGTCTTGGGAAGCTGTTTTTCAAAGAACAATCTATTTTTCCTTGTTATTTCTGGTTCTCCACATACGAGGGAACTTTTCTGCCTCAAATGAGAAACTGTCAGCTTTCTGGAATAATGGGTTTTTAATGATGGTTTAATATTCTTTTCCCTTGGCATGTTTTTCTATAGAATATCTAAAATACATACTGCAATCTAAAGGATACATGATGTATAATTTAGACAAAGGTAAACAAATGAAATTGGGGGGAAAAACTGCCACAGTAGTTCTTGTCTTTCATGATGAAACGTTGTGAGTGGAGTGGGAATACTGGCCGGTCACAGATTTTGTCAGCATCTCCGTGGCAACCCACCAACCAGAGGGTCACATTGGGCAAGTCCCCTTCAATGGCCTTCGCTCAATGGGACACCTCCTTTTGTATGCCAGCGTGCCTCTGTGTTCTCTGCACGTGTGCGGTTGAGAAGTGTGGGGGGCGATTGTGTGGAGGAGCCAGCGGCTTGTGGGGCCAGAGCAGATGCAGGCATGCCTGTGAAAAGCTTTGGCTTCTGGGGCTTCCGGAGGAGGATGAGCCCTTACTCAGGTACCCTTTGGCTTCGGTCCAGTTAGTCCTGGACTGTCTTGAACATTTATTGTTAGCCCAGGATTAGGGTAATGGGACCCTTGCACAGACTGCTCTGCAAAGATATAAGCTTGTTAGCCTGAGGTAACCGATTTCATAGAAACCATACTACAGAATGTTGTAGCAATGAAAAAGAGATATGTGTGAACATCAGTGTTGGCTGCACTGTGGTTACATTTGTTTGCTTATTGTACTATGCATAAATTATGCTTTTACTTGTGGGTGCCGTTTGAAATACACAGGTACCCCATATGATTATTTGTGACAATCTCTCTAACTTCACTGCTTTTCTGAGCAACTGAAGTTATTTACAGAATTTTTGCCTTGCCTTGAAAGTGATTGTTCTGGCTTAATTGTGATCATTGTTTAAAAGCACTCATGAGCCATGAGTGTTTTTGTTAGTCATACTCCCTACTGTACAATTTTTAGTATAATGCCTTATATGTGTGCTTGTTTGACTGTTCTTCTCTGGCTGTGATTTTTACTTGAAGTGCTTTAATATTGCATCATAAATATTAGGCCCCCCTCCACACATTCAGAGCCACTGGTTCACGCAACACTCAGGCAAGCTTAGAGGGCTTTGTTCAGCCAGCCGGACACTTAGTGTTGTAGTGAAACCAGAGGGACTGCTTGAATGGAAGTGCCAAACGAGGGTCCTGTTGTTCAGCAACGGGATGCAGGATGTGGTCGAAGAGAGACAAGTGACTGGGGGAAAGGTGTAAGCCTTCACCGTCTTACCTTCATTCTTCAAGAGCTTTTAAAGGTTTACCTTACTATTTATTTTGTTGACATTTTGCTCCAGAGCACCTTACAGTGTTAAATTGCTTAGTGTTTTGCCCATTTATAGAGTAGAGTAATTTTTATTAACATAGGGTAAATGCCTAGACTGAAGGTACTTCAGCAATGCTTTGACTTAAACATATGTCCTTTTAGTGCAAGGCTGCAGCTCTAACTGCTCCACCATCTGTGGTGTAAAATGTCTCAGTAAGTTAGGTGCGCTAGTCTTCTAGAAATCTGGTTGTGGCTAATGGTTCTCGTGATACAAGGAGATGGTCGTGAGTTTGGATGTTGATGCTTCCAGTGGTTTTACAGGGTTGATTTAAGGTTTTCTGCAGTTTTTTTCCCCAAATTTTTGTGATGGCATCTTGAACTCCACTGCCATTTCTGTTAGCACTGCAGTACATTTATTTACATCTGTGAACACACTGCATCCACATCCAGTCTGTTTTTCCCTGGATTATCTGTCCTGAACTGTTTGCCAGATAGGGAGGCGCGGTGGCGCAGTGGGTTGGACCAGGTCCTGCTCTCCAGTGGGTCTAGGGTTCGAATCCCGCTTGGGGTGCCTTGCGACGGACTGGCGTCCCGTCCTGGGTGTGTCCCCTCCCTCTCCGGCCTTACGTCCTGTGTTGCCGGGTAGGCTCCGGTTCCCCATGACCCCGTATGGGACAAGCGGTTCCGAAAATGTGTGTGTATCTGATGTTGATACATGACATCATAAATGAAATGATAGTTTGTGCATTAGCATGATATGAACGTGAGTTTTCTGTGGACACTTCTGTGCTGCTGCAACAGAAGAGCCTGCAACCTCCAGCTTTGAGCTAAGGCTTTCTCTCTGTGTAGTTATTAGGAGTCATGAAATTGACCCAACCTAGCTGCTGCATCCTGAGTTTGTTAAGCTGAGCTAGGTGAGGCAGCCCACAGTTTCCCCAGGACTGACTTGCATGCCTAAGGTTACACTTCCATTGTCTTCTGAACATGGAAGCTCCACTTCTGCACCTTTGGGGAGAAGTGGGACTTGCAGTATGGGCTGCAGTGTTTATGGTTGCAACTGTTTCTTCTAGGCATGATGATGGAGATTCTAATGTTGATAGATGTCATATGTTGGGAGTTTATTGTGTGTGATTTATTTAAATGCATGAAAAATAACTTGTTTGAACAAGATGCTGTACTTGTTCATTTTATTCATTCAGTTGTCAAATGTCATGTTTAGCACCAGCATTAAACTTATTTATCCTCAACATGTAGTTTGGTAAAAACAAGTTGCATTACTGCATTACGTGAAGACAAAGTAGCACCACAGTTCTTGCTGTCTGAGCTAGGAATTTAATTCTCTTCAGTAATCTCAATATACTCTTTGCAGTTGAAGCCGTCAGGTGTTCAGATGTTTTTTGTGAATTTTTAAATTCACATTTGTTCATTTAGCAGATGTTTTTGTCCAAAGTGATGTTCGACTCAAATAAGTAAATTTCAGCAATGGGTAAAGAGCTTTAGATGCTAACCTGCAATTGTCAAAGCACGGCTTATTTTATCCATATCACCTTTTTTTTTTAATATATACATGAGTAGCTGCCAAGACAACTGAGTCTAGGAAATGCGAAAGTGGTTATGACCAGTTTTACATAGTTTTTATGTGATCAAGCAGAGCAATGAGTTCAAAAGGGGTTTATTTTGAGACCCTTCTTGAATGCTGGAAGGGATTCAGTAGTTTCAAGGGAGAAGGGGAATTCATTCCACCACACAGGAAGAAAAACTGAAATTCTAGAATTTAGATTTTGGATTGCTTGTGACTGGATTTTGATACTTCAGTGAATATGTATTTTTTTGTGTGGCCATTTTTCTGAGTGGCCATGATACATGAAATCATTTTTTGCAGATAGTTTATGGGCTGGTGCGGAGACAAAATTATAAATGGGATGTTCTGGGAGGTGAGCTCAAGTTTAGAGGAGGCTTCAAGAGTTACAGATCCATTGCCACTTTGATGGACTCTACTTCCTAGGAGCCCCTGCTGGGGCTTCTAAATACACATTGTGGAAAGTGTGAAAACCCTGCACTGCGGGATGAGAGGTGATCCCTTTGCTCTGGGGTCGTTTTACACCTGTAGATTGAAGTAGTGGTTTGTGGGAGTAACTACTACTTGTCTGGCCAGAACACTGCTGAACATGTGAACTTTGAAGGCAGGTCACTGAAAGATTGACAGATCTTTCAGCCTTACTCTTGACAGGAAGTGTCTGGAGTGCAGGAGCAGCGAAGAAGTCTTTCTGTGCTGGTCCAGATCTGTTTTGTATTAGCACAGGCAGGAGGACAGCACAGGCAAGTGAATCCTGGTCAGTATGCTATGGCTGTAAGCCCAAAGGTCTGCACTGTACACTGCATCTGGCACCTGAGTATATAACATGGGTGTTGTGCATTCTGTCCTGAGTGCCAGCTCTATCAGTCCTGGCTGTTGAGATGACTCTCTGGCCCAAAAAATTTCTAGTCAGCAAAATGGACCGGATTGCAGTCATGGCATCCGTCCATTGTGCAAAGCTGACTGGACTTTGTGCTGCATTCTTGTTAGCTCAGGGTGTTGTTCAGTGCTATGGAACAGTACTGTTTCCAGGTTGAAAGAATAGTCATTTCATTTAGCTCCATTCATTTAGATGCAGATGGATTTCCAGCTGTTTTATTGCAACTCTTATCAGAGGTATAGCACTGAACTTCAGTACATTTTGGAAAGACAGGCCTAGGCAGGCATGGGTTTTGTCATGCACCACAAATAATCATTAAAAACACCTCAGGTGTTTCAGGTACTTTTACACCCACTTTCCCTGTGTTCTTCTGTCTGCTACAGTCAGTAGAGCAGGAATGTGTGTAAACGTCAACTTAAACACACTCTGCTTAATGGCAGACATTTCATTTGTATGTAACAGCCCCCTCCTGGCCTATTCAGGGTGTTGTGCCAATAATTTTCCCTGGTTAAATAGCATGGAAATTGTCGATTCACTACAAAATCCATCTGTATTCCGCATTCACCTATAAAAGATGAGTCTGTGATGTGAGCAAGCAAAGTCGCTAACACCTCCAGTTGTTTTCATGTTCATTTGTCTGTGTGTGTGCGTGCCACTCTGTGTATGAAGGGTTCTCACAAGTTGAAGCTCAGTTTTTGCCAGAAGTTCTCATGGTAGATCTTACGCTAGGGCATGGTGATCTGACAGACATGAACAAACAGGTGAATAATTTACAGCTTTTACACTGCAAGCTGCTGGTATTGACCTCAGTGTAGATTCTTATCAGTTATGATTATGAATTGCTCCTCTGCACTGTGAAGCACCTAAAATGTATGCTAAACACCCAAAGCATGTTTGATGGATCTAAGGGTAGACTCTCAGAGATGGGGGAGGAGAGGGTAGAGAGGCTGGCCCTCCATCTTTGGTGAGCTCCTGCTGAGCTCCTCACTGTCACCTATGACAAAATGTCCCTGGGCAGGCTGGAGTGGTTAAATTGCCTTTATTAGCACTCATTAGTGTACATGCATCCCAGTAAAGACACCCTGCCCCTGGCCCCATATCGCATGAGTCCAAAGGATATGTCCTGTGATGCTGACCTGAGGGAGAGACCCTCCCAAAGCAAGCCACCAATGTTGTTCTCAAGAGACCCATTTTCTAGAAGGGTAGCTGGGGCTGGGCTGAATTAGGGAGACATGGGGAGGTGATGTTTCTTTGCTTGCCGTCCAGTTTAAGGCTTCTGTCATAGCACCATTGTAACTCCTTCATTCAGTTAACATCCTGGAGAAGAACAAGTTACTGCTGAAAATATTTATGAATTTCATTTGACAAACTGCAATCTGAAAATGGGTATGACCATAGTTGGTATAAAAGCACAATAAAACAAATTCAAAGTCATATTTTATGTTTCCTCTTTATTTACAGGTATTTACTTAGATTCTAATGCAGTATTACATTCTTTGTGGTGATAGAGCTGGCACTGGATGTGTTCTTTTGGCTGTTTGTATGTGCTGATATCATGGTACAGACTGCCCACAGCTGCGAAAGGGGATGTGTGACAAGCTTGTGTCCAGCCGTCTCATTGTTGTCCAGCAGATATCCCTCATTTCCTCATGTCCACCACATCCTCGAGCCCCTCCCTGATGTCAAGAAACCATCAGGATCTATGTTATTCCTTTGGCAGGTCAGGCTGAGTGAGAATGAGCTGTGGGCTATGTGTCGCATGGAGCAGTGGAAGAGAAATGCCTTCCACACAACAATTGTTCGTTTCACAGGCCTGGGGGAGAGCATGTGTTTTTGACTTTCAACACACTATTTTTATTTACCCAGCGTTGAAAGTCCATTGTCAAAGTAATTGTTGAAAATTCAGCTGTTGCTTTTTTATTTATTTTCTTCATTTATAGCACTTTACTAATTTTTCTGCCATGTTCTTTACACCAAAATTAAATCTTAAAATGCGACATATCACAATTCTCACAAGAGACAAACTCTTGAGGGGAGGAAGTGGGATTACTCCCAGTTCCCAAAAATCGTACAAATCAGTGTCAGCGTGTGTTATGCTTCACTTATTGAAGTCCCACCTCACTGTTTGGTGGGGGGGGGGGGGAGTCTCCCTTGGGAAAGCAATTCACTTAATATGATAATCCCAAAGCTGCTGCTTTGTGTGGCTAATCTCCTCTTCTGTTTTACTTGGCGGAGGACTCAAAGACAAATAATTGATTTGCGAGAGCAGGACAAAATTAGAAAGATCCAAGGAATAAGAGGACTTTTTCTCTCTACACATGGCAAGCAGATTTTGTTGGAGAAATTTTCATGTGTAACCTCCACCTTGTGGGCTGCTCCCTAATTAATCATGACCAGAAATAATTTCCCTATGCACTTTTGCCTGCTTTGAAAACACCAAATCAGTATTTGTGATGCACCTATGGGTTGTTACTAGTGCTGGTGTTCAGGCGTAAAACTAAGTTTTTAAAGTACTAGAGGACAGTGTACAATGAGACGCTCGAACAGTCCCGTGATGTAAGGAGCCGTTAAGTTTAAACCTGAACACTTCACACATTTCAAAAATAATTACCAAAATTTTTAGAAGCACATTGTCATTTGTTATTTACTTGGATGTAACACTTAAACAACTTTTTTTTTTTTCTTCCCCTGTTATGGTGGGCTATGGAGGCCATTCAGAATTCAAAGCTGAACTAGAAGACTGGATTCAGTACTTGATGGACAAATGAATGCCCCTGAGATAATAAGCACCATGGTGAGAGTGCAAATGCCAGGGTCAGAGCTGCCTTGAGCAATGTATTTGCTTTCTTGTCCTCTTCAGCTTCTCAGGTGTTGAAAGAACACCTGGTCTCCTTCAGGGCTCACGTAGAATGCTCTACATTCCTCCATCTGACTGGCAGTGGTGGGACCACATGTCTGCATGCACCCAGTGGCAGTCCAGGCACCCTTCTAGTTATGCGTCTGTATCTCTTTGTCTCTACATCTGTTCGTTTGCTTCTTTTTGTTGCTCTGCCTATCTGTCTTTGAATGTTTGTGTCTTTCTGTCTGTACTTGACTGTCTCTTTGTCAAAATGTTTGATAAAATCTCTCTCACTGCCTCATTCTTGTCAATCTGTTAGAAAATTCACTGTTAGAAAACCCTGTCTGTGTGCAGCAAGATAGACATTTCCTCCTGTGTTCCCTGGTTTAGCCGGACAGTTCACACAACTTTGATGTCTAGGATCAAGCCCTTCCCTTGTTTTCAGACAGAACATAAGCTCCTGATTGTACCAGCAGTGTGCGAGAAGACAATATTTCATAACCAGTTATGTTAACTGGAGTAGTATTAAAGTATGTAGTTTTACGCCACATGTTCATAGTGATGACTGCAGCAATAGTGGTGGCTGCTGACAAGTTTAAGTATTGCCTTTCATTAAAATAGTTGAATCCTTAGGTCACAGAGGAGACTGGTGTTACTTGCATGGGAGACACCCTGGAAGCAGGGCAATATATAACAGGGATGCTCATTTACTGTAGTTTGCACTGTTCCTCCATAGGATAATATATCCTGTGAATATATTTCCATCACAGAGAGTTCCTAGGAATTTTTCCTAATGTACCTTCTACTTTTCATAGCCCTGCTCCATTTTGGAGTGAGTTACTGTAATCCACACATTTATTGTAAATGAAGTTGCTGTTTCCTGTGAATTTAAGATTAAAAGAAAACACAACCTGCCTTAAGTGGAAGTGCTGTTTCTGAAGAGTGATAGCTTCCCACTTAGAAGCTGATCTTAAGAATATCGTATGACTTCCCTGGTATAGAGGATGTTGGCTCAAGAGGGAACATTTTGGTACTGTGAGGGATGAGACAGAGGTGGTAATACTGCAATGATGGCCTGCCACTTCTGTGCTGTGGACTGCCCTGTCCGCAGGTCCCTTCCTTCAGGGTCATCAGCGGAGTGAGACATCTGCCACCTTGTCTGTAGGAAGGCTTGGGCTACGCTCCTAGATCGATATCTGTGTTTGGAATGCTGTTTGGAGTACTGCTTTAAAGCTGTTTATGGGTACCTCTATCCTTAGTGAGATTTCAAGTGAGTAGTTAAATAAATGCAGAATGGCAAAAATGGCTTCAGTGTTCGAAGACACTGGACCAGGCTGCGGATGGCTAATCATTAAGTACTGGCATGTTTTGCTGGCGTGAATAAGCTGTGTGCCACCAAAGATGTTGCCTAATAGAAGTGAACTGCTTGTCAGACATCTGCCTCAGAAGTGGGTCACGAATCAGGTGTCTGCGCTGTTTTTGGTGGCCGTGTTGTGTGGAGGTCTCTCTTTCCATTGCATCACCAAAACTCTTTGCAGGTGTGGAAATCCACAATCTGCTGAGCAGTGGAACCCCGATTGTCTCAGAGTTGTCTGTTGCAGAAGCTGGGTGCCTTGTCACAATCAGATGCTTAGAAAAAAAATAAACCTAATCTGGTTAGGCTGCATTTAACTATTCAAAGCATCACTTATACTCTGAGTCTTCAAAATGGAGATCCTGTAGGTGTCCAGCAGCTTTGTGATAGTCTATACTAACACTCTCCTAGGCCATGATTTATTTATAATGGGTCCTCATCATTTGCACCTAGGGTATTTTAGGTTTCTTCATAGACGGCAGATCTCTATGGAAACACTCATTGGCCCTCGGGTGTACAGTACTGGGAATCTTGCTGTGTGGACAGATTGGTTCAGTTAACAGTTCCTGCCTAATTAGTGATGTAATTGTTGTGGTGGCAACAATGGCGCATGTCTAACTGCTGGAGATCTCATTGTTGACACTCATTTTTGTGCTATCTTTGATAAAATCCTTAATTGAACACAGCTTGCCTTGGAGATGATTGTGTGAGCTGGACTTTTTGGGTGGGGAATCGGTTGCCACCATTTGGAATTGTACAGCAGCTGTTGAAATATGATTATTTCATGTGTAGGATGTTTCTTGCATTGAAAGAGAAGGGTGCAGAAACAGAACAGGTAACAAAAGCTGTTGTGAATGCAGTGCAGACCATCTGCCACAGATGTTGGATGTGTATGAGTCCCTGTCTGGGTTTGAGGTTCTGGGTGTTTTAGGGAGTTGTGTGTATGTGTGACAGAGCTGGTATGTGAGCCCTGTGAGTCAGAAGGGTGTAAAAGGTAGTTACTAATCCAGTAAAGCCATGAAGTTGACTGTCTTGTTTTTAAAGAGGTTTTTTTTTATCCTGAAGTCTGACTGTCATCCGTTCCACCTTCAGGGCTAATGCAAACAATGGCCAGAATGAATGGCCAAACTTTAAAAGGTCTCCTGTCAGCTGCTGAGGGTCAGAGTTCGAAGATTAGAGGCCAACACCTGCTTTAACATATTCAGCTGGCTCATAGCTGGTACAGACAGATATACGCCAACTGCGTGAAATGAAGTTGCTACCATTTCCACAAGTGTTTGAACCATATTTAATTCATGTTTACCTTTGGCATCTTCTCTTAGTGTGTCATCTATGTACTGTTGGTGAATCCTGAATTTAAATGCACACATATTGTATACTGATTAGTGAAGTTTATTTACTTTTAGAATTGATTTACCTAAATTCTACACCATAGTAAATCTACTGTGATTGTTTTTATTTAAATCATATTTTTACAGAAAAATTTTGACCATTCTCTGTAACTAACTATTTATATTAATACTAATATTACCAAAAATTTTTTTCTTCCTGAAAATGTTTTAAATTTGTTGAATTTTAAAAGAAAGTGATGTCATTGATGTGAATCCATGGCTGCTCTCAACCAGCATCTTTCTGCCACAGCATCCTCTACAGGCATAGAGCATATGGACTTGCCCAGTCTAAACTTTGGAACAGGCTTAGCACAGAAAATGTGGCAAAACTTGTTTCTCTTCAAGGTCTCTAACTAGAACATCGAGCTGGGTGAGCCATAAGTAACCCATACTTCTAGTAAAACTATTGGTGTCTGTGAATGGAGGACTATATATAATTGGATAATATCATTATCCAAAAGTTTTGATGTAATTTAATTTTTGATGTTTTTTTTATGTGTTACAAACTGTTTAAAGCTGACTTCTGTATTAAACAGTGATTTAATTATTCTGGAGTTCTTGTTATTTAATTGTTAAATCATGCTATTTAATTAATTTTATTCATTTGAGTACTTTGTATTGAGTTTCCTGTCATTGAAAGGTGTTTCTGAGTGCTTCTTGATGTTCCTAAATAAACCTTATGAGATTTGATGAAAAATGGGAGAAAAATCAGTAAACCTAATTTCAATCAACTGAATAAAAAAAATTGTCTGATTTAAATTGGCTACCCCTTGCCATGGAAGTACTTAAACGGATGGACACCAAACTGCTGAACAATCGGGATAGTTCACAGAGGCAGGAAGGACGGAGCTTTCCCGTTTCCTCCAGGAAAGCCGTGGCACTTGAAATCCTGAGGGGGGAAAATCGTCCAAGCGTATTGAAACCTAATCTTGTAAACAGGAAGTTCACCGAGTGGCTCCCAGTTGTCGTCAGACTTAAGCACAAAGTGGGGGGAAAAAAAAAAAAAAAAAACCATTATTTGCTCAAATGTCCATTGTCATTCCAGCCTGATAAGAGGGAGTGATGCACCTTGGAATGAGTCACAGCACAGGGAGCGAAAAGGATGAGGAAGCGATAGGCCTTGTTTCCTTGACTGGAGATGCCTGTTTCTGAGACCTCAGTTGTGTGCTGTGGCTGGGAAGGCTTTATATGCTTTTACAGATGACAGATTTCTGGAACCGTTTATATACCGTTGCCATCGTTTACTATCTGATATTAGAGTAATGCTTTGAGTTTGGAAACACTAACTGTCTAATTGAGAATAGAAGTTTACTACTTTGGGTGGTGAGAGACTGGGTTGTATCTGTGACAGGGTACATGTATTTGTAGTTTAGTGACTCCCCCTTGTGGCTGTTTTAAATCTAGTTGCCTTCAGTTGTCCCAGTCTTTTGAATTAAAATCAGAAAGAGCTTTATTGCCAAGTATGTTCACACATACGTGGAATTTGTATTGGTGACAGAAACTTCCACAGCACAGACAGAATGACAGTGACAAGACACAGATGAGAAGATAGAATATGTGAATAAAGGATAAAAAAAAATATAAAGTACACAATATACAAAAATAGTCACTAGACATTATATGTATGTACAGGTATGTTCTATACAAATGCAAGGGAATGTGAGTAAGACATATGATGTGATAAACAGATATAATTATAAATAGCATTGTGTGTTGCACTGGATTACTCTCTAGGGGGGATTTAGTTGTTCATGAGGTAGATGGCCTGAGGAAAGAAACTGGTGTGTGTTAACCGAAAAAATGTTTCATTTGTATGTTTTTTTTTTTTTTGAAGCTTTTTCATGTTTTTGTACAGTTCATTTGAAAAGCCGAAACTGAAGCTAGGTAAAGTCTTAATTATAACAGTTTCATATACCTGAGGCTTATTAGAACGTAGACTAGTTCCTCACCTTGTGATTACAGTTAGGTTTGTAAACCCACAGTTGCTAACTTCAAAGCCACTTTCAGTAATAGTAATATTATTATTAATGATCTGTAATTTCTCTGTGTATTCACATGTTAGATTATGTGAATTTTGGATGTCCCAATAAATAAAAATAATTTCATTTTTTTATATTGTTTTAATATTCAATGAATGAATGAGCTTTGCCAAGTATGTTTACACATACAAGGAATTTGTCTTGGTGACACTTCCACAGCACAGACAGAATGACAGTGACACGACACATAATAAAAGTAGAATGGACTAATAAGATTTAAAAAAAAAAAAAAAAAAACTACATTGAGCTATATTAATATTAAAACTAATTTAAAGTGACTGAAAATCAGATATTTTTGCTGCACAAAATCCCACTCAGGCCAGATTGTTGACAGATGTATTTCATAAAATTTGCAAGTATGGATCACCAGTGTTCATAAACATTAGACATTAACTGTAAATGATGTGGAAGAGATTTGAACGAATGTGATCCCACTGTCCTACTGTTTGAATTTGTTTTACTGATTCTGAGTGCAGAAACACAGTTCGTTTGCTCAATAATAAACAAAAATTACAGAAAGTAGATACAGCTTTAAAAAAAAAAAAACTTTTAAATATACAATTAAACTGTCAATTTGTTACCTGAGACCAACGTATTTTTGAATTTGATTTAAAATTAAAATTTTGTTGTATGGTTCTTCTTGGCTTTACCAGGGTTGAATCATCCAGTCTCCACAGTGCGATTCTGCATTTTCTAGATTAGAATTTACATATAACTGAGCAAAGTGTACACATAGCCTATAAATATTCGTTGACAAGGAAATTCTTAAGCAAATAAATTCTTAATGGTAGTTACGAGAGTACGAGAAGTGGCTACCTAATAATACATAAAAATTCCTTATGTCAGTAATAAGGAATTCTTTATCTTAATTTGAAGTTTTCATTTAGATTAAGTTCTATTTCTTATTTAAAGACAGGTGTGATCTGTTTGCCACTTAAGTGCCCTGTGTAAGGAAGTCCTGTGGAACATTGGATCGGTGCTGGACAGGTGCTAGAAGCCTCTCTGGGTCGCGAATTTATAGTTCAAAATATAACACAGTGGAAGCCCAAGTGTTTGGATTTTGTATAGTTAAATGAATGTCCAATCCAGCATCTTTCCCTCTTCTTAAATATTTATGTGAAATGTGGCTTCTAGCAGACTTTTTACATCCCCATGCTATACTGTTCACAGTCCTGTGACATGATTTTGTTTCTTATTTTAAGAGTCTATTGTAACTTATATAAAATAAATTGAATTACTTATTGTAGGGAATTGAAACTTAAAATAAGGGCAAAACTTTAAGTTTTAAGACAGCAGATATGAGCTGATGCCTTTGTTTTAGAAACTGTCCTTTGCTCTTTGGAATGCTATTAGTCTCTTCATCTGAAAGCTTAGTGTATTGAGGTGTAAAAATGCCAAAGAGGAAACCATAAAATGGTACCCATTATCAGTCTGAGATAAACATATTTAGTTGTTTTTCTTTATCACATCCTCACACACAACCTAATGTTCTGTTGAGGCAGAAAGGAGATGATAACGTGTGATGAAACTGAGTGCAGTCTTCTCTGAATTCTGCTCCGTCTTGTGATTTTAAAAACAGTCAGCACTGTGTAGCTCATGAGATTTAATCAGAGGAGTACCGTGAGTTCCTCAGGAACTCCTTCTATTGATCCTCTGGATGAGTTCATTCTGGAGAATTGCTCTAATGTACCATATGAAGTCTAGGCAGCATCTGTGTCCAAAGTAACTGACATTTTGTAGCGTCCACAGAACAAGGCGGTGGATTGACTGTGTGAGTCATGGAATTTGACTGCCATCATTTAGTATGAGTAGCTTCACCACTCCCTGGGGTTATGTTATAAACCTCATCAATATGCTTCCTGCCTTATTCAGTATCAAGACTCTCAGATCCTTATCCACCAGAGACGGAGGTCAGTTCTGCCACACACCGGTGTGTCATGTCCCTTGTATATTGTGTGAACTTTCTTTTGTTGAAATTAAGAAGACATTTTTGAAGAAAATATTCCCTCAAGCACAGGAAGCTTTTAGAAAACTAAATATGTGTGTTTTTTTTTTTTTAAAAAAAGTCTTGCTTGGTTTCAGCATTTGCATGCTCAGTTTATTGCATTAAAATGAGATTTTGGGCAATCCTCTGACTGATAAAACAAATGTGCGTTTGTGTTTATGTCAGTCTGTATTTTTCTGTATGTGTTCCACTTACAAAGTGATTACATTATCCTCCTCTAGCTTTTTGCTTGCATTCGGACCTTTTTTTTTTGGCCCTTGTCTTCTGTTTCAGTTTGTTAAGCTATCACCCATTTCAAGCAAACTGTTCCTCAGCTTCCTAAGACCCTTTATACTTGCTCTGGTCAAATAAAGGTCTTTTGTTTTCAGAACATAATTAGCAAACAAGAATAGCAATAAGTTAGTTTTCTCAGTTAACATGAAAATGCATTAATTTAAAGGGAAATTATAGAATAATAGCTTAAAATTGGTACTTGGGCTAGGAATGTATCCAACGTATTGTCATTATTTTGACTCTTAAAATCTTGGAATCCCTTCTTCAGAGAGGATCTCTGAATCCGCTGCATCGCCATGACTTTGTTTGCTATCATCAGTATAGCCCTGTCATTTGTCACTTCTGTTGTTCTTGGCATATTCTAGCCTTTATGCTGGCAGTGAGGTTGAGTACACACCTCTCCTCACACATGGAGGGACTTTTTAAATCTGATGCTGTTTGTCTGAAGTGTCTGTTCGTTTTAAGGAACCAGTTTTCTGGAAATTCAAATTTCAGTTTTGCACTGCCAATGACCATGTTTCTTCCCCAGTCATTTTCACTTTGTAAAGACAGAATGTGAACTGCTCATTAAAAAACAAAAGTAGAATACATTTAAATGTACATTTTTTACTTTAACTGATGCTTTTCTCTCTTTCTTACAGTGTTAAACTACTTAATTATTTATTCATTCATACAGATGGATAATTTTATTGGAGCAATTTTAGGGTAAGTACCTTGCTCAAGGGTACTACAGTCAGAGATGGGATTGAAACCTGTGACCTTTTGTTATAACCCTCAAACTCCTATATACCAGCTTAAAATGATTTTTTTTTTTTTTTAACTGAACGGACCCACTTTCTTCTGCTTCTTATAGT
Source organism: Scleropages formosus (assembly GCF_900964775.1). Classification (NCBI taxonomy): domain Eukaryota; kingdom Metazoa; phylum Chordata; class Actinopteri; order Osteoglossiformes; family Osteoglossidae; genus Scleropages; species Scleropages formosus. The sequence goes on from NC_041806.1 coordinate 34,253,610, forward strand.
TTCAAGAGCTACATTCTTGTTTTTATAGAAGCCTGGACTATGAAAACAGACAGGCCATAATTACATCTCTTTTAAGAACACTGTAGCAAAAGTAGGGTGGCGAACTCACGGGGCTTGTAAAGGTTCAGTGGGATGCAAACTGAAGTCATGGAAGAAAGTCTGCAGCGTCATTAGGCTCAGTGGTCCAAATCCTGGCCCCCACCTCGATACATTAACATCAAAGCCTCCATCCACCTGATTCCAACCACAGAAGCCCTGTTTGCGACTTTAACTGCACTGCTAAACCTATATAGCAGAACCCCTTTATAACTACACATGTATGTTTGTTGACACACAGACCTTCACAAAAACTAATGAATGCTTAGCAGTGCCCAATAAATGACTGTCAGACTAGATTTTGAAATCTGTGGAGATTTGAAATTCAGATTTAATGCCATCTAGTTGCCAGCTCTATGTGCAGTGGTTTGAGACCAAAGTGAGTTTACAGTGGGCCCAGGCTGGCTCAGTGCTGTTGTGTGATTTGGTGTTGTAGTCACAACCTACATTAAAGGAGTCTAAGTACACTGTCAGGGCTGTGCGGATGACAGGTAGTTGTGAGCTTTTTGACAGCCACAGTTACACATGTCCTCTCTGATTGCTCTTTGTTTATAAAAGTGTTTGTGCACTAATATTAATCAGGCAACTTCTGAGTTGTAGGACCTACTTAAAGCATAACTATCTGTTGTTGTTGGTTACCTCTTCATTTTTTTTATTTGGTTACAGTGAAGTTTAAAGTTATGAGTTTGTGGAGCATCAAGTATGATAATGGTTACAGCTTCATCCTTTGGATTCTGAGGTGACAGGTTTGAATCCCACTTTTTGCTGTGGCACTCTTGAGCAAGGTTCTTACCCTAAGATGATTCTGTAAAAACTGTGCAGTCATGTAAATAGGTACATAAGTAGATAACATTGTAAGTTGCTTTGGAGAAAAGTGTCAGCTAAATGAATTATGTAAATGAGTAGGTGTTTATGCCTGTAAACCAGCTAAGGAGGGGGGTGTCAGTTTATTTAAAAAGCCTGCAGTTTACTAATGCTTCCTTAGGCTTTGCATTTAAACTGTAAAGCTTTGAATGCCTGAACCAAAATAAGCCATTATTTCAAATGTAATCTGAATAAAAGTTTAAGCACTTCAGTAATAAAATATTATGTCCATTTTGAATGTGTTTGTATTTTATTCGCATATGTAATTTAGTTAAGTCATTCATTGTGTGTTTTCTTTACATGTGAACAGATACAAATGTAATTATTTCTTGTGACACAAGTTGTTCTGCTATGTTTTAGTAATCTTCAAATTTAAAAGGGAGCGGAGTGTAGGTTCTGAAAAGCAGGATTAAAGTGTGATCGCTGTGTCTTTTTCGTTTGCGTGATGATTGACATGACATGGTGGCCCTGCTGATGTCTGGTCATGTTTCCACCCCCCGTGTCAGCTTTCTGTGCCCAGCCCAGTGCTTTGCCAGCTGCTCGGGAAGCCAGATGCAAGCCTTCTTGGCAACATTTGGCCTCTCTCAAATATTTTACATCTGGTTTTCGAAATGTCATTTTATAGTTAGTTTCTGTATCCATCTCAGATGTGCTCAAAGAATTACTGTAAAAACCATGTTGATGATGTCATTTTACAGCTCAGCTAGCTTGAAATGGGAAAGCTCAAATCTACTTTTTTAACCGCTTGTAACTTTTAATTGGAATTCTAATGAAAATTTTTTTAGTTTTAACATATTGCTGCATTTTCAGTCAATGTATTTGTAGTCACTGTGTTATGTTTAAAAACGCTTGTATTTGTGAGATACAGTGTAGACAGCCTGTTGAAGGTCTATGCTGATGTTGCAGTCACACTTTAGTTTACATTAGTATTGTCTTTTACATTTGACGTGTAACGTAGCTTGATAAAATGGTTGTGGTGTAGTCATAGAATGACCTCTTAGAGGCATGTGACCTTAACCTCTGTGCAAGAAATAAGTGGATTTTCTTAGATAATATTGATTGGCCAGGACTCCTCCTAGTCTACTGGACAGCCTGTTTGTCTCTCCTGTGTGGCTCAGTCCTCACTATGGCTATTTGGAGAAGAGAACCTAGGTCTTATTACCACACAGGAGAAAACTACCACCTTCTCAGCCCACTGATAACTGATCATTATGATTCTGTAAACACACATGGGCATCTTTGTGTTGTCACTGTTTCGTTGGTGAGCGCCACTGATTTTTGAAATGCACCTGCTTTTTGAAGCATCCAATGAAGCGATGTGGTCATCACAGGAGTGGAGTAGACTCTTGCCTGTGCAGGTAACACACAGTGTAGGTTCTGTGCCATGGATAATGGGCTTTTTTTTCTGCTGTCACTGTATGTGGCACAAGTTTAGCATGTATGGCCCATTAGATGTTTTCATCTGTGTGGGGAGCTGTTTCAATTTTTAATGGCTGACAGTTGGAGTGGCCTTTACTTGCACCACATGGGGCAGATATGTTCCTCCTACCCCATTCATCCTCTCCAAGTTAGAAGGTCTGTGGTTCCCTGGCTCTGAGGTCAACCAAGAGGAGAATGAGGATGTCCTGCAGGATGGCTCAGAGGTTTGCTTAGTTACATTTTCAGGGTACCAGCTTTTTTGGGATGAGATGACACAACAGCTATTAAATGTATGAAACTAGAATAGAAATGTACATTAGGCTATTTATCCAATGTATCTTATGTGTTCAGCTTAATTGAAGCACAAGTTTATGATCCATGTTATTGCATGTTACCATGTAAAGCACCTTTAACGATCAGTTGAAACCCAGACTCAAACAACAGTCTTCTGGGATGCTACTTAATTCAAAATACCTCTCAATTTTTTCCACAAACAAAAACTTAGAATTTGGGGTGAAATGTCAACTAAGTCTAGTGGACAGGATACTTATGTTGTGTTTTAGCTCCTTAACCTTATTTAAACCCATTATAGACAATGTTTATCCAATTAAACTCACCTTCCAGGTTATGAAATGGTAATGCTTTCTAGAGTTCTGGTAATTCAGTAATGGAAGCTCAGCGAGACTTCAGTCCATATGATGGCCAGCACTTGCACAGATTGCTATTCTTCTTGAGATGGATTTTCCACAACACTGTGTTTGTATGGCAGCCGGAGCTGAAGATATTATACTGATGTGTAGTTTTTCTGTATAACATGTAAAATGCACAGAATGTTCTACCATCCCATAAATGTTTTATGCACAATCCAACAGTTAGTAGCAAAAAGGAGACCTTAATGCTTTACAGCATTTTTTTTGGATCAGTGAACTGAATGACAGCTACATGTGTCCCCAGGTTCGACAATGTTTTTATACAACAGTGATGTAAACAAAAAAACACCAGTGTGCATCAATTAACTAAACCCTCTGTTAAACTGGAATTCCTCAGAGGACCCGCTCCCACATCCACGGTCCCTTCTCTCCTCTGGTGTAGGACTTTGTCCCAGTAAAGACCACCCCATGTAAGTTCAGTTTGTGAAGGTGAACAGGAGACGCAAAGAGAAACTGCAGGCTTGTATATTGCCACACTGCGTTCGGAACCGCATGGTTGTCCTATGCTGAGAGGTTTCTGCTTGTTCGTCTGTGTGATTGGACGTCTATTCCTCAACCTTCCCCAGGGCGTCTTTTCATTCAAGGTAAACTGATTAACGTGCTTAATGCTTGATCTATTTATGGTTTGGCAGCATTGTGTAGAAAATACACCTTTGGGAGATTAGCGGTGGGCTACGGAGGGGGGCTCATGAGATATGAGTGGGCATTCTGTGTTTACAGAACGCCAGTTTAATGAAGACAGAGGCAGAAGCACTTGCTTAAGACTGAAGCACTTGTTACTGTCCTCTTCCAAAGGATTTTGTTGGCTTGTTCTTCTAGTGAAGCAGTGTTTTGTTTGTTTGTCGTTGTCTTCAATGTGATAGCTGTTGCTGAGGGGTGGAGCTGTCTACCAAAGGCTGAGCTGTTGCTGGGGGGTGGAGCGTTTACAGACTCAGGTTCCCCTGTGGTGTAGAGTACAGTGTGCAGTCACCTGGAGACCATGGGGGTTGGGGAGGCAGTGGAGTAAGGGGAGGAGACTGCTTGTGGTTGTAATGCTGTTGGCCAGGGGAGGGCTAGTGCAGAAGATCTAGGAGGAGGAGGAAAAGAAGGAGGGTGAGAGGGGAGGTCATATTTCAGTACAACACTCTCCTGTTTGTAACCCTAACCGCACAGCCTTTCACGGTCTTTTCCCTGGATGACCTACAATACTGGCAGCCAGAGATCTGCTGTGCGTGTCCCCCACTGCAGGACAGAGCCCCATCGGGGCCATGGCTGGATGATTCACTGGTCTGGTTGTCATGACACACGGGCTATGTGTGCACGAAGGTGAGAGATAAGAGGTCCAAACTGCCCTTTCTCCTGCCAGGCACTTTGTATACGCTTGCTTCCACACCCTGTTTCCGGATAAATATAGAAGACAAACACCACGGCTGGAGCTGAAGAAGAGGGAAGGTGGTGGCTGGAAGAGACTCACCAGCTGGGCGGAGGATGTGCTTCCTGGGCTACGTTGTAAAGAGAGCACTTAAGCTCGTCGTTTTACATAGACCAGTCGGCATTGAAACGTCATCCTCCTGGGTTGTGGCCTCCTCAGAGAAGTATATGACGGAGTAGCAGACTTTGGTCTGTGGCGTGTGAAAATGAGACAAACAAGCACTGAATCTTCACACAGTGCCTGTGGAGTGTGTGGGAGTCCTGCGTTAAGTTTCAGATGCAACGCTTAGATCTGTTGACTTTTATAAGTGGTGTCTCTGCAATCTGTGCAGCAAAAATGTGTCTTTCTGTGCTTCAAATGGACAAGTTCATGCTCCAAAATTTGTCTACTACCTGGAACATGCAAAAGTGGAGTTTTGTTGGATAGTGTGTTGGTGAACCGCTTGAGCTGGGACCAAGAGCCAAGATATTAAGAAGAACTGACCTGACCTTTTTGTTACTGTGTCTTCTGGGACTTTTATTACATCTCGGGGGCTGCTTGAATTCTGAGGGGATGAGGAGAGAGAAGAGCCACGGATCCTTTCGGCGAGAGCGGAAGGAGCGACCAGTCTCCCTGCCACGTGCCCTCAGTTGGCTCAGCATCTCGTCGCTGTCCCGGCGCTCCCGAAAGCTTTTCCACAGCCAGTTGGAGCTGACTAGCGGACTGCAAGGCGAACTGGAAGAGGATGATGATGATTGGGTGTACAGGCCCCTGCATCGCAAAGGTAAGGCTGTATAATGAGGGCTCCCACACAACGGAGGATACCTGGATTCAAGAGTTACTAGGAAAAAAAGAGCCATGTTTCTTTCATTGCAGAGTTGTACAGTTGTACTGCTGTGGTGGCATGTGAAATCTCCTCCTGTGTGCTTCAGTAACACAGGTTCATTCATTGCAGTGTTATATGTATAATGAAAGGTGCATGTAAGTCATGTGAGCCAACAGGTATGACTTTCCCTGATAACTGGATGTAATTCGCACATTTTTTTTTTTTTTACCAAGTGACAGAGGTTTCTGTCACATAGTTCTGTCACAAGAATGAGTAGAATCTCTAATATTCTACATACATTTAGTCCCACCAGAAGTGAACCGGCATCTCAGATAGCAACAGATGTTTTCATACCTATCATTTTCACAACCAACGTTTGTACATTTACATCTGCACTTGCTTAACTTATTTATTGATGCTTTTCTCCAAGGCAATGTACAATTCAGAATAAATAAAAGTGCTTTTCACCAGCCGATCGAGAGATATGGAGGCAACAGTATGGACTGTACAGTATGACTGTGTGAAGATTTTACTTGTTTAGACAAGACCCAAAGATCCAAGAAGCACTTTGCTTGCCAGATTGCCCTGCTGACCACTTTACTTAGAAGCAAATGATCCCCCATGCCTTTCACTCAACTCTTACCATGCAAACTCCACTGGGTTCACCTCATTTCAGAATGAAAAAACTCTCAAAGGGTCTGCAGGTAACTGCCCACATGTTTCTCATGCTGAATGACATGGAGGAGTGAAATGATGCTACGACTTATGTCTGCTGTGATTACTGTTGCAATTGGTCTGATACTTAGTGGAAACGGTCTCATTTTCCAAACTGAAGTTTACTTCTGGCATGTGAAATCTGTATGTACTGTGTTCAGTAACACTGAATAAGAATTGATAAAAATATAAAATCATTCTGGGATTTATTAAAGGCACACATTTCAGCGGGTTCAAACTGGTTTCATCTTCAAAGGTTAAAACAGTCCCATCCCTTGTGGTATGGATACATTTCCAGTTTCTAATGCCCAGTAGCTCCTGCCTGAAAGACCTCTCACATCTGTTGCAAGTGCAAAAGCAGATACCTTGAACAGAAACGAGTTTCCGCTGCTCTTTGAGGTGTCCTTTTTAGGATGTTAGTTATTCATTTGCATTTTGTTTGCTCTGGCAGCCCAAGTGTGGCCTGAGCCATCAGTAGGGCTCTTGTCATGTAAGTGAAACAACCTTAGACTGGTGGTTGCCACCTATAATTAGGAAAAGCTCTAAATGGAAAGAAATTGACAAAGTAAAAAGAAGTCAGTTGCTGTAAATGTACATCTGTCAGTTGACTGATGGCCAGGTGTGAGAGCATTGTCACTGGTGCATATGCAACAGATGAGGAGTCTTATGGTGTTGCACTCTGTAATAGGAGTATAGGCATAGTATTGAGTGACACAAGGTGAAATATTGCTTAACAACCCTCTTGAGGAACACCCTACTTGTTATCTCTTACTTTGGTTATTTGCACCACGCTGATCTCTGACGTTATTTTTTTAAACATCCAAAAGTTCAAACTTAACTGACAATAAATGCGCTTTTATTGAGGAAACATTTCTGCTAACAAAGTTAAATAAATACAGCTTTATGAAAGTAGAATGATGAAAGAAAGCAAATGAGAACTGCTTTTGTTCTACGATTGGTTAATATTTCATAGACTTGTGCACATGGTAGTTATAAATTGCAGACTTCTGGAATAGTAGTCATTGTTCTTCTGTTTTGGCTTAATCCAGGAGTCTTTAAAATCCTTGTTTTATGCCATACTCCACTCTTACTTCTCCCTAATCCTTAGATAGTATCCCTGTATAGGTGATTTCATATAAACATTTTGTGTGCAGAGACATACATGCAGTTTTACATACATACAGTATGTCCCGCTTTCTTTGTTTCCTCTGATGAAAGTTAGCTAAGGGATCAGACTGGGATATTCCTTTCTGTTGCAGCAAGAATCAATAGTATTCCTTCCCATACTCAGTGTATCATCATCACTTTTTGTTGTTCCAGTGGGAAGTTGTTTTTTTGGGTTGCCTTCATCAAATTGTTGTGCGGTTGTCCATCGACAAGTGACCGGAAATGTAGGACAAAGAATGCAAATTGCGCTGTAAGGTCGCAAATAACCTCTAGAGGTAATTAAGGAATGGGTCTTCATGACTGAAACGCAAACTGAATGGGCCTATAAAGCACCATTATAAATGAATGTCCATCTTTTCACCTGTTCGAATGAAACAAGTCTCTGGCACATTTTTGGCCATCTTAAGATATTGTTTTATGTAGTGAAAAGTTGAAGATCACAGATCGTAATTCCACATCCTTCATGGGTATCTAAAATATGTAATATTTTCTCATCTGAATGCAGTGTTCGATTGAACACAGGAACCAATGTCCATGTGCGTTCAGTTTCTTCACATGGCAGAATAATTAAGTTTATAAATGCTCTGCTGTGCTTTTCTTGCATCTAAATATACATCATAATAGTAGGTTACGGTGCTGTGAAGGAAACTGCGGGTTCCATTCGAGGGTGCTGACTGGCTGGGTGTTTGCTCCCGTTTCCTAGCAGCAAGCTCACTGGCTATGAAGCTCTTTTGCCAATCTCATCTTCTCCTCTTTTCTGTGAGGGATGATCCCCTGGCGAGAAGGGCATTGTACCAAAGGAGTCAAGAGGCAGAACCTAACCTACAGTCTGCATCTGTTCCGTACTTCTCTCACATTAAGTGCGGTTCCGGTTGTAAGTTTCATTTTCCTTGAACTGCATAACTGGGCATTTTGAAAGGAGTCATGTGATAAGATGTGCGTTTCTTGTCTATGAGCCAAGAGCTCTGGGAAAGGCTGGACAGTGGCTGTGTGTCATTAGACCTGTCTTGTATGAGGAAAATAAGTATTTCTCATCACAGGCTGCTGATCTGTAAGATAACCTTGACTCAACCAGCTTCAAACACCCCCAGAAAGACCAGACTGGCTGACAGACATCTTAGATTTAAAATGAATACTAATCACAACTGCAGAAACCGGGGATTGATGTACATTCACTTAAGTGTATATTTCTAGGTCGAACTACAACTGCATGTTGCTCTGTCTTGTTGGGTTCTAACCATTTTCTTCTACTAAATTTACTAACAGCAGATCATTTTATCTTGGGTGAGTTTAGCAGTCACAGCAGTTTTGTATATTTGACAGTGGTTTTCAGTCAATCATTTATGTTAATGTCAGCCCAACTCTAGGCATTCAAAAGCAATTCCCTTATTACAATCTGACCTCCTTCCAGTTGGCTAGAAGATAAATTTACTTTGCAAGCACTGGATTGTGCACAGTAGGGCATGTCGTACAACTCAGTTTCAGAGATGAACCGGGATTTGATCTATGTCTAATTGCGCAGTCCAGGTGTTGTGAGGCACCTGCACTACCTGCTGTCTGCTTGTTCGTGTTTGTATATCTTTCTGTTTACTAATTCACTTCTCTTCCACATCCAGTTTCCCCAGCAGACTCTTTCTCTGATGTTCATCTTGATGTTTCAAACATGTTCTAATTTATCTCTGTATTTCAGATCAGGGGTCAGAGTTGAACTGTCCCAGACAGACATCTGTTATAGTTTACTTCCCATCTATATTCCTAAAACTCATCTTACGATTAAGAATCTGTTTTAGCAGTGTATATTTGAATAAAAACTCATCACAACTAATTACTTCTTTGAAATGTTTCCATTAGGCGTGCTTATTTAAACAACCAGCAGTAACTTACACATTGCCTCATACTCATTAACAATATGGCAGCCATCGTTTGTCTTTGTGACTGTAGTATTACATTACTGAATGTGCATTCCCTAACCCCCTGCCTGTCCCTTTTTTCTCTCTCCCCCTGGTGACTGCGGCCGGGTCAGATTCAGGTTAGTTATACTTACCATGTGTCCTTCTATTTGTGTCCCTTTGTACTGAATTTCTGTATCTCTGTACTCTCTGGATGCATAAGACATTTAACATAAGCAAAGTTACTGGCAGTTCTCCCACAGATTTTCACCATGAACCTAAGCAAATATAAGAGCATTTTCACTTTTATGGTAGAACAGAGCAGCATTGTTTCTGCATGTAATACTCTCTCCTTACATAATCCAGCATGTACCTAATTCCATCAGTATTGACTGACATCCTCTTTTATTAAGAGCATTAGAAAGCCAATGCTGTCTTTAGAGATAAATATGCAGAATTGTTTGAGGGAAAACATTACATTACCCCCTGCTCAAACAGTGGATACTCTTAGTACGCGCACCACCTGGTTTTTGTGCAGATTTCAAAGGCATGCCGGTAGGATCTTTTGGTATGCACAAGGGTGATATGATGAAGATACATGTAAATTATATGATTGGCAAAATCTTGTTAAATTGTGGGGTCACGGTTGTCATTGAAAGCAGTACGAGATTCAGTATAAGATGCATTCTCTCTTTTCACCAGTGTATTCTATACATAATCTCCATGATCACAGTGGGAAAATCAGTCTTATGTTGCATGATCAGCCAAACAGTCATACTTTTTGGTTAATGGTGATAAAATCAGTGTGATTATCATTTTCAGGATACATGTGAGGAACTTTGATCATCGTTTCATGTTATTTATACCAGCTTCATTGAAAGTTTTTGTCCAAGGAGTAATGTACTAGATTACTGCAAAATGATAGGAAATTTTAAGATGTGTTATGGCTGTGTACAGTGTTATTTTAAGTTTTCTCTTTCTGCCCATTTCCTCTGTGCATCATCTTCTGTGCCAATTTTGAGATATGGTGCTGGAGCATATCTGGATCCATGTCGGTAGGATCGACATACACAGTAAATTGCTTATATGCTTACGCTACAGAATTTGTACTTGAAACAGTCAGTTTAGGAATAGCGAACCTCTGAACCCCTGCATTGAATTCTGTAGTCGGTTCTGAATGAAATCATATTTACAAACTGGATTCCTGTTGCGCTTTGTGTTTCTGTCAAAGGTTCCTCGGGGAGTGAGACCGAATTTTAGAATATTTGCTCCACCAAGAGTAATGTTATGCCAGGAACATGTGCAGTATCACTGTTTCGGATCCTAATGGAGAGCAAGCTTGGAATTCCTAGGCTTACTCTATACACATCAGTTTTTGAATGCTAGAAGCAGCATGCAAGACGATGTTGTGCCACAATAAAGGAAGCTGTCAAAACAGAAACTGAGGCTCTGCTTGGCCTGCCATCATCTGGGCAGTCAGACTGGATCTGTGAGCTGCCTGGGTGAGCTTACTATTACTGAAAATATCAGCCTGCTTTTTTTTTCTTTTTTTCCCCCATGCTCATTTATAGTGTCAACACTGCACATATTGAAATGATTCAGTCAAAATGAAAGCAGTTCAAACTAATATGGAAGTTAGTGTCTGAAGGGCCCCTTCCAAAAGTAATTTTCCACATTGTTTTTATGTGCTTAATTTTAGGGCAACAGGTAGCATAGTGGTTAGAGCTGTTGCCCTGTACTCAATGGACCATGGTTTGAATCTCACTTCCTGTTGTAGTACCCTTCAGCAACATGCTTACCATAACAAAATTGCTCCAGTACTAAGAAAAAATAATTAGCTGAATGAAGGGGTAAATTCAAGCAACTCAAATGTGTACGTGTTATGCCTCATCTTTTTAAATAATTCAGTAATTGAAAAGCTTATATGCAGCTACTGTTGTAATGTACATTGGTTTTTTCTGTGGTATGTAACAAATTATTTAAAAGTCACATGTCTGCATCCAAATCTCCTCATCTGTCGATGTAATGAACTTCTTGCATTTTTCTGAGACTTATGTCGCTTTAGAGAAAAGCGTCTGCTAAATGAATATAAACAGTGTATGCTTATGTGTACTTACTGTACAGCAGTTTAGTACAAAATTTTTTTCCCTGATTTAACCTTTGTTAATTTCCTTATGTTTAGTATCTTGTCCTAATGTTTTGATTACCATTTCTTGAAAGTTTTTAAGTGTTTAGAGGGTGTTTGTGGAAATATTTGGGCATGTTCATAAAGTCCAGGGATGCATATTTTTTTCCCTGTTTCAAATAATAGGAAAACACCTCACAGTTTACACTCATGGGATACAGACTCTTTAGGAACAAATGAGGTCCATATAATGAGGGATGCATCTATATTCTTCTTTCCACAGAAAATTGTGAATAAATTCATATGTGTAATTGTGTATATGGTAAAGGGAGCAGCTGTTCAGTTTTTTTTTAAAACTGGGTTAGGAGTTCTCCAGTGGCACTTAGTTGCTCTCTATGACAAATGTTTAGCACCTGTGGCAGTACTGGCGGACAAAGTGTGCAGTGCAACATTAAGCACGTTAAACATAAAAACGTTCATCAGGAGCAAGCATAATATCTGTTATAAATTGAGTAGCCTACTAAAACAGGTGGAAGCTTCCCTGAAACTGAGCCTTCCTGAGATTCTCAAGTGTAGAGGAAAAAAAAAATGCCATGAATTATACTTCCATGATTCTTCTGCCAAGATGATGCTTAGAATCAAGTTTATTGAGCTTAATAGCACAATTTATTTGTGTAGTCCCAGTCTTAAAAGTTGTGATCTCTGGTCATTATTTCTCTCACCATGTCAGTCAGCACTCTGAGTGGGGGGTTTAGGTATCAATTAGGAACCATGGAAACTCGATGTTTGTTTACAGTAACTTTGGTAACCACGTTAATATATTAGAGAGGTATGGTAACCTGTTGCAGCCAACCTCCCTTGCATGACACATTGACCATGGAAAGTGACCCTTATGGGGTTAAATTAACTCTAAGACGGCTCAAATTGATATGAATATCCATTGACTGCCTGTGAGGAAATGATGTAAACAACCTCACTCAACCCCTAGGCTGGAGCTTTGGAATACAAATCTGGTTTGATAGATCATTTGTCTGTCTTCAATTTAATTTCAAATGGAGATATGTTAGAAACTGGAAGCATCTTTGACACAAAGGGATTTTATGAAGCTACTATCAAAATGTCAAAGTGAATGATTGTTATGGTGAAATTTAACTGACAATGTGATATTGTCAAATAAACTCTGCTACTCTTGGCTAGGCCAGAGGTAATGTATCCAGCAGAGAGCAGTGGGTCAGTGGTTTTGATACCAAACAGTTGAGTGGGGGTTGGGGAGGGATTAAGTGATTAATTTTTATCACCAGCCAATTGACAAGGGGAGCCAGCTATGGAACTGCTGACAGCCCAGTTCAAAACAGTTGTCAGCTGGGTGGGGGGTGGGGCACAGGCTTTTGTGCTGGTTTCTCCCCCTTTTGGAGCGGATTGTCAGCACGGTGGCTAGGAGAGAGCAATGAGATTGGACAGCAATCTCCCCCAGTGCATAAACTGCCAGGAGAGAGGGAGAAAAGGGGATTGCATGAGGATGTGTGTGTGTGTGTGTGTGTGTGTGTGTGTGTGTGTGTGTGTGTGTGTGTGTCTGTTGTAAGTGTAATGCATGGGACCGATGGGGCTGCAGTGATTTGCAGTGAGTTACAGACACTCGGAGTTCTGCAAGGGCTCCACACAGTGTGATTTCCGTCTTCAGTATCCAGGGAGCGCAGAATTACCATGTTCTGCCTGAAAGGTAAGGGACTGTTGGAATTATGAGATTAACATGGATAAGGGCTTTTGTTTCATATTTGATGGTACACAGAGGAACTCTTCAGCTCTAGTTTTGTGGCCGGATATCACGTTGAAGAGACAAAACAGGTTTGATCTCTTTGGGCATGAAGAAAAAAAAACCTCATTGTTAAGAATGCCTTTCCTCTCAGTGCTTCTTTTATTGTCCTGTTTGGAAGCTCCGCTTGTTCATGGAACATTGAAGCCAACTGGTAAAGTTGGAGCCATCGCAGTGGAGTTACTTTCGTGAGTGATGCCATGAGCTGAGGCAATTTATGTGAGGTGGTGTGAGAATGAGGCGCACTGTTGGTTGAGGTGTTCTTTCTTCACCTCTATCGGGTGTTCCCCTCTGCAGCTCAGCAGTCTGGACTTGTATGTGGACAGTGTATTGTATAGGCATGATGCGATCCAAGGGAAGTCCAAAACATTCACATCCCTCTTTCCCTGTGTCACACTTTCCTTCAACTGCAACATGGCAGTTGTATTAGTCTTACTTTATTTTCCATTTAAGATTGTAAGATATTTGGACTTTGTTATAACTTTCAAATCTTACTGTTCTTTGGTCTGTTGTTCTTAGTTTTAGCAATAAAAATATCAACTTGTTCCCTTTGCTTTTACCTTATATATTTCAGTGATTGGCTCTATAATGTTAGTAAGAAGTAGGAGATGAATGTTACGTTGTGTCCTGAATTTTGCTGGTTATTTAACTGCATTATGTATGACACTTCAATGGGGCAGCAGTTTGTTTCCCGATTAGGTTGTTTTATCATCAAAATTTGAATTTAAACATTATTCTGAAGTTTCTTATTTAACATTGTAAGTCCCACTGGACGACAGGGTTAGCTGTATAAAGAATAATAGTAATTTAATGTCCATCTGATCCCTGTTTTAGACATATGGTCCAAAAAAAGTCCTTCCTTATAATGAAAGCCCCTTCATTTAACACTTTCGCTTTTTTTTTTCCCCCTCCAGATCAAAGGTTTTGGTTGTCGGTCGTTTTGGGTAAAACCCTCTCATTGGGGGGTTAAAGACAGCCAGATGCTGAGCCAAACTATTTGCCCGTGTTGATCTGGCTGGGAGCTGTGCCCAGTGTACCAGTACTTAAAGTGATTACAGAGGTTTTGTGCAAAATATGCATAATACAGTATGTGTCCAGACATCATCCATTTTCAAACCTCTAATTTTTTTTTATTCCTGTACCAGATAACCTCTCTGAAAGCTTGAGGTTGCATTTTGATGTGTCACTGCAAATTGTCACACTTAGTTTCTATAAAATCAATCAGATACAGCTATTTTATCTGTAAAAGAACAATAATAGCAAACATTAAAAACAGTAGCTGAGAAAGTGTTAGAGCAAACTTATCTATGGAAGCCTCAGGAAAGAAATGCCTTTATAAATTAATACAAATAAGTAGGGGAAATCACATATTTGAATGTCCGTAGACATATATGTAAATGTAAAGGAAATGAGAGCAAGGCACTTCACAACAGACATGCATGAGGATTTAATCATGAGCAAAGTGCGCTGTGTCTGAGTTGGATGTTGATGGGATAGTCGTTGCGAAGCTTCCCTGTGGGTGCCGCCTCAGCCAGATGGAATGCACTGATTCTGCTGCGTTGAAAGCTGGGTGAAAATATGTACCCTAAGCCTGCAGTGACCCAGGCAGTGTGTGAGGGTCAATAACAAGGAGATTAAAACAACCCTAGGTATTCTGCTCTTTCTGTTTACCATTGTGATGATATGGTAAGCCCAGCAGTCACATTTCTTTGCCCATGCTCGTTCAGCACTGAGTAAGTGTGGAGCAAACCGTTCTTGTTACATGTTGGCTGGGGATTTGAGATCCTAATGCATATCTTTTTCATCTTCACCCATTGCAGTGAGCAGTATAATTTCTTGTAGAAATTTAATTTTTCTGTAGTGTTTTAAAATGTAGATGTCAGTGAACTATTGATGTACCGGCAAAGGGTGTTAAACCCCCCCCCGACGCATTGTCATAATTATGGTTTGGCTTGGCTGGGAATGTCTTCGCTTCTCAATTGTGGACTGAGCCTCTGACTCATGTCTGCCCACAGACTCAGTTGTGTACTGTTATATCTCCTGTGCCCTGTGGACTATCTTTTGAATGCCCAGTGAAAACTCCTGGAGTTCCCTGTGTGTATCCTTTGAGAAGAGTTTGAGCTCCTGATGATTTCTCTTTCCTCTTGTGATTTCCCTATGATTGCACAGCAAGTGCCCTGTAATTTTGCCATTGGTGCACTGCCAGGTATGGGACATCAAGTGTAACCACTTTCATTATCTAGAGCCACCAAATGTGGTTTTGCCGAACCCCTGTGACAGCAGCTTTCGTGATTCTTAACAATCTGTGCTATTAGTTTGTCTCCTGCTGATGCCTGAGTGGGCAGTGTCTCAGAGCTGCCTGCTGTCGTCATTTACTATCATTGATGGTGGTATGGCGGTCTGCTTAACTTGTTGAATATTTAAAAATGGAGAACAATCTTGTGTGAACGACATTTGTAATACATCAGATCCACGGGGCTTAAGCTATATGTTTGTGCCGTCGTACTAAAAAGGCTGTGACGTGAGATCTGTAATGAAATGATTTGACTTTCTGCAGTCCAGTTTTAAGTCCTTTGACATATAAATGCTGATTAGTCGGCTGTTTTGTGCTGCTTTTTTCAGCTATCTTCAGGTAGCAACCTGTATATGTTTTCCACTATCTGATTTACCTCGCCTTCCCTCCTTCAGCAGTGACATTGTGCGAACCTGTCAATTTACAACCCTGCAACTATTTCCTTGTGCTTTTGTATGTACTTGGACCTACTCTATTATGTATGGGCGTATTTAAGACTTTAAAGTCTCAGACTTGGTTAATTTGTAATCAAGTTTCTTTTTCTTTTTTTTTAGCCCGGATATGACAGTCATAATGACTATCACATACATAATGGGAAAATAAATATCTCCTTGTGGTTACAGATTTCAGGGTTGAAAATCACAAAATCCTGATATATAAAATGAAATACTAGCATATCAAGTTTTTATTCCAGAATAATTGAACTACCAAATGTAAAAGTTTTGCCTTTACAATAAGTTGCTTTTATTATTCACATTTTCAAAAACTTTTTTCCATGTCTGCACCTGCATCAAAACATGCCCAGCTAATGCATGCTTTTAAACTACTTTTAAAATAAGGTTTCAGTTCAGTTTAATCATTTTGAATACCAACCAGTTCTCCAGCTCCTTGAACACTTGAACTTATGGACTTTGGCCACCATTGCACTCACTGTGTGTGAATGACAGGGAGAGTGTATTACACTGATGTATGGATGAGTGACCCATTGTAAGTAGTGTATCTAGCAGTGTAAGTCACCTTCGTGAATAAGGTATTGTATGTGGGCTGATAACACCACATAGAGTTCATTGGAAGTTGCTTGGGAGAAAAGCATCTGCTAAATAAATAAATGTAAATGTAATGTCAGGATTCCAAAGGCTCTTGTTAAAATATGAGCATCCATCCATCCATTTTCTTGCCCGGTTGTCCTTCTATGGTCACGGTGGCAACAGGGAGAGCAGAAAGGCTCACCTAGCCCTGTCCCTTGCAACTTCCTCCAGCTCAGCCCGGGGGATCCCCAGCCGTTCCCAGGTCAACTGGGAGGTATAATCCCTCCAGCATCCCTCCCGGATGTCCAAACTCCTCACTCTGTCACGGAGAGTGAGTCCCAACACCCTGCGGAGAAAACTCATTTCAGTTGCTTGTATCTGCGATCTTATTTTTTCTATCATTACCCAGGGTTCATGACCATAGGTGAGGGTAGGGACATAGACTGACCAGTAAATAGAGCTTTGCCTTATGGCTCAGCTCCCCCTTCATCACTACAGTCCAGTATAGCGACTGCATTACTCCTCCCATTGTTCCCAGTCTGCAGCTGATCTCACGCTCTCTTCTCCCCTCACTCGTGAACAAAACCCCAAGATACTTAAACTCCTCCACCTGGAACAACTTCTCTCCCCTTACTTGGAGGGGGCATGCCATCCTTTTCCATGAGAGAACCATGGACTCAGACTTGGAGGTGCTGATCCTCATACCAACCGCTTCACACTCTGCAAACCGTTCCAATGCATGTTGGAGGTAGCCATGTAACAGTGCCAAAAGGACACATCATCCACAAAAAGCAGAGACATCACCTTCTGATTCCCACATAGAATGCCCTCCTGACCTCGACTGCACCTTGATATCCTGTCCATGAAAACCACAAACAGAAGTGGGGACAAGGCACAACCTTGGCGGAGTCCAACACCCACATTGAACTGGCTTGACTTAATGCCAAGTATGCGGACACAGCCCTCACTCTGTGTGTACAGAGACCGAATGTCCCGCAGTAGTGGCCCCGGGGAACATGGTCATAAGGCCTTCTCCAAGTCTACTAAACACATGTGGACTGGATTAGTGAACTCCCATGGCCCCTTATTTATCTGTGAGAGAATGAAAAGCTGGTCCACTGTTCCACGGCCAGGACGGAATCCGCATTGTTCCTCTTAAATCTGAGGTTCAACTGTCAGCTGGAGCCTCCTTTCCAGCACCCTGGCATAGACTTTCCCAGGGAGGCTGAGAAGTGTGATACCTCCGTAGTTGGCACACACTCTCCGGTCCTCTTTCTTAAAGATAGGGACCACCACCCCAGTTTGTCAATCCAAGGGTGCTTTCCCTGAGGTCCATGCAACATTTCAGAGGCATGTCAGCCATGACAGCCCTACAACATCCAGGACCTTAAGCAGTTCCGGGCAACTCGTATCCACCCCAAGTGCTTTGCCACTGTGGAGCTTTCCAACTACTTAAGTGACTTCCGCCAGGGAAATGGACTCTGATACCCTGGAGGCCTCTGGCCCTGATTCCCGTAAGGGAAGCATATCTCTCAGGTTTAAGAGTTCCTCAAAGTGTTCCTTCTACCTCCCGACAATGTCCTTAGAGTTTCTCCACTTTTGCTGAGTACAGCTTGAATGAAGCTCCTCTGACCCCTCCTAGGCCACCGGATGGTTCTCCAGAACCTCCTTGAAGCCGACCGATAATCATTTTCCATGGCATCTCCAAACTCCTCCCATGCTCTAGATTTTGCTTCTGCAACTGCAGCCGCTGCTGCCTTTTTTGCCTGCCAGTACCTATCTGCTGAGTCAGGAGTCCCCAGAGCCAACCAGACTCTAAAGGCCTCCTTCTTCAGCTTGATGGCTTCCCTCACCACCGGTGTCCACCACCGAGTTCTTGGGTTGCCACTGTGACTGGCACCAACAAGTGTGCCTAGCTGCTTCCACAATGGAGGTTTTGAACAGGGTCCATTCAGACTTCATGTCCCCTACCTCCTCAAGGACATGAGAGAAGCGCTCCCAGAGGTGTAAGTTAAAATCATTCCAGAGAGGGTCCTCTGACAGTCGTTCAGAGCACACCCTCACAATTCACTTGGGTCTACCGGGTCTGTCCATCAGTTTTCCCTGCCATCTGATCCAACTCACCACCAGATGGTGATCAGTTGGCAGCTCAGCACCTCTCTTCACCCAAGCATCCTGAACATGTGGCCTCAAGTCATATGAAACAACTACAAAGTTAAGCATTTGCCTTTGGCCCAAGGAGCTCTGGTGCCAAGTACACTTATGATCATCCTTGTGTTCGAACATGGTGTTTGTTATAGAAAAACCATGACTAGCACAGAAGTCCAATAATATTTCACCATTTGGCAAGCCATTCTTCCCAATATCCCCAGTCCAGCTTTCCCAGTCATTGCCAGCGTGAGTGTTGAAGTCCCTCAGCAGGACTATGGAGTCTGTAGGTGGAGCCCTGTTCAGAACCCCACCCACCCTCTCCAAGAAGATCAAATAGTATGAACTGCTATTTGGTGCATAAGCACACACAAATAGTCAGTTTTCCTTTCTGCGACCTTATGTCGCTTTCAGGCGACCCTCACCCACCAGGATAAACTCCAAATGTATGGCAGCCAGCTGGGGGCTTGTGAGTATCCCCACACCCGCCCGGTGCTTCCTCACCCTGTGCAACTCCCACGTAGGAGAGAGACCACCCCCTATCGAGGAGTATGGTTCCATAGCCAACACTATGAGTGGAGGTGAGCCCAACTATATCTAGTTGGTATCTCTCAACCTCCCGCACCAGTTCTGGCTCCTCCCCTCAAGTGAGGTTATGTTCCATGCATGAAGAGCCAGTTTGTACTGCAAGGGGCCGCGACGCCACGCACCACCCTGCCTGAAAAGCACCGCACCCGACCCCCATGTTGGAGCTCGGGGGTGGTGGGCCCACATTGCCTTTTTGGGCTGAGTCCCGCCGGGTTACATGGGCTGCCTGGCCACCAGGCGCTTGCCTAGGAACGCTACCCCCAGACCTGTCTCCAAGGTAGGTCCTGGTGTCCCTATTCAGGAAGGGTAAACATTCTCTTGTTTACTTTTTTCATGGGGGTTTTTGGATCGTGTTAGTCTGGGTCTTCACTCCAGACCTGTTCGCCTTGGGAGACCCTACCAGGAGCATACTGCTCCCACCGATATAGCTCTGGAGATCCCTAGCTCATGCAAGCCCTTCCGCCACGACAAGGCCCCTGATGCAGGAAGGGAAATACAAGGATCTTGCATATAATGTCTGCTCTTTGTTAAATCAGCTATCCACATGAAAAAGCGTACTATATGAGGTACAGGATAAAAGTGGTGTGTAAAACTGCACTGTTGACGTAGTCTTACTTTAGTGGCAGCGTTGACTTACAGAAGAGGTTCTTATATTCCCCATCTACCTACTGATGTGTTCTCCTGTTAACTTTCTGTCATACTGCCTATGTATGGTACATCTACAGGCAACCCGTTAAGTGGAACCACCACCTTCTGGCTTCTATCTATCTACTCCACTATGTCCCTATTGTCACAACATGCTTTTCTTGAACCTCCTGTTTAAAATGTATCCCTTCAATCCTGCTCCTGAAGCACAGGCACTAAAACAAATGGATGAAACAGGAAGCAGAACTCCTGATGGAGCAGATCTATCACTTTTGTCGTCCTAGTGTAATTCTTCTTATTCTTTGGTGCCAAAACTCGCAGGTTCGATCCCACCTCTGGTTGTAGTACCCTTGAGCAAGGTACTTATCCTAAATTGCTCTAGTAAAATTACCCAGCTGTATAAAGAGGTTAATAACTAAGTTTGTAACTGTAATAATTGTAACCTTAACATTGTAAGTCACTTTGGAGAAAAGTGTCAGCTAAATGAATAAATGTAAATGTTCTCTGTTTATAATGAGTATTGTCAGCAGAAGACATTGACTGTTGATTCAGAAATCTAGTCGATACACTCACCCATTTGTAGTCTATATTCATCTATAAACTTAGGTTGGAGAAGTTACTTGGGGGCAAGGTAAAATCTTAAGCTGATCTGTCAGTAGGTAGACAAGACGAGTTGCAGTAGGCTGTAGACTTTATACAAGCTCAGTTCTTGCTGAATGCTCAGTGGAATCATAAATACCATGAATAAAAAGTAGTTAGTATCCAACCTCAGATTCACTGCTGTGTCACTTCAAGTTCACCTAGCAATAGGTCTGTTTAGCAGACTGGATTGTGCAATTCTAGCAGTGCAATGGGAATGCTGCTTCGCACTGTTCTGGGTATGGGCTGGGTTTGGTGCCTGGGGACACAGAGCTTTAGCCTTTCAAACAGGCCTTAATTCATTGAAATTTCCAGCAGTGAGATTTTGCCTGCATTTTCACTGGCACTTTGATGTTGTTGCTTCCACTCAGTATATCTGAAGTTGAAGCTATAACTACACAAAAAAATGTGACTGAGGAGTCATTTTATGTTTATGTGATCGTCACTGTGTCCAAGCTTATGCTTGTGCTTACTTTTACTAACTGTATGTTTTTCACATAAAAGTTTCATTCTTTGCAGCCAAAATTGTCCTTATAGCTTATAGGCCACTCTGCCATCATCCTCAAGTCTCCAGCTGCAGCTGGTCATGGCCTCCATACTGTCCAGCTGGTTGGTGTTTTATTGCTTCTTGCTCCAGAAAAAGGGAGCACTGGCAAGGCGAGTACGCCTTTTCTGCTGACAGACTAAAAAAGCAGCGAAACTACTGGTCTCACCGAGTGGATCCAGATGTTGGAGAAGGGTGGTAAACAACAAACATTCATAATGGCAGGGGCAGAGTTGGTTTGCCTAAGAAAAGAGTGACTCCAAAGTGACTGGAGACACTGGAACCATTCTGGTGGTGCTGGAGCCACACAGAAATTGTGATGATGGTACAGTGGCTTGATGCTGACATTGACACTCCTGGTTGGGGCAGTCTGGGGGGCAATAATGGTTCACTGTGCATTGTGGTTTAACCAGTCATGTTCACTTCCAGTGGGTCTGCTTGAGATGCGCTGACAAATCTCCTTTCAAAGCTGGTCTGACTATGAACAGTAAACATTGCTGTAAACCACAAAGAGGAAACGTTAACAATGCAAAGTCTGTCTTCCCTTTCCCAACAGCTGAACTCTGCAGATACTTTTTAAATATCCAAGAAATGTCAGGCCTTCATGTCCTGTCAGACCATTTATCTTGGTTTCTTTGTTTCTCTCTTTTGGTGCAAGTAATTGCAGACAGCAGTAGGTGTGTTAATGAAGTAAGTGAGGGCCTCTTAATGGAGAGCTTTCTGTCCTCGGGTGAGGCACATGGAGTACATTTGGGACAGACCTTTCAGGGGACTGGTTCCCATCTGGTTTTGTTTGACAGTAAAGCATGCTAGTCACCCTTCTAGCTTTGTGTCCCCCAAGCCATCAGTTCGCTGGGTTGGAATTGGAAGCGAGAGAGATGCAATCCTTGGGCATTCTGTTGATTTTATGCAGGGACCTTGCTTTGTTTACGTGGCCTGGTACAGTCATCCCCAAGATCCAAACCATCTGACTTATGAAAAATAGAGTTTCGAAGAACATTATTTAATGCCACTTTTCTTTTTACTTTTTCAATCACGAAAAGCACTGGGGAGCAGTAACAGCACTCTGAAAAATTGCCTTTTTCCATCTTTCAAAGGCTCCTTTTAAACTCATGGATGAGGCAGGCAGTCATTTATGCAGTTATAGTGAAGGCAGAGCAATTGGTCAGCCTCTTTCCACTTACTGTCATGTTTGTGCTATTATGCTGTTATTTTTCTAACTTTTCAGTGTATCATGACTATGCCAAGTAAAAAAAAGAAAGTGTGAAGAAAGCGTAAGCATACTGCCACTCACACATCACCAACAACTGAGTCATCAGTTCACCTGAAATGTGTTGTTTTTTTTTTGAAGGAAACCCTTGTAAACATAGGGAGAACATGCAAACTTCCCACAAATACATCTTCCATTTATGAAAGTGTTATAAAGGGTTTTTCTGGAATGCATTACCTTTGTAAGGTGGCAAAGACTATATCCGGTACTCACAGGATGTATGATGTTTTTATGATCTATTCACCCACAACTTTATTCAAAAGGCATTGGCACCAAAACTGAAGACAATGTGTAATAGAAATTACACATACACAGCTGTATGCATAGCTTCCACTTATGACAGGGTGTGCCCTATGATGCAAACAATAGATCTGAGTTTTTATCAATAGACTGGTGCTATCTCAAATGCCAGTCAGCCTTCCATGGAACCCACATGGTAGAGGACATGAAGATAGCATCAAACAAAGTAAGCATACTGATTGCCAGCAGAGCTGCCAGTTCTTTGTTTTTCAAACACTTTGTCCTCCTAATGAAAAAAGTAGAGGTCCACTTTTTGGATTTTTCACTCTCAGTTGTCATCAAGTCTTCTCTGACTGCTCGTAATTTCCAGCAGTCAAATATGCCTTTCAGCCTGTCACAGGAGCTTTTACTTAGCAGCTTCCCTCCAGTTTTAGCAATGTGGAAGTTCCTCTGCTCACCACTGAGTGGTGCTGGATTTTCTTTGGTGGTTCTCCATCTGTGCAGGCCAGATGGCTGCTGCTAAGCACTGTTCTGCTTTTGAGGTGTGATGAGTCAAGTCATTGCTTGAGATATACTCCTTGAGATGGCTGAGTTTTACGCCTTCTTGGTGCTCTTACTATGCGTTCATCTTCTCTTCAAGTCTCTAGTTGCCAACAGTAAATATCCACACAAATTGTGCGCGACTAGCAGAGGGTTCATGTCTGACGTGTGGTATCAGAGTTACATGTCACGTTCAGTCTGAGTCTTATGTAGGTTTTTAAAAGCTAAGTGGTTTCAAGCCTGGATTTTTACAGAAGCTGCTTTCATTTGCAAGAATTACAATAACTATGAGACGAGCACATTGTCAGGAAAATGTACATGGCTGTATTCAGATTTTCTACCTTCCTTGCTTTTGATACTGCTTTTAAACATAAGGAATTGATAAATGTGCTCAAGAGACTTCCAACCTTAACGGGAAATTTGGTGTTAGAGGTGGAATTGAAGTGAGCAAAAATTGTTGCATTACCCTGACAATTTACAAAAGACAAATGATCATGGCTGACCATGTTTTCAGATATACTTTTACCATGGACACTAAGAAAATCCTGACATGATACTTAGACAAAATGTCTACTTGTTTCTTACACTTAACATGGCATTGTAATTTTCTGATTATTTTACCACTTTTTGGATGATTTGTATGTATAAACATGTTCATCAGCACTGTCTGTTGATCTAAGTGTATGGAAATCAACACTGATCTCTCTAAGTTTTGCAAATTGAGGTCTAAACTCCTCTTAAATTTTTCAGGCATCACTTTGTGTGGTTCTGGTTTCCTACCTGTGAAGTTGATCCAAGAACCTGGCTGCATGATTGGGTGGTGTGTGACAGGGGGGTGTAATTACCTGGAGCATAATGGCCATCTGTAGCTGGCGTATCACTAGGACTTGCATGGATAATCTGGGTTTAGGGATTAAGCGGACAAGTGGGAGCCATGGGAACAAAGTGCCGGCACAACCGTGCATGGCAGTGCAGGGGAAGGTGGAGCACATCCGCCGGGGAAATGAACATCACACTGTCCACCCTCTGCTGGATGTTTTCTGAGCCTGCGACTTCATACACTTTTCAGATATTGTAGAGGCTGCATTTGAAGACCCATCAGACTTTCTAGAGGGAGTGTTTGTTTTTTATTTCAGCTTTCCAGCACTACATTTGAAAGCTCTGTGCTTGTCCTGGAGAAGGGCCTTGTAAACTGACACGCCAGTGGTCGGTGCCTTTGTTAAGGAAATCGATGTAGTTGAATTGAAGCCCCAGGGAGAGGGTGAGGGGGCGAGCTTGTCTTTTGAGAGCGGTTCCCTTGGGGGGACTGTGGTAACTAGACTCCTCCCTTCCTAGCTGGAGGAGGACGAGGAGCAGGGGCTCATTGGGAGGAGTGAAGAAAGAGGTAGGGAAAGAGTAGGGGGAGTCATTCAAGTCCCTGACCCCTCCCTTTAGCACCGTTGTTGTGGAAAGGGGGACACCTCCAGGAGTGGGGGTCAGCATGATTGCATATGTGCACTGCCTGTCCTCGGAGCCGGCGGTGAGCTGCTGGCACAAGGCATACTATGAGGACGAGGACGAGCTACTGCCCCTCTACACTCGCAGGCGAATGGGCAATGTGCAGCCCAAGACTGAGGGCAGCCTCCGCCGCCGGCTACTGGCCTCCAAGATCCACCAGAAGCAGGATTCCTTGTGGGCACCACGGCCACTACAGGGGCCAGAGCCTAAAGGGGTGATGCTGAGTGCTGGCCGGCCGAGCTGTCCCCTTGTGTGCCTCCATCCGGACCGGAAAGGTAGATGCAGCCTCTTGTGCAGTTGTGTTAACTTTTGATTTTAGTTACTTCTATTGCTTCCATTTTACTGAAAAGCTCAGTGTCAGAAATTCCCAAAACATAAAGTTAGAACAGTTAGAATGCAGACCAAAATTTTATTTATATACTACTTTTATAAATGGTGGTGGTTTTTTTTTTTTTTTTTCCCTTTCTTTCTTCCCCCCCCCCCTCACTGACACACTGCCAGAGCCTGTCTCTGGCTTCATAAGGTGGTAATTTTCTCAATGAAAACCTGCCTAAATGAAAGAATCACATTGGGGATGGGTCACTAAGACAGCAAACTGTTGTGTGATGGATTATGTTAATATAACTCAATTCTTTGAGTTACTAAAATATTGACAAGTAAATAAACTAACATTTTATGTTGTTTTTATCAAGTTCCTCTCCAGCTTTTTTTTTAAAAACTCTACAAATTGCACTGTTTATATTTAGTGAGGTGTCAAATACATTTTTCTTCTGCTGTACTGTTTGATCATCTGCTGGAAGCATTGAGCCAGTGTCTAAATAGTTGAGTTGGGGGTCTTGTCTCCTGGATGAGCCCTTGTGTTATCTTCTTTTCCTCGGGGTTCATCTCTCCGAGGCTAGCTGAAAGCCCCACTTTGACTCGCAGCATGGTGCATGGCAGTGAAGGGAACCAATATGCAAGTTTGTGTCTTACCTATGGGAGATCGTCCACCTGCGCTCAAAGCGCTCGCTTCATACAAAATAGCAGGATGGCCTACGTGAGAAGTTCTAAATGCATACATGTCCGCTATGTCAGCGTCTCAGCTTTCGCTGGTGTGTTAAAGACGATTTCTCGCTGCAGAAGGTCAGCTCAGCACTCATGTATACTCATGTACACAGGTATGGTGATTGGCTTTGGGTACCAGAGAGCACAGTCACAATTCTACTGTGCTACAGGAAATCAGGACTTGGTTCATCTTTGTATACATTTTCCTTGCTTTATACAGTATACCACACAATGCATTGCCTGCCTGAGACACCAGTTTATACAAAGCTGTGATGTAATTATTTACTGTTTTGGAAGCATGAGATTGGTTGATGATTATTAATTGCCATTAACAATTTATTCCTGGCACAATAATGGAGTTAGACTTGAATTTACTGCTTCCAGTTGGCACTCGTGATCTCTGCCCTCGTTGGCTGCGTCACTGTGAGGGTTCCACTGATTAGTGCAACATTGTGGCCAAACTGCAGTGCCTTTGTCAATGTCTTACAGATGTGGAGCAGCTTGTGTGCAGGGTATATAATGCACATGGCAAGCATGATCACACACGAACCTCCTTACTGCAGTTAAATCAGCATAACCCACTAGTTTTTGTATGTCTCTTTTCTGATAAAAATAAAAACTTTTGGTACATCACCTTTTAATGGTTATTGTTAAGTCTGTAGCTCCTAACGATTAACTGCTTTTAGGTTTTATATGTAGATAGGTGTCCTAGATCCTAGAGACGAGTCATCTGAAGCTGACCAAACGCTGTCTTTCTGCACAGTCCTTAGCACATTGAATGACAACAGCAGCAGAAGTCTGAAGTCTTTCATATTCTCCAGAACTGTCCAACCTGAATGGAACTGTTGGTGGCTGGGGCTGCAAAGAGAGAAGTCTGAATCCACAGCTTGCTGTCTGGATAATCTGTGAGGAGCCTGTGCACTCTTTTATTGCAGGTCACAAAGGAGCAATGTTTCCCAGCAGCCCGTTCCTCTCAGTCCCCTTCCCTCTCCAGCCTGGCAGTTGGTGACTGAGACAAAGGCAAGGAGATGGGACAGAAATAGCTGGGACAGGGAAATGAATAGATTCATCCAGGGATATTGATTTCTCTCTCTCTGAGAGACACACACGCTTGTCCGAGGGAACAGGTTAGGAGGTAGGAACAGGTTGGATGAAGAATTTTATGTGGAAGTGCTGTTTCTAAGGTCTCTTCAAAGCCGTGTCATGTATAGTACTGCATCCACTAGACTGGATTGCAGAATGGGCTTGACACGTGGACTTAAGAGTCTATTCTTAAACATACGCTGTTAATATTTTTCATGGTTTTTAATTAGGTCTCAACAACATACATATAGACAAACAATATAATGAGGAAATGCAAATACAGTAGTATGCAGTACATTGTGTGTGACCATACCTCAGGTGACCAGATATTGGAATGACTTGTCAGTGCAGTGTATTTTGTGCAAATGAAATTCTTTCTAAAGAACCGTTGTATATGCTGTGCAAGACACTTTGTGCAGTGCCACCCTTTTATGCTTCCCATCAGCATTCATGTATCAGAAAAACATGATCCATTGGAATGACTGTTGAACTGTATGACCGGACTCCACTTCCACTTATTAGTCCAGTAATGCAACGGACTGTAGATACAGATACATAATGCAACTTAAGGGCAAAAGGTTACAGTATTTAGCTGGGATGGTTGTATAACACTAAGAAGTTTCGAAAGGGTAACGGTATAGTAATCAGATTTTTTGAATGTGCATTTTTCAGTCTCTTTGTATTTTATTTAGGTCATGCAGTAGTATGAACCAAAGTTTGTATCTATTTTAAATAATTTAGAATACAAAACTGTAGTATAGCATCCTCTCTATAAACCAGATGACTATAACTGATGATTGCTTTTTTACTTCTACCTAAAGATTCATTACGCAGCTCGAGATTAAATGTGATTTACATGGTCACTTGTTGTTCCAATCTGTATAATTCATTTAAGACAGACCTTACTGGAGTAACTGCCATGTGTGAATAAACTCATTTCCATATTTAACACATTTAACAATCGCTGAATGATACCAGTTCACAGCAATTCATATAAGCCAGTCAGAATATTTTATTTTCCATCTGTGGACCATTGTTGCAGCAAATGGTACACAGCAGTAAAAAAGACCCAATTAGACTGAAAATTTGGTAATTTTATTTGAGGCGGGTGGCAGCTTCTCAGAAACAGCACAAACATTTTGAGACTACACTTATTAGTTGTAATTGATGTGCGGGGTTTGTGCTGTGGTTTTGTCCCAGTGCCACTTAGAGAAGGCTGGGAAATATTTTAATGAAATCATGGGCACCCACCTTATCTAATTAAACATGGCTGGAACAGAGATCTGGTGTCAGGGGAATACAGCACTTAGTGTCCATCAGTACTGGTGGAAATGGCTCCAACAGTGCCTCACTCCCTGTGAATATCTACTGTGTCCGTTTTAATCAGTGTGTCTCTGATTTTGGCTATGTGCTCTCACACCTGCACACTCTTCACTGTTGCTCTCTTTATACTTGGTAAGTGCTAGGGCATTTATCTTGTGATATAGCTACCTTTCTTTGTTCTTATTCTGCATTTTACAAATGCCTAAGCATCACAGTTTTTATTGCCGTATTTGGTAAAGGTTCATACTGTATACATATGATACTGACAGTAATTTAAAGTTGATAAATGGGAATCGGTAGCATATGGGCTAATAAATTGGGTATGTGACATCAGTCTGTCTGGATTGAGGCTTTATGCTGTCTGAAGTATCGGTGTCATAATTCTCTTACCATTCCCTCTTGCATGATGGATGGTGGGATGGAATTGAGTTAAGGGTGCATGGAGGGAGACTGAACCCTGGTTTTCGAACATGTCAGAACTATAAGACACAAGGAAGGACTGACTAAATTGGAGTGAGCAGGTGTGCTGGCCTGTTTGGGAAATGATTTTTGGGAATGCTGTCAATCTTTCTTGTTTTATCTTTCTCTCTCCACACTCCTTTTTATTAGGTTACTTGGAAAATTGACAGCCTTTTTATGGAAAGATTCAAGGCAGCGTAAGGTGGTCTTTCTGTGCCAAGACAACTGTCTTGCTGGCAGTCATCACTGAGCCTATTGTTCTCTGTTCTCTCTGTTTGTGGTTTTATTTTCGCAAGATATAAATTTGCTTATGCATAAACAGACCCATCCTGCAGGAGAATGGTGTCAGCCTGTGGGTGGATTTAGAGTTAAATGACATGGTTTTGGAAAGCAAAGGAATATTGCAGTCTTCAGGTTGGTGGATCTCCCATGTCAGCTGTCACTGCAGTCACAACTGTTTAATATCTCCAGCTGACACTTAGGGCTGTATCAACCCAAAAAAGAGATCAGAGCTGCTGCGTCCCAAAGTGTGGTTGAAACCACGGCTTGTTCTGGATTCTTCTGCATTTGTCGTGGGCAACCCTCGTACCTGCGATGAGGGGGCATTTTGATTCTCATAAACCCAGATTAGTACAGCATGATATTTGAAAATTTAAGTCTGGTGAACCATGAAACCTTGTCCCCTGTCAGGTGCTCCAGTGGCTGTCCCACCTTGACCATGTGAAAGCCCAATGGTGTTTTGACGTTTGGAGGGGCATCCAAAGAGATCAAGGCTCTCGGGTTATCATTTCTCATTAAGCAGAACACTTCAGAGGGAAGGGATACCTGTGTGGCTTTTTTGCATTGAACTCTGCACCTTGTCTGTTTGGGTGGGTGTGATTTGGTGTCAGGAGGTGCGCAATCAAGCAGTTGTCAGAGCAGCAGGAAGTGAAATGGGCCATTGGAAGCCTTGGACTGCCCTGTGGCCTCATGTTTGTTCTTCTGCATGTAGCTTCTGCTCTGGGGAATAAGCCACTAGCCTAGAAAGGTTTCTGTGTGAGCTAAACAAACACCAATGTAATAGGATTGCCAGGCTTGCCCACTGCCCTCTGGCCAGGCATCCATACGGTATGCGGGGGTAAAGAGTGCTAATTAGTTTCTAGTTGCTTTTCAAATAGGCTTTCGTCCTCAGAGCAGCTGCTTGTACTGTCTGGCTGACGCTCGCATGTTTCGCCCTTTTCTGACCCTCAGAGTGCTGCGCATCCTTTTGTGGCAGAAGAGGAGATTACGGTCTGTCAGATTGATCATTCTTTACATAGTCTCCTTGTTGAGCCTTTTTTGGCTGTCCTGTTTTGTAATGCTTTAATAATATTTTATGGAAAATTAAGTGATTGACAATTTTACATTACCAAAACAGTTCAACCTCTGTGTTACCTGCTGCTCGATTTATTTAGTAGCTTGAACAAGCAGTCCCGTGCAGTTGCACATAAAGTAACTTGTACCAAACGTATCCCGGACTATGAAGCAAAACATCCCTGCATCCTTGTCTCTCATTGACACATTTTCTGTGTGAGTACTGCACCTGTTGGTGTGGTGAGAGTGACAGTGACACAGTGACAGTGACACACCAAGTGGCCTGAAGAGGTGTTTTCTCTCTGCCTTTTAGAGTAATTTGTCATTTTTCTGAAGTGATGTGATTGATGGTTGAATTGTAATTGGTGGAGGGTCAGACTGTGTGTGTATGTGTGTGTATGTGTGTGTGTGTGTGTGTGTGTGTGTGTGTGTGTGTGTGTGTGTGTGTGTGTGTGTGTGTGTGTGTGTGTGGAGGCGAGACTGTCACTCCTTTTGTCTTCATAGCCCTTTTGGTAGTTCTGTAGATCACGGTTTTTGCTGTTTTACTTGTCCAGGCTGTGGTAACTTCCCATCTGGACTATTGCAACTCTCTCCTGTGTGGCTTTCCTGCTACTGCCATCAAACCTCTACAGCTGATACAGAATGCTGTTGCACGAGTTGTTTGATTTGTCAAAGCGTTCCTATTTATCTCCTCTACTCATTTCTCTGCACTGGCTTCCTATAGCTGCCTGGATCAAATGCAAGACCCTGGTTATTGTCTACAGATGCATCAGTAGAACTGCTCCCAGCTATTTACAAGACTTGATCAACCGTTACACCCCAGCCAGACCCCTTCGCTCGTCTACTTCTGCTCACTTGGTGGTCCCACGCACGAAAAGTAAAGCACGGAGGTTCTCGGTTCTGGCTTCGCTGTGGTGGAATGACGTTCCCCTTTCACTCAGAACTGCAGAAACTCTGTCTACATTCAAGAAGGGTCTGAAAACTCACCTTTTCCAGACCCATTTCGCCCAAGATCTCTCCAGCTCACGTATGGTGTAAATGTTCATACACCGTAACTTAGTGATCATCCCCAGATAAGCCTTTACACAGCTGCTACTCCAGCATTGTATGCGAATGTTTATCAAGTCACGTAGGCTTCCGCGGCCGTTGTCATTAGACTGGAATTGGAAAACGTCTAACGGTTTACGATGCAGAACCTTGAGGATGTTTCCAACATAGGAAACGAAACGTTGGGATTAGTTTCTATGATGACGCGTCTACTCCGGAAGACGCTAAATTCCAGTCTTGTGTGAATGTTTGTTTGTGTACCTTATTATTTAAAAAAAAAAAAAAAAAAGGTAGGAGGTTATCAGGATTCATCTATCCTGCGTTTTATGCACCTACTCGAGCAATGAACATCGGTGCACCAACTGGAAAGTAACAAACTAGGCTTACTTAAGAATCACGTCTGCAGCCATGTCTCTTTCTCTTAATGTAATGCACAAATTGTATTTTTGCTGAGATGTACGTCGCTTCGGAGAAAAGCGTCCGCTAAATGAATGAATGTAAATGTTTTTTTTCCCCTGATCAGTTAAACCCTGTTGAGCGGCACGATAATGGAGCTGCAGAATAGAACTGAAGTTCCAATGCTGAAATTAAAATACCTGGGTGGAGGAAAGTGCTCTTTTAGCGAAACCGTGTCTCTGTCCCTCTTGTCAGTGACATGCTGTTCTCTTCAGTGTTAGCTTCACTGGGTCAGTGGTACATTTATGCTATTCCTGTTTACTAACTTTTCTTTCAACAGATTCAGTTTTCTTCAAGATTATTGATGTGTACAGATATGAACAAGTGTAAAATGTATATATCGGCAAGATTTGGCTATTTATGTATTGTAATATTTATGTATTTAAGTGACATTTATCCTCAGCATTTTCCGGATTTACTTATTTACTCTTTTTCAGAGACTTAGGTTTATATACTCAGCTTCTTAAAATAAATTACCTGTTTATACAGGTCTTACTTTTATTGAATCAATTCAAACTAAGGGTAACACATCAAGAGAGATTCAAACCCAGGAAACTCAAATTGCAAGGCTTTACCTGTAATAAACTGAAGTTATATTTGCTTATTTTAAACTCCGTTACAGCCCTCATTTCAGTTTGAAAATCAACATTGTGAGCAAAATTATGTATGAGATGTATTCTTTTACTCAAACTCGTCATGGTTTTATTCACTGGGTTGTTTTCTACAAATGCCACAGGGTGGAGCCACAGTCTGAAGCAATAGCCAATGTTCATGCCTCTAGATTAAATGTACTGCATTTATACATTCAGTACATATAGTCAAACTGCTGCAGTATAACTTTTTTGTTACTTTAGCAGACGCTTTCCTCCAAAGCGACTTCCAGTGAGCACTAGGTAGTGTTATCATCCCACACCTAATTCACCCAAGGGGACTTGCGCTGCTAGATTCAATACTTACAATGAGTCATTCATCCATATATCAGTAAAACACACTCTTTCTGCCACTCACACACTATGGATGATGTAGTCAGCAGTCGACCTGAACAGCATGTCTTTGGACTGTGGGAGGAAACCAGAGTACCCAAAGGAAACCCATGCATAGACGGGGAGAAACCCAGACTGAGTGGGGATTGAACTTGCATCCTCTTACATCACCCAGGCGCCGTGAGACAGCAGTGCTATTTGCTGTGCCACTGTGCTGCCCATATTTAAAAAGTAATGTTCCACAACCGCCTTGCAGCGGACTGGCATCCCGTCCAGGGTGTGTCCCCTCCACCTTCGGCCCTGCGCCATGTGTTGCCGGGTAGGCTCCAGCTCGCCGCGACCCCGCTTGGGACAAGCACTTGTAGACATAAGTTGGGTAGTTGGTGGGTTGTTCAACAGCCATTCATAATTTTAGGTTTCATTTTAATAGTAAATTTAGAATTACTTATAAAAGTAAATATTTGTTGAATACTAATTGAGAAATTCATTCAGAATTAATTTGATCTGTGGCATAGTTTCTGACAAATATAAGATCATTTACCCCTTTTTAATAAGTAAGCAGTTAGTAATTTTATAGTCAAGTCAAAGGCATTAACTTTTTTTCAGACACAATTATAAATTCATATTTGTTCCTTGTGTGAGCTACTTTGGGAGTGTCGCCACTCTAAGGCAGTCCACACCCTTCTTTGCCAAACTGAGACATATTAATTCCTGTTCCCTTAATCACTTAATTGTGACATCCAAATATAGAGGGGATGGGGATTTGTTTTTAAGCAGCTGCCAGACTGCCAGTTTTGGATTTGGCCATGTCCCTTGAGAGCACTTGAGAATTATTTTAAATGGTTAGGCCCCCAACCCTATAACCCTCTCTTGCTCACCCCATTTAGTCAGACTAGTATCAAATCATGAGTGTACTACTTCATTGACAGGATTCTGACTATATCCAGCAGCAGTCAGTGACTCTTCTTAGACCTAGGACTGAGCCCTCCTTCAGAGCCTGTCAGGGGGTGCCATACCTCTCCCCCCTCAGAGGAAGAGGACATTGTTCTTGATGGGCCAGGGATCAGTAGGGATGGACTAGGTGGAACAGATGGTAGCAGCAGACTGGCTAAGGGATTGCCAGCAGTCAAAGGCCCTATGCAAGATGTGCTGAGGAAGGCAGGGCTGCTGGGACTTTGCTTGGATTCATATTCCGCTCTTCATTACTTACTTTGAATCTGGATTTCCTTGTTTGTAGGTCACTCTGGATCAAGGCCCGGCTGACAAAATAGATAATATTTTAGATACTTATTTCTCCATGCTCTGAAACTCTTATTCCTAGATGGTGTGTTAGTGAAAAGCTTTTGTCCCTTGTCATTCTTAAACAAAACCCATTCCCTCTACCCTTACTGAGCTTTGATTCTGGATAACTCTTTGGGGCAAAGCCTTCTTCCATCGGCAGCTTCTTCCCCAGACCGAAAGACATCTGAATTGCTGTCTTTGTTGTTCTGGTTTGTTTTCTCAGTGGCTATTTCCTCCTCTTATACAATCACTGTCCAAAGTGCTCAGCAAGTACTTTTACTTTGTATGAATAAGGGCCATCTGGATGGACCACCAATAACCATGTGCATCTTGTCATTGTTGTCATGGAAACCTCTGTGTGGCTGG
Source organism: Scleropages formosus (assembly GCF_900964775.1). Classification (NCBI taxonomy): domain Eukaryota; kingdom Metazoa; phylum Chordata; class Actinopteri; order Osteoglossiformes; family Osteoglossidae; genus Scleropages; species Scleropages formosus. The sequence continues at coordinate 34,287,429 of NC_041806.1, forward strand.
AAGATCTATAAGCTTCCTTCATGGAGACATACAGTATTAATGAGCAAATGTACTGCAGCCCTCTGAGACTGCTCCCTGATCCATGCAGGACCATTTGCAGGTTGGTGGGATACCATGAATTTGTGTAGAATGAAACCTGAAGTACTGCATGCATGTTCCTGCAGTTTATAGAAATAGAACATCCCATTTTCTAAAAGTTTTAATACCTGAGAAATTTTGGGAAAAGGAACTTAGTCCTTCAGTTATTAATCCTCATTTTCTAATACCTAATATCACGTGTCCTTAGTAACCATAGTTAATGGCTGTTTACTGTGTTGAATTTAGCTGATTACTATAGCTCGTATGAATACCTTTAAACAATGTAATATGAAAACTTTATTAATGACTAAAACAGATTCAAGGCACATAAACTGGATCTTTGCACAAGGATACAAGAAACTACAGTAATTATTGTATGGTATGTTATATGGTATTATTGAATTGACTCAGTTTGTCTGTCCTAAATAAAAAATTGCTTATTCATTATTAATTAAAAATTCACAAAGGTGTCTGGTCTGCAATTAACTGTGAAGAATTTCTTGACCCGAATGAAGTGTGCTGTGTGGACTTTATGGGGGGGGGGGGGCCTCTGTATTCATGGCTTCATATTCTCAAAGGAAGCCTGCAGACAGGCCTGGGATCAAGCTGCCAAATCCTCTAGTGTTTGGTCTTCTTGTTGACTCACTTGTCAGAGGCACACTGGTGTGACATGCAGAAGTAACCTAGAGAAATCTGTGTTCATACTCTCTTACCCCCAGGCACTCACATGTGTTGCCTAGCACTTAAGGCATGGTGCAAGGTTTTCACCAGGTGAGTTTGGGAGAGTTGCCACCCAAGGTTTTTGTGTCCGTTGGTGTGTGATCCCCTGTGTTTTGCTGAACAAACACAAGGCTCTGTACAATAAGACTTACTGTGGTCTTCTCTCGAGAGGTAGGGAGTCCTCATGGTTGCCTGTGAAGACATTGGGCAAAACAAAACCAAGATCCAGAAGAGTAAGGCAGTGAAAGCACAATATTAGGGAAAGATAAGATTGTGAATTTGGGTGTCACGTGCCATCATCTTGAATTTGTGACTTGGGGTTAGGATGATTTAGACTGGATCAGTCTCATTCGTTTATTGTCAGCCTGAACTAAGACAAAGCTGCTCTGTCACATAGACCCTGCATACAAGGCAAGACAGACAGACAGGACCACCGGAGGCAATATTGACTGACAGCATGAACACACAAAGCTGCTCAAGCACATAGTTTATTATTGAACTCTGACATCCAGATCTTCAGGCACATTTAACATTTATAACTCATACTGGCTACATCACACATCTCGCTGTCTGATGTGATCAGGCCAGCGTTTATCCTTCAGACAGTCATTAAATTGTTTTTCCCCCAGAATTATTGGACATTGTATAGAATGATGAAGTTGCAGCGCCATGATGGATTTGGAGTGCATGAAGGTGCCACTTGAGTGTGTTGCCTAGCAACTATGTTTTTTAGCAGTGTTGTTCCATTTCAAGTGCAATTACTGTGGGCTCTCAATAAAACATTTTAGGAAAAGTTAAATAAAAGTAATTGGGGGGAGTGATTATGGCATTGTAACTGGAATGAATTGCAGCCTGTACTGCAGTATGGACTTTGGGCTCATTGCCCCTGGAGACACTACAGAAAAGCACTGGGTGATAGCAAAATGTAAACACATTTATTTATTTATTGCTCTGACCATGAGATGGTTGGTGGTGATCTCTTGCTACCATTTTTCTGACAATATCAGCAATGTTACAGGAGCTTGTCCATTAGTTTTCCGAAGGGACACGCAAAGGTGTTGTGAAAAACTTGTAAGCCAAAGATAGCTGTTAGATTCCCGCTCCAAAACTGCTGTAGTACTAGGAATACGCATCTTCAAATTGGATACCTGCAGTAAAAATTCCAGGCTGTATAAATTGAGATATGGCTGTGGCTTTGCATATATCCATCAGTACAGATGGAGCTCTGTCAGTCTAATGCTCTTGTTCTTGGATTTCACTATATGGGTTGCCCCATATATTTTCGGATAGTTTGGTTGTGTAGCACAGACTATAGACCCCCTCTGTGAGAAGTTCTCACAGACTCCCAGCACAAACTATCATGTGTATTGGTGTTCATATAGCCTACGTTGTTTTGAGACCAGGGAGAGGGTGCAGAATCTCTCCAGAACCAAAGGTTTCACAGATGCATGCCTCTCACAGCCCTCTGCAGGCCGGCCTGACTTCTGTATTATTAATGAGGGCTGTCTGTGGACTCTCCCCTGAGACAGTTAAATGTCTGTGGTTTAACAGTAGCAGGGCTTGGCAGAGGTCAGATAGTGCTGTTGTTTTTAAAAAAAAAAAAGTGTCTACAGGGGTCTACTGAGGTGCTAAGAACAGTATGGATATACATAGGTCAGGAGGCAACAGTTGCTATGGTGTTTTTTCCTTATATACGAAGTGAATTTGCACTCTGAAGAGTGTTAATACCGAGGGGGGTGCGGTGGCGCAGTGAGTTGGACCGGGTCCTACTGTCTGGTGGGTCTGAGGTTCAAGTCCCGCTGGGGGTGCCTTGTGACGGACTGGCATCCCGTCCTGGGTGTGTCCCTTCCCCCTCCAGCCTTACGCCCTGTGTTGCCGGGTAGGCTCCGGTTCCCTGTAACCCCGTATGGGACAAGCAGTTCAGAAAGTGTGTGTGTGTGTGTGAGTGAGTGAGTGAGTGTGTGTTAATACCAGTCTCCACAGGATGGCCTGTCATGCCTTGTTGATCCTGGTGCTAAATGGTTTCAAAGTCAGGAAAAGGACACTGTCCCAAAAGAGCAAGCGCAAAACCAAATGTTGGTTCACCTGTTTCCAGCACTCACAGGACTCGCTTTCTGTTGTCTTTTCAGCGGTCATTACATGATGGACTGACATCTTCCACAAGCCATGTACCGTTCGACTTGAACTGTCATGTCATCTCATGAAGCATTATGCAGAAGCACATTTTTTATGTCATGCACCAGGCAGAATTAACAAAGCACATTCTATTGTAATGCCTTGAGTGACAAGTCTGTGTATTAAGTCTTTTTATAGATGAAAATGCTGTTACCAAAATAGCCCTTTCCCATCATTAATGACCTTGCCATTATTTTAAAACAATTATCCAGTGCACTACATAAATGATTTAATATGCTCTACATTCTACCAATTCCTGTCTCACTATAGCAGCCTGGCAGACAGAGCTGTGAACAGGAGAGCGCCTAATACTATTGCCATTTCATTTTACATTTCCTGTACTATATAAACAAACTTCTTCATACTCTTATTTTAAATATTTTATTTCCTTTTTCTTGTGTTTCACTTTGGATGAAGGAATCTTGTGATTATGTAAATACAATGATTTCACAACTGTTTTGATGTGTTTTTGTTCTATGAAGCTTAGATGGAATGCCAGGACTTGCTGTTGACTGAAAGTTAAGACAATAATGAATTAAATCAGTTTTGAAGGTGCCATGAAAGTGGTTCAAAAGAAATGTACTGCAGCAGTTTATGCAAAGCATTGGCCTCTATTTACCTAGAGTACATTTGCATGGGCATGCCAACGTGCTTTTGCTTCTGGAAGGGTGCGGAAGACGTTCTTTCACAGTGATAAATTGAGATGCGTTTCAGAGACAGTGGGCTGAAATGCAGGATCAGTTCAAACGATGCCTTTCTGGTTGCACCCCACTCAATGTCAGCATGTTGTATTCTAATTCTTTACCTTGGGCTGCAAAGATGCATAAAGCGCCTGTTTTAAAAGCACAGGAGTGAATGATTTTCTGGTGTATTTATACAGGGCTACTACTCCTGGCCCCAGGCACCTCCGCAAAATGAACTGTGTCCAGTAATGAAGTGCTGATGGCCTGTTGGCTTTATGAGCCCCTGCATTGTTTTCCATGTGTGTTTATTCTCCCTCTAGCGATGGTGGCCTGTTTTGTCTGTAGCCCAGGAAAAGTGAAGCAGACCTCTGTCCAGCTAATAATATGGGAAAAGTATTATGGGCTGCATCTAAAATAAACCATCTAAACGTGGAGAGTTCTGCTGCCTGCAGAGAGCAGACAGTGCATTTTTATGAGGGGACGAAGGGCTTGGAGAATGGCGTTTCTTTGTAATTCAGGTAAATGTACTGGTAAAATAACTGAAAAGCACTGATAATCATAATGGTTGTCTGTTCTTTAGTCACGCAAAGAGCGAGACTTTCTGCATGGGACTTTCCAGGTGAGAAGTAACCAGACTACAGGCCAGACTTCATCAGATCTTAGCTGATGTTTTTCTCCGGAGCAACTTGAAGTGTTAGTCCTACATAGATTTACCATAGCAGGAGGTGGGATACAAAATCCGAGTCCTTTGTGTATAAGGCGGGAGCTCTAACCACTACACTACCTGCTGCTGTTAGAACATATCTCCAGCCTTTCCGTTGTTCAGCTGAGGAAAACCAACTTTATACACAAGCTTGTTAGAGCAATAACTGCTAAGTTGGGGTTATAAATGTTTTGTGTTTAGGAACTCTCTGAGCCTGCATCAAAGCAGTGCCTTAAGGCTAACACCATGTGCAAATTCTGGGTGCAACATTTAAAGTTCCTTAACACATACTGATGCTGATGAACAAGAGGGTGAATGTCCACTGAACGCCAGGGTGATCTCTGAACTCTCCTGAGAGCCCTTGGGGCGTCTCACTCTTCACAGTAAGTGTTCTACACCAGTACCTGTGTGAACCCAACATGCTGGTAGTAGTTTACTTGAATGACAAAACTGCGCTCTTTACTGGACATCAGGAATCGCTGTGAATGAGGAAATTTACATTTATTAATAAACTTATGTTGGGATGCAGTGGCTTGGAACCTCCCCTCTCAGGCCGTAGGTTTGGGCGTGGATTCGAATCCAGCCAAGTCTGTGTGGAGTCACCATGTTCTCTTTTTGATTCCATGAGTTTCCTCAAGGTTTTCCAGTTTCCTCCCACAGTCTACAGCATGTTTTTCAGGTTAACTAAAGAATCAAAAAGGTCAAAATTGACTCAAATTTGTGTGTATGTGTGAGTGTATAAAAGTGTGTGTGTGGCGAGGGGATGCAGTGGATTTAGCCTTTGCCCGCTGACTAGAGTCCTGCTTTTAGGGTGCCTTGCTACAGACTGGTGTCCCATTCTGGGTGTGTCCCCTCCCCCTCCAGCCTTGCGCCCTGTGTTGCTGGGTTAGGTTCTGGTTTGTCGCAGCCTTGCTTGGGACAAGCAGTTTCAGACTGTGTGTGTGTGTGTGTACGTCCTATAGGATGTACCATGCCTCATGTCCTTTGCTTCTGGAGCATGCGATCCTGAATTGGACAAGAAGTTACATATGATGAATGGATGGTTTTGTGTGAGAATGTTGCTGGTTCCAATCCCAGGAGGGGACTGGTGATTTGTCTTTGAACCAGCTGCTTGAATTGATCCAGTAAAGTGTTCAGACATGTAACTGGATAAAGAATTAAACCATGTAAGGTGTTTTGGGTAAAGCTGCTGGCTAAGGAACTGATTCTGTGGGAAGATTCTGTGGGAAGGGGGATCCTCAGCCTGACCTCGAGGGCCCCAGCGTCTCACTGCTTGGGCCCCCAACCCAGCACATGAATAACAAAGCAACCCCAGGAACTGCCAGTGGTAGACACTGATTGAGACAGAACTTTGGCCCTGCTGGGCCTTTGTCAGCCTTGTTTAGCTTAGGTGAGAGCGCCCACCGGGCACAGGGACTTCTGTATACCCAGGACCTGTACACATGTCCTTTGCACAGTGCGTGTCCACCTCCTGAATTCCCAGTCGTCACACTCTCGCAGCTCTGCTGTGCTGCTATTTTGTGTCCCGTTTTACATCAAAGTGACTTTCTGAAGGTCTCACATTTGCGCAGCTGTGTGGAGCCAGCCTTTGTGCCTGTTTAAACATAGCTGCATGTGCCTCACCATGGACAGGCTTTCCTGGTCACAGTATGAACAGACTGTTTCCCTGCCTTTCATGCTCTGTGGAAGGAGCTCTGCGGTTCATGCTGGTCTGCTGCTCGACAGTTTCACATGGAAACACAATGGGAGAAAACCCCTCAAAGACGGCCACCTCCATTGATCGCACACAAAGCCTGGATTCTCTCACACGTAAACAGGCTCAAACATGGGTTCAGGACCGCGCCGTACATGCACAATACTCCCCCTTAATTGACTTCCATTCTCTGAACCTCCTCCCTACAAAGAAAGAAATGCTGCAGCAGGCAGTACCAAGCTTTTGAAGAAATGTAACATACTCTTTATAGAGGTGGTACACAGTTTATGGGAGAAGGAGAGTTCATAACTGCAATCTGTGCATGCTTTTGAAATCAACACAAATGCTGGGTATTTTGAGTCTGTGGAGTTGATGCTACTTCCAGCATCCCCTCTCCTGGATTCGGAGTCTCATAATGACCTCATCCCCCAGACGTCTGTGAGGCCTTTCTGACTTCAGCTCCATGCTCTGGCATTTTCTTTCTTTTTTGTGTCCTGGGCTTTTGTTGTCAGGGGAGCTGAAAGTGGCTTTGGCGCTGGATTCCCAGGACAATGGAGCAGGTCAGTCGGAAAGCTAAGGAGGACTCTGGGGTTGGGTTGGGGTGGGGTGAGGAAGAAAGACGGGTAGCGCGATATGACTGTCGGACCATTTCCATCTCCCTTCATTTTCGCTGCTCCAGAGAGGAAGGGGCAGCCAACCCCTCTAGGGAGCAATGAAAAAGAAATTAAAGTTATTCCCTTAGCAATATTTGCTCATCTTTAAAATCAGCTCTTCCAAATGATCAGCCGCTGTCTGCCTGTAAGCTGTTTTCTGTATGTTCTCAGTTTGTTCCATAAGATGGGTTACCCCCTCTCCCAGTAAGGAATCGTAGCCTGGCTCCTTCCTGATTGTAACTGAACAAAAATAATGAAATTTTATTATTTTCCAAGTTCCGCTGTCTCTACAAAGTATCAGTAGAAGATGGCTCTTTAAGCAATGTGTTCTTTGCTCTTTCAGGAAGCACAGCTATCCTCTGCCAGTTTAAATATGTAAATTATTTATTTGAGTTTTGCTTTAACTTCAAGGTTTGCAAATTTCCTGAGTTGCCAGAGCTTGTGTGTTTCAGCTTTGGAAGCCCTGCAGGTTTTCAGATTACTCTGGAAAGGAAAGCAGCGGCAGGACAGCAGAGTCTGATTCTCCTTAGAGCGCTCTTTGTTTCTTTACCAATAACCATTTGTTTTCGAGGAAATGCTGATCACACTGCTGTAGCGATTCCTTCATCTGACAGGTAGAAACACCACGCAGTCTGTTGTGCTGATCTACATTTTCCCCTGAGGGACTCTGGGCCTCTTGCTTTTATCCATCCCTACATTGTCTTTATAAAGGCTTATACCGAGGCTTTACAGAGTTTTTTGGAGGCTTCAACACCATCCCTACACTGCCTTTATTTGGCCTGAAAAATAAATACTTAATGAGTTCATCCAATTAATTATAGTGCTCTGAGTTCTAGTGCTGCGGTGTATGAAGAGAACAGGGCACACTCCATGAACACAAACTTATCACAGAGGACCTCTGCTCATGGTCATAACAGATGTTAGTGGAATGCTGTTTCAACTGTCTTAGGTCTTCCTTCAGCCAGATCTCTTCATCCTGGGATAGGTTAAATTCTACTTTCGCCATATAACCTGTTTCATGTTGCGTCTTTGTTTCGCTGAAAGGTCCTGGCAACCTCCTTCATTCTTCTCATGGCTTATAGGTTTTTACATCGGTGACATGGTTTGCGCACTTCATTGCCAGAAAAATACTTCATAGTGCCACTTTTTACAGGAGGTAGTGTATTTTCTAAGAAGCAACAGTGTATATGTGACAGGTTTGAAAAGAACAGAATGTGATGGCTGACAGGCAAGCAAATCATTGTGGATTAACCAAATAGTCATCAAAGCCTCCCTTGAATTTGGAGAGAAGTGAGAACAGAGAGGGGGGCGAGGATGCTTGTCGTCTTTTCCTGCCAGCTGGAGCAGCATGGGAGCAGTTTACGATTACATTTACTAATTTAGCTGATGCTTTTCTCCATAGTAACGTACATCTCAGAGAACAGTGCAAGAAGTGCATTACACCAGCAGAAAGAGATTTGGATGCAGACACATGATTCTAGAGTACAGTTAATTTGTCACCTACCACCATGTGAACCAATGCACATTACATGAGCAACTACATAAAGACTGCTAGACTGTGGAGCGCTGTGGCTGGATTGTGTAAGGAAGTACAGCTCGGGTGGTGAGAGCATTTACCACGTTTGTACCTTTGCTGGAGGAGCTGTGCAAGAGACATAGCAAGGCGTTGCATGAACTTACCTTTTTTTAGGAAATCACCCTTCAAATTTAGTGTTGCCTTGACTTTGACCTCCATTATGCCAGCCAGTGACAGTAAACAATGCTCAAACTTTCATTATTCTTTGAGATCTGGTGTTTTTGCGGGTATAAGTGCTACTGAAAGGATGACCCCAATTCTCCCCACCATGAGGTTCCCAGTTGTGGTTTTAATGACAGACATGTTCACCAAGGCTATTAGTTTTGAGAACAATGCAGCTTTAATTAGAGCAGCTTGTTTTTGCATACATTATCTAAAGACTATAAGTGTGCCAGACAGTAGGAAGCTTAAATTCATATGAACTGCAAAGCAGCTATTGCTTTTGGACATCAGCACCACAGACTCTAGCAGGAGTGCCGGGCAGGGCCATGCAAGCGTTGGAGGAGTTTCCAGGGGGGGAGCTTGCATCTCACCAGTCTGCGCACATCACACGTCTCCAGCGAGCCGTAAATCGCACGGGGCACTATGGATGAGAGGAGTGAAAGACCCTAATACTTAGCCCACCCATGAGCCCACCCCTTCTTTCACTTACAGAAACTCAGGGATCATTTCGACCCTACTGAGCACTTCAGTCCCCTCCCTTTTGGGATCAGCCTGATTTGAAAGGGGGAAGTTGCTGAACACAGACAATGGGCTGGTTGTGTACAACCTGTATTGCGCAGCAGCGCCTCGCGTTAATAGCCGTACGAACACTGAGATCAGGCTTGTCAATCTGGGCTCCCTAGGAGATGCAGTGCAGCGGACAAGCTGAACTCTCCAAGTGAGAAAGGAACAGAACTCACATCTGGAGTTTCAGCTCCTTGGTAACAGGATGCAAATTCAGTGTAGCTGGGTGGGAGGGGGGCAGTTCAGATGAGGAACGGGGTGGGGCTTTGAAATCGTGGGATGGGCTGACGGGTGGTTGAGGGTGGGTGATGCGGGAATTCTCTCATTGTGCTAGGAGCCACAGGCTGATCACGGTGTGCACTCTGTGGTACCCAGTCCATGAGAGAAGCTGCAGGAGAGTCATAATCACCAGCACACAGGAATAATGGTGTTCATTGGAAACACACTCAAGTCCGTCATTAAGTACATCAAGAAGAAGGGTAAGAGCCAGTGATTGCTGCTTCGCTGTGTGATTCAATGTGAACAGCTTCATCAATTTCCATCTGACTTGTTGGTTCAAAGGAGAGCCGTAGGTTCTGATGGCATGTGCTCCTGTCACCGTGTCAAGTGTTTATCCATTTTGATACCTCGAAGAAACTGTTTTAGTTGCAGCTGCTAGGTTGTCTTGTGCACGTGTGCAATCTGCGGTTTCAGCCCTTAGTTTATTTTCCTTTTTGGAACTTTGCTGATCACCGGTACTTCTTCTCCATACAGTAAGGAGTGGGAATAGAAGGAAGCATCCTTCTCTGTTGACCAGAATAGGCGAAGCATTACAGCCAGGCAATGCTGTGACATTGGGACGATTTTCTTAATGGAGCGCTTCATGAGTTCTTCTTTACAGCACTCAACCTGTGTAAGATAAATTTTTGGTCACTTAAGACAAGCACTGTTTGAAAAAGATTTTCAATCACGTTGTCAGCATTGTATTCACTGTAAAAATGTCTGAGTTTTAATGCATTGCAACAGATCGCCAGATTAGTCACAAGAAGCTGGTGAAATATTGCCTGACTTGCTTGTTTTGATCTTTGACCTCTGGAAAGTGCTGTGAAATAGATTTTCTTCTTTCATATTTACAGTGGCACTTTGTAATTTGGGAAATGTATTCGCATACACTGCTTACATAAAGGGTGTCCTCCTGCGTTTCAGCTCTGTTTGGAGCTGTGCTTAGCTCTTAGAGGGGTCCTGCTCAACGGTCTCTTTTGTGTTTGAGGTTTCCTGTTCAGAGTGGAGATTTCTGATTGTCTGGGCTTCAGAATCAGTGAGAATGTTGCACAGACCAGGTGGAAATAACGTAAAAGAACATTCTCAGGGTTTGCTTAGGATGATAAGTCTCAACCTGAGTGTATTGATCACGGAAACCACCTACTCACCATCCTTGACTGATGAGAGATTCATATCTTTGCTTTTTGCTTGATTGGCTCTCTTTATGGCTACATGTGTGGTGAGAGAGGCTCTGTTTGTCAAGAGAGCGCTGAGTGGCCCTTGTTCCCCCTGAAGTGAGCAGTGGTGGTCAGCTGAATTGTGCAGTGCAAAGTCTTGCGTCACTGGATGCAGACAATATTTGCAGTGAAGTGTAGCATCAAGAGGTGACACTGAGCTCAGCATTGCACATATACATTTATGTATTTGCCAGATGCTTTTCTCCAAAGCGTCATAAAATGCAGAGTAAATATAAGTTGTTTTCCCACCTGGTGAAACGTTTTTACATACAAATATATAACTGTCAAAGCACAATCTGCCCAATATCACCATTTTTGCCGGTGCACATTGCGCAAGTAGCTGCTTCCAAAATCGAGTTGGATAATAAATATAAAAGCGATCATGACAGATGGTGTTAAGCAAATTTATGGAGCTGTTAGGAGATCAGGAGCGAAGTCGGTCTGAAAGAGATGGTTTTTAAGCCTTTCTTGAATTCTTGAAAGGGATTTGTCGGTTTTGAGGGACAGAGGAAGCTCATTCCTCTACATTGGCGCTAAAACTGCAAACCTGCGGACTTTTGATTTGACCGCTTGTGCATAGGATCACCAGTATCAGAGGTAAAGGACAACTGTGCCCCTGCCAGGGTGTTGGGGCTGATCATGTCTTGTAAAATGGGAATAACGGCTCTAAGCTTTGTGATGCCTTGCCGGTTTTGTGACATCAGACATACAGTTCAATCAGTTGTGTTCCAAAGAGCTGACTGACAGTATGGTGTGAAAGCAGGATGGTCACATCAACATGCACCAGGATTTTTCCATCGGATATCAGCAGTGTCTGTTAGATATTTTCCTTCTGAAATTAGTGCTACTACTCGTTTGCACCAGAGTGAACCATTTAGATAGAGCTACAGCTTGTATCTAAATTGATAGAGTTTTTATGCTTGATTGCCGTCAATGTAATGTTGGGTGTGACGTGCAGGCTGATTCTGTAAGAAAGTGCTGCGCCTTCTGGAAGGTGAAATTACGGGGAAAAGCCCCCCTTTGGCAGAGAATCTAGATGTTGACACAGACTCTTGCATGTCACTTGATGAGTATAACAGAGGACTTTTGACTTAATGGCAGAACCATCAAGCTTTCAAAGGCTCCCCATTCAGTAGAATGACCTTAGATGGCCTTTTAGTACCTATAGCGGATGCTTCTCTTGACCAGGTCACTTTCACACACTCTTTTGTGCTTTAAATCAGATTCCCAAATGGTACATATCATTGCAGGAATTTGGAATTTCATAAAATAAATTCTTGAATTTCTGAAATGGTTGTTTTCCAGGTTTTTTTTTGTTTTTAGTTTTTGGCCTTTCATGTGTCACAGAGATTAAAATTTAATTTTTATTTATTCACTGCTTACTTGACTCTTCTGTCCAAAACAACTTGCAGTGTCTGACCAATTTGTACAGCTGGATATTTTACTGCAGTGGTTCAAGGCGAGTACCTTATTCAAGGGGAGAGTTGAAGCTTCAAAGAAGATTGTTGGGCTTTAAGGATCATTACTAAAGGGGAACGTTTTTGCACCAAATATTTGGTGTTGCAAGGAGTCTTTTAATTAAGACCGTGTTAACAAGTATTTTCTGTATCCCACTGCACTTTTGAAACTTGTCATCAATGGACTGACCTTTTGTCGTCATCTTCTGTGCCCTCCCCACCCTGTCTCATCTCTCAGCGGTGTCTAACCTGGATGAGGAGAGCAAGTGGACGGTGCACTACACTGCTCCCTGGCACCAGCAGGAGAACGTCTTTTTGCCCAGCAGCCGGCCTGCATGTGTGGAGGACCTGCACCGTCAAGCCAAAGTCAACCTGAAGACTGCACTCCGAGGTATTCCGGAGTTGGACTGTGGGGTTCTGTAGAACTTTTAGTGGGTGGGTGGGTTCTGGGTTGTTGCTTTGGGCTTTAGATTTTGCTAGGGAATACTAACATTGTAGTTCTCCAGCGGACAAAATGTTGTCAAACCAGTCTTTGTCGATGTTACCTGTGAGTCTCCTATTTCAGATGTCACACAAACATCCCTCATGCTGTTAAACCAGCTGTTCCTGCTCCCACACTGAACACGCTAGTGTAGGTTTTCACTGGTGGGCAACACTATGTGAACCTCATGCTGCCCCTTCTTCCCATGCTTTTCACGACTCACAAGCAAGTGATGAAGGAGCCAGCAAACACAGGATGTTGGGGAAACCAAGTCAGGGAAAGTGCAAACCCAGCTGCCATGTTTTTCAAGGTCACAGGGCAAGGAAACTGTCAAGGCAAGATGGATGAGTTCAGACCACAGTGCTGTATTTCAGATCACGTTGTGATCTTATCAGCAAAGTGGCAGGAAACAACTGCATGTCAACTCACCCGGAGGTATTACATGGAACTGCAGGTTGACAGAAAGGTGGCATTGCACTGATTGCCCACTCCACTTTATATAGCACTGAATGGGCTCACAAACTGAATTTGACACTTCAGTAAACTTCTCACTGTTTGGGGACTCGTGACATGAAACAATCTCAAACGTACTCAAAGCAGCACTTAACTGCTTGCGATTGCCATCTCTGGGCACATTGGGTGAGCTTTGATGCACACTTCAAATTGGTATGTCAGACCTCTTTTCCTGAAAAAAATAAATACCGAATACTTTTCAGAAAAAAATTCATATCAGCAGAAGGTTATTACTCTAGTGAATAGGTCATAGAGCAACTTGGACAAAAGCATCCCTCAGCGTGGTAGATTTGGATCAGCCTTTGGATATCAGCAGTATGCATGCAGATCATATAACTCATCTACCTTTTCGAACCTTCATTATTGAAACTTCTGGACCTGTTGCATCAGTTTTGTCCTGTCTACATGTCCATGAGTGTATTGCTGGTCACCTAAAAACTATTAGGCTCACCGTCTTCAGCTCTCTTTTTCTGAAAATGTCCTATAAACACAGCAAGCCTTTCATAGAACAGTGTGTTAGGGTGTTAGTCTGAGTCTGGGTTCAGACAGATTATGGGTTGGACTTAAACATGTTTTAGAGATGTAGTTGGCTTGTTGTAGAGGGTGTAAGGACATGGGTGCCAAGACTAGACTCTAAACCCCTTCTGCCATGAGGTTTGAGACCCGTATGTCAGCACCCGATGAATCGCCAGGTGGCTAGTAGGATCTTAGCACGTGAGCGCACACAAGGGCCGGATTCAGGTCAGAAACACACCTGCAGAGATCAGAGAGATCCTACAGCTGTCCTCAGCAGATCTGTGCTTGAAATAATAATAACACACTGATTTTCTTAAAGGGTTCACCAGTTAATAACTAAATGCAAGAAGTACAAACAACATATTAAGGCTTTACTCTGTGTGTGTGTGTGTGTGTGTGTGTGTGTGTGTGTGTGTGTGTGTGTGTGTGAGAGAAAAACTAACCAGCAATTACTTACTCACAATGCTAATAAAATACACAGAGTAGGTAAGTTTGCTTGTGTGTCGGTTATTTTCATTTTGGTTTTAAAGGCAGGATCATTCTCAGCCATGAAAAATTTCTTGGATCTGTATTATATAGTTCCAGCGATGATATTTGAATCACCCCTCAAGTCAATCAACCATTGAATGTGTTCATGGTATATCAGTATTTTTAGGACTCCACAGCCTTCTGTCCTTGCACATTAGTGAAGATGTGTTAAATGTTATGTAAGTTTCCAAATGTTGCCTAAAGTTAATTATCTAATGTTAGGGCCTACAGCCACAGCAGTGGACAGAGCTGCACTATTGTGTCACATGGTGAAGGGAGTGGTGTGAATGGCCACTGGAATCTAATTATGTGTATAGTAGGGTCAATATTTAATCACAGGAGATGGTGGTTGGGACAGCATGAAGCCCACAGTGGGGTTGAGTGTACCTGCATGTGCCATAAGTCGGGTGCAAGAGTCAGTCCCTGTCGACATCTGCTTGTGTCTGAGTGTGTGTTATTTGTAAGGCCGTGATGTGTCATTTGAGGAAGTCTTACATCTCAGATGTTTTTGCACATGTGCAGTACATGCATTGCCACACACACGTGAATAACAGCTGTTTTTGAATGAACCTCCTCACTCCAATAGTCTAGCCCTTCGCTGATACCGCTCCAGAGGTCACAGCAGGGCAACACCGAACCCCCTCTAACTTTGGGACACTGGAAAGTCATTGATATGCTGTAATGTTTTAGTGCCATTGCCGATAATGAAAATGTACTGAAAGCCAAAAGTCTGTATTGTTATCTATTCCTGGAACATAGAATTGCTTGCAATTAAATGTGTTGGACTTCTACATTTTGACAGGTTCATGTGCTTTTTTTGTGTGTGTTATAGACATGCACGTATACAGTGTTCATGAGAACAGTTGTCACAGAGGAATGTGTGTTTGCGGGTATAGGACTTTGTCCTTGCTAGTGGTGTTCCTCTTCCCCAGTTTCTAGCAAGGGCCTCATTATCCATTCAGAGCCATATGTTGGGAATGTAGGGCACCCCACACTAGTTTCTCTTATTTCCCATCTCCTGGGGTTCCACGGAGAAGCACTGTGGCGTATTTCACTGTCAGCGCTCCAGTCTCCGCTGCTCCCAAGTCTTACCCGTGATGGCTGGCTTTCCCAGTAATTGCCCTTGTGGATTATTTCTGGAAGTGCCTGAAGTAAAAGGAGCTTCGGGGGGTGCTCTGATGCCCTGTGACTCATACGGGAGGTGGTGTGGGTCATTCTCACACCTTCTTGCCTGTGTAATAACCTCACCATGGGCACGTTGAGTTCAGATGAAGTTCTCCATATATGTTTACACACTCATTACTACATGATAGTTCCAGAGTTCAAGTAATAATTTCACTCCAGGGTTGGGTGTATAATCTGTGTGATGTCCTACTTGAAGATGTGAAGTCTCTTGCCTTTACTCCCTTTCTTCTTGCAGGTGAGATGGACAAGTTTGTTACATAAACACGCAGCAACTCTTGATAAAGTATTACAGTGGCTGCTCTTTTTCCGACGATATACTTGATACTGTAGTTAATGCCATAAATAAAACATTTTTAAGAATCAGCCAAATCCACTGTTTTTGGCAGATGGTTGAAAATTCTTGAGCGCAGCCAAAAGGAGAGCGATAACATCCAGGGCAGTTTTGGTCAAGCAGTGTCAGCACCAACAAAAACTCCTCACTTATCTTTCAAACGTGTCTGCTTTTGAGATTTTCACCTGGCAGTGCCCGTTAATTTTACTGTATTACTAACAGAGTGCATGAAAAATTCCATGCAGTGCAGTTTAGTAATGCCCATGGTCAGCGTCCCTTAAGTATATGGTACGAATAGTTCTATTTAGGTCATTAAATGTCTTATTTACTGTAGCTTGGTCTTAGGAACAAAGGGTCATCTTTGAATTGCTTTGTTAATGGATCAACTGCAGATGAAACAGCCCTGAGACGGTGCCTGTCCCTCAGCCAGCCCCCTCCATCTCTCCCAGCTGGCCTTTGCAGGTGCAGTGCACTGTTGTCAACAAACAGCCCTCAGGAGATTGAGGTTTTCAAAGGCTGGCAGCAGACAGAGCTTAATGGAATTACCTGTGTCCTCCTTTGGAGTCATAATTGTGTAATGAGTCTTTCATGTGCGGGGTGGGGCTGCACAATCCCAGATTCCCCTGCGGTTTCTGCCTCTAATCCTTGCTGTCGGCTCTCTCTGCAAGAACGCTTTTGCTCACCACAAGAAGCGGAGACAAACGCACGTTTCATGTGCACCATGTCCAAGTTCCTCCTCAGATCCTCACGGTTCTGGGATCCTTCTGGTGCCCTTGATCATTATGAAGAGCGAGAGCACCTGTTATGGGTTCAAAGACCTGTTCGGTTTTCCGTTGAAGTGGGATCTCTTCACTCCAGGTGCAGACCTGCACAGGTTACACACTAGTGTGTGGTGGTTCTTTGTACAGATGGGTATCTGGCTCTTTGTTTGCACTGGGATGTGTGCATACACCATTTGAGCGTCAGATATCCTCACCCTCCCCACAGAACAGCAGAGTCTTTTAAGACCTGGCTCTGCTTTGCGTTTTCATAGGAAAGCCTGCTTGATGTAGTACGTAAACCCCACACCCAGCTACCCGTCTATACACGCACTCCCTGGCAATCGCTGTTGTCTCTCTAGTGCTGAGCACTAGTTTAGACCCTGTCGGTATTTGTATCACTGCTGTATGAGTTTGGCCCTGTGCAGAACTCCTGTTCAGGACAATCCAGTACTGCACCTCCTCTCCCAGCTGAGCCTTCTTTGTCTTCTCTTAAGGTTCCTGGCCTGTTCTGAAAATTAAGTGTTGGTGATGAAGATGAACAGCACCTCTCACTGCGTAATAGAGAGCGCTTTAATGACCCCCTGCTAACCAGTTGTTCCCGTGCCTCCCCCCAACAGAGTGTGACAAGCTGAGGAAGGATGGCTTCCGCAGCTCACAGTACTACTCCCAGGGCCCCACCTTCTCCAGCTCCAACGTGTCTGATGGAAGCCTACATGACGACGACGATGCGGACAAGCAGGTACGCCAGGAGACTCGGCATCACAATGGCGCCGTACCGTGACTCTTCCTGCTTTCACAGAGCGAACTCGTTTGAGGAAATTCACTGCCGTTCATGTTTCTGGATGTCCCACCCTTTGGGCACAGTGGAACAGGAAAAGAATTAGGAAGTCAGGTGGAGACCAGAGGGCACCAGAATGGCCATGGATTAGTGTTGGCATGCCTTGGGTAGTTTGGTTATTTATTATTTCCTGAGTGAATGGAGGAAACTTCTGTCTCCTTGAATGTGTTACAGGCCTAGAGTAATTTTTTTCTTTTCTGTCCTGGTTGCAGCATAGCAAAAAAATGACCAGATAAAAAAGAGACAGGAAAATATACATTTTATGTAAAATTTATTCACTTGCTGAAACTCCTTTCAGGCCTGTGAGATGTTAGAGTTCATTTAAATGCTTTTTTTTTTTTTTTCCATTTGTTCTTAGTTTGCAGGGCCTATATAAAAGAGGAAACACATTTTTCTAAATGTGAATATAACAATTTGTTTTAAAATACACAATTGGTTTGAGTGGAACCTGATACATGAAGCAGAGCTGCCCTCTAGTGACAGAGTGGGAAATGACATTTTTTGTGTTGACAACATGGTTCTGCCATTATTACATTTAATGGAGTGGCGGGCTTGGTCGGGTCCGCTCTCCGCCGGGTTTGAGTCCTGCTTAGGGTGCCCTGCCACGGACTGGCCGTCCCATCCTGGGTGTGTCCCCTCCCCCTCCAGCCTTGCGCCCCGTGTTACCGGGTTAGGCTTCGGTTTGCCGCGACGCCGCTTGGAATAAGCGGTTTCAGTCAGTGTGTGTGTGAGATTACATTTATTCATTTAGCTGACGCTTTTCTCCAGTGTGACTTACAATGTTACCATACTTACAATTATTTACTCATTTCTACAGCTGGGTAATTTTTTACTGGAGCAGTTTTCGGTAAGTACCTTGCTAAAGGATACTAGTGCCAGAGGTGGGAATCAAACCTCCAACCTTTGGGTTTTGTCCTTTGCAAACTTCTGAATTTTTTTTTTTTTAATTGTTTGGAGTGTCACACTGCCCTGTCTTTTTTTTTTTTTTTTTTAATGATTTATTTCAAACTCTTGGACTCTTGGTGCTGTCTTGAAATGTCAGTTTTTTTTTTTTTGTCTCTTCCTGTCTCCCTTTCTTTTTCTCTTCACCAACCAGCCTAGCATGTTAGGCTGCCTCACTGAGCCTTGCCTGACTTTGTGCTGTCATTTGAAACCTTGGAAGACGAAGGTACACCCTCCCCGTGGGCCCGTAAGCCGTGCGTAGCGAGACACCTGCGCTGTGCTAGTCTCGCATCGGTGCCCTCCGTCCCCATAGGCCCATTAGTGGAAGAGTACCGCGTGTGGCTTGTGACGTGTAGTGCCGTCAAATGTTGTTCTCTTTGCCAGTGGGGATTTGAGTGAAGTGTTTTTGTAGATAAAGTCCTGCAGGACTGCAACAAGTGTGGAATGGATATCGCTATAGTGACTTCAGACTTTGGTGTTATGCGCAGAAATTGAGTTCCTGGGGGTATAGTTATTCCAGATAAAGGGCAAAATGACTGCTGGCTTCTGTGGCTCCGAGTGGGTTTTGTGAGTCCTGTGTTCCTGCGTACTCATTTGAAGGGTCATTTTACGGTACACTGAGTTGAAGCAAGTGGCCACTCTCCACTGGCTGTAAATGTTTCCAAGTCAGAGTGGCTTTCCATATCCTGTTCCCTTTTACATTTATTCATTTAACTGATGTTTCTCTCCAGAGGAACTTACAGTGTTAAGCTACGTACAGTTATTTACACATTTATACAGCTGGGTACCTTTGCTGGAGCAATTTTTGGGGTAAATACTGTGGCGCTCAGCGCCATGGGTTTGGATGGGGCAAAGAAGGACACGGAAGCAGCGTTCATAACAAACAGTGTATTTGAACACCAGCACAAGGGAAATAATGCTCTCGGTCCGAGGACCCCTTTTCCTCCAGGACCTGCGCTTACAGCTAGTCTTCCTAGACTGCCTTAGCGCCCCTACAGAGTCTCCAACATATTGGGAGACATGGTCACCCTACTATTTTCCCCTTAAGTGCCCCCAGTGGTTACACACACATTTAACATTATCTCCCATAATGCAACTATTTACATTTAAACACACACTCCCTCCTAAAACAGTAACGCGGGCTACAATACCTTGCTTGGGGTTACTATAGCCTTAGGTGGCAGTGGAACCTGCAACTTTTGAGTTCAAAGACAACAACTGTAACCACTACACTACCAGCTCCACCCTGCAGTCCATGCTTATTAACACTTATATACTAACTTTTTTTTAAAGACATAGTCACAGCAAGAATGTCAAACTGTTACAGTACTATTTGAATATACATATTTATTAGTAGCACTCCACACAGTTAGGGGAAATTTGCATTAACTGTTTATTTAAAATTGATGTTTTCCCCTCAGTGTTTCATCATTGACATTAACCATGGGGAGGGGAAAAAAAAAAAAAAATCTATGTAGCTGCCACTTTTTTTTTTTTTCTTTCAGTAATTTTTCCGAAAGGCAAAAAGAGTCGTCATTTGCAGCAGCAGGCATTTGTAAGGAGACAAGTGTGTGTAAATTGTTCAGCCCTGTACCCACAAGAAATGGCCTTTATCCCAACAGGTCAGGTTTTCCTGAGTGAGCAGGCCCCTATTATTCCTGCTTGCCCTCCTGCTCCCTCAGAGCGGGAAGGGAGGGTCTTTTCAGCCCCCCAGCTGAGCACCCCTCCACCGGATTCCCGCCGCTCTGTGATGCAAACGCATCCTGACAGCACACACCCGTTCAAAAGAAAGTAGGTTACCCTGTCCTAACAGCAAAAGCAGAAAACCAGCGTTGTTGGGATTTCCAACCCCCAACCATCCTTTTTAATTCCTGGCGTTGTCACCTCAGTCCCAGCTGAAGATGAGTCACACGGTCTCCTCATTCCCATACAAATCAGTCTTGGGAACACCTGAATTTATGTGGCTTGCTCAGACAAGTCAGCCTCCATCTCCTCTTCTGATATAAGTAAGTTTTCTAAAGCAACTTTTATCTTGAGGTTTCCTCATTGAGCTGCATTTTCCATCTGGACAGGTAAAATATAAGTGGGGCAATGTTTCTGTAATGCTGGAGAATATGTGCGTGATGATTATTCTTAATCATCAGAGATCTGATATTGTGCTGCAGCAGTGCACATGTGTGGTCTAACAGATTAGAAACAAATTCTAACAGATCACTGAAATTCCCTTTGGCAGATGTTGAATTATTGTTAGGTAGTAAGTAAGAAGCTGGTTTTGCTGTGGTTGTGAGTTGTGTTCTTGTTGGTTTTAAGTAGAGAAAAATGTGTTTAGCTTTTGACGTGAACAATGCATAGAGTGTAGAATTTTTCCTTCCTCATTCAGTGCACAATCAGTCATTCTGTGATTATTTGGATTGTTACATTAAAATTCTAATATGTGTTTAAGAATGACTTAATGGCTTTAGAAGTTCTACTGTACCAAATGCAAGTGTTTAAGAAATCTGCATTGTTCTGGATACTCTGAATTACTCTAGCAAGAGAATTACATGGAAAAAGTATTCTTTATAAAAATTCTTAAGTCTGAACACTGTAACACTGATCACATGAATGTATTTAATGTCTGGAAGTGTGTCTCTTTGTTAATATACAGTATATTGTATGATATACAGTATGTGGCTCTCTCATCTACATATTGTTAAACTGACCTTGTACAATGAAT
Source organism: Scleropages formosus (assembly GCF_900964775.1). NCBI lineage: Eukaryota > Metazoa > Chordata > Actinopteri > Osteoglossiformes > Osteoglossidae > Scleropages > Scleropages formosus. The sequence goes on from NC_041806.1 coordinate 34,308,182, forward strand.
GTGTCAGTATCCCAAAGCCCTGTATATGCAGTGAATTGTCCTGGGGAACCACATTTGGTATAACAAAAACCTGACTATAATAGAGTAGTAATGGTAGGCGTAAGAAAAAACTAAAGTGCATTTGTCAGGCTTTAAAAATTATACATTTATTCATTTAGCTGGCACTTTTCTCCAAAATGACTTACAATGTTAAGGTACTTAAATTGTTTACCCATTTATACAGCTTGGTAATTTTTACTGGAGTAATTTTAGAGTAAGTACCTTGCTCAAGGGTACTACAGCCAGAGGTGGGGATCGAACCTGCGACCTTTGGGTCTAAAGACAGCAGCTCTGACCTTTACACTACCAGCTGCAAATATACAGTTGCAGTATTATAAAATCAGGACGCAATAGACAGATTAGCATGATGTGGTGTTTGCCAACTTCTTGTTCAATAGACATACTAACGGTGTGATTCTGAAAGTCAAGCAGTTTATGGATCCATGTTTCATTTGCACAGTGTATGTATTCACCCCTCCCATCTTCACCCCGTTTCCAGTCTACGACATCCTCGTCAGCCGAGGAAGAAAAGCTGGTGTACTCCCCGAGCCCGAGGACGCCCCAGCCAGAGGGTGGGTCTAATGCCACCGAGCAAAGCACCTCGAGTCAGACCAAGCCCCTACCAACCCCGGAGGAGAAGATGAGGCAGCAGGCGCAGGCCGTGCCCACCGACGTCATCCCTATTAATATCACAGGTTTGTTAGACCCATTTGTAGGTTACCCCCTTTTAAGATTATCGTGAGAGGTTCTTGTGCTGCCTGTGTAATGGGCAAGGTGGTCCTGTGGGTCATGTTTGTTTCTCTGCATATTTCTGACAATGTTTGTGTGACACAGGGTAACACTAGTAACCTAGCTAGTTAAGAAACTCATTATTAAAACATTGCATTCAGGGCTCACTTCCTCTAATTCTGTTTCCAAAGACCTTTTCATAAGCAATTTTTGGAGTGGATGCCAGGCTGATTTCTTGCAGCTCACAGAACTGTTAATGCACGTAAAGTTGAAATTTGACTGCAGTAACCCTATTTGGTAACAAAAGCTGTACCAGCACATGTGTGGATTTTAGTTCTCTATTGTTTCCTATTCACTTTTCACGGTTAACTAACTATATCTGTGGGACTGGCTCCTGCTCCCTGTCCAAGCTTCTATACTTGAAGGACACCCAGTATGTCTCTTACTGCCCTGGTGGGTGTGTCAAACAAAAGGTCAGCTGATTAGTTACTCTGTTGGTGCTTTCCTGTCCATTATGCTTGAGTTTTTCTGCAGCTGTGTCTCTCTAGGTCTTGAGACTATGTCTGAAAACACTCTGGCACAGCTAGATCCTCAAAAACCCCCAGAGATTTTTGTAGTCACAGTGGCAGTGCATAGCACTAGATACACTGGAGATGCACTAGAGACTATAACTGTTTGCTCTCAGCTGTTGTCATCCGGTCTTTGAGATCTCTCACCCTTCATTTATACCTCACACATAAAACCAATGTGAATTTTCAAAATTTAAAAAAAAAAGTTTTGTTTTTTTGACGGGCAGAGTAGTGCAGCGGGTTTGGCTGGGTGGGTCCTGCTCTCCGGTGGGTCTGGGGTTCGAGTCATGCTTGGGGTGTCTAGCGACTGACTGGTGCCCCGTCCTAAGTGCGTCCCTTCCCCCCACAACCTTGCACCCTGTGTTGCTGGGTTAGGCTCCGGTTTGCCGCGACCCCGCTCAGGATCAGCGGTTTCAGATTGCGTGTGTCTGTGTGTGTTTTGTTTTTTCCACATCTATATCCGAAAAGAGTGGTGTGTGAACTACCTTTACGTATTTTTACTTAAAACTGAAGTCAGTGTACATTTGGCGTTTGTATCTCTATTACAAACTGAAAAAGTTATGCTTTCGGACCTGGTCTCAAACTGCCTGCCAGCTATTCGGACTCATGGATTCTGTGTATATTAATGTCTGGAGCTGTTTCTGCATGAAAACTGCATGCCTTTCAGTAACCACCAGTGTGCTTGCTCTCGCTGCTTCGCACCAGGGGAGACTTTTGACCGGCAGGCCAGCATCCGCCGCTCCTTAGTTAACTCTGACACCATCGTCAGGCGCCCCAAGAAGGTCAAAAGGAGAAAGACAATTTCAGGGGTTCCTGACAACATCCAGAAGGAACTAGGTATGGCTCATCAGTGCTAGATCCTGTTCCTCTTCATCTCATCGGTTGCCCCCACCATCTATTGATCACTTCATCAGTTTTTATTTGCTGTAGGGTCCTTCTTGACATAACTTCTATTTCCCATCATCACTTCACCTTAATTGACCTTCATTGGGGCCAGTGGGAAAAGGAATTTCATTTGAAGAGAGACCATTGTGATTGGCCTCAAATCCTGTTTTCCATCATGCCACTTGTTTTTCATGTTTTTTAGTGTTTCAACACAAAAATATGTTGTTACTTTTATGCTAAAAGGATAAGATGTTCTCAAAGGAGTCACTGATTATTGCCTTACAGAATCATGAGTGGTCCATGTTGACTTCTATAGTGTATGACATCCCTAACCTCCAGTCAAAGCTGTGCCACTAGCAGTAACACCACATATATGCCTCTGGAGGAACATGAAGAGAAAGCCAGTGCTGTTCTTCCAACCACAGCATCACCATTGTCACATTCTGAATTCATAAACAGTGATCCTTCCATAAGTTCCCTGTAACTTCCTCCTGCATTTCCTCTATTGTCCTGCTTGTTTGCTTCCAAGTGCTAATCCTCAGACATAGTAGTAATCATAGCATGCTGTAGTTTGCTCCACACTCTGATGCTAAGCCCTCCAGATAATCCCCTCAACTCTTCTGGCAGATCTCCTCATATTTCCATGATTGCGTAATGCCAGAGGGGATTTTTATACTAATTCTTATAAATGGAAAGGACTGGGATTCAGAGTGGACCGGGATGCAGGGGAAACAGCTTTGCCTTACGCAGTGAGCTACCCTTCAGGTTATCTTGCATTGTGGCTGAAACAGCTGAGATATAGCTGCTGCACTGGGTGGCAGTAAATAAACCAATTTAGGCAATAAATACACCTAATTGCTCCATTTCATCAACCTTTCACTGCTTTTAATTGGCACAAAATTGACTTTTGGGTCCGTTCACTGATACGGATGTTGAACTCAAGTCATCATGAGGCAGAGGGAAAAGTTAAGGCATTCTTTTTTTCCTGTCTGTCAGCAGGTTTGTTTGTTTTACCTAAACCCTGTTTATAGAACTAAAAGGGTTTTCAAGGGTTTCCTGAAGCCTGTTTAGTGCCCTGATGAAATTGTCTCTTATGCTCTGGCCACCACCATGTTTTTTTCCTCTCATTGTCACTTTAAATAAGGTAGAAAACGTCACACACAAATGGTTTTACATTAATAACTAATGGATATTCATTCTGTGAAAGGATTGAGTAGTTTTGTTCCATGAGATAATTACTTATCAAGTGAGTCTGTTGATGAAAGATATAGTAAGCAGCGTGATGTTTCCCTGTGAACAAGATGTGTCAACTGAACATCCCTGTGAGAGTGATTCTGAGTTGCCAGTGACATGCTTTGTATGACAAACTATTGTTACAGAATAGGAATAACTGCCTCTACTTCTGACATGTTTTTTTTTGTTGTTTGGAAAATATACCTATTAATAATTTCTTGCCATGTCATACTTTTTCTGATATGTAAGATTGAGTAGAGTGTTGGGATGGGTGAAATGGCCATTTCCTTAGGCCTTGTTTTAATTAATCACTTCAGAAGGGCAAGTGCAAATCAAATTAATTGGCCTCTGAAAAGATTGTCATCTTATTGACAGCCTTGTGTCAAAAATAGAGAACAGATGTAAAATTCAACTGTTTGCGTTCCTCCTCTTTGCAGCAGCCAAGGGACACCACAATTTGCGGGCTCGGTCGATGTACATCCCTGAACAGCACTCCTCCACTCTAGGCCGAGTGAGCAGCATGAGCTCAGGGCTGCGGCGTACTGACACTCGAGACTCCAGTTGCCAGACAGAGGAAGTAAAAATTGTACAACCATCGATGCGACGGATCCGAGCTCAGAGGGGCCAGGGCATCGCTGCACAGATGGCCAACTTCTCTGCCTCCTCCTCAGGCAGCATCTCCATTGCTAGCGACAGTCCTGGCGTTGTCTTTGCACCACAGCTCAACGGGGGAGGAGGCCAGCGTTTTCACAGTCTGCCCCGCCAGGGGGCCCGCATCTCCTTGAATGCTGAGGTTGGCTGCAGCAGTGCTCCCTACAGGCTAGAGGGTTACTCTGCTGGAACTGTGCCTCGACAAATTGGGAGGCTGCAAGCTGATGAGACAGTAGTGCACCTCAGGAACTCACCGAAGACTGCCACGTTATCTCGTCCGAAATCCCAGGAAGTAAGGAGTACCACAGATGACCAGGCTATAGCTTGTGTAGTTTCTCCTTATGCCGCCTACTCTACCTCCCTCATCTCCAATGCCACATTGTCCTCCTCAGCTGAGATAATCAGTGTGTGCACAGCAAAGAGCATGCAGCCCATCTCCTACCCAGCCGACAAACCCCTTAGTGCCACTAAGGTGAATGGATTGCTGCCGGCCTTCTCCTTTGCCCAGATGGCTACCTCGTCCAACTGTGACTCGGCTGTATCCCTAAGCAATAGTGGTGAGACGGACTCCCAATGCAGCACTCTGGATGGAAGGAAAGAAAGCTGCAACCGGGATGCCGCCAGTGAGTCAAGCTACTCCGACAAAAGCTTCAAGAGCCAAAGCACTGTTGCTGCTGACCAATGGGTTTTTGAGGCCTCAGAGAACATCCTACCCAAGAGGCCCCTCACTTCTAGCTGCTCCACTCCCATCAACCATATCTATAGTAGTCTGGAGCGATCTCCTAACAAGACAGATGCCAGCTCTTTGTACTCCATGGATAATGATGGTTACTACACTTCCATGCATATGGATTCAGGACTCAAATCACGGAGCCATAACAGTATCCATAGTGCAAGTCAGATGAGGCACAGTATGTATGAGTACCGTGACCACCACAGCCTAGATGACCGTTCCAGTCTGTACAGCGACAAATCCTTATCCCGCAGCATTTCCCTTCGCAAGTCCAAGAAACCCCCACTCCCACCAACTCGGACTGATTCCCTTCGACGTAAGCCGGGGAAGAAGCCCAGCATCCATGGCTCAGTCTTAAATGAAACACTGATTGCTACCCTGCAGCAGTCCCTCCAGATGACAGCAAAGTGCAAGGGGGGCTCATCTCCATCTCAGAGCCCTTCCAGTGATTATGAGGATCCCTGGGTGCTGCGACCACGGAGCCAGAGCAGTGCAAGTGCTGGGAGTAGTGGGGTGTCGGCCTCTATCACTAATGTCTACTCCCTATGTCCCGTCACACCGTCACAAAGCGACACCAGCAGTCTGCGATCCGACTACGCTGAATCCTGGGGCTACTACGGGGACTATCCTCGGGGACATGGCGAGCAGCTACAGTCCCCTGTCACCTCTTCACCCAGCACTGTTGGAACACCTGGGGGACTTGCTAATGGGGGTTCCCTCCCTAATGTTTCTGAAGCATCTCTGCCACCAAACCAGGACAATGCCGGAGTGGTCAAGCCCAAAGCAGTTGCCTCTCCGGACAGGGTGCACAGACTCACCTCCCCCTCCAGTGGCTATTCTAGCCAGTCCAACACCCCTACAGCAGGCACCCCAGTGCCCTCTTTCATGAGATCAGTGTCTCCAGCAGGGGGGAAGACCAAGCCTAAAGTGCCCGAGAGGAAGTCTTCTCTCCTGTCCTCTGTGTCTGTGTCTTCCTCCTCTACATCTTTGTCCTCCAACACCTCAGATTCAGCAAGAACCCCTCTACCCCCACCACCTCCACCATTGCCTGGCTTCCCTATGCTTCCAACTGTCTCTCCCACCCCTGCCGAAACTCCAGTTGCTTCACATCCCCCTGCTGTTCCATCCTCAACTCCAGTGTGTACAAATGAAGAAATTGTTCCTCCTCCACCAAGTCCACCATTACCTGCAGCTTCTGAGACAGTTGAAAAAGTGTCCCACTACATATCTTCTCCTGATTTTCCACCCCCTCCTCCAGAGGTTTTGCTGGACTCTGCTTTTCCAGTTATCAGTCCCCTCATCCCACCCCATCCCCCAACTACATCTCTGGAATCAAGTATTCCTATCCCACCCCCACCTCCACCACTACTACTATCTTCCATAGTCCCACCTCCAGCTCCAGCTCTCAACTTAAAAGGATGGACTGAGCTCCCCAGATCTGTGAACCCTGATTTCATGGACAGCAAAACCAAAGAAGGGAGGATGTTAACTTCTAATCACTCTGAAGAATCAGCCAAGTCTTCAATGCCCCTCATCACTGCCCAAGCCCTTCAAATGGTGCAGCTTCGCTCTGTCAAGAAACTTGAAAATGAGGAAGAACCTTCTGCTAAATCCCAGGAAACAGAGGGAGACCAGGAATCCATCAAGCCCACAACACCAGAAAAACCTGAAAAGCTAGAGCCCCCCAGTGTGTTACCTTTGACTTTGTCCTCTTCTTCCATTGTGAATGAAAAGAAAACACAACTGACACCAGAGGCTAGTGTTCCACAAGTCACTTTAGCAGTAGATTTAGTGAGCGATTCAGAGGCTCTTGTCCCACAACAAATGTACTCAGCGTCCCCAGAAGAGATCTTACTTTCTCCGGAGCCTAACCAAGAGCAGTCACCTTACGCCAGCCCAACAAAAGCATTGCAAATTACCACTCCCAAGAAGAAACCTCCCATCTCCACTAAGAAGCCCAAGCTCTCACTCATTGTACCCTCTACCTTTTCACAGCCTGCCTCAGAGGAGAAAAATCAAGTCCTGGATGCAGATTTAACAACGGCACTGAGTCCTCAAAATGAAATATTAGTCTCTGGGATTACGGAGAGCCAGGGAGGGTCCCTGAAGCAGCATGAGAGGCACGAGGAGGGGAATGATTCTGAAGCATCCATGCCATCCCTATCCAAGAGTCGAGAGTCCTTAAGCAGTGATGTCTCCGCTGACAGCTTGCAGGTGGACAGAATGCCCATGGTGGGTGTCCGGGAGCTCAGTTTCTCTGACAACAACAGCGCTTCAGACAGAGATGCAAGTGGAAATGGAGATGGTGGCAGCAGCACCACTGGTTCCATTAGCTCAAAGGAAGAAGAGGATGGTGAGTGAAGTAAGCGCCTTGTCCTCATCTGCTGCTTGTTGTCCCCAAGACACGCATCAGAGTTTTTTTTTCTTTTCTCACTGTATAAAAAAACAGAGAGAAGCACTTTCATATTTTTGATCATTAGAATTTTCTTAGCAGGTTGAAATGAATATAGGTTGTTTTTGCGCTACAAATAAAGCTGCTACAGAGTTGCCTGAACCAAGATTTGACAAATGGCATCACTGAAAATATATATGTTTAGGTGAGGCTGGGATAAATAACTTTGGTACCAGCAGCTTGGGGCTAGTGCTACCGTAGTGCACACGTACATCCACCATATTAGTCTCTTTCCCAAGGAGCCATTGTAGGCCCCAAAGAACAACTGGATTCTCCAGAAATGTAGCAGCATTGCAGTAACTGTTGCTCCCCGCCACCTTGTCTGATGCCATCAGGTCTCTCTGTCAAGGCCACCAGGATTGAGGAGCTCATAAATAAGCAGCATCCTCTTGCTCTGTCAGTGCAGGCTGCTCATATGTCCCTCCTGCCTCTTCTTTGTGACACGAACAGACCAGAGGCCACACCTCCTCCCTCAGACAGGGGCTTATTGTAGCATCCTGCCGCAGCAGGAACTGGGACACTTTCTCACTTCTCTCCTCCTCGAATGTGCTCTCTCTCTCTCTCTCTCTCTCTCTCTGTCTCTCTACCATCTCTCTCTCTCTCTCTCTCTCCCCTATCCCCTCTCTCTTTCTCACACACACACAGACATACACACACACAGGCTTAGACAGAAAACGACAGTGTTCCCAGGAGGAGGCTGTTTAAGAGATAAAGGCAGGGTGTTTGGGGGGCGTTTGCAGCAGCAGCTCAGAGAGGCTGGGTGCAGATGTTGCAAGGAAGCAGTGTAACCAGGAGAGGAAAAAATAAAACGGAGAGGAATGTATGAACCTCCAGTGCTTCCGTTTTATGCCGGCATCTGTGGGGACAGAATTAGTCGGGCATGCTTCTGATGTGTGTTTGTCTGTATCCATCAGGTGAAGTGTTTGAGGACACCAACGCTGCCCTCTTGTCACCGGTTGCCAGAACCGACGAAGAGAGTGTGGAGAACATGGTGACACCCACGCGACCCCGTACAACTGAGGACCTTTTTGCCGCCATTCACAGGTAGCACTTCCTCTTTGGGCCCTTACAACGCCTTCAACGCACCCCTGCCCTCGTGCCCATTTTTCTCCAAACACAAATTGACCTGTCTTTTTGTGTTTGTCACCTGTCCATCAAAACTGTCTCGTCTCTTTGCCTGTAAAGCACTATGTTCTATAAATGCGTACACTATACACCCAGGACGTTTTCACTCCCTTGCATGTACAAGCCATCTTAGCAAGCAAAAGAGCCTTATCCATTTTTCAGCAAAGTAACATCATTGGTCTTAATTCTTTACTTCTTGTGCATTCATGTCCAGGCTGCATGGCAGTGACTTAAATTTGTGAGTGAAGGCACACACTCAGTACACAACACTAGCCCAGGTTTGGCTACTTCTAAATCCCAGAGAGGTCTGGTGCATTACTTTTGAGGAATTTCTTTTTCCTGGTACTAGCTGATGACCATTGGTGTTAAAGGATTCTTGAAGATCAGCTGATATGAGCAAACACTGACATGTCATCATAAATACTCACAATTATCAAGAAATAGCGCGACAGACGTTGCTCCCCGTTAGGCCTGTCACGATAACTCGATTAATTTCGAGTACCCGGTTTAAACAAATCCTCGAGTACAATTTGCCGTGTCGAGTACTCGGCAAAATGGCGGAAAGGCGGCGGTGCACAGACGAGGGTCCGTGCAAAAAACGGCAGAAAATGTCAAAGGTGTGGGAACACTTCACATTAGAAGAAAATAATAACATAGTTGTCTGCAGTCTGTGCAAAAACCAACTTAAATACAATAACAGCACATTTGCAATGCTACAGCACCTGAAAAGGTGACATCCAGGCATAACAGATGCTCGCCAGCACGGTAAGTTCACTACTAACTTTACTTTAATCATTTTGAATACTCTTAATTTGCACGCCGTTTTAAACACAAGACCGAACATGATATATGTATGATATATTTGCATTACAAAGAGTTTCACCACTTAAACACCCGTCAGAGAGCAGAATTTAATGGAATGTAGATGATGATAAACTCTGACGAAATGTGAAGTTAAGGCGTGAATATATCCATGTTTCAAAATGTTCACATTACTTTTCATCGCGATTTCATAACTCATAAACTCCCGCTTGGGTTAGCATGTTTGATGGTTACTAATTGCACAAATCAAGGAATTATAACCCTTACAAAAATTAACCATGGCTTTATTTTCAATTTTGAAATGCAATGCATGATATGTTATTGTTCACTTGATTCTATTTTTATTGTGAATAAAAAACAATTACTCAAGTACTCGCCAAAATTATTGTCCGATTACTCGATTACCAAAATAATCAATAGTAAGACTCGATTACTCGCCAACAGAATTGTCCGATTACCAAAATAATCAATAGTGACAGCCCTACTCCCCATGAACCCTCTGAGATCCTCCATTGCACTAGTTACCTGTAAGCAGAGAACCATTCTGACATCTGTTGAACTTAGTTTTTTTTATATTTGACTGATTATTTGGCAAATCACCTTAATAAAATGATCAAAAGTTCAACCAAGAATCTGCCAGCAATAGAATGTAGGATGTGTCTTTGTTATACTATCCTGGTAGAAATGGAAAACGTCTTTCTGCATTTCTCAGTAAGAAGGGTTTTCCCTCAGTCTGCAGGCCAACGTAAGGAATGTTTTGTATGAAGTGTCAGAACTCTGTTCTCAGACACTCTTCGGCTTTCTTTGTGAAACCTGACTGTGCTCCCTTCCTCAACACTCGATCTTCATCACACCTGTCCTTCATTTCCTCTTCCTCCTGTCGTGCAGTCGGGAAAGGCTCAGCGGGAACACCCGCCTGCAGGCATGGCTCAGACTGGCAAGTAACGCTGTGACGGCTGGTCGTGTTTCTGAGTGCCGTGGCTACAATTAGCATAGACCCAAATGCAGAGTACTTACAGTGTAACCCTGTCACTCATGGCTTTAGCACCATGTAGATTCCTATGCTTGGTGCAGGAGACTCCAGACATTCCTGAGAATGGCAAAACTGGACTGTCTGCATAGCTGTGAAATAACTGCACTCTTGTGTTCCAAGTTTTTGTGTCTTGACTTCAGTAGCAATGTGCAGTGAGAGTTGTAGCATCAAATATATTTCAGTTGCTGTTGAAATTTTCTAGCTTCCCCTGTGTCCTCCTGCTTCGAGGATTATAACCGTTGTGTATTATGGAATTGCTTCCAGTGGGGAAAAATAATGTAAAAGAGATCAGTGTGGCTTGCTGTGATGTTGAAGTATGAATGAAAATGAACCAAGCCTTCTATAGGTATAGGGTAGCACTTGTAGATTTGCTGCTGTGTTTCAGTGTGGTGGACATTCTGGTCATAAAGCAGCGTTGTTTCCTCATTCACATTCAGCACCAGGTAACTGCGGACTGTTGCACTGAACCCTCTCCAGAATACCATGAAATATACATTTCTGCTCAGGGGTACATTGCCATGAATTATGTAAAATAGCATTTCTTTAGCAATGTATGGAGCTGCTCTATTTTTAGACCTTGTGGGACAAGATTCATAAATAAGAGAACATGTAAGAAGTTCTGTTTGGACAGTAGTCCTCCACATGGCTATGATTTCCTCTTAGAGCGATGAGGTTTCTCTTCAGCCGCTCAGGTCGTTCTCTTGCTGCCACCAGGTCGAAAAGAAAGGTGCTGGGGCGGAGAGAGTCTGAGGAGGAGCGCTCGCGAGGCCTCTCCCCATCCCCCCCTGTGACCCCGACAGGAAGTTCCCCGGGCCAGGCCTCCTTGTCTCGCCAGACGGGCTCCATCCAACGCAGCCTCCGCAAGTCGGCCACCAGCAGCGACAGCTTCAAGGCCCTGCTCCTGAAGAAGGGCAGCCGCTCTGAGACCAGCTTCCGCATGTCCGCCGCAGAGATGCTTAAGAGCACGGACCCCCGCTTCCAGAGGACGCGCTCAGAGTCCTGGCTCGACTTGCCTGCGCAGGACACCTCCAGTGCCTCCCTAGGCCGCAGCAAGAGAGCACAGGAAGAGTGGGCCCGCAGTGAGGGTTCACTGACTCGCTATTCCACGGGCAGCATCATCTCGTCGTCTTCCTCCTCCCTCACTGGAGGAAAGTACGGACGGTCCCGTGCACCGCCATCTGCTGCCAGCAGCAAGTATAACGCCCGTAGCCGCATCCTCAGCAGCCCCATGACCGTAATCTGCGAGCGGGAGGGTGAGCTGGCTGAAGCAGCCGAGGCAGCTGAAGAAAGGACATCAGAGGAGGCTCGGTCCACCCTGTCGACCTCTCCGCACTTACCGGACTCCAGTGCCACCTTATGCGAGGGAGGCAGCACTTAAGAAACAGGTCAGCTCCCTGAAACTGGGACCCTGGACTCTCACATAACCGAGGGGAGACACCAGCTTCACTGGAGACTCCAACCTTACCCAACAGAGCCCACGGGTCTGGGTTCTGGCCCCAAATACAGATAGGATGAGCACTAATAGCCTGTGTGAATTTTGTTGTTCTCAGTCTGAAGTGGGCGCCAGTTGTACTGCACATTTTATCCATTAACTTTCCCTTTTCGTCTAATATGAAATTCTCCAAGAGCAATAACCAATTTCTGAAAGCAATGTAGCCTGATTTTTGATTTTATTCCCCTTTCTGTTGTTTGGAGGTCTGAAATGTACGAGTTGTTAGTTTCCTATAGTTTTTCCTAAGAATTGAAGAGCAGGTTTTGGAAAAGAGAGGAATTAAGTTTTTTTGCAGTGGTGAAACTTTTTGATTCTACAACCAAACTGGTTTCATTCTTGGCGGCAGAAAGCTTTGTGGGAAATGAAAATTTTGACATGGCTCATATATGTTCCTTCCATTCTTTTCTTTAGGAATTTGCAGTTTCTTTTTTGTCACCTCTTTTTTCCTAGTCTCAGCCTTAGGAGACATAAAAGGAGGGACACAAGGAGCACAACTTGAGTAATTTCTCCACTCTCTAGCGTAGGACTCTTCCCTCTGAGATCGAAGGGTTCGCTGAAATGCTGCATTTTCTATCATGAACTGGAACTGATGGGGGCTCGAACGTACCATAAATGTTGGGAGACAGAGACAAGCATGTGGACAAGAAGGTTATGCTGAGGTGGATTTCACTGTAGGCTTGGAAAACCTTTTGTAGTGTGATTTAGATTTGCACTATATATTGGTGTTTTTTTTGGTAGTTATGTATAAAAATTGGTCTGTTAGAATTTACTAACTGGAGATGAAGAATTAGTTTTAATGCAAAAAGATTTACTTGAACAAGAAAGTCCAGTTTTATTTTGTGAACATTTAGTTACCAAAGAACTAATACAACTTAGTGTGTGGTGTATTTCCTCCAGATTGTTCTAGAGGTGTCCAGGATCTGTGACAGGGAGTAGACTCTAGACACAGGTTTACCTAGGGCTCAAAAATGATGCTACTCTGTAACTTCTCAACTTTCTATGATAGGTATCTTTCTTGTGCAGTTTTGTACTGTTTTGTAAATACATAGACAATTGTAAAAGTAACATGACTTATTTTCACAGAATTTGTACATTTTAGGACCTTTGTTACTGAAGAGCAAGGGACATCCTTTTGTAGACTATTTATTTATAGTACAGGGAGAACATGGGGGTGATTGATCTTTCCCCTCCAGCTACAGGGTGTGTAGAATTTAGTAATGGAAGGATGAAGGTTCACGAAGCCCTTAATGGGTGGACTGTTGAGTGCCAGTGATCTGCTCCATCTCAGTATGGTGCTAAACGAGGCTGTCGCTATCGCTGGAGATGGTGTGATTCTGAAGTGAAAACTGGCTGCTAATTGTGTGTGTCTGTAATAAAGTTCTGTGTTAAAATTTGTCTGATTCATGGTCACCTGCCACTGCAGTTTCCATCTACCTCCTTGAAGGACTTCAACATGAACTATAAACCCTGCTGTTTCATCTTGCAGCCATCAGGACTCACTCATAAGCCAACTTGATTTAACATCTTTCCAAATAATTCCTCTTGCCCTTATGGACCTGAAAGTTTACATAAGTACTACAGGGTAGTGCAGTAGGTAGTACTGCTGACTCAAAGGTCATGGGCTATGGATTCAGACATAGGTTTGAATCCAGCTCATTCTGTGGAGTTTGCATGTTCTCATGGTGTGGGGATTTTCTCCTACAGTCCAAAGACATGTTTCAGGTGAATGGGTGACTCTAGATTGCCCTCTGTGTCTGAGTGTGTGTCATGGCCCTGTAATATGTTAGCAACCCATTTATACTGTATCCTGCCTCATGTAATATTCTAGGATAGGCTCTGAACAACAACGGCCCTACTCCGCACAAGTGGTTATTACTGACAGGTGGATGTTTACAGCAATGCTGTTTTACAATGAACTTGACCAGTAGGATTTCTATTAACTAACTGTTCAAATGGCTAAACAGCTTATTTCTTTTATTAAACCAACCCCCCCCCACACCAAAATGAAATAGAGCAGTGTTGCATAAATCCAAGAGTAAAACCATAACGTTACCCGAGAGAGGTATGGGATACACGCTAAACAGGACAAGTTTGTAAGATTTCTGGATCACAGCTCAAGAGCTTCTGCTGATTTATTTTTTCAGACCACCTCAATGCTGAAATAAGTTCAAAACATTGATTAGTAAAACAGCCCCACTAGCAATTTTCAAAAATATTTTATTCATTGTTACTATATTATACAAGTAGTGCTATAAAAATCAAATTATTCAAATCCCAAGTGGGACAGTAATCTCACAAGTGCTTAACAAAAGCTTAAGCACTTAAAGCTGAGTAAACAGGTAACATGAGAGCTCTGTAAGGGACACTTTCTGACCCATTTCCCCCCCCTCTTCATTCAGTGATACCTATAACACTGACATGTCTCAAACAGTTGACAGTATTACTAGGGAACGTAATGAATTCTGAAAACCTATTTTAAAAAAAAAAAAAAAAAAAAAAAAAAAAAAACCACAGTCATCACATTTATCAGTTTAGTCCCTTTTCATGCAATAAAAAGTATTCCAATGCTTTTATGTCACACAAAACCAAATGTAAACAAAACACCAAAAACTGAGCTGCCAGTTAAACTAAATGCACTAGTAATTTGCCAATAAATTGCCACTGCATAAGTCACTTGTAGACCTTTACCTGGAGCAAGGTAAATTTCTCTCCAAAATTGAAATGGGTGTGTCTACAAGTGTGTGAAGCACCCCTGGAGCTGTCAGTAACGCTGTCAACAATAGATGATGCATAATGAAAATACCGTATATTAAAATGCACTTAGAAAACATGGCAGAAATTCTGAAGGCACAAACTACCGGTTGTGTTTTTTTGAAAATAAGAGGCCTTGAATGTGTTACTGCATTTTTTGAGCAAAGCTGTGGGCTCTTACATTAGTCACACTGTCTCTTTCCAATGATCCACACCTCATTGCGTCTGTTGATCAGTTTGAAGGGGCTGTCATATCCAGCCGTGTAGTACGGCTTCTCCAAGAACTCGACCCCGTCTCTCTTCAGGCTCTCGGTCAGTTTCAGGAGCTCCTCACGGCTCTTCTGCTCATTGGAGAAACCTCCATAGGTCCTGCAGGGTTACAGGTCTGAGTGTTGGAACGCACTCAGCACTGCTTTACAAGAGGCTCTTCTGTGCACTGATTTACTAACATCTGTCCACACTGCATTCATATCAATTTCAATTTCTCAAGTATTTTTAAGATACAGGTGTGTACTCGTGGGGACAGCAATTACTTACTGGCAGCAGTATGGATTTTATTGTTTTTGGTTCAATATGACCACAGTGAACATGCTTCAGACACACCTCACGAATGCAGTGAACTCCTTCCTGTTCTCAATGAACACCTCTGGGTCAGTAGGCTTGGGTGGGTCTGCCTGGTGCTTCTCTGGGATGTAGAAGGACACGGTGAAGGTGCTCTCACAGGCCGGTCCTGCTCCTGGGTCCACCAAGCACGTCACTGGAGCAGTCATCTCAACCTTCTCCTCTGAAACAGAGTAGCACACAGCGTTGGACTGGTGGTTGTATCCTGTAGAGCGTTTAACACAAATGCTTTGGCAGGGCTGCATAAGTACATTTTTACAATAAAAGAAACACCTACGCTATCAAGAGACTAATTTCAAATAGCCATCTATGAAAAATAATATGCCTTGCTAAGAAAACATTAGTAAATTATTGCCTATGTATGATAAAACCGCATGAGAATGTCAGTCATCCTCACAACGTTATTATAGGAGTAATACCCTTTGCCTTACAGCATTTTCTCGTTTTCATTATATTAGGCGTTTTGGTGTATTTTCAGAATTCTTCCTTAATAGTGGTTAAAGCTGCTGCCTTTAGACCGAAATGTTGCAGGTTCAAATCCCACTTCCATCTGTAGTACCCTTGAGCAATTTACCCTAAAATGCTCCAGTAGAAATTACCTAGCATTTTAAATGGGTATATAATAGGTAGCTTAACACTGACTTTGGAGACAAGCATCAGCTTAGTTAATAAAATGTTTAAATTCCCAAAACAAAAAGTACACATTTTCCAAAAAAAATAATGCAACCCACAAAATCACATTAGCCAAACATTTACCTACGATGTTTTTATACTGCAAATACTTCATGCCATCCTCTAAAGCAAATCTGTCATCCACTCCAGCATAGTAAAATACAACCACTGTAACAATCACTTTTAAAAAAAGCAAAACAACATGTCAGTAAGACATTGTAAACTATTTGGAATTACCATGCGAGGTGATGGCTCTAAGCACTACGGCACCTGCTGCCCAACATTTAGTTACCCACTGTCAGAACTGGTAGTACTGGAAGCATTATGATTCATGTCCCGCTGCTGGGTTTTGATGGGGGTGTTTGCGCTGTAATACAACAGCTCGATGTGGCCCCGTCAGTCCATTGTGATAAGAGTCTATATGGATTTCCTTTACACTCACTGTTCTCATTGTTGCCCTGGATGTATCTGAAGAGTCGCATGAATCCGGTATTGAGCGCTGGGTCATACTGCATGCTAGAGACGCAGGTGTTAACCCAGTTGGTCGCCTGGTACTTGCGGACTTCGTACTCGTCGCTCTGCCGTGGAAAGACATGATGCCAGAACTTTTTCCAGGTGACGGGTAAACAGAAGTCATGAGGTCACTCTCCCACAATATTACACTGTCAGCTGCTGTGGGTGGAGTTCAGAGACAAAGCAGCAGGAACACACACCTGCTTTGAGGCTACAGAGTAACTACAGATAAATCACCCATCAGTGACTAAATATCAAGTGTACAGAAATAAAAATGGGAATTCCTATAAACTGTTTGAAATCTACTGAAATGTCACCTGATTAAGGGCTGCATTAAAAACCATGTTTGTGAACACTGTTCAGGTGACCCCAGCACGGTTGTACATTGCAACAAGTGGTGCCGTGTGGTTTAAAAAACACACCAAAGTGTTTGTCATGATGCAGGGTTTATTATAACACAGGGGCAGAAGGTTTCTTCCAGGAAGAGTAAATGCAAATAAGGCTTTTTTTGACCCAAGAAAAAGCCAAGAGGGCCACCAGGGAAGACCAGTGGACTAGCAGTGGACTAGCAGTGGACTAGCAGTGGACTAGCAGTGGACTAGCAGTGGACTAGCAGTGGACTAGCGCAATTCCCACTCCTTCCACTAGGGGAGCTCGCGAGCAGCGGCTGCCGGTACGTGTCGCTCACCTTACACTCCACTCGAGTAAACTTGGGCATCTCCAGCCCCGTGGAGAACAAAGCCTGCTGGACAGTTTTGAGCATCGCCGCGTGTCCCGTGGTGCAGTTTCACTCGGTCACTAAGTTTCTGCTGTAAAGAAACAGAACGAACAAAGAATCCCCCCCCCCGGCATGTTTATCAGTACCGGCTTGGAATCATCAGGAATGACACAGTAAAACAGCCATGCACAGCTCTCACACACACGTGAACAGGCACTGCAATGAACTCACCCGACGGCTGATTTTACCAGTGTAAGTATAGAGTAATTCACGCGCTCGCGGTACGTACAATGAGTGCGCGCGCGCAGCCCAGCGCTCCCCCTGTGTCCGTCGTCGCCCTTTTATCGAGCTCCTCCTGTTTCGTAATCCACCTCTTTTTTCGCCTTGTCATGCGTTTCATAACTCAGTTCGTTTCATAAGGTTCGGTTACTTAACGAAAACGAAACGTGACAGACAGACAGACAACCTTGTAATACCAGTGACCACGATGGCCATTTGAAAGCTGCTTTAAAACTTAACACTCGCGTTTGAACAAGAAACGCACCGTCTCTCTCTGAGAAAGAAAACAGTGCTCGGCTACGATTGGCTGCCGAGAGTCCAGCTCGATCGTGATTGGTTACATAGTGAAAGTGGGCGTGTTTCATAACATGTGCAACTGCGTGGTCGAAGTGTTGTGCAATTTCAGTCTTAGACGTCATTCATAGAAGGATATTACTGTGTGATAAAAGTATCTGTTACTACTACTACAAAGCTCCAATGAAATGAACTCACTGTAGTTAACACACAGGACAGTTGGGAGCACAAGGGCACAATTCTACTCGTACTGCTACGTTTGTCTCATACAGGTAGTGCTGGTCCCCACTCCTGACACCAGTAATGAACTCTGGAGCGGTTTTAGCATTACAGGCCTCGAACCCAGAGCCCTGAGCTCTTGCATCAAGCTTAAAAGTCCTTTAGAAAACTGTGGCCTCTTGCGAATACTTCTCTCTTCCAAGCTCATTCTGACCAAATACATGATATGATTACATTGACCCCAAACTGATCAAAGTGCACCCTGTACAGCGCTCAAGGAGAGCAGTTATGTTATCAAACTAATAAACTGAGGAACCAGCGAAACCCTTGACTCCAGAGAAGAAATCCACATGCTGTAACGGATAACGGCTCTATATAACGGACTGTCGGCCCAGCGTGAATTACAGAAATCCACAGTGAGAATTCCTTCCTTGTGACACAAATAGCAATAATGATTCATTTATGATTAGATGTTTTGATTCCTTGTTAATTTATTCGGCGTAACAGCATGATTCTCAAAACTTTTAATGCTAACACTAATAGGAGTAACAGCATAATCAAAAATGTCGACAATTTATTTTAAAAAGATACATTTTATTGCTATTTGTCATTTTATTCTTACTGGACAGTTTTTTACTTGTGTTTTTGTCCATCAAAGGTCAAATATCAAATTAACACAAGCGGAATATGTGATGCTACATTAAATGTTAAATGACTTTCCAGACACTTAACATTAACAGTAAGGCAATTATTTTGCTTAGGAACACAGCATTCGTCATATGTACCTGATACCTCAAATTATCATTCTTTTGGTAGTGTTTCCTTTGTCAGGGTCACAGGACACAGCGGTGAATCTATCAAACTATAAATTAAGATATTGTGTTTTATGACACTCTAAAATCTACAAAGCCTTTATTTTTTTCAGGTCAAAATTATTAATCCATATAATTTGTTGAAAAGCTACAAAAGTTCATGTTAAAAACATGGATAAAAATGTACTGTGGAAACAAATACATCAGCACAGTTTTGTGTAAATAAAAAAGCATTTTGTATTGTAAGAAATCATGGTTAAAAAAAAAAAAAACTATAGCTATTGTGAGGAGTTACAGTAATTCTTTCCACAGGACAGCAAGAACTGACACCACATTCTAAAATAATTCTTTTTTCTCAACAAAATCAAAATTGCTGTTACATTTCTATATAACTGCAAAGGTTAATTTCCAAACAAATGCTTGTTGGGCCTCGTAACACACTAGAACACGATAAAATATTTTTAAATGCTACAATGACAAAGAAGACCGTTCAGGACAAAGTATCTGGAAGTCCATTTCATTCCATTAAATGTACAAATAATTAACTGTGTATCTTTTACATGAATGTGGCCCAGAGTTTCTTTGTGACACCCATATCTCCAATTCAGATGCCTGCAGGCTGGATCCATATCTTTCATTTTAGTTTGAGAGCAGCATTTTTTCTCCGTGGCGGTGGCCTGTGTACTTGGCGAGCCCTGGCGCCAAAGCCCAGGGTCTGAAGGGTCTCGGTCAGGAACCGCTGAGATGGAGACACGCAGAGCATCACGAGCAGCTTGGCATCTCCTCCTAGGAGACAAGGCGTCCCAGTCGCCATTTAGCACTTTCAACCCAGCTGTGCTGATAGTACCAGTCATTTTGTAGAGATCAGTTCATAATCACTGGGTAAGCAAGTCAAATTTGGGTGCACAAGTGTGTCAGTGCCCTTGTAGACAAAACACTTGTTAAACAGTACGTGCAGAGTGTGTGTTCCTGTACTGTAACGATGAGCGAAACTGTGCCTGTGCTGTGTTGTGTGTTTTTTTTTTTTACCAATTGAGTCCTGTAGCAGGTGCGTGAGCTTGCTGTTGCGGAAGGGCACGTGGGGCCGCTGCTCGGCAAGGGCCCCCAGAACGTCGGAGAGAGCAGACAGGCTGCGGTTGATGCAGGATGTCTCCCACAGCGCTGGCCCCGTCACCCCGGACACACCTGCCAGACGTGCATCCTCCTTTTACCACTTTAATCCATTTAGGGGGATCTACTGCCATTCAGACCAATCCCTTTGCTTACGGTCAGCCAGCCTATGTGAACAACTCCGTCTTGTTCAGAATTACACAGTATAATGCAAAGACATTTACTGACAGTAGGATTGAACCTCATGCTCTCTTATACAAGGAAGTGAATAAAAGTTGCTGCAAAAGCCCTCTGTATCTGTACCGCTACTTTCCTTTCAGCACCAGAGTGTGACTCACCAACACACTCGCTGCCAGCCAGATCCACCAGCTGTAACTTGGTTCTCATGGGGGCCTGGGTGATGCTTGGCCTGGGCGAGGGGCAGGGGGAGTGGGAGGGGGAGTGGTATGGCGAACAGGCGGGGCTAGCAGCACGGCTGACGGTGGCCCTGCGACAGCGAGGACTCCACCACTCCTTCTGAGAGCCACGCTGAAGCTCCTGCTGGACGCTCTGCAGCCTGCGGGCTGGATGAAAGCGAATCAAGAAAGCAGTCGCACCACTGTGGTTACAGCTTTGGCGTGCACTAATGGCAGCTCAAACTATTTAAATATTACATAGTATATTTAATAACTGAAGGTGAAAGAAAATATTTATGAAAAACAAGTTAGGTTGTAAAAGTTTCCTATGTGAAATATCATTTATTCCAGGTAGCTTAGCAATTAAAAGTGTAATACACGCACACACATACACAGTGCCTGAAGCCGCTTGTCCCAAGCAGGGTTGCGGTGAGCCGGAACCTAACCTGGCAACACAGGGCATAAGGCTGGACACACACACACACACACACACACACACACACACACACACACACCTAGGGCAGGACGCCAGTCCATCGCAAGGCACCCCAAACAGGACTCAAACCCCAGACCCACCAGAGAGCAGGTACGGGCCAAACTCGCTGCGCCACTGCACCCCCCTAGTAAAAGCGTAATAATAAAGCATAAAAGAATGATGCTGTGACAGAGGCAGGAGATACCAGTCGGTCTGTCTCACCCAGAGCGACGGCACTGGGGCTCTTGGACGTGACAGTGAGGGTCACTATGAGGTGTGAGCGGGAGGAGTCTCTGTGGATGAGAGTTGAGCTGCGGGCTCTCAGGTGGAGCACAGAGCTGATGTGCTGCATGACTTCCGCCGGGCTCTGCACCATCCTGATCCCAGAACGACCACCACACACACGTAAATATTCCAGTGTTTTTGAACAGCAGCTCAATTAAATTTCTTACGCGGTTGACTGCGGCTACCTGCGACGGTGATGGAATAGGAAACGGGACTCACTCGTAAGTGAGGGAGGTCACCTCACTGGTGCCAGTACTGGTGGTAATGACATCCCTCTTGGTTCCAACGGCTGCTCCCTCAGAGTCTCTGGATAGCAGGTCGAACACCTCATTATTGTACACTTCCACCACAGACACCTCCACCACGTGGCTCTCAGCTGGCTTTTCCGAGATCAGCCTGCAAAGAACACACGTGGGAACTTTGAAACAGAGTCTACAGAGGGTTAGATTGAAGGTACAGGTCAGAGTGAAGGCACTTAAGAAACTCTACCTGAAGAGCTCAGCAGCAGCCTTGGGGATGATGCCTTGCAAGGGGGCGTCCTCAGGATTCACGGGCTCCTCGGCCAGAGAGCCAATCATCGTGTGTGTTTTCCCACTGCCCGTCTGTCCGTACGCCACGATGCAGACATTGTAACTGAGGCCAAAATATTGAGCACGATGTAAAACCACAAAGTACCCTAGTGAAGACATCAGGAAGCCACGTGCTGTTTCATGACTTGTTGTGCCTTTAAGCATTTGGTTCAGATAATAAGTACGCCGTACGTCTTCCCGGGGATTTACTGGCACAAAGCTGACTGGTTAGCCCTCTCCACTCACCCATCAAGCAAGGAGGTAAGCAGCGGCCGTACTTCCTCAAACACCGCATCTTGGGTGTCTTCTGGCCCATGTACCCTGCCAGTGAGATCATAAATGGTGGTTAATGAACAGCGTCTCCCGGCACACCCGGTAGCTGACACTTTCTGCAGTGGTGTGCATGAAAGAGCTCGCAATACTACCGGCACGAACCAGTACGAACGATTCCGCTGTGGGCTTTCAAAGTGCTGAAATGTTCATTTTAGCAACAAGCGTAACGTTCAAATGCGAAACCCCTTTACCTCAGCAGACACGTCTCTGCGCAATAGCTCTGTCGAAAAAACAAGTGTAATTTACCTGTCAAAGTCAAACATTTTGTTCACTGTTGAGCTTCCAGCTTTGGAAGAATTCACAAGAATGGTGTCCTACAACACAATAGGAATATCCCATCAGAGCAGTGCACAGGGTCAAATTTTTAGCGGGACCCAGTTTTCCGTACTATGTAATGGTTTGCTGTAGTGCATTATTATTTAAAGGAATATTTAAGAGGAATGCTATAAAAAAATTATAAAAGTCCACCCCCAACTGCGCTTACTATAGACACAATAATGCACATAAATTTCGCTTTGCAATTATAATTCGCCAATTAATTATACCACATACAGAGAATAACTCATTCTTTCCAGCAGAGAATATTTAACACATTTACATGTATTCATTTAGCAGATGCTTTTCTCCAAAGCAACACACATCTCATGGAAATACAATGTGTGCATTACATTAGAAGAAAGAGAGACATAGTTGCAGACATGTGATACTTAAGTAAAGTTGTTTGTTTCATTTAACACTAAAGGAATGTTTAATCAAATTGTCTTTCATACTCACATCACTGATTGCACGTATCACTTGCTCTGATAAAGCAGACCTAAAATACACAAAAAAAATGACAAAAAAAAAAAATGATTCCATAACAAAGGTAATTCTAATACTTGCGAAATGAAAAAAATGCAACAAATGCATTTTCACAACAAGGAAACTTTCCGTACATCGGCTGCGCGGGTCGGGTCTATGATTGTTAATAGCGCAACGCAATGGTCATTAGTACAATTTATTATCTTCATTCCACAAAATCAAAGAAATATATATTTACAGACATATTATTATATTGCTATGTGTTACAAGCACATGCTTAGCAAATTTCACCATAGACTATCTTTGCTATATAGTATGTCTTATGATATCAAACAGATTTACCCAAAGACATAAGCAGGGCAGCTCAGACCGCCGTCAAACGGCAAGATGGGCCGCACTCGACAATGAACCCTGATGTTTCCTCTCAGCTCCTGTGTTGACAGGGAGAAAGGTTCGAGAAGCAGAACCACAGCAGACAGAAAGAGCATTAACACTAAGCTAAGTAGCAGAAGCAGAACTGTGATTATACTGTCTCTATTGTATGTGCCAGCATGACAGTGGTATTTCATGGTAGGTAAACTGTTATGGTGCTTACTGCCTTATGTTCATAACCTTCTTCCTCACTGAGGTGTGTTGGTGCCTGCAAAATGCCCGGTGCTGTTTTAAAAATGTTTAATGAGGATTACGGTTGGAAAGGGTGCCACTCAACTCACAACAAGAGTGTTGTGGAGGACCTTCCTCCTCAATCTCTCCTCCTTGCAGTGCTCCTTTTCCTCTTGGAGGGACTTCTCCAGCATCTCCACATGACTTCGCAAGGCTGAACAAGTTAAGCGTAACCAGTCTTTCATTTAGCTGCTTTTAGTATTCAGACCCCTATTTAAGATGCAGAAACTAAACACCATAGGAAACATAAGAACGAGCTGTGTTTTATGTGCTGTCCATCAAAAAATAAATGAATACACACACATTCACATACACACACACATATGTGACAGTCTGTGACCGCTCATCCTAAACCAGGTCGCGGTGAGCCAGAGCCTAGCCTGGCAACACAAGGCGCAAGGCTGGGTGGGGAGGGAACACACCCAGGATGGGATGCCCATCCACCACAGGGCACCCCAAGTGAGACTTGAACCCCAGACCCACCAGAGAGCGGAGCCTGCTGCGCCATCGCACCCCCGTAAATAAATACTAAAAACTGAAAGAAAATGAACAAACTGTGTAAGTAAACTGATTTAAAATTCTGCTACCAAAACTAAAACTGATGTTCCAAAGCTCATCTTTCAGATGCTTTTACTCGATGTTGCATATGTAAAAAAGTAAAATGGTTCATGAGTAAGCATTTCATTATCAGTTCATTGAACATATTTTTATTCCTTCATATATATAAGTGTTTTCCATGAACAGTTAGCGCACGTTAAACATTGGTCACATCAAAAAACAAGTAAGAAGAATAAATATAGTAGGCATCCAGCCAGGTGGTGAGAAAGTATTGGGACAGTGGGTGGTATAGTGGTTATAGCTGCTGCCTGTAGACCCCACGGTCACAGGTTTGAATCCAACCTCTAGCTGTAGTACCCTGGAGCAAAGTACTCCCCCTAGATTGGTTGAGTAAAAATTGTAACCCTTTGTTATGTAGCTTAATGTTGTAAGTTGTTTTGGAGAAAAGAATCAGCTAAATGAATAAATGTAATGGCTACTTCCAGATGTCCAGGGACACCTGCCCGGTTGGGTTAGCATAGTGGAGGGGGGGCATGGCCCTGATGGCCAGGTGACACACAAGCCTTCTGTTCACAGAGGCTTTCTGGGGGAAGACGGGATTATCCCGGAGGCAAGAGAACGTGAGCGTATTACCATTCACGGCGCATACTGCAAGGGTACTCAGGTAACTGGACAGATGGAATGCAGACAAATCCATAACCCTGTACTGAGTGTTCATCAACACACATACTAATAATATACTGTACCGATATGGCAATGGCCTTCGGATTGGGTGTACGCTCTATGTCTTCTGTGCACCACGAGGTGTGTTATTCATACTGACTCGCTGGCACATATGAAGGAGACTTACAGTGCATGTGGGAGTCGTGCTCCTGGACGGCACTGTTTGCTTCAGCCACTTTGTCCAGCAGCTCTTTGCTCTGGAGCCCCAGCTCTGTGGAGAAGCCCAGGTAGACGGCAAACACGTCCCGCAGGCCTTGCTTCAGGACCTGCGAACGCAGCAGTTTGGGTGCAGAGTAAGGCGTGTCCTTCCGCTCGAGCACTGTCTCAATTTCCACATCTCAGCATCTTGGTCTGGGAGCCTTAGTAGAGCGCAGGGAATAGCTGGAGGCCATGAGTAAGGAAATGAAGTGGGAACGTGTGTATTCCCCATGGACATTTAAGAGAGATCTCTACATTAAATGGTTTGCATGTTCTGCAGTCCGTAAGAGCCAGACACGGTCGACATCGTCCCACCTGGACTTCAGTGAGGATCTTCCTGAGAGCAGCCTGGGTTCTCTTCTGGACATGGCTCCCATGCCCTGGACATCTGTGGGCATCAGCCTCCTCTTCCTGAGCTTTGCGAAGTTTTCCAAGACACTGGGAGACATGAAGACGTGTCACACGAACAGGTTTCCGACACAGCTATTACACAGAAACACCATGCTGCACCGTACTTGTGTCCGGATTTCCCACGACCATTTACTGTAAAAACACTCGATTCATTACAGCTTCAAAGCACAAAGGCTCAGACATCCATCCATGATGCTTTAACTCACTGGTATATTAGTCACATTTACTTTTGTAACGCCACATTATTATTAAGCATTTCCAGTTTCACCATGAGGATCAATTATGCCGAGATTTGTTTTCGTTAAGAAAAAATTTAATGAATGAATGAATGAATGCAGCTGACACTTCAGCCCTTGCAGCGGTATAATAAGCGAACGGATCATGGAGGCGGAGGACGCAGCGCGGCTCTGGGAGGACAGACCGCCGCGCCGCGCGCACAATCCGGCCACGCGCTCCAGTGCGCGAGCGAACAGGTGGTGTCCCGGTACCTCGGCGAGCCGCAGGTGAAGAAGCGCATTCTCCGTCTCCAGCTCCAGAATCCGTTCCTCTTTAGTCTGTCGGGGAGAGACAAAGGGGCGGGGGAACCCAGTTACCTTCGAGATCAAGTAAAGTACAGTAAATAACGCACCTCAGGGACCAGAACAGCAGAAGCGCCACGTTAACTTTAGAGGAAGTGCTCGTACCCGCAACTTGTGCTCCAGCAGGTGGACCTGGTGAGCGAATATCTGGTCTCGGTTTATGAAAAGCGGCATTGCGAGCCGAGCGCAGGAGCGAAGATCCTCGCAGCGAAGCCCCGTGGAGCGCGATCCCGCTTAAGGGCGCAGGAGGGCCGGACTTTAAGCTAATCCTCTTTGGCGCGCTCAGCGCGAGCGGCTCCGTGCGCATGCATGGCCACACCGCGATCTCCTTTCATTATTTATGTATTATTCCGCACCTTCTTCAACTGTCCTTCTTGAAGCGCTCACGACGAGTCACTGCTTCGTTTACTTAAGCCAAATGCCTGTATAATTTCAATTTGAAGAAAAATTTCCGTTTGGGTGCAAGCTATACGACGCAAATAGGTACGGTCTTAGGGGACCTCTTTATTGCCACAGACTTTAAAAATGAAAAGTTAACTCACACACACATTTTCAGAACCGCTTGTCCCATACGGGGTCACGGAGCCTACCCGGTAACACAGGGCGTAAGGCCAGAGGGGGAGGGGACACACCCAGGACAGGACGCCAGCCCGCCGCAAGGCACCCCAAGCGGGACCCGAACCCCAGACCCACCGGAGAGCAGGACTGTGGTCCAACCCACTGCGCCACCGCACCCCCTCTGAAAAGTTAACTCATTATTATTATTAGAGTGACTGACTATACTATAAGAACAGTAGGCCAGGCTATGCAGCGCACCCTGGATGGGATGCCACTCCATCCCAGTACAGTGTTATTATTGCCAGATGCTGATTTTCAACGGGTTTGCAACTTGAAGGAGAAGTTCACGGTCTCTCTTTGCTGGACTTTTGCAAGAATTGAATCAGACAATCACTTAATGATATAATATCTTGTTGCAACAGGTAATTATTTAATAAGTTGCCCTCTATAATAAACAATATTTTCTCAGTTTATACATTTGTCACGCGGAACACAGGGAGCCGAGACGGCTGAACCCAAGTGCAGCGTTGTTCGTTAGACGTTGAGGGAAGAGGCAAGGTCTCAAAACCAGGGATAGGCGAAGGGTCAGTCGATCGGCGAACAGGACAGGAACGAGGATCCATGGACGTGGTCGGAGAACGAAGCAAGGAGTCAAAAAAAAACAGAGATGGTGGACAGAGCAAGAGTGTAGTAACACGAGGAAGGGCGGTTGTCCCAAACAAGATTCCGCAATGGTACGGGAGCTGAAGAGGGTCTTTATAGGGTGAGCGATTACTCATGACCTAGTGCGGAGTCAGGTGTTGTTGCTTGTGTTGTGGGCGTGGATGTGACAACATTTAAGATTCAGTATATCACTCGCTGTTATTTTTACACATGTGGCCCTCAGACAAGTTCACAACAACAATTGTGGCCATAGTGCCATGCTGGGATAATGGTTGCTGGGGCAATGGTGGACAGGAATTGTTATGCAAACGGGAGTCGCGGTTGCTCAAGTAAGGTTCCACAAGCAGGCATGGAATCCCGGTCCTTTTATCCCGTGCTGCCTTGAGAGGCAGGTGCGGGTAAGGTGCGCCTGACAGTAGCCCCCATTCTACGGGAGGCTCCAGCCGTCTGACAGCCTGCCCTCGGGTGACCACTGTGCCTGGGTGCTGACCGGTCCGGATGGTCCCTCTGGAGATCAGCAATCAATGCTGGATCCAGAATATCCTGTCTGGGGACCAAACACTGCTCCTCCGGACCATAGGCCTCCCAATCCACCAGGTATTGTAAGCCACCTCGCTGCCGTCAGGTGTCAAGAAGGGCCCTGATGGAGTAGGCGGGAGTGCCTTCTACCTGCACCAGCAGAGGAGGTGCGTCGGCCTATGGGGCCTGAAAGAGGGACGTACAGCATGGCTTGAGGAGGGACATGTGGAACATATACACAGCATCGGGGGCAGTTGTAACTGATAGGGTACTGGGTTTATCCACCGGAGCACCTTGAACAGATCGCTGTATCAAGGGCTGAGCTTCTTGGAGGGTAGCTGCAGCTTGACGATGGACAACCAGACCCTCTGCCTGGGAAGGAAGGAGAGGGTGCGGATCAACTTGTTAGTTTATCCATTTTGTGCTTTGTTGGAGGTGTTCTCTCACTGCACACCAGGCCTGTTCAATGTTCTGATGCCAGGTGTTGACCGCAGGCACATCACTTGGTCCAGAATGCCAGGGGAACAGCAGGGGTTGATACCCTAGAACACATTGGAATGAGGACATACACATAGATGTGTGGGATAGGGCGTTATGCGTGTACTCGGTCCAGGGCAGGAACCAGGACTACTGATGTGGTCGGCGGCAGAAGTAGCTTCTCAGGAAATGGCCGATGTCCTGATGGAGCCACTCCACCTGGCCATTAGCTTCATGGTGGTACCCTGATGTGAGACTCATTGATACCCCCAACTTATGCCAGAATGCCTTCCAGACCCTGGAGGTGAATTGGGGGCCCCGGTCTGTCACAGTGTCTTCAGGGAAACCGTAGAGCTGGAAGACATGGTGGAACAGGGCTTCCACAGCCTCCAATGAGGTGGGGAGCCTGGGAAGGGGAATCAGGCGACATGACTTGGAGAAGCGGTATATCAGGGTCAGGACAACGGTGTTACCATCTGAGGAGGGCAGATCCATCAGGAAGTTCACTGCCACGTGGGATCAGAGTCGGGTTGGAACAGGAAGGGGCTCCAGTAGGCCTACAGGCTTCTGGTTCGGGATCCGTGCCTGGGAACATACTTCACAGGCCTCCACATACTTCTGTACGTCAGACAGGAGCGAAGGCCACCAGAAGTAGCCTTGTAGAAGAGCTAGAGTCCTGTGGGTGCCAGGGTGCCCTGCGGCCAGGGACTCTTGGGCCCATTGCATCAGCGTCAGTCACATGCTGAGTGGCATGTACTTCTTACCTTCGGGCTTGTCCACTGGCCCGGGGTCAGTCTCTTGTGCAGCTGAACATTGCGGGTGCCGCTCAAGACTGTGGGGCTCTCTCCCTGGCCAGGTTGTCGATGGCCATGGTGGTCTCAACAAACCTGTCGAAGGGCCAGTCCTCCCTTTGATAAGTGAGCTCTGCTTGAATATGGGGATGGAGACCGTTCCTGAAGCTAGCCAGGACCACCGCCTCATTCCATCCACTCTGTTCCGCGAGGGTACGGACCTCTAGGGAGTATGTTGACACCGAGTGGTTGCCTTGTTTGATCCGTAGTATTTGGTCATATGCGGTATGCGTGGTGGGCTGGTGATCAAAGACAGCCTTGAAGCATTGTTTAAACACCTGATAGGTAGTAGGAACACAATTACTCCAGACTGCCATGACCCATTTCGGTACCGGACCCATCAGAAATGATATCGGGTAGGTAATCTTGGTATCATCTATCTAATAGGTGTGCAGCAGGCTTGTGAACACCATCTCACACTGGAGCAGGAAGCCTTGGCAGATGTCAGGTTTCCCGTCATTCCTGTCGGGCATGGCCAGTTGAGGGTCCGCGGTGGGGACAGGCAAAGTGAGAGCAGTATCCTTGCTTACTGCTTGCACAATGTCCTTCGCTTGAAGCACCAGGATGAGCCCCCACATGGTCTTGGGAGTGCTGCTTCAGGGTCTGGTCTTGGGAATCCAGCAGGACGCCCTGTGCAGCAACTGCTGTTTGCAATCTATCCAGAACCGCTGGGTCCTTTTGCGAGGCGGAACCTTCTGTTATGCCGGGATAATGGAAGCCAGGACGATGGTGAGTAGGACCAAGTGCGGGTTCGATTTATTAACAACAAAAGCTAAGAAGCAAGACAAAGAGCTGTAGTCGGGTACAGGTGTGGATCAGGCGATGAGCATTCAAGGTTTCTTGAGACAGACAAGGGACATAGACGATAAGACAAAGCGAAGGTCGGTAGCCAGGAGATCAGGAACAGTGAAGAGCCAAGAATCATTTTTCACATGGGAGTCATGGTTGCTCGAGTGAGGTTCCGCAAGCAGGCATGGAATCCCGGTCCTTTTTTCCTGTGCCGCCTTGATGAGAGGCAGGTGGGGGGGGACAGGTGCACGTGACACATAGGCCAAAAAAGACTGGATACCCGTGATCCATTCAGTCAATTATAGCTAATTAATGGATATTTACCTTGATTTATTCTCTGGCCAAGGGAATATATAAACAATACAGCGTACGACTTTTAACATTTTTATTTTTTATTAACACCCAGCTACATTAAATATATAATTAATTTAACATGACAGAAAAGTAAAATAGGTTGTCTCCAAAAATTCCTGTTCAGCAAAAAATTAACTTAATTATCCCATAAACATATGCTACATCGATCGTGTTCTTATTGATTATCAGCATACACACACATCACATGCCAGCTGTGTGTACACTTCTGCGGGTGGAACTGTGACATTGAACGGACCCAGTTTCTGGGGAAAATCCAACTAAAAATAAATAAAGTGGAAATATAAGTGTTTTCGGATTTTTCTGCCACCTGTTGGCTAAAGACAGGCAAAGTGTTTGGGTTGTTAAGTGCCGTTGAGTCCAGGGACTCATGTCCTTTTGAGGGACGATAGTCTGTCGCCTATCATTTCTGCAAAGCGTTCGTTGTTATAGAAATAAATAAAGGATTGGGTGGCACGGTAGCACAGCAAGTAGTGCAGCTGTCTCACAACACCTGGGTGGTGTGAGAGGATGTGGGTTTGATCCCCACTCAGTCTGCATGGAGTTTGCATGTTCTCCCTGTGTCTGTGTGGGTTTCCTCCAGGTACTCTGGTTTCCTCCCACAGTCCAAAGACATGCTGTTCAGGTCCCCATAGTGTGTGAGTGACAGAGAGAGAGTGTGTTCCACTGATGTATGGATGAGTGACCCAGTGTAAGTAGTGTATCTAGCAGTGTAAGTCACCTTGGTGAATAAGGTGTGTTGGCTGATAACACTACCTAGTGTTCATTGGAAGCTGCTTTGGAGACAAATGTCTGCTAAATAAATAGATGCAATAACCCTAGATGATTGTAGTGGTTTCAGTCAGTGTGTGTGTGATTGCTTCAGTTCCCATGTCAGGACTGAATGCTGCTTTTGTTATGTACTCTCAGAATTACAACCCATGTTCACTTTTAAATTAATCTCTACAGTGATTATGTGGGTTAGCGTGATAAGAATCCATTGATTGAAATGATCAATCCATTCACCTCAATTTGGGTGACCGTGCCACCCTGGTGTCGTGAAGTGTGCTGTATAAATATAATTTTGGCCTAAACTAAACTTTGTATGAAATTTACCCTAACGTATACTGTGAAAACAAAGGGAAATTCTGTGAGCCACGTCTCGTAACGCACGCGCGCGCGCACACACAGACAAATGAAACGCTTCTGTCACGCCCCGCCTTCTAACGGTGTGGACCAATGAAACCGCAAGAAAGTAAAACTACCGCCAACGTTTTACTTCGTGTCCCGCCCCATTAATGAAGAGACCAATGAAAACGCATTAAATACTTGCAACCCCTCAAGCGTCATTTTCAGAGGACCAATAGGAACACGAATCACTTTAAGTTTCATTACGACCGATGTGAAAGCTGGTGATCTCAGTACGTGGCTATTCCGCTTGCGCTTTCTGCTTTTACTTGGATCCGTTCATTGATTTTTCGTGGAGTCGTTAAGAAGGAAGATGACAAAACCAAAAGAAAAGAAGAAAGAAAAAATTAGCGTCGCTACTGAGGTCCGGTAGTTTACAAAATGATACAGTTTTAGCCTGCTAGCTCAGCTCACTGTGTGTGCGTGCGAAGTCATCTGTTTTGTAACCATGATCATGATCATGTCCATGAATGATTTCTAATCGGCTACCGCCGAGTTTCCTTGTTTTGTATCTGTTTCCACTGCTAAAGTTGATATACTTGATAAGTGCTATGTTGAAAGAAAAACCCTGCTCTTTGTCAGTGTAATTCAAAGTGCACTAACTGTTCCCGGGCAGCAGGTGGCGTAGTGGTTCAGGATATACTTGTAACCTGAATGTTGTCAGTTCCCGTTCCACTTCTTGGTGAACTGGCCCTTAGCACGCTACTTACCCCGAACTGATAGAGTAGAAATACCGAGCTGTATAAATCCTAAAAGAAGTTTCTATTAGCTCTATTCTATTAAGTATTCCATTAGAACAAGGTTACACATTTTCAGAACCGCTTGTCCCATACGGGGTCGCGGGGAACCGGAGCCTAACCCGGCAACACAGGGCGGAAGGCCGGAGGGGGAGGGGACACACCCAGGACGGGACGCCAGACCGTCGCAAGGCATCCCAAGCGGGACTCGAACCCCAGACCCACCAGAGAGCAGGACCCGGTCCAACCCACTGTGCCACCGCACCCCCTTAGAACAAGGTTATTGTTATTAATATTGTGGTAATGGCTGCATGAAGTTGGTTCGCTTCAGATCGACCGGATTGAGGAACGAAGATCCCTTTGCCAGGACAGCCTGGACAAAGCAGAGTATAGACGCCGTCGGGGGCAACTTTCCGAAAAGGACAGGTAAAGCATGTGTACAGAGTTCACGCAGCTTCACTTTACAAGTGGTTATCCAAACTATTTTCTTTGTACACATTTCCAGTGATTCTGTGCTATTTTTTTTTTCAAAACCAGTTCATGCTATAGTGGGTAAAATGAAGAAATTACTGGCTGATCAGTACTGTGGCACAGAGTGCTGTTGTCATTTATTAGATATCATTAATTGATCTGTTGTATTTGTTCCTACCAACAGGAAGGTACTGGATGAAGAGGTGACCATTATAACAGAGAGAATCCAAAAGTATGGTAAGGCAGTGTTTTTTGGCAGCTACCTGGTCAGCCGAAACTTCCCAACAGACTTCCCTGTGCCTGGCCGGGTGCTGGATGCCCACGCTGACTTCCGGTGTCCTTGCAGAGCGTGAGCTGGAGGTCCTGCGTTCGGAGAACAGGAGGAACATGATGCTGTCCGTCGCCCTGCTGGTGCTCTTGGCCCTCTTCTACTATGCCTTCATTGCCTAGGCCTCCACGGTGCTTTCCTTGCTGGTCAGAAGTCATGACGGAACTCTGTGACTGCATCCTGGTCTGTTGTGACTCGCGATGTGCGATGCAAAATCATCTACATTTTGTTGTTGGGATGGACTGAATACAGTACATGCTTTTTATATGGCAGAAGACACAGTGCCGAACAAATAATGGAACTTTAGTCATCTCTCAAAGTATATGTACCCCTGCTGCCAGTTGGTGGCAGGATTTTCCCTGGGATACATTAAAGGGTTACCTCTTAAATCCCCATTTATTTTTTTTGTCTGTCTTTAGGACTTATCTGTAATGTGCCAAAAAGTAACTTTTTTTTTTTTTGGCTGCGTTCTGAGTGGTTATGATGCTGTTTATATGTTACTGCCTTATCTGCAGTTGTTTAGCTAAAGTATCGATGCCGATATCAACGGCACATTCAGTAATTTCTGGGTCCTTTACATGTTTCTGGGTGCCACATGTTTGTAAGGCTCCAAGAAGGAGTACACTTAAGTACAGGTGACAGGGTAGCCTTTGGGAGTTGCACAATTCTGTAATTTACAACCTCATGTGGAAGAAAAGTTTGCTGCCTGCTGCTGGATCTGTGCAGATTTGATGGTACTGTGTCTACCGTAGAGCTGTTGGATCTCAACAAAAAGATGAGTGGATCTCCCAGCAGAGACCTGTATGACTCATGAAGATTAATTTGAAGAATCCAGGGAAAGGAAGGCCAGCGATCACCAAGTTCCACGACTGGATGCTGTGATAAAGGCTTTGTTTTGCATAACATTTTGCGATTTCAGCAAATCGTGAACATTCTGGCAAAATTGTGCAGTCCGCTATTAACAGGAGTCTAAGCAGCATGTCGGTGATGGAATAGTGGTGTTCTTCTTTCATGTATGGATTTCTACAATTATAATCCATTATTTTTCCCATAAGTGCCGTTTGAACACCAAATAGTTTATGAAGCTTTATGATCGCAGTCAGATAACATATGAATTATGACTCATCCCCCCATCTCCCAGATCACTCCCAGAGCACATCATGAATCAGAATTTTTACTTTTTATATCGTACCAATGAACCAACTCAAATTGTAGTATTTCTTGCTGCAAGGCACATCCCACCCGACAGCCTCTCTCATGATCACATAACCCTAATCATTTATTAAAATTTTGTATAACATTTTCCTTCAGTTCTGTAAATCTTGAGACAGGGATTTTTTGTAACATCAGTGTTTTTTTAAACCAATCTGTGTCTCTGATTTAGTTAGGAATTATGTAATAACGGTACTACAATACCAGTAAGAAATACTCATTAAACCCTTTACATCATGATTTTAATAAATGTGGTCATGATTGTGTTTATGCAGCTTTATTTGTGTGGGTTTTTTCTGGGAGCTTCAGTTTACTCCCGCATTCCAACGACATGTGTTTCAGGTGGGTTGGTGGCTAAATTGCTTGCAGCCTATGTGATTGCCATGCACTGGACTGATGTCCCCTTCAGGCTGCACTGTGCTCCATGCCCTGTGCTTCTGGGATAGACTCTGGATCACCACGACTCTGCACTGTTCTACTGACAATGGGTGAATGAAAACCACGCTAATAAAGTTTTTCACCAAATTTGTTACAGAAAATGCAGTGCACTATTTCTGACATCCTCAGACAAAATGAGCGGTTTCAGCAGAACACAGAGGACGTGGACCGGGTTGAGATCTGGAAACAGTTCTTGCAGAATCGGTAAACACTACGCGTTTCTTATCTGCGCCAAGGATTTAGACTTTAAGGGTTAATTGCTTACCTGTTGATTCCCAAATTTGGGGTACAGCATTAAGACAAGAGATACGTTTGCCGTGAGCCAACGACGCTGCTGCCTTATCTCGCTGTAGTCCTCGCATTATCCGCTCTTTAGTAACACAGCAGCTTTTAAGGCAGGATATACTGTGTATTGGACAGGTCAGTAGGAAGTATTACCACAGTATTAGGACCAAATACACACGCTGCCTTTCAGCATGCCAGGAAGGACAAGTTCTTTCTTAGGAAAAACTGGACACATTCTTTTTTATCTGCAGGTAAAAATACATCTGTAGATATCATTCTGTATTTCTGAAATGCAGATTTAAAAATGCTGAGCATTTTAATGTATGTTAATTGCAAATTTTCCCATTTGAGATAGTTTATATAGGACAGTGATGCCATAAGACAAATGAGATTTGTAAGACTTGTTTGTTTTATAGATTTAAAAGAAAAATAGAATAAATGAACTCCAGGAACCTAATAATTATCTTCAGCATTAACTTGTCATGTTACAGAAATACTCAAACAAATGCATAATCTATAAACTTAATTGTATGATAAAAAAATGCATTTGTAGTCAATACAGCCAAAATATTAGCAATTTTCCATACATGTGTACATTAATATCCTGAAAACTATTGATTATATACCAGTTATGTAATAGTAAATTATTTAAAATTGTACTGAGAAAATAGTACCTGTCACCACAGTGTTTTCATAGCCCCAGTAAAGTATTTTATACTGTGTGTTATACTCTAATTTCTGTGCTCTATTCGGGTCCAGTACGGCATTTGATTCAGACATAACTATTAACCCACAGTGACTCTTTAATAAATTGTTTATACATTTATACATATTCTTATAGGCCTGGCTGCTTTTTCTTACAAAAAGAAATCAGAACACATCTTTCTGGTTCAAATAAAAACTAATGAAAAGAAGAAATCTTTCTTTTATGAAAAAAAGTGACAACACACAACTCACTTTTCAAATTTTTTTTTTAAACTCCTACCAATTGTCCTCCTAAAGGTTACGCACCCCAGTCTCTTAATGGAGTTATACAGTATGTATGGTACATAAGATCATATATATATAATTGTTAAATGGGTGCACCAGCACTGCTTTCCTGTCAGTCTTTGAATCTTTACAACCACATGCTTTAGAGAGTACCTGATGAAACATACAAATAGGGTAACTTTCTTTCTTTGTTATTCAAAATTCTTTGTAGTGGAATTCAGTCGCCGTGATGACCGATAAATATCCTTCAAAAATAAAAGAATGAGGATTTGATTTGCTGCGGCTCAAACTTTCACAGAGTATGCACCTGTACTCAATGTCCAAACAAATAAAAGGGGATCATGCGCATTAATGTTAATCGAAAGAGATCAGTTCTGAGGACAACTGTGAACTGTATCCCTGTGCAATGAATATATTTCACAGTAACACTAATTTGCTTTCAGGCATGTCTACAGGGTAAATAAAACAGCCGGCTGGAGTTTATCTAAATGCTAATAAATATTGCCATGACTGACTAAACATGTGAAATAAATGGTACATAAGTGATTCAATAAAATATTACTTAAAATAATGAATTATTTCTAGTTAGAGACGCATGGGTCATTTTTCTGTCAGAATAACAGAAACATTAAACTGTTTGGCAGAGTTTTCATGGTTTTTTTATTGATTTTCTGCATGGTGGAAAATGAGCTGAACTTGGAAATGTCATATTGAACAGCGTGTAAAACATTGCTTTGTCACTGAAGAAAATGGATATTGTGAACAAATGGAATACAGCGCACACAGGTTGATCAATGGAATTAAGGAAATCTTCAAAACAACACTGAAATCTTTCTGAGGAAGAGTATTATGTAAGCACAACTTTCTAACACAAAGCCTAAATGAATTAAGACTGGACTAAATATAGAAGCTAGGTGACTGTCTAGACACCTTTACTAAGTCTAATCTGCTAAGTGCTGGAAAGAAGAAGCAATGAAAAGCACATATACTGAAAATATAATATCCAAAAAGCCTTTTGACTAAAAGTTTATATAAAATAAGCTGGAATTACAGTATGGACAAAAAACATGCGCTACAATAAATCGGAAATTGACAAAATAGTTAAGGTGTCCTATATATACACACACACACACACACACACACACACACACACATTTTCTGAATCGCTTGTCCCAGACGGGGTCGCGGGGAACCGGAGCCTACTCGGCAACACAGGGCGTAAGGCCGGAGGGGGAGGGGACGCACCCAGGACGGGATGCCAGTCCGTCGCAAGGCACCCCAAGCGGGACTCGAACCCCAGACCCACTGGAGAGCAGGACCCAGTCCAACCCACTGCGCCACCGCACCCCCTCACACAATACATCACATTTTAAAATGAAAAAATCCTTAAACGTGAATTTTGGTGTTCGAACGCCATGAGACCGAAATAAAGTAGGTAATTTTGTTGCCTTAATTTTTAAGAGTAATCTGTTTTGATCTCTTCCACATTACAGTGTCCTCTGTGGCCTTGTAAACAGTTAATGCCCTGTTTCCTCATCTTTTAGGGGCAGGGAATGAAACCTGCATGGGGTCCATACCACATGGGGCTGCGTGTGTACACTGGATGTAAAGATACAGGCGGATGGCAGGCTCTTGGTAATCCCGCAAAGCGGTGTGCCATGTGACCCATTACGCAATCATGTCTGGCTTTATAGGTGCACCGTGAGTGCGATGCCCAAGTGAAGCACCTGACTGCGCAAACAAAGTGCCCGTGCAGCCGGGCTGAGGGTCCGCTCCGGGGTGGTGGAGACCTGGTAGGAGGAAGGAGGGGAGGAAGGGAGGAAGGAAGGAAGAGGCGTGCTGCCCAGGGCAAAGATCACTTTGCCTTACCAGGGGAACTCTGGAGGCTGCCAGGATGTTTTTCCGGATCCCCCGCCTCACACCAGGGTATATCAGATACCTGCAGGTGAGTTGGTAGCCTGGGAGCCTGTCTTCCACGGCACATTGAAACCACTGTGTGAGTTAACTAGATACGATCCCTTTGGACTTGTTGCGTTATGGCATGTTAGCATATTGTTCCGTTTTAGAAAAGTTCTCCAAAACATTGATCACACACTCTTACACTAAAAACAGACATTAAAATAAAGTACATAACACAATAGTTTACTGTATATATTATGTAAAACACATCCAGAAACTGACAGGCACTATAATTTAAAGCACATTTAAAAAAAACTAAATTGAAAGTGCTACAGTGCTATAACAAATGGCATTTTTAACATTTAACATTTTAGCTGATGCTTCCCCCATGGAAAATTGTACTGTTGGGTTATCAGCAATAATTACAACAATTTACCCACTTTTACAGAAGGGTACTACTTTGGCGCACTTAAGAGTAGCAGGACTCGGAAGCCAGGACAGCCCTGACCACTATAAGCACTAACATAGTCCCACATAACTTTTAAAAACTTAATCAAGCTTCTGCCCAGCAGTGGAAAAAATATAAAATGAGGTAAAGGAATACAATTTTTACCAAGGCTGATTTGACAGGGAAAAGTGTGTCCAAACTATATCAATTATTTCATGACAATGTAGTCAGAAGGTAAATGAGACATAAGATGTTTACAGGCCAAGTTTCTGTCAAATTTCTCAAATTAGGAGTTCCAACCGTGATGTTGTAGTGTTATTTTGGGGAGTTGAGGAATTATCAAGACTCCCACACTTTCAGAAGACACTTAACAGTCGTCTTGGTGTTTATTCTAGTTGGACGACCAGAGTCCTGTGCGTTGGGTAAGGATAAAATTAATGCCCATGCAAACGAACGATTTAGATTAACGGATGCAAATTTGTGACTCTGCTCTCCAGTTTTCTGGACAAATTAAGCTTCCTTGCAGACTTGAAAGGGTTTTCTGTAGAATCCCTAATGACAATGCAATTCAGTCTAAGGCTGTGTTAATCTGTGTCTGGAGCATCAGCAGTAACAAGGATCAAAGGCTATTTACTGCATATCAAGTACATTATTTTCATAAAATTACAGTGGTCGGATTAATAACGATAGCTGCCTAATAGAAAATTCACATGCATGCTTACAAACTTGTTAAACTGTCTAAATATTACCTGGCTGTGTAAATGTGTAAATAATTGTAGGTAGACTAACATTGTAAGTCGCTTTGGAGAAAAGCATCAGCTAAATGAATAAATGAGTAAATGTAAATATATTTACCTTTGTTGCAGTCTTCTTTGACGCTTGCAGTTCAGTTTTTGTTTTCTTCAGAAAACAGGTGTTTTGTTTCTGGTATGGAACCTCTGGGGGCGGGAACTGATGCTGGTTGGCTTAGGTGAAAGGGTACAGCTGACACGGATCGAGGGAGGTACAGCTGATGTGTGTGGAGGGAGCAGTTGATTCAGGTGAAGGAAGTTACCGCATGCGGTGGAGGGTATGGAAGACACAGCTGGCATGGCCAGTTTAGAGTACTGTTGCTGACAAGTAGATGAAGCTACAGCTGATGGTGGCAGAGGATGTGGCCAGCAAACCGAGACCGATGACCTCTCTTTCTTCCTTTACCTGGCAGACGGAGGCTGCCCGGAGCGTGCTGCCCAAGCGCGAGGATCTGCTCCTTCCTCGAGTGGCCATGCTGCTAGGGCTCACGGGAATCGGCATGTCGGGCTACAGCACCCGCCAGCTCACCCTGCACTACAAGCCCTCATCCCGTGTGCTGTGAGAAGAAGCTCTGGGGCAGGGGCATAGAATCATGTAGAAGGTCAAACCATCAGAAGAAAAACACAAAAATCATTCCCCTTTGAGGCTGCAGATGCAAAGGCTTGTGCCCCTTTTCACACTGAAGCTCAAAGCAAAAAAAAAATGGCCCATTACAATGAAATGGTTGATGCCTTAAGAGTGGATCTGTAGTGAACAAGGTCTCTGTGGTTGTAACCACATATCCAAATACAACAAGCTTGTAATCAGCCATGCCCCCTTTCATCGGTTTCATCAAACCCTGGTCTTGTGCCGGCTGTGATTTGATGTTTTTCACATTGAGTTTTCTTTGCTGAGAGATTCTGGACTCAGGTGGGGTGAGTCAGTGATGCAGAGCAGTTTTGCAAAAGCATCATCACTGCCTGTCTTTGAACAGTAAGACCAAACAACCTTAGCCAAGGACTGAAACCCCCTGATCCTGGCAAAATCCTGCAATGGAAACTTCAGATGTCTCTGCCCTACCAAGCAGCAGATATCTTCTGTTTGAGATGATTAACATCAAAACGTAGCCCTTGGTGAAGTCCACGTCAGTGATTCATTTTGATCCATACTGACACATATTTTCTGTTATAATGATCTAATTACTGCAACTTTGCACGTAAATTTATTGATATGTTTACTGAGAGAAGAGGAGGTTGCGTAAAGCACATAAATATTTTCACTTTGAAGCAATTTTTTTCAACATGTAGCACTGGCTCTTGGCGATGTATTTAGGATAGCCACCCTAAATATGAGCCTTGTATGCTATTTGTTGAAATGACACACTAAGATTCCACCTTGGACCCATACAGTGAAGGGAAAGTAAGTGTTAGCTAGTTGCATAGATGAATGACTGGTACGGTCTCTTAATATTGTTCGGATTATCAGCTAAACCGATCCTATATGATCCCCAATAAAATTTCTGATTGCAAGTTATTTTGTTAAAAAATATTTTTTTCCATCAGTGTGTCACCGACAATGATTGTATTTTTGTTTATTACTCAGGAAATGCGTTAGCATTGTGTGAGCTGAAAGCCCACTTGCATTGGTTTGGCTGGTCAGTGATGATGGCGCCCTGGATTTACTGATGACTTTGAACAACATCAGCTTAAATCCTTGGCAGGTCGCCGAAGGATCTTGCAGATCCCATCAGCCGTTGTGTTTCCTTCTGGAACAGCATTATACTGTTCAATCGAAGAGTCAAAGACACAGTTTCAGAGGCCGAGCAGGAGCAGGAAACCTGTAGATGTTCCCTCCTTCGACACAAGTTACCTACATGCATCAAATATTAAGTAAAATTGCTGTTGCTACACACAGTTGTTCCTTACGGGGCTGTGTATTCCTACCAATCCATGTTTTTATTTTAAACAATTTCATTTTATATTTTCACAAGAATCTTTTGAATGGCAAATTCCATCACTCACAATGGAAGCACTTTACCCTCCCAGCACTTTAGCATTGCGTTGTTATTATGTAAGATGTATTCAACATTTCACAAAAGGCACAGTAATTTACTGCTGTACTGACAATCGTTGTTGTATTTTTCTGACATGTTTGTGTTATTTAAGTAAGCCATTTTTTAAATTTTGTAACCTCACATAGGTATCGTATAAAAAAAGAACTTTCTTTTTATTTTTTTAGATCTTGGATTTTATCTGGATATGGCTATCATGTATGCTTAGTACTTGAATGCTGCTTAAGCCATGCTTTCTTGGTAATGTACTCGGGTAAAATAAAGGCTTCATGTGCATTTCCACAGTCCACCTGTTTTTCTGAGACTGAAATAATAATAATTTCCACAGGGTGTCAGTGAAATCTTCTTGTGTTTAATATTCGCTATATAAATACTGTATACACATGCACACACAGAGTCTGAAACCGCTTGTCCCATGTGGGGTCGTGGCGAACTGGAGCCTAACCCAGCAACAAAGGGCGCAAGGCCGAAGGGGGAGGGGACACACCCAGGATGGGACAGAGGAGGGCTAAATAAATCCACAACAGAACATACTTACGACATATTAATGGTACAGTTAGCTAAGTATTTGAATGAATGAATGAATGAATGAATGAATGAACGAACGAACAAACAAATTAATGAATGAAACTTTTGTTGAGACATGGGTCTGGGGTTCGAGTCCTTCTTGGGGTGCCTTGTGACGGACTGGCATCCTCTCCTGGGTGTGTCCCCTCCCCCTGATACCCCCCGCCGGGACAAGCAGTTTTAGACAGTGTGTGGGACAGCTGGTAGTGTAGTGGTTGAAGCTGCTGCCTTTGGATCCAAAGGTTGCAGATTAAATGCCCACATCTGTCTGTATATTTATTGATTTAGTAGATGCTTTTCTCCAAAGCGACGTACATTTCATAGAAAATACAATCTGTGCATTACTTTAGGAGGTAGTCTTAGGAGGTAGGAGTCTGTAGTGCCCGTAAGCAACAAACTTGCCCTAAAATTGCTCCAACAACAAAATCACCCAGCTGTATAAATGGGTAAATAATTGAAAGCTTGTAACTGTCATCACACAAGTAGTTGCATGAAACTATACCAGAATATCAATGATTAATAATTACCTTCCTAGTAGTTTTTTTAGGAGATACACATAAACATTTACATTACATTGCAGGAGTAGCTGTGTAAAGGATTCATCCGAGCATCATCATTTACACCTTATGTGGCATGAACAATTATACCTACATGAACCTAAGAGATCATGGGCAAAGTAAGTCCGGAAAAGATGAGTTTTAAGACCCTTTTTAAATGTGGACAGAGATTCAGCTTCTGAGTGAGAGGGGGAAGGCGTTCTACCACAACGAAGCCAGAACCGAGAACCTTCGTGCTTTACCTTTCGTGCTTGGGACCACCAATCGAGCAGAAGTAGATGAGCGAAGGGGTCTGGTTGGGGTGTAGCGGTTGATCAAGTCTTGTAAATAGCTGGGAGCAGTTCTATTGATGCATTTGTAGACAATAACCAGGGTCTTGAATTTGATCAGGGCAGCTATAGGAAGCCAGTGCAGAGAAATGAGTAAGGGACATACATGCGAACACTTTGGCAGGTCAAACACAATTTGGGCAACAGTGTTTTGTACCAGCTGTATATTTATTACGATTATAAACTTTACATTGTAAATTGCTTTGGAGAAACACATAGAAATACTGTACATACTGTACATAAAATGAGAAAGAGCAATAAATTAGATGAGTATATAAATCAGTTGAGTTAATGAACGGACATGCAAATTTACACAAATGAGGTCAGGTTGTGCTAGGTGTGTTGAGATGACACAGAGCAGGTCAGTGCTGTTGCATCATGAAGAGTTCACCCCCCCTTTGTAGTGTGAGAACTCCTTGTAGAGCCTGATGGCTGCAGCCACAAATAGCCTCTGGGACACCCAAGGTAGCTGTA
Organism: Scleropages formosus; assembly: GCF_900964775.1. Lineage (NCBI taxonomy): Eukaryota > Metazoa > Chordata > Actinopteri > Osteoglossiformes > Osteoglossidae > Scleropages > Scleropages formosus. The sequence continues at coordinate 34,350,896 of NC_041806.1, forward strand.
CTTTCACACAACCCCCACTTCCCCTTCATGAGTGGCTACTGAGCACGTGGATCTCTGGGTATCCTGAAATCCACCACCATCTCTTTAGCTTTTCCAGTGTTGAGCTGTACCTGGTTCAGTTTACACCGCTCAGCAAGATCCTTCACCAGGTTCCTGTACTGGTCCTCCTGCCCATCCCTGATACACCCGACAATGCCTGCGTCCCCTGGGAACTCTTGCCGATGACACGGCTCAATGCTGTACCTCAAGTCCGAGGAGTATGGGCGAAGACAGCCTGACCAACCGGTTTCAGGACGGTTCCAAAAAAATCTGCAAATAATTTCTGTCCCCGCAATGTTTTTTTCTAAAGACAAATATCAGGGATAACTGCCTGTTGAAATGAATGGCCTGTAGCTCTCACCTCGCAGAGCTTTTTGAAGACTGCGGATGCCTAAAAATAACATTGAGAGCCGAATTAATAACAACACCATATTCTTCTCTCCAGGAGAACGTTTCATTCACCTGTAATAATGGCAGAACTTCTGGAAATTAGCTATCTGATGGGCAGCACCTGTACTCCCTCTTGGTCCAGCGAACAAGCTCTTATTATTAGCTGTGCTGCTCTCTGCATTTTGCCTGTCTGATCGCCAAGGGCTCAGATTAATGATCCTCCAGAGTCGCCCTTTTGCTTTAACGTGTTTTGCACGCATGGCGGATCAGGCTTTAACCCACTTATTAAGCTCATTGGCAACTGAAATAAATCTGAGAGAAGCACTATATGTAAAGCCATTAGGGACTTAATGATGGGGTGAAAAGCAGGCAAAACAAAGTGCAATAATATGTCTGCAATATCATTCCCCAGGAATTCAATATCCTCAGATGTTTTCTCTCAAAACCACAGCGAAATAAAGCAAGATTTCAAAAATGTTTCCATAAGTAGCATTAGGGAGCTCTGTGGGTTCACTGTGGGATCAGTCCTGCAATAAGGTGTTGAAGGAAACCAACAGTGGTGAGACAGTGACAGCGTTTATCCTCGCTATGAAACACACGAAATGCAGACGGCTGCATAAGCTCCTTATGGCTGCTGACGCACTGAGTCACTGTAAGCAATCGTTGTAAATCCAGGCGTGATGGAAGAGGTTAAATCAGATTTTCAGAGTCCTGCCAATCTGATGCAGTCATTTGGTGACCCACAAAAAATTATGTGCTTTTATGATATGTTTGAATCTTTCCTCCTGAAAAAATTTCGCTTTCTTTACCAGGGTAGTAGGAGCAGGCATCTTATACGGATCTTTGAGCTACAGGCAAGTTCAAGCAGCAGACTGTGAGTGTTGTCGAAGCCCTAGAACAACCTGGCAAATCTAGGCTCTCCTGGTGTGTGGCGGACAGTCAGTACAAAGAACGTGCCTCTTAGGCTCTTGGCAGATCAAGAGAAAATGACACTGTACAGGTAGGAATTCACATCGTTCTTCTGCAGTCTTGTGATAAGCTTAACGCTTTCAAGTTTTTCAGCGGTAATCCCATATCAGTGTAAGGTTTAAAAAGTCACATTCTCTGCCTTTAATAGTGTGTGAAATGCCTTGTGCCTCTGCTTACTGCTCTTCTTTTTGCCTCTTACCCCCTTCTGAGCACTAGACCGTGCGGCTCATAGCGCTCTCTGCTGGTTCGGATCAGACGGCACACCGTCACGAACGGGACATGACCGTTACTCACTCCTAAAGCGCCGTACCTCTAAGTTGGGCAGGTGTTCTGAAAAAAAACTTGCAGAGCAGCTCCAATAACCAAGATGCAAAGAAAATATTTGATCACGATGATAATGATTATTATAATTATTATTATTAGGCTGAAAATGTTCAGCTACTCATGTGTGCATTCCTCCAGGAAGTGCTATCACTGCTAGGAGATCCTCCGATGGACAAAAGAAGAGAGAAATTCCGAATGAGGTGCTTTACGCACTGATGTGCTACTGGGAAATGTGATTATGATGCTTGCTTCATTATTAAGCATAGAGCGCTGAGCATTTCTGTAATAGCAGCGACACCTAAAAATGTCACATGAGGCCTTCACTGCCCTCCACCACAGTGCTAAGTGCTCTTTTCTTCCAGGCACCTTCATTCCTATCGCACTGCTGTGGAGGAGCAGCCGTGAGGGTGTTGAGGGATCACATTCCGCTGCTCCCTCTCTTTTCATTGCCTTCCGAGCGCTCAGACATTCGGGTCATTGTTGCCATCCGCCACAGGCAGGTAACCGGAATCGTGGTACGAGCATGCCTGGAGTGGGCAGCACAATGGGCCAGTGTCCCTTCCAAGACGGTGGAAGCATGTTAATCACTGATCCACTGCAGGGGGGGGGTTGTTTTCCAATGGAAATCCTACTAATCTAATCTGCAGCCTTGAGGATACAGGGACGTGCTGATGTGACAGAAAAACAAAGCTCATGTTTGGTCCGCATGTATCACTGGTTGTTGCCAGGTCAAACAATTGAGAATTTACCTTAGAAACACACCCAAGTATACAAGTACAGTACACTTGTGCAGCTGACAGCTGGGATTTAAAACAATCGGTGAACTTCTTTGCCAACTATCCTTGGAAAAAATTTCATGCCCTTGACAGCATTTATTTGAACAGTACTAAGAAACCCATCATCCCCTAAAGCAATTAGTCAGGGTTAGTTTTAAAAATGCATACCTAACGCGTAACTCAGACAAATGTCTGCCTCTGAGCTGCAAAAAAATATAACTCGCCATTATGACGGCACTCAGAGTTAGTACAAAACAATATTTTAGAAGAGCTGCATTTAGCTGATGCTTTTCTCCAAAGCAGCCTACGGTGTTAAAGTACGTATTTACAATCACTTACCCATTTATAGAGCTGGAAAATGCTATTGGAGTAATTTCAGGGTAAGGACCTTGCTTAAGGGTACTGCATTCCGAGGTGGGAACCAAACCTGCAACCTTTGAGTCCCAAGGTAGCAGCTGTAATCACTACACTACCAGCTGTTATCAAGTCAAGAACACACATTGTATTTCTTTCTCAAGGCACAATTTCTGTGCTAGGATTTAAAACATGAAACCTTCTAGTCTCAACACCAGTGCCTTAAACTCCGGACTATCTGATGTAATGTCCTCGGTTAAAGGAAATACGGTACTCTGGTGAGGTCTGTTTCACTGATGCAGGCATGTATCCCTATCAACGAATCCCTGAAATCTGTGTCCTCGGGTTTCACTCAGATGAAGAAACCGTCAACATATCAGCATGATTTCACAGTGCCTGTCTGCCCCAGTGCTGGGGAGCCATTAAATCAGGGAGACATGAGTGCTTTTACACTGCATGGCCATAATGCTTATTTAATGAAAAGATGTGGTGGTTAAAGAGCTGCACTTACACACACGTATTGACTGAAACCACTTGTCCCAAGCGGGGGTCGCAGCGAAACGGAGCCTAACCCGGCAACACAGGGCACAAGGCTGGAAAGGGAGGGGACACACCCAGGGCGGGACGCCAGTCCATCGCAAGGCAACCCAAGCGGCACTCGAACCCCAGACCCACTAGAGAGCAGGCACAGGCCAAACCCGCAAGAGCTGCACTTGTGCATCTTTATTATTACATCTTGAGAAAAGAGAAAACAACAGCCCTAAAAATGGAGAGAAAACATGCGTTAAGCAAATTCATTTAAAGAACTTCACGATATGTGCATAGGCAAGGATTTGACATATGTGGGCAGCAGCTGTGTCGGAGGCTGAAGCAAGGCAAGTGAGGCGGCTGTTATTTGTTCCTGTGTGCTATGTCTCTCGGTCACCTGAGAACAGGAACACAGGAAAGGAGTCGAAAAAGTCCGGTCAGTAAAGCAGATTAAACTCAAAACACAAGTAACCCCTCCACCAAGATTGTGCAGCACAACGACAGATTTCCAGATCACGTGGTTGGTCCCCTTAAGAGAAGCCAAGTGGTGTGTGATCCTTGTGTTGTTATTACTTTAACTAGTCACTTAATTAGGTAGGAGGGGGTGTGGTGGCACAGTGGGTTTGGCCTGTGCCTGTTCTCTCATGGGTCTGGGGTTTGAGCCCCACTTGGGGTGCCCTGCAATGGACTGGCATCCTGTCCTGGGTGTGACCCCTTGCGCCCTGCATTCCTGGGTTAGGCTCTGGCTTGCCGTGACCCCGCTTGGGACAAGTGGTTTCAGTCGGTGTGTGTGTTAACTTAGTTAGCCTATATATAAGAAGGCATACACACATTTTCAGAACCGCTTGTCCCATACAGGGTTGCGGGGAACCGGAGCCTACCCGGCAACACAGGGCATAAGGCTGGAGGGGGAGGGGACACACCCAGGACAGGACGCCAGGCCATCACAAGGCACCCCAAGCAGGACTCGAACCCCAGACCCACCGGAGAGCAGGACCTGGTCCAACCCACTGCACCACCGCACCCCCCTTAGAAGGCATACAGAAATATTCAATTTTTCTACACTTCACAATTGAAACATCAGTGTTTTCAGCTGGTGTAGTAACTGCCTGTGGATTTACCAAAATTCTGTTTCACTGCACATTTATGGAGTGATTGAAGGGAAAATAAAAGACAGAGCAGGTCAACGGGGGTTACTTTGTTTTTACAAGGTTTGATTTATGTACTCGGTGTATTTTGAGAGGCAACAGAGAGCTCAGCCCCACGAGCAGTAATTGCACAAGGTAATCCAAAATATTTTGGTGTTCATGGCTCCTTAAGCTTTCATTCCACATTCTTCTGCCTCTTCCAGCTGGCTTTGCAGGCCTGCAAACAATCCTGTATCCCCACAGCCACAAACGGCGCCATTGTTAGGAACAAAATTAACGCCGAAGGAAGGTTTTTCCGACGCGTGTGACACACTCTCTCATGCACTACTTAGATCTCAGGATTTTAAAAATAGCCCCAGCTTAAGGTCCATTTGTTCAAGCAATTTTACAGCAACAAAAATAGCCCGTAATACCTGTAGAGGGTGACCGCGTCCAAAGCGCCGTGGGATTGTTCCGATTTATGCATAAACATGCACCAATATAATGACAGGGAGGACCGCGTTTACAGGAGGAATTTCAAGTTCAGGACTCAACATGAATCCATATAGTAGCAACTGGTGTTTAAAACACTCAGTTAAGAACTTTGCCTCCCACCCCCCCAATTTTAATTCAGTAGGTAGGAGTATATTATCTCAGTGAAGGATGCTGCCAAGTGTAGGACTGCTTGGTGTGTACACAGTTACATTCTTTGGCCTTGATTCTGCTGGGGGCCATCTGGACGTGGGTGTTGATCCCTCCATTAGGACATCATACACAAGGAACAGAGGTGGAGATGAGGCAGCGGTGGCGTGCTGTGAATGGATCATAGAGGTTTCCTGACATTTTAGGTTCAGTTTGCAATAACTAATATTAGCCACGAAGGAGAAATCTTGGACTGGAGCCTGCCGTGGAAGCACAGGCGCGAGGCAGGTTACACCCTGGTCGGGCCTCCTGTCCACTGCAGGGCAACCACACACACACATTCGCTTACACATATACGCACTGTGGGCAATTCAGAGTGGCCACTTCGCCTGAAACGCACGTCTTTGGACTGCAGGAGGTCACTGACGCAAACGTGGCGATGACGTGGAAACTCAACACAGATGGTACTGGATTCAAACCCATGTCGGAACCTGCAGCTCAAGCGCTGATAGATTCTAGTGCTACCTCCAGAAACCTCACATATCTACAAACTATTTTAAAATGTGTATTGCTTTGCTTTTAAGTACACAGATTTGACTGAGGGGAACTATAAAATATAGTTTAAAAGTAACCGTCGTTACAACTGCATGTTTTACAAACAGGCTGTTAAAAAGAATGCCTCTAGCTACCGAATCAGAGGAATGCATGCAACACTTAGATGGTGACCATCAGCTCTGTCACTCACACTTGCTCAGACACTGAGAACGCCGAGGGTGGCGACAGGCTCGCTGCTCGGTGTGGCACCACGAGGAAAACCAGCATGGGTCTGGCAAAGCTTGAGCAGAACAATGACATCAGTGACAATGAACAATGATGTCTGAGAAGAGCCACCTTCAGCAGAGCATTCCGGGAACTAGGAGACACAGAGCATGACTCACAACCCTGGGTATGATGACACAGGCACGTCTTGCAGACCGAGAAGATGTGACACATTTATACATTTACATTTATCCATTTAGCAGATGCTTTTCTCCAAAGTGACGTATGTGTCAGAGAAAATACAATGAGTGCATTACATCTACAGGAGAGACTTGCATGCAAACACATGATGCCTGAGCACATTTATGTTCAGAGACCTCTAGCAGAAGGAATATACAGTATCATACTACTGATCGTGTGTTTCTTAATACAGGATCATTTTGTGAGCTTGGTTCCCTAAGAAGGGGGGTGTGGTGGCGCAGTGACGCAGTGGGTTGGACCGGGTCTTGTTTTCCAGTGGGTCTGGGGTTTGAGTCCTGCTTGGGGTGCCTTACGACAGACTGGCATCCCGTCTTGGGTGTGTCCCCTCCCCCTTCAGCCTTATGTCCTGTGTTGCCAGGTTAGGCTCTGGCTCCCTGCGACCCCCAATGGGACAAGCAGTTTCGGATGGTGTGTGTGGTTCCCTAAGATGAATAATGGTGCCTAAGAAGCACTTCATAATACAGAAATGTTACATTTTGAAATAACGGAATGAAACCAATTACAGTAAATAGCTGGAGCCATAAACCCTGAAAGAAAATCCAACAGACTTAAGAAAGATTGCAAAGTGCTTACAAGGTTACCACAGCTGATTTTAAAAAAAAAATGAGAACAATCTGTCCTTTGTCTGGGTTTTTTATGCAGATGAACATGGAAATTGACCATTCCTAAAGTTCTTAAAATTGTGGTGTTGTTTTACTGTGCAGTCCAGAACAACCAGGAACTGTGAGTGTAAATACACATTGCAATACAGATGATCCACCTTGCTCTATTATATCGGGCTACATAATATATAATCATAAAACAAACTTCACTGTTCATTGTAATGCATGAAGATTTGTCTTACAATAATATCTTTATTTAAGCTACCAGGATGTGCAAATTACTAGCAGGAACAAGTGGAACAGGTAGCACAGGGTTTAAGCTGTAGGCCTCTGATCTTATGGTTCCTGGTTCAAATCTCACTCCTCCTGTGGTCCCATTGATAAAAGTAAAATGGGAAGAACAATCTTAACTCGCTTTGGATAAAGGCAACAGCTAAATGGCAAATAATAATTTTGTTTTCTTCAGTATTTTTTTCACAGCTGCTGCGGTAATTTAGAATGTACTTCTTTAGATCAGAACTGGTAAAATTTGAGATGCCACATAGACATTTGCTGTGAAGGTAAGGTGTTGAAGTTCGTTCACTTAGAGGTCAGGAAAACGTATCCCGAGCTACTATATTTTCACATTAAATATAACCAGCTACAGAGTTTTAAAATGAGACGAAGTCAGATGACTGACAAAAAGTAGCAACAGTCCACTGTTTACCATGGCAACCAAAACGGGACAATGAGCAACAACAAATGGCCTACAAATGTATCAGTAGAACTGCTCCCAGATATCTATCTACAAGACTTGATCATCCGCTACACCCCACCATTAGTGGAACACACTCTCTCTTGTCACTCACACACTATGGGTGAACCTGAACAGCATGTCTTTGGACTGTGGGAGGAAACCAGAGCACCCGGAGGAAACCCAGAACATGCAAACTCCACACAGACTGAGCGGGGATCGAACCCATGTCCTCTCACACCACCCAGGTGCTGTGAGACAGCAGGGCTATAAATTTTTATATGTGCCTTTAAAAAAAAATTACTAGGAATCAATGTGATCAGGAATCGTGGATATTCAGATAAAAGTTATGTAGCTATGTAAATGGGTATCACGGTGGCACAGCAAGTAGTAGTGCTGCTGTCTCAGTTCATGGGTGGTGTGAGAGAATGTGGGTTTGATCCCTGCTCAGTCTGTGCGGAGTTTGCATGTTCTCCCTGTGTCTGCGTGGGTTTCCTCCGAGTGCTCCGGTTTCCTCCCACAGTCCAAAGACTGTTCAGGTTCCCCCACAATGTGTGAGTGACAGAGAGAGAGTTCCACTGATGTATGGATGAGTGATTGGAAGCAGTGTATCTAGCAGTGTAAGTCACCTTGGTGAATAAGGTGTGTGGCCTAGTAACACTAGTACATACATAGTATCTGTTGTGAGTCGCTTTGGAGAAAAGCGTCTGCTAAGTCGTGAATAAATATAGCTACTGTGTGTTGAACGTTGGAAAGTAACATTCTTTACTTAAGAATCACACGTTTGCAACTGTGTCTCTCTTTCTCCTAAGGTAATGCACAAATTGTATTTTCTCAGATGTGTGTCGCTTTGTTTGGACAAAAGCGTCTGCTAAATGAATACATGTAAATGTAGATGTAAACAACACGCACCACAACGCCGGAGCGGATGAGCAGTGGGGGCGGGGCACGATGGGGGCGGGGCACGATGGGGGCGGGGCTCCGGGATCCACCTCTGAGGTCCAGCGCTAAGCCTGGTACAGGGCTGCGGTCCTGCTCCCATGTCCGGCTTTGACGTCCACGTGCTGTTCGCAGCTCCACAACCGACGAGCTGAGGGCGCGCGGCAACAGCGGGGAGATTAAAGGAGTTCCAGTGGAAAGTTGGCGGCGGACACGCGCGCTCCGGCTCGCGGGGACGCGCTTCTTCTCCTGAGCGCTGCGGTCAGTTTTACGAGCGGCGAGTAGAACCACGCGGCGAGGACAGACTGAGACTGGTAAAACGCGGTAGAACAGGAGTACAGGAGCCGGAGTGCAGCGGCGCAGCGAGGAGATGTTTAAACGGAGCAAAAGCAAAGTGCTGGTGGAGTCCGCGTCGGAGGGGGAGGATGAGGAGCAGCTGGAGGAGCGGCATCCCGCGTGCGCGCATCAGGTATGACTGGGACGGTATTAATAATATAATTAATATACACACACACGTGTGACGTTTCTGCCCTTACATTCCGTTCTGAACGGCGTTCAGTAAAAGTGTTTATTGCGATAGGGCGCGTTTTCAATTTCAAAGCTCAAAAGTCAAAGAGAAAGAGTCGGTGATGTTTTACTTACGCTGCTACAAAAAGTAGCCGAAATCCCGGGTCAACAAATACGAGGTGCGATCAAGCGACGACATGATGATGGACGATCGTCGACGGATGTGGTGAAATGTGAAAAGCTATGTTGTGTGTGTGTGTGTGTGTGTGTGTGTGTGTGTGTGTGGTTCGGGGAGCTGGCAGCACTTTGGGACAGAGTAAATATAAAACACGGCTTCGCGGACAGAACTCGTTGTGTTTCCCGTAGTTTTACCTCCTGTGTAGGTTCTGAGTGCCTACACACACACACACACACGTACGTACGTTCATGATCATGGAGCTGAACTTTTACTCCATAGCAAAGTTAATTTATCCTTTTTCACTTTGACACCATCATCAGTTCCAGACGTTTGTGCATGTGTCCCTACACTTTTACCCTTACCACACAGTGACAGGGTATACTTCTTAAGAACTGGGAAACAGGAAAAAGTGATTTAGGAAAGAGTTAAATAAATGTGAGCTGAATTGGTGATCTGCAACTCAACTCTCTGCATTTTTTCCCCCACCGCAGTTCCACAGGTGTGTGTGGATCCCTCTCCTCCGCTGTTGTTCTTATTAGTGTGTTACAGTGAGCTGGGACTGACAGGACACCTCACACACCCCGTGTCTCTCTGGGAAGCCCAGACCATGTCCATTTGCCTGGATTCTCCAAATCTGCTTTTATTTTTCTTCTTATTATTATCTCCATCATCACCATTATTAAGTACTGAGGGTTTCGAGCTCATGTAACAAAGAAAGGATTTTTTGGTCCCTGGTGGCTTGGAGCGGTCATTGGCGTCTTCTCTGCCCGTCGTCGTGTAAAGGAGAATTTGCATGAGATCATTTGCACAAGAGCAGGGTTGCGGGTGGGAGCGGACAAAGATTCACCGAAGTGGCGGCTGTGGATGTGGACCGTCAGGGAAGCGGGTTTGTTCCGAAGCTCGAGTTGCAGTTATGGAAGTGAAAGTGTTTTTGGGAGCTCTCGGTTTTTCTGATGCGCCCCGTCCTTGTGTCATTGAAGAGCCCAGGGCTGCTGCTCCTCTCCGTGTCTCCGTTCAGGTTCCGTCCATTGCCCTGGAACTGTCTGCACGCTGGGCCAGGAGGCCACTGGGCGCAGCTCCGTTCCGACAGCTGGGCATGTGATTTAGCCTCTTAAACTTTATGTTCCTCTGCTTTAAGCTTCTTTTCTTAAGTCAGACATCTCATAAAATGAAGATCATGCAACAATGAACAAATTTGTCCTTGAGATAAAATGAATGGAACTATGAACCCTTCCGCTGCCTTCCTCGTAAATGCAAAACTTAACTCTCCATCCTTTGAAGAGCAATTATTTAATGACGGTATATGTCCAGTTACACAACATAAATGTGAAGACATTTCTAATCATTTGTACACTTGTTTTTCATTATTAACAGTACAGGTTAAATAAGCGTAATCTGAAAAAAAGATGCTATAATATGGTTTTCTCAGCTTTGTTTCGCTAACAGGGGAGATTGTTCTTCCTGCTCATCTTTGATTTACTGTGGTAGTACTTCACAGCAAGCAGTGCACGGACACGTCTGAATGTGTGCGATAACCGTTCTTCACTAACGCAAGCATCCTCAGGCATGCCTCGCTGCTCCTTTACGCTGTTTTCGGCTTCTGTGTGCGCCTGGCAGTTGCAGTGCGGTGCAGTACTTAAACATTACAGTGCATCCTCCTTTACTGAACGTAAGTGTCTCCGTGGGAAAGAAAATTAAGGTGACAACATATTTTAGCTGCTTATTACAGCTAGAGAAGTATTATTGTACACAGATACATAAAGGAGGAAAAAACATACTACAAAGTACATGCTTTTTTTTTTCCTCTCTCATAATATTTACTGCTGCAGCAATGCAAAATAGGGTTAAAACTTTTCCAAAGGCGTAACTGAGTTTAGGTGCATCTGAGCGGTTGTAGGTGCGAGAGAGCAAAGTGACCGCTGAGCCTCCCCCACCTCCCTCAGCCTTTGTGCGGCCGCTTGTTTATATTACCGTTCCAGAAATACTTGATGGCGTGCACAGGAAGGCCTCTGTGTGTCCGAGGCACTTCCTCACCAACGCTTCTTTTGCCTTGTGCTTGCAGGCGGAGGAACCAGATCACGAGGAGGATATTGCAAGTCCTGCTTTGGAGGTAAACCCCTTCCCCTGCACCTCACGTCACAACTTTTGCCTTGTGGATGCGGGGCTGTTTTCTGTAAACAAGCTGACATGCTGTCTTCTCCCTGGTCTGTCCGTCAGCTCCTCGCACGGCTCTCTCTCTCTCCCTGCGGGCAGCGGCTCACCGTTGCAATGTGGGTTTTTTTGCAAGGGCGATGTGATAATGTGTTAAATTTACTGTGTTTTAATTTTTTTTTTTTTTTTATAAGCCTAAACTTACACTTGACCCACCGGTTTTGATATTTCACTGCTGCACTTCAACCTTCTTAAAGGTCCTACTTGTGGAAGGAGCCCCACTGTAACGAAGCACTTTTCAGTTATAATGGATTAATATTAATACTGAGCCCTTTTACCGTTAAAACCTCAGTATTACACCAGACTTGACCAGTAATTTATTGTAGTGAACGGTCAGCAGTCTCCGTCTGAGTAAAGTTTTCGTCCATCACTGGTGTGGCACGACAGTGTGATGCTTCACAGCCCAGGTGGTCCAGGGGGGTGAAATAAATGTTAAATTATAGCCTAAAAATCCTGGACAAACTCAGTTCCACAGGAGGCAGTTTTATCATTTTTACTGTTGTGGGGGGGCAACACTTTGGGAGAAAAGAAACGAGTTAAACTGTCCCCCCCCCAACCAATATGAAAGCGCGGATGTCGGAACCCGGATCTTAAAGTTTGACATTTTTTTAGGTATCTTATGTTTAACCGCGAAATCATGACAAACCAGTGTTCCATGTTGATTTGTTATTCTTATTCCTGGGCGATAATGTATTGTATCATATGACACACCACTCAGTGCTGAGAGTGAGGAAATTGGTAATATAGGCAGGTCTTTGGTCAGGTTGTCATGAACATATTCAATACCTTCAAATTCTTAGTAAAGACAAAATAAAGACTTAACCAGTGTACAGTATGTAATCCAATACTGACAGATAATATAAAACAAGGACACCTTGTTCTGTTATGGTGACACAACTGAGATATGAGTCAGCTGCTGTTTGGTGTAAATTTGCACATTGCAAACAGTCTGTGTGTTTATTTCTAGAGTTGATAAATTTGTGTTGTGGGCAGCAGCAGCTGTGGGATCCAAAATATGTTAAAGATTAATTATTGTCCCTTTTAACTTTAAAGTTAAAGGTAAACGCACTCTATTGGGGCCAGTTTTCCGGATGGGATAAAGGATACTTATCTTAAAACTGCTTGAGACACCAGTGGGCGAGTATTCAGAGGAAACCTGGTAAAAGACTGTACGGTAGAGATTTGGCACATGATACCGTGGCTTTCATGCACTGTTTGTTTTTATTCCTTCCCCCCATTAATTTAGCTGGGCTGCTCACCCATGTGTGACCCACTCAGCAGAGATGTATGGTCCATCTGACAGGGTGCAGTGGTCCAAGAAGGCTTCCCATCATGCCATTTTCATTGGCCAAGATTTGGCTAGAGAAGCTTATAGGAAACAAAGGCCAAATTCTGTTATTATTTAACTCTATTACCAATCGCATTTGTACTGGAATGGCTGTGACAGTAAGACACAGTTACATGTGGTGTATAAATTAAGAACCATTTGGTGGGTGTTTGGTTGCCATCATATTTTTATAGAACTTGAACAGTTAAATTAAACTTAAATATGATAATTTTACTGAATAGGGGAAGGTATGATTGAGTAAAAATGAGATTGAATATTTCTGCTGTACATGATCTACAGTACATATACATGCTCTACATAATCTTAAAGTATGTGGTTTTTGTACACTGTGGATGGGTGGTTGGATGGATGGGTGCACGAGCACTGGCAGTGAGCTACTTGAACAGTAGAAGACACTGCAATTTCAACTCTGAATTTTCCAAAAAATTTTTAGTTTTAACTTGCTGATTATGTCGGGTTTGCTAGCATTGTTCTGCACAGATTAAAACAAATCTTTCCCGTAAGACCTTGGTTCTTCAAGTAAGCAAACTTTTCTTATTGTTGGTTCAGGAGCTGAAGGTCTCTGTGGGATGGCCAGCGCTGCCCCCCTGCTGCAATGTGGGTGGGGGGGAAGGGGTTGGAAAGTGGCCCTGGGTGCACTGGTCCTCCCACACAGGGATGTACATTCCTCTCCTGCTGAGAGGCCATCTCATCATCACCAGACCCTCTGGATCCAGAGTAGTGTGGAGGAGTTCATCCAGGGTTGAGTGCATCTCACTGGGAGCATTCGTACCACAGGAAATCAAAGTAACTAATGCATGGATGGAACTGTGGTTAAACAAAATGTTTAACAGTACCACAGTCTTGTTCGATACCAGTATTATTTATCACTTCTTGTAGAAATCTATCAAAACTGTGAGGCACTCTAAATGCATAGTGCATCAAAGAAGTGGTGTTTCAGGCAGCACAGGGCCCTGAAAATAAGATGGTAACAGTGCAATGAAATTTCTAATATCTTCTTTCCTACAATTATTAATATGCTGTGTTATTAGATGATAGCTAATGGCAGAGGACTAGGGGGTGTGGTAGTGCAGTGGGTTTGGCTAATGCCTGCTGTGTGGTGGGTGTGGGGTTCGAGCCCCGATCGGGGTGCCCTGTAACAGACTCCTCGGCCTCGCGCCCCGTGTTGCCCGGTAGGCTTCGGCTCACCCCGACCCTGCTCAGGACAAGGGGTTGACAATAGAATGGAAAAATGGCAGAGGATGTATTATTTCCAAACTAACAGGGCCTTATCAAACTGATAGGCAAAACATTATTTTAGCCCTAAGTACACGAGTTTCTCCAGAACAGTTGCTTTTACAGCATTCTTGCCAGTGCTTTAACAAGTCTGTTTAACATGCCTTGTTCAGAACATGTGGTACATGCCAAGTAGGGGTAGCTTTTTTTCCAGCAGTCATGTCAGCAGTTCAAGGGGGGCATGAGGGGATTTTGTGTTCATTCTAAAAAATGTCCTTTGAATTATATCTATACAGCCACAGGACAATTTATTCAGTATAAAAGCAGGCCATTTGACATCTACCTGGATTAATTTTACTAAGGCTGGTTTGTTTTGAAGTGGAACTTTGTTTTTGGGTAGATGGTGTGTTTTCAGAATGGCCCGGTAGTCCCTCTCAGAGGAATGTTGCACATTTTATTTAGGGTAAGTGGTAAATGATACTTTCACTTAAATTCCCATTGTTCTGTACAGACACTTTCAGTTTACCCCTTTATATAACAAGTTAATGTTTATTCTATCAATTCAAGGTAAGAATCTGTATCAGGGGCATATCAGTTGGACATGGGATTTGAATTTAGGCCCTTGATTTCAAGATGCCTCTAAGGTGATTATCCTCCATGCTACCTGCTGGCCCTTTCTTACAATCAGTACATGGACATGACTAATGATGTAGCACTGGGAGTGTGACAGAGCCCAGTTGGGCACATTTGTTATTATACAGCTCTGCATGCCTTTGGCTTTATAAAAACAGTATTTGCTGACCCTTTGCTCCCAGGACTCTGTGGTTCTGGTCAAAGATCCTTGCCATGCAGTCGGCACTGTTTAATGGGAGAACAAGTTGCATTCCTGGGTGACATATAGAAGGGAGGATGGAGCATAGTCTCTCTTGCCTTTCTTGGTCACTGAGAGTCAACTGTTTAACCAGTTACTCTATTGCTTTTCAAAGTAAATAAATGTTTATTGAACCTGAAAGACATAAAACTTGTCAAAAAGCTCTGACTGCATTGCAAGGACAGTAGTGGCTGTCAGGTTTCCATGTATAGTGACTGAAGAACTCTGGTTTGTTGATGGGTTGAGGATGTTTAGGAAAGTTTAACTCCTTTGCTGGTTGGAACTGCAGCACTACAGAGAAGTCCTTTGTGTTTTACCTTTGCAGTGGTTGTTTTGATAGACCTTCAGGGAGGACTATTAAAGATGATTTTATGAACAGGAAATTTAATAAAGTTAAAACATGCAGAATTTTTAACTTATGCAACCCTGTCTTGTAATGCATAAAATCACACAGCATGACATGAACATTACAGCTGAAAGGCATCCTGCATTGTAAAGTAAGCCACAATTAAACTGGTTTAAATTCTTGAGTGACGGAGGAACTCGGCTAAGTGGGAAATGTTCTGAATGTGCTTTAGTTAGTTTTTTTTTTTTTTTTTTTGCCTAGGAGCATATTTGAGGAGCTGCCCTATGTGTGTCTGTGGTACAAGCTTTTGAATGAAAGCACATTCCAGATACAAAGGATGAATGTTATTATAGGATTAGTTACAGAAGTAGCAGCTCAATTACATTTAATTGAATATTTGTGCACCTATGTATTAACATGATTATAGAGCACACTCAAAGTAAATGTCACCAGTTACCCACATTTATAGTACAGTATGCCACACACACACACGGTTGTTTATAATGAAAATGTAAATCTAGAGAGGTCAATCATGCATGTATACAGTAAACCTCCTGTAGGGGATTCCTTACAGCACAACCCTCATCCATGGCTAAGGGTTTGGAGCCATCAGTGAACAGCAAAGTAAACCAAGTAGGCACTTATGAGAACAAATTTATTAAACTGTAATTGTAGTTATGCTTAGTGTAAGGCCACAGGGGAAAACATGGGCAGCATGGTAGCACAGCAAGTAGCTCTGCTGTCACAGCACCTGAGTGGTGTGGGAGGATGTGGGTTTGATCCCTGCTCAGTCTGTGGGGAGTTTGCTTCCTCCTCCCTTCGTGCTGCTATATACATCCAGTTGTATAAGCTGCTTTAATAACTTGAATATCCTTACAGTAGCATAAATAAAAGCACACCTCAAGTGAAGATCATGAGGTGTCAAACATTTGCTAGTAAATGTATTCAGTGGTGTCTACATGCTTTGTGGAGAAAAGTTGAGCATTTTCTTTATATTGCAAACATGCCAGCCAAACTGTCAGAATGTCTTCCTCCCCTGTATTAACATGTACCCTGTCTCACTCTCTGGGAGGTGGGCTTCAGATCTATGTTATGCTACATTGAATAAGCAGTTATTGCTAATGAGTAATTGATGAAAAGTTAGTCATATTTCTTGTTAAAGAAATTTTGGTATGGTCATGCATAAAGTACATTTTTAGTTTTAAAAAAGTTAGGTGACACATTTCTCCTCAGAAATGATTGCCATTATTTTTTAGGGGGGAGGGAGAAAAAAAAAAAAAAGAAAAAAAAAACCCCCCCCCCCCCAAACAACTCTGCTCACAGCAGGGATTTGCCCAACACTGATTTCATGGAAGAAATTAACCCCATTAGGTAAGGGATGAGTATTGTGATTAAACTTATGCTCTGAAGTGTCTTTTGAGTTGGACTGTTAGTTGTTGTAGCTTTCTTCCACCAAATGTAATATCATCAGAAATTTCACTTTTTGACAAGGGAGGCATGCTGGTGCAGCAGGCTTGGCTAGATCCTGCTCTCTAGTGGGTCTAGGGTTTGAGTCCTGCTTGGGGTGCCCCCCCTCCCTCTCCAGTCTTGCTGGCTGTGTTGCCAGGTTAGGCTCTGGTTTGCCATGACCCCCCTTGGGACAAGCGGCTTCAGTGTGTGTGTTGATTATGACATTTTCACAGCTAAGGCAGAGGTCCCCTATAATGGCAATATAAGGCAAGTACATCTTGTAGCTCAGTGAAGTACAGTAGTGTTATGTTTTAAAATGGAATAGTAGTAATATACATTAACATTGCAGTTTTTACCTAAGCTGATAGTAAACATTGTTTTGTCAATTGGTATCAACACTATATTCAAGATATACCGGAAAAGATGTTATGCTCCGTGTATATTTTAACAGCTGTACACAAGGACCCTGTCCAGCCACCAACCCAAAGCCAGAGACCACCACCCAGCATAGCCAAACAGTTTCATGACATGAAATCAAGAATCTTACTTCAACCCACCCACCAAACCAAAATCTAACCTAACCCACAAAAAAAAAAAAAAAAAAAAAAAAAAAAAAAAAAAACCCCCACCACATCAAGTTTAATACACCAACTCAAAACCACCAAACCATAACACCAACTAACAAAGCATAACAACCTACCATAAAACCAACCCCAAAGCCTAACCCACCAACACAAAAAAAAAAACCCAATCATCACACCAAAGCCAAACCAAGTCTAATCCAAAGAACCAAATCAAGGCTAACCCACCAACACAAGTAAACCATCAACCAACCCCAACAAAGCCAAGCCAACAGAAGACCAAGCCTAACTCACCAGCCAAACCAACAAACTACACCAGCCAGGTACCAACATGAGTATTTCATTGAGGTTATCAAGTGGGCCCCTCCTTTAGTTGGTGTTTCATTGAATTAGGCCCACGACACCTCTGGAAGGCTCAACAGTGCAGGCCAGCATCCCAGACACACACCCCCTCCACACACATTCAATACCCCTCACCCTCAACAAATACTGCTAAACCACAGCTCTGTACATTCCTTTGAAACCTTACCTCTATACCTCCTACTAAAGCAAGTATAAATGCACCACACCACAAATTTAAACTATCCTACTTAACAAGGCCACACCTCCTTAATTAACACCAACTGCCTCCCATTACTTACCACCTACCACTAATTTTCCACCATTACACACCTCCCTCCAACCTGTAAGCCCAACTACCCTTCTCTCTTTTCAATTGCCTTCACCGCTGTCTCGAATATCGATCTCCCCTAGCAATGCCGTAGCTGAGAACCATAAACATTTAAAACAAAATGTTATTTTAGAGAAATTTGAATGGTTTTTGCAGTGGACAAAGTTTACTGTTATTGTGATCGTTACTTTTTTCTGATCTCATCATTTCAGTGTTTGCTGGTTAGAGGCAGGGGTGGAGCTAGGAATTCTCCACCCCTCGAAGAATATTGTATGCTCAATCATGTGGGGACCTGCATTTTAAATTATTAGTGTCCTTAAGTCAAATAGTAATGCAGAGAATATGAAGTCATGTTTGGAGCATTCGTTCATTTGAGAAATGTTTTTTTTTTTTTTTTTTGAAAGAAAATTTAGTCCTTTATAGCTAATGTCTTTATGTACATAGTTTCAGATATTTCTCCTTTTAAATAAAATGAAATGTTTCTACAGTTTTCAGAAAGAACTATCTCTGTGCAGTACTAAGCTAACCAAACCAGTTTCCCAGATGTCTTCAGAGATACCGTTACCTCTGCCGATGCTCTGCTGCACATTGCTTCCTGCTCTCATGATCTTTTATCTGCAGCTCTTTGTTTTTCACACACATCATTTCCATGTATTAATGTCTTCCGCTCACCCATGTAGCATATTAGGCTCTCTGCCGGTTTTCTGTTCAGACATCTTGCTTCAGATCAAGTATGCTTATTTCAGTATTTTTACATTTTCCTGCATTGGTTTTTTTCCCTCTCTTTTGTATGTGTCTTACAGGAGGTCAAAGTTAAAGTCAAACCCAAGAAGTTGAAAAAGGACAAGAAACTCTTTCCTCAACTCTTTGCTCAAGACGATCAACACTTTCTGCTGACTGGTGTCAGTTCAGCACAGAACAGAGGGTAACTTCTCTCATATGAAAATATTTTATTGAATTACAGAGGGTATTTACATGCAGTCATATTGATCAATCCTTAGTGGAGGCTTTGCTGGTCAGAATTTCTCTGTCAGTATCTTCATTGCTCTTTTGTTATTGTTTGTTTGATCTTTTGAACCAGAGAGGTCTCCATGATCCTCAGATGAAATAGACACATAGCAGATGGTGTGTGGCCTTTCTTAGCAATCCACACAACAGGAACTGTAGCTCCCTTGAGTAGATTGTAGAGATTCTGCTGTGTGAAGAGACAAACGTTCTTTTATTAGCACAAAAAGTCGCTTGGGAGACTATGGCACGGTCACCTAAATCTCATGGTGTGAGAAGAAAATATTGTCCTGTCATCCTTCATTGAGACATCTTTTGATCTTCTGTGTTAGTTTTCCAAAAGACCTTTTATGATTAGATTCCATACAGATCGCCATGTTTTATACATTAATGGACCGCACTCATTATGTTTGTTTTATTCTTCCCCTTGTTTGCATTCCTTATGGTTCCGGTTTCAGAGTGATTGGAATGTCACATCTGATCTCGTGAAAGTGGTTGAATAGGTTTAATTTATTAAATAAAGTCATGCACACAATATGATGTGAAGTGGCTGGGATGCTTTAACTTCATGCGAGACAAGACACTTGTCACGCATCACTAGTGTGGTTGAGTGGATTCCAAGTTAGGACCAGAAGGTGGCGGACTGAAATCCCAAGTGGTTCTAGTTGTCAGATTTGTTCATCCAACACAGGCACTTCAGTGGATATCTATGTCCATAGGAGAAGGTAGAGGAAAGGAGTGCATCTGGAACTTTAAGAAGTATAACTTACCCTGCATGACTAATTAATTGTTGCTGATCAATATTGGAGGTGTTTCATGTTTCATGGAAATATTGATAAGTAAACTTGTTTCAGAACATCCAGCAGAAAGGGTAAAGAAGAGGAGAAGGGCTTCTGGGACAGTGTCACCATGACCATGAAGCAGATCACTCCCACCAAACGAATGGGCAAGATGGAAGGCTGGGAGCCACCCAGCACTGGTAAGATGACTGAGGTGCTGGAGGAGCATGTGGCCAGAGACTCTGTCCTTCCACCCAATGAAGATGCCTCCTGGACTGGCTTTGAGGAGGACTCATCTAGATATACCAGCCTGTCAGATCCACCATCCTCTGGGGTTCGATGGACCACCAAAGCCAAGGGCAAACTGGCTGGCATAAGGAGGCGGAGTCGGGGTAGTCTTAACGAGAATTGGGAGGGGCTCAAATAAGGCTGAGCCTTGCACTAGACAAAAGAATACAACACCTGCCTGTCAATGTGCTGCTGTACTGGACCATGTTTTAATTATTACACAATGGGATGTTAGGTCTAATTTATAAGGTTTCTTTTAACACCAGTGACAAAAATGGTGCAAAAAAATACAAAATGGGTAAACTCAAGATGTGGGATATTACCCATGATAATCTGAATGTCTGGATTGTAAATGAGGGTTGGATCTAAGTAAAAAGCTGTAACAGATGGTGGGGAGGGGGGAAACAGAGGGAGCATATTAAAGCCTTATACTACTTCAGACTGTGTTAAACACTGACCATGATGCATTTATCAGCTGAATTTTAAAGCTAAATCAGTTTTTGGTTCTTTATGAAATGAATCAAGCAACTTTTTCATAGTATGCTGGGAGTTATTTCTAACTTCATGTGTGGGCCTTTGGAGGGATTCTAAGATGGAACTTCAGGCTGTTTTTGAACTAATTGACTCATTCTGCTGATTTCAGTGTAAAAAGATTTGAATTGACTGTGAGTGTGTGGTGTGTACTTTTCTTTGAAAACCTGGTTTATCACTTAAATTGTACTGGACAAGGGCATTTTTAGCCAGACAAACTGGCCCTGGTTTAGGTGTGTTTTTAGCAGATTCTGATGCTATTGACAAGTTAATCTTATTTATATCGCATTACGTAGACTGAGAATTTAAATTTATCCATTTGAAATTTTTTATGTATACTTTATAGGGAAGGATGGAATACTTTATCTGACTTGGAAATGTTAGACCAAAATAGTATTTGATTTTAGGGCAGAGGTTCATGAAAATACCTGCATTAAACTTCATTCTGCATTCTGATCACTTCTTCTGATGCAGCAAAGCATCCAGTGCTGGTTGCTGTGCAGATGTGCTTTACTTGGTAAATATTTTGCATAATCTTGCTAATTGTATTTAAGTAAATCTTCTGAAATGTTACGAAAATCATGTCCCTTGACTGAAATATAACATTTGTATAATCCATTTAAGGGTAAATGGTTGGTTTTAATTTTGATTCATGAGCTGAAACATTTTGTCTACTATATTTATATCTTGCCTTTGTTTGATGTCAACTTTCTAATTTAAAAGGATTTCTGTAATTCATTTAAACATTGGCCTAACATGTTTTTCTCCAAAAAGAATAGCTTTGGATACATTAAATTTATACAGTTGAATTTATTTGGTCCTAAATCTTTTTGCAAGTGCCTTCCTTTAGTGGATCACAATAAATGGAGGATTTAGTGCATTCATGAACTCATTTTGAATCTAGAATAAGGAATGATTTATTCAGCTTACATGTTGCACTGTGAATTGTACCACATGTACAATGCATTACGACAATGACAGATTTTGAAAGATGTATAAAATTTTATTAAATTTGATGCACTCTCAATATATTGGATCTGTTTCTCATTTCACGAGTCATGATTTCCTTAACATTGAATGCCATTGTCTTTTAGTAATATACACATTATCCCCTCATCCTGCCAGAAAAAGCATGCTGTTGCTGCATTTGCATTTTAATTACAGTAAGTCAAGTTGCTAGCAAATAGTACCAATTTTGTCTTTCCATACAATTATGTATCAGTTATTGGAATACTAAAGGAATATTACAAAATGCAAAGAAAAGGATACAAAATCATTTTCATAAATAGTGCAGTTTACATAAGTCTGCCTTTTTCCAAACAATAGCAGATGCAACATATGATGTAAAAAGTTTTAAATGTAGACTTTGTCATTACCTCAAATATTTGCACAGAAAGTACACAAACACAGAAGTAAACGGAGACCTAAAAACCTACAGGTAAGGTGCATTCCATTACATGGGTAAATAAAGCCAAACCAACCAACGTACACAGATCAGAGCCAGCAATTCACATACATTTTGTCGGCAGACACCCAAGGTGTCCGAACGTCACAGCTCCTCAGATGGAGCACAGCCTCATTTAAAATGTCCCACGATGCTCCAAACCCTCCGTCAAACATTCCTGCAACGTGTCCAATCCGTTCATCGTATTTCCTTTTTAAAGGTAATGCAAAAGTGTGGAACAAAAACATCCTTGCTGAGCCCTTAAAAAATAAACTGCACACTGAACAGTGTAGAGCCACACTTCACTCCTGGAATTTAGAACTTGAAGAGGTCAATGAAGTGTTGTGGAGACACGGGTGTGAAGCAGCTGTCTGGATCATTGGCTGTGCAGGGATGCCCTGAATCCTGCAAAATAGAGTACATGTCTCCAAGAGGGCCCTTCATAGTTTACCTGGTGATAAATCACCAAGCCAGCTGGGTCATAGCCTTTACACATAAGAAATGTGTCATTATCTAGTGCAAGATCAGCATGACAGAAAAGGTTGTGTATGACATTTGGGGTGGGGGAGTTAATCACACTACTGCTGCTTACTAAATATTAACATTAATTTTTACATTAATGCAACATTCTGGAAACAAGCTTGAATTAATTTAAATCCAAAAACTTTTGGGAAAATGCAGCAATACGGGGTGGGGAGACAATTGAATTGAATTTATAATCTTTTGACACTTCAGAAATATTTAAACAGTACGAAACAATATGGAAAAATGCCACAGAGCACTAGAGCAGTAAAAATAAAGCTGAGTCTAATTACGGAGCACAAAAAATTGAGTAAATTTATGACCTCCTTTCATTACTTATGAAGGAATCACTGTCTATAAAAAGTAGCTTTTCAAAATTTCTTCTGCACAGTTGTGTATCTATCTGATTTACAATCTGCACATATTGCGGAAAGACAATAAAATGATGCACAAAAAGTATTTTACTATGACACTAAGGCTGCATGAGTAAACAAAGGGGCTTGGAGTCATCTGGGGTTTCCAAACATCATCATTAATTCATGAGTGAAATTCGTTGTAAAATACCATTTTCCTAGAAAACTCCACAGTGCCGTTTTACCCACGACTGACTATCGGAAAGCGTGAAAGCCTTCTTTGTGTCTCAGAGAACTCACTTGGAGTGCAGGATCGCTGCTCAGCCGAGAACCCAGTGGCTAGAAAAGCACGGCCCTGTAAACTACTTCATCGCACTCACAGTGCTGACAGTTCTCGCACATAAGCATTTCTTCAACTATCACTACGGAGACTTCAAAATCACTTCATGTTAATTCCCAACTGTATCCCAAAAAACTGCAATATATATAAAACCTCCTAAAAGCAGACTGTGTCACCACTCTGAAGTTTTCCAGTTCTTCCTGCCCGTGGTGTGTGTATCTGTATGTATGTGTTGGTGAATATGTGAGGAGTGTATGGCTACTCTGTGATGGACAGGCATCCTATCCAGGGTGTACCCTGACTAGCCTTGCACCCTGTGACACCAGGATGGGTGACTCGATTTGGGCAAGTGCTTAAAGAGTTTGAGTGAGTGAATGGGTTGAGAAACAAGTTCACATAAAAAAAAAGGGATTTTACCCCATGGAAACTTCTTTACATGTTCAGTCTTTTGAGATTTACTGTCCAATTCCTCAAAATACACACGCACGCACGCAGTCTACAACTGCTTATCCCGAGTAGGGTTGCAGCGAGCCAGAGCCTACCTTGGCAATGCGGGGCACGGGGCCGAAGAGGACACACCCCAGATGGGATGCCAGTCTGCCGTAAGGCACCCCAAGCAAGACTCAAACCCCAGACCCACCAGAGAGCAGGCCTCAGGTAAGTCCGCTGCGCCACCGCGCCCCCCAGCTTCCTCAAAATAGGTTCCCAAAATTTTAAGACAACATGTACAGACACAAAAACACACACTGGCAATTAAACTAGAGCCAGATTGTGTCAATGTTACTTGTATGGTGTGTTTATTTCTGCATCATATATATATATATATATATATATTTATTTTTTTTTTTAATAACAATGATCACAAATGTAAGATTTATTATTAAATGTAATAAGTCTCATTAAATATTCACTAAAAATCTGCTTAGACACACTAATGCTTTATAATGCTGGTAGTGTAGTGGTTAGAGCTGCTGCCTTTGGACCCTAAGGTTGCAGGTTTGAATCCCATCTCCAGCTGTAGTACCCTTGAGCAAGGTACTTACCCTGAATTGCTCCAGGAAAATTATGCAGCTGTATAAATGGGTAAATAATTGTATGTAGTCCAAAATTGTAAGTCGCTTTGAACGAAAGTGTCAGCTAAATGAATAAATGTAAAAATGAACCACTTTGTAAAGACCATACCAATAAGATGTCATGCGATACAGAACTATGGTCTACTTGCATTTAACGTTCTTTTAACCCCGTGTTAAAGTGTATAACTTTTTTGTAGCAGACAACATTAATAATTTCATGCTGCAATGTGAGCAAAGCAGGACACAAGAAACAAAGAGCTGAAGGCGATGAAAGTACCTTGAATAAGAAAGCCAGATGGCAGTCCTTGTGAGACCAGGGAGGAGGGTGTACAGGAAGGGAAGAGCAGGGTGGAAAAGGCGAAAAGGTCAGAGATTAGCAAGGAAGGGAGGCTTGTCCTGGTACTGCTCAGCTCCACACGTCACTGACTTCAGTCCGAAAACGGCAAAACAACAACTGCAGCCAACTGTTCTTATGTTCTTACAGGCACTGTCTAGGTGTGCTGTAAAAAGCTAAGTGGATGCTGACATGGATGACTGTATACTTTACATACGGCTAGTTTTCAGAAAGTTCCCAAAAAAAATTAAGCACCATTTCATGCAACAATGTCATATCAGATTAAAAGTAGTTTTCACGCAACTAACCAGGACTTTGCAGTAATAAACGTAGGCTGATATGGTAAACTCTTACTACTTCAGCAATAGTGGGATTAAGTGTTTTCCTGTATAAAATTTTGCAATCTATCAGTGGAACAAATCAGAGCAAATAAAAAGTAAATGTAAGGAAGTGGTTGTTGCCAGTAAAAAATTGCGTACCGCACACAAAAGGCCACTACCAGCGCTGTTCCACAATACGTTCAGAGAGACGTCTCTTCAGCATCATACGACTCTACTATGATATATCAAATAACTAAGTGAGGCCTCATCTAAACTACAGCACCTGGAGTTCAGTGCCTTATTAAAGTCTCTCCCAGATGCTTCTGTCCCATTCAGGAAGGCAATGAAAAAAACCATTTGGAGGATAAATGATTCAAAAACATTTTTACAAAAGATCTGATTTTACTGCTGTCTGTAATTCATGACCCTTAAACCGTACAATAACGTTTATTGAGAGTGACCCACAGGTTTGATACAGGTCAGCATCTGAGGAATTTAGGGCAGTTCTTCTAACAAGAATCCCTCTTAAGTACCATAGGGTCTTTCACAGAATTGAGAGGAGCTTCTTTGGGTAGAGTGAGAGGTAAAACATGGAAAAGAGAATGTTCAGCTGGTAGCTAGTACAGTACAGGAGGAGAGCAGTTCTAGCAAGGAAGGCTGGGAAATTGAAGTACACGGGCAATTAACAGGACCGAAAGCTGGAGGGGGGAGAAGGGCAACACCAACTCCAAGTGAGCACTTACACTGGTTCTTTAATTAACAAAAAAGTTGATTATTTGTTGAAATGAAACTTTCTCGGATTATTAGGGTCGTGTGTTGTTTCCTGATATGAGAAATATTACGGAAATGTCCGATTACCAGGATTAGGCAGCACTAGATTCAGATGTTAAATCACGTATGTAACTGAACATGTTAAAAATTGTTCATATACAAAAGAACCATCCCATCAGTTATGGTTTGTGTCAGGACTGTGTGGATGACATCTACTTCACTTACCTTCCAGAACAGAATGCTACAATGTCTGCAGAACTGCAATGTGTCTCCATACTGTTCTTTCTTAGGGTAATACTTCTGAAGGGTAAAATACATCAGCTTCCAGTCCACGTGCCCCTTTTCAGACAAAATTAGATGTCGACAGAACTGGAAAACAAAGAAGCAAAAACTGAAGGAGTTCTTTGATAAGTTTAAAAAAAAAATCAGCTGGGCTGCAGTGAAAGATAGAACAACATCATACTGACTGTATATTAAATGATATACAATTGTAATTACCTTTCAATAATTATTAATGAAAGCGCTTAAGTCTCAACTTAATAAGTAACTTTCAGAAGCTATATATGCTGTTAGTCAGTGAGTGAGTCAGAGCTTTGGAAGTCATGTTGCCCCAGGAGCCCTCCAGCGCTCGTGTTGCGCATTGCAAGCTGCACTCTGAGCTTACAGCTTCTTTACCTGTTTCTCTGCAAAGTGAAATTGGCACAGCTTCTTCCACAGCTGCCGGTCCTCGCTCAGCATGTGCAGTGTGGGTGTGGTCTGGCCCAGGTTGATGATGTCCCAGCCATCCGAGAACTTGTACAAGATGTTGTTCTGCATGTGCAGCGGGAGGTCACTCAGTGTCACTCCACCGGTTATTTGCTGACGGAAATGAAGAGAGTCAACCAGGGAGTCTTGCTATACTGTGTTCCTAAAAACTACATGAACGGTAACACTCTAATATGTTACTAGACAGCAAAGTGGTCTGCTTCATCTTATCTGTGCATTCACCGTGAAGGTATAATGTTCACATAATAGGCAAAAAAAAAAAACAAAACAAACATTGTAATGCATAATAACTGCACTATATGAAAAAGGACACATTTTCATAAGCTGCTCTACAGTTTTTTTTTTCCCCCCACGTGACCCTGCTATCAGGGCTGAGTGTGCATTACCTACCTACCTACCTCTGCATACACACACATTGTCTGAACCTCTTGTCCCATACGGGGTCACAGGGAGGCGGAGCCTAACCCGGCAACTCAGGGCGTAAGGCTGGAGGGGGAGGGGACACACCCAGGACGGGACGCCAGTCCGTCGCAAGGCACCCCAAACGGGACTTGAACCCCAGACCCACCAGAGAGCAGGACCTGGTCCAACCCACTGCGCCACCGTGTCCCCTTACCTACCTCTATAAATACGTAAATCATTAGAAGTAGTTTAGCATACAAACCTAACTGTATATGCTGACTGGAAGAAAGGCCGTGAAGGTATAATGTTCACATAATAGGCAAAAAATAATGCTAAATTAATAAATAATGCTGGTCTATTACAACGGAACCGATTAAAAGATGGGGTCCTTTTTAACGAAGGGTGAGAACTGCAGCATAAAGAGAAACCTTGGGTATCTGGAGGTTGTTGAGCTGCTCTTGCCAGTTGAGAATGGTCTCGAGTCTGCAGACCCAGATGTTGATGTTGCCCACCAGTACACACTTCCCCACCTCCCGGATCAGGATGCACAGGGTGGAGCTCAGGTCCTCAAGGAGCTCCTTAATGAGCCGTGGGTTATATTGGTCTTCCAGCACTGCGCCCAGAACAGGAGGAGGGACATGAACAAAACTGATCACTGGGTCACCAGAAACTTTTGCAAATATGACTAAACTTTGGGGGGGAAAAAAAAAAAATGGTTTCAAAAGTTCATTTTCACAAATGAGTTTTCTCTTTTATTACTCATTGTGTTAGGTATGGATTAAGAAGCTGCCCCTTTCATACGCCTATACAAGATATTTTACCAGGATGTCTCCAGTAAAAATACCCAGGTTATTTCTCCAAATTCATTTGGTGAGGATCAGAGTGAAGATAACACTGCCTCACTGGAATAGTGTCACCAGCCCTTTACATTTCCTACATTTTTCTGTGGAGGGCAGTGCTCAGATTGGGAGATGCTCTACTGCTGCATGTAAGAGCAACCAAATACATGTGGTTCATAGCATAAACAGAAAATTGTATACCGTGTGTTGTGTGTGTGTCATACCTCCAAGCAGCAGGCTGACATTTGTAATATTTCTTACTGAAGATTACATCATACTGTACATCCACAGAGTGCTCTAGTGCACTGTAACTCCCTGTAATTTTGCAGAAACAGAAACCTGAACGGGGGCAGAGAGCTAGTACAAGCATTGTATTAATCCTCTACTACAGGGGAATTAATTTTACATGTCAAATGGAGGAGGGGCAAGCCTTCATGAGGAAAGGGTGCAATCAGAGTGCTGATTAACCATTTTCTCTGGTGTGCTCCCCCTCGTGGTGAAAAAAACAAGTTTATGTTGTACTACGGGAGCTCGCCTCTCACCCTTTCGTACAATCTTTTCAAGAACGTTGAAGTAGTTCTTCTGGGCGGCACCGCTCAAGGATGTCAGCTGAGATTTTGCAATCAGCTGCAGGAGCTGAGTGGCATGAGGAAGAAGGAAAAAAAGGGTTTCACAATGAAATGCAACACTTATTGTTTTACTTTTTTACTCTGATAAGAGTTAATATGAATGCATGGGGGAAATTAATGTAAACTCACTTTCACAACATAATTGAACCTACGGATGTCCTGAATGGCACTGGAAAAGTCCAGACGGTTAAAAGCTTCTCCTAATGTACAGTAGCCATGCCTCTGTTGAGGGAAAAAAAAAAGAAGAAAGAATTCTTGAATATGAGAAAAAAATATTACCCTAGGATGTCAGAATTTCAAATAGATAAAACTGCCAAAGAATATCACCCTGTCCTTTTGATTCCAGTTCTTTACTTTCCATGTTTTCATGTGTCTCAAAACAGCCCGCTGGGGCCTGGTAACACCTGGCAGCTGTTGAAGAGGACTTAACCCTGGTAACACCTGACTATTTTGTTTTCATTTTAGCTTCCTTTAGCCCCAAATTAGTCATAGCTATTTACATTACACCTCTCCTTTTACGCACATGCAGTAGGAAGGGCTCAACGCAGGCACGGGTGCAAGTCTGGGGATGAGGAATATAAGGCACGGGTAGGAAAGTGTTCTCCGCCTGATTCGACCTGCTATACTACAGGCACCCAGCAGACGGTCACCGTTGCTCTGTTCGCTGATGGGGAAGCACCCCAGCTGTCTCACCGACTCAAGAGGCCCAGCCCAATTTGTGTTCCCTTGACATCCTTACCACAGATGGCACTACAGCGCACACTGCGATTCATCAATGTGCCACTGAGGAGCTCCCTTACACTGTTGTTAATACTATACTATTTACACATTAACTTTAGCAGAACAGCAAAAGGATTAAAAGAACACGAAATTACTGCTGTTTCTGATGCCCAAAGCAGTTCAATACTCACTTCTCTTGTGCTTTCTTTCTGGACATAGATCCACTTCTCTTTAAAGAAAACTAAAATGACAAATGCAGTATAAAATATATTGACAAAGGCATATAAGTACACTTATCTATAAAAGTCACGAAATTGCTTGTAACATCAACTGCGTTAATCTTTCCAATCACCTGCATTTCTACCTGTACTTAGAAACACCCCTGAACACAATGACAGTGTACACTTACACTGAGACTTTGTGTTGTTGTTCAACAGATCTTTTTTTCTCTTCTTGGCCGCCACTTCACAAACATCTCCCACAAACAAGTTCTCTTTATTTTCATCATTCAGCCTGTTAAAAAAAAAAAAAAAAAAAAAAAAAAAAAAAAAAAAAGAAAGAGGACAGGACGAGAGTTACAAGGAAGAACTCTGTACAGATGTTCTTGTAAACAAAAGGTAAAAGCACTAGAGGCATCGCACAGCATTGCCCTATAAGGAAAAACACATTAAGGCAAGTTCCTTTAGTTCAAGATAAGATAAAATCTCATCCAACTCATACAGAATGAACTATGGATTCCCACCTGCACTAAAAGCAGCCCTGATTAAAACATCACCAAAGGCCAAAGTTTTATTGGACATATGAGTCACTCCACTTTAACATGCTGAAGGAAGCCCATCGGTACACGCTCTCCTTTGCACCGGACCCTACTAATACCCAGGAGGAGGGAAAACAGTCCCCCTACACCCTCACTGCACGAGGATCAGACGCACGGAGGCATGTGATTCTTTGCTGCAGTAAGGTTTTTATCTAGACACAGGACTATAAGGAAAAAAAAAAAACCCAATCATGACCATAATCCTTGCTGATTTTATGTAATTCAATAGAACAACTGAAATGAACAGAGTCCAAACAACCTCCTTTGATCAGCTCTCCACTGAGATAATCAGAAAATCCTTGTAATGTACAATGATAGCTGTGACCCCAGGATCAGGATAACTGAATTAATAAGCTTACACAAACAAACACACACCTTTTAAAGAACAAGTGGCAATAACTGTATAAAGTTCATTATTGCTCTTCCAATAAACTAATTTCACGTTGCAGTAAAAATGTTGCAATGATGTAAAACAGCGTTTGTCATCATCAGGGGAATTGTGGGCAAACCCCTGATTTTCTTTGTTTATATTAAATAAATACGCTGCAACTGCTCTGGACTTTTGAAACACTTTTAAAAACGTTACACTTAGTTGGAAACAATGGGACTACACACAGAACTGTGGGTATGTGCGCTAAATCATTTCTACTAAACGAAACACAACCCTAACGCCTAGCAAAGATCACAGCGGTTCATTGACGGTCACTGCGTCAAAAATCCTTGAATGAAGGCCTTTGAACTGACTAATCCATCAATATCTGTTCCATTACAGCCATGAGTGGACTGATCACAGAAATATGATCCATGTCAGCTGGCAAACTCTAAAGACATCTACTCCAAACAGCAAGTCTCCAACCTTGAAGTCCAACCTGCCACCTGAATGTAGCCTTAAAACCGAAACCCCGGTAGACTGATGGAGGTAAAGGAAATATACATGTATGTATGTACGTAAGGGGGTGCGGTGGCGCAGTGGGTTGGACCACAGTCCTGCTCCCCGGTGGGTCTGGGGTTCGAGTCCCGCTTGGGGTGCCTTGCGACGGACCGGCGTCCCGTCCCGGGTGTGTCCCCTCCCCCTCTGGCCTTACGCCCTGTGTTACCGGGTGGGCTCCGGTTCCCTGTGACCCCGTATGGGACAAGCGGTTCTGAAAATGTGTGTGTGTGTGTGTATATATGTATGTGCAAATGGTATTCCGGAAAGCGGCGCACAATTATGACTGTTGTTTAGCTGACACCTTTGTTCGAGATGACGAGCCACGCTAGATAAACTACACTAAACTACCCACAATCATTCACCCATTTATACAGGACAGCAATATAAAACACTCCCTGACTGACATGTTCACACACTAAGGGCAATTCAGGGTCACAAATTCACCTGAAACACATGACTCTGGGAGGAAACTCATGTGAACCCATATCCAAGTGCAGAGCCCAGGTACTTTGAGGCAACAGCGGTGCCTGATACACCACTTGAGCTTGACACATTAACAGAACACGGCACCTTTTAATTCAAGAAAAGGTAGACAGACTTTCTATGCGTTAAAATGTTTATCTATTGAAACACAGTTTTATGAACAACTATTTTTCTGAAGTAATTAAAAAAAGGAACAAATGACCTCAGCTATACTGTACCCCAGTTTAATGTCAGTTGCAAGTGTGCAGACTACAGAGAGGCTAGTAGTTTTACCCTGGTTTATAACATTCCTCGCTTGAAGCCATTTTTCTCACTGTAACTGAAATGGCAAAATACTATTTTGAGGAACAATTCCACTAAGCCCGTTTCTGCCTTTCAGCCCATTTTGTCTGAGCCGGAATCCTCTTGTAAGCTTTTCTTGCCTTCCCTTCCCTTTGAAAAGACTACACTGATTCACACAATCAGTCTTCTGCTACCGATCCCTTGTATCCGGAAACACCAGAACACTGCTACGCACCACATTTTACTGGAATTATACCTCATAGCATGGCCTGTTGGTTTAAATCGCACAATAATTGCACAGAGACAAGTGCCGAGACCTCGAACACGTCATTTGTTGCCGACAAATAATCCCTGTATAAGTCACGCTTACACAATACAGCAACCTGGAACAGTTCTCACTGCTGTTTTAGTACAAAAGTATCGTGTGTATGTGTGTGTGCATGCATGCAAGAGAGAAGAGATCAGTTTCTAGTACTTGCCAGTATTCAGAAGAGCTGCATTGTCTGATGGGTAAAAGCAGCGGGTGGTCGTGTGCCGATGACGCAATGCCAACAGGAGACTGACCCCGCTACACAAGGGCAGGGGCGGCCAGTCTACTCAACTCACCGTGACAGCTACTCTGTCATTCTTCCCCGCTTCTCCCAAGAACACTGGTGCCAGTTAATGCTCAACAAGCACTTGTCAGGCTATGGCAAACGGTCCTCCTGCTCATCGCTGGTGCAAGTTCATTGTTATCAGGGAGCTTACACACACAGAGAGAAGCCGTTGTTATCCAATTCAATGGATCCTTTAGTTACTCACTTTGCATCATCCTCGTCAATGCCGCAGCCAGGTTATGCTAATATGCCTCACAGTTTCTTCCCTGCACCAAACCCCTGATCCATCTGAGTGCTTTCCTTGCCCAAGATGTAAAATCTCACATCGGATCTAATGCCAACCTACAGGATCTTCTTCAAGCACAATGATGTGTGAATAGAAGTGGGTTTGGAGTGGGGTTATTTTCTGCAGTGCTGAGGATATGAACACTGTAGTTGCATTGAATAAATAGTTTAACACAGGGTATCCAGCAAAGGTGCTGGGTAAGAGAACGTTTTATGCACCATTCTTCTTTGAGATTTACCAGGGCTGTAATCAACAAGTACAGCCCAGTTACAAATATCCCTCTGCACAGTGTTACCAGATACTGTTTCACACACACACACACACACACACACACACACACACACACACACACACACTTTTTCACAATTTCAAAATACTTAACCATACTGTAAACCAGCAGCACTGAATACCAAGGTGAATCATATGACGAACAAAACTAAAGGTAACAATAGAGGGAGGGACCTATAACCTGTAAGTGTATAAAAAAAAAAAAATCGTTGTCAAAAACATCTTCCACCAATGTGGCAAGGAGAAATACCATACTTTTAGTCTTTCTGGACAGTGTTCTGCAGTGTAATGGTTCTTGCCTCGTAAAACGCAAAAATACATCCCAGATTAAGCAGTGACTATAGTAACAGTGTACCCTGCCATTCCTAGGTTGGGTTACTTAGAGTATTCAAGTGTGATAACTTAAGTCATCCAATGTTCATCCAAATTTAATAAATAATAAAACTTTGAAAAACTTCACGAGTGGACTGACCTCAATAAACAACTGCAAGTTTTACATGGTGTGAACTGTACTATTCATTCACCAAACGGCACAGTCAAGGTTAAATCAAAAACGCTCGTGTTGACCAGAGACTAAGATACACAGTAGTCCCCGGGACAAGGGATTGAGAACTGATTCTGCAGAAGACCCGCAGCTTGTAGAGATGGGGAAAAATTAAACACCTATATTACATCCCATTACACAGAAATGCCTCTCAGGCTCAACAGCATTTTTTTGTGAGACAAAAACCATAACCACTCACTCACTCACTATTGACAAACTCGTCACCTAAGGCAGGGTCGCAGTAGTCTGGAGCCTATCCTGAAAAGCCAGGGTGTTAGGCTAGGTAGAGTAGAGCCTGGGCAGGATACCAGTCCACCAGAGAAAACCATCATTTTCCTTGGTTTCACCCACCCCCTCCCTGTCCTCGCTCCATGGCAATTCTGCCGACACTTGCGATTAAGGTACAGGGCCTGCGGTGCTCTGACAGCCTGCAGGGCAGGGCTGTGACACTCCTGCAGTAGTTGCAGGACACGCTGCTCTCACTCCTCATCCTAAGCACAGGGGGCAACATTCGCTATGACTTGCTGGCTTCCGGTCCTCTGGCAAGCAGCCCCCTCCTTCCCCACACCGAGACCCTCTGGACTTCGGCTCGTCCATTCACTAGAAGCGTCTAAGCAGAAACATGCAGCACAGCGCATTTACTTCTGCATCTTGGGAATGGAAAAACTCCAATGAGCTCTGACCGAACCCCCTTTGCGAAGCCCAGAACAGCAGCGACAGCAAGCGGAAGTAATCGAACTGGAGGATATCGATTACCGTGCCAATGATCGACTTTGACTCTGCAGGATGTGAGCTCCTCCAATACCAGAGCGCTCCTTGACCGCATTTCTGCCGAGCATTAGCGCTTGCTTAACCCAGAAGGAATCTCAATAGCTCAAACAGCAATAAAACACCGCGGTATTTTGTACCTCGGCCCCAGCCTGCTAGGTTTCTTCCAAATGCTGATTCACTTCGTATCATTACTTGTGACGTGTGTCAGAAACAGGAAGGCAGAAATACCAAAGATCTATTTTGGTCACATTTCATGCATTTATGTGGTTGCTGGAGCTTCAGAATTACATGCACGCACACACACACACGTCTTTGGACTATCACTTTTAAGCAATAATTTCTTAACCGAAGTCTTTAAACACTAAAAAAAAATCTCCAGCTTTTTGTCTGTACAGATATCTTCGCAATCTCGATTTTTCTGGCCATTAATTAAACACCGAATCTTACGCCACAACTTCAGCTGCAAATTCATTTGTACGTACTCCACTAAAAACACTACAAAACCTATCCCTTCCTGAGCCTATTATTATTTTAGTTAGGGGATTATTTTTAAAATATACAGACAAAAAAAAAAAAAAGTTTTGCACCTCAACACTGTAATACACATGGCATGCTGTTTTAAATGATATATTTTATAAGTCACTCAAATAATATAACCTGAGTTTATACACATTATGAGTGTGTGTATGTTTACATTTATATATAAATACATAAATATGAAAACATTATTATATATAATTAACATATATATATATATATATATATGTATGTTTTTCTGCTTATTTTGTGATCTCACTCTTCCAAATCGTGGTGAAAAAACTCGAATCGCTTCCATCCATCGTCGGTCTTGATCCAGCTCCATCCCGGAGACCTCCAGTCCTGGCCCAGAAAAGGCATCTTCTTTTTCTCACGAGGATCGCTGAACAACAACAGCAGCAAGAAGAAGAAGAAGAACAACAACAACAGGAAGAAGAACAACAAACTGTCAAGTACACAACTACAACTTGGCTGCACGCACGAGTATTACGCGTGGTTACATACAAGAAACAGTTTCACAAAAAAAAAAAGGCCATAACAAAAAATAAATGACAGGTTTCCAGAGGCGTAAACCAAAGCAGATTTTAAATAGATTAAAAAAAACTAAAACTGGCGGAAAAAAAAAAAAACTTGAAAACAGCTTTACGGTTATTTTGCGACACGAAACGAAACGAGACGGACCGTGTAAAAACGCGCAAAACGATCGGCCATTAGCTGGCTAAATCTTCACAGACAGCTGAAAACACAGCAAAAAAACCTAGCAACTCGGTAAACACTGGAACAGCGTTAACAAAGCGAACATTTTTGTCCGTTTTTTGCTACGAAACACTTATAGGGAGTTGAAGGAGTCCGTCCGTTCTCTTACCGAAGCTCTTCCTTTGTTGTAGTCTGAAATTCACCGATATTGACGGAAGTAAACAGTTCCCTCACCCGCGGTGCGAGCCGCCTATTCCAGCGCTCTGATTGGACACATTGTTTATATTTACCGTGTTGCTACCCGTGCTCTGATTGTGGATTGGTCAAGAGACCTGTCAATCACTCGGCATTTTATCCTCACTGTTTTGTTGAGGGTATCTGGCTACACGTGACTTAGAGCCCCGCACACGTCCACGTGTTTTGGTTTTGATGTGGGGGGTGGGCACGTATTGAGCTGTTACTGTCGCCGTGTAAGAACGTGCATTATTCACAAATACATTGAAATGCACGGTAATTTTCTTCGGATATTCTATTAACGTAGATTACAACAGAACACAGTGTTTCATTATATCAGCGGCCATTGCTATAAATCGATCATTTTTGTCCATGCCATGGTTTTCGAACACAGCCACAGCCCCTTCCAAACGAGTCAGGAAACCATTCATAATATTGTGCTGTCAAACAAAACATTGAGGAACACTAGTGATTCGCAAACGTCGACACTATATCCAACTTTTTTAACGGGATTTTATATACTGTGCATAACAGAGCATCATTTTCGTATTTAACTGGCTATGGACTGCAGTCTGCTGTCAGCAATCCATATATAAATACAAAAATGATGAATCATGATCATGAATCATGAATCATGACATTCGATTGTATTAGAATTTAAATACGATAGTCTTAACTGCTCATAATGTTTATATACGAGCGATTATAGCCTAGGTCCGATTATCTCTCTTTTGTTTTGGTGAAGTCTGTGTCTATGTATACTGTAAATATACTGCAGGTTGTAGTGTGTTACATTTTATACATGTAATGGGGAGAAAAAGTTTACAGTTATCAAGTTTGACAGCGACATCTTGTGTTTCTTGTGACAATGTCACACACGTGTTCCTCACAGCACGAGCTCAGTTTTGTTCGCTGAAATGTCGCTCTTAGGCAAATGGTCATTGAGACGAGTCGTAATCACCAAATAAAAATGTCACCTAAAATGGATTAAAACACCAGAATAAAAGTTATTTTTATGCATGACAATGTGGGTCACAATGGTGAGGAGCCCATCCCAGAAACACAGGGCGCAAGGCTACGCATGGTACACCCTGGACAGGACACCAGTCCATCTCAAGGTAGCCACCCATACTCATTCACTTACAGTTGTTACAAAAATTATTGTAGCTATTTTCATTCATGCAATACCATGTCAGTAACCACTTGTCCAGTGTGGGGTCAGCACGGTTCATAACCTATCCATGGGGACAGT
Organism: Scleropages formosus; assembly: GCF_900964775.1. Lineage (NCBI taxonomy): Eukaryota > Metazoa > Chordata > Actinopteri > Osteoglossiformes > Osteoglossidae > Scleropages > Scleropages formosus. The sequence continues at coordinate 34,387,547 of NC_041806.1, forward strand.
ACACACTGGACCAAGATATTTAGATAATTTGGCTCAAAGATGTTCATGATGCAGCACAGAGTATGGAGGAAAACGAAAACACAAGGTTTGTTTGCCATTTATTAGGACAAGAAGCATGAAGAAATGCCAGAGAACATTAAAGTTATTGAAATCGTAGCTTGAAACTACATTAAACACCATAAAGAAAAACAATAACCTAATCTTCAAAAACACATTATAAGCACATCAAAGAAATTCTCATTAAAGCAGATAGAAATTATATGCTTCAGAAGTAAATCGTAAAAGCCAAACTGCATAAAGCATAATTTGAAATGCGAAAACCAACAGGTTTATACCTGTCTGACAATATAAAACCACAGGACACACACACACACATTTTCAGAACCGCTTGTCCCATACAGGGTCACGGGGGAACCGGAGCCTACCCAGCAACACAGGGCGCAAAGGACATACAACATTTCAAAATTAAAATCAATCAAATGTATCAATCAAATCAATCACCAACACCCCTGAGTGGTATGGTCCAACTGAGAGAGTGATCTTGGTCATTTTGAGGGGTGCCCCTCAACACATGCACCCCAGTGCAGTATTGGTGACTGACCTGGCCACTCTCCTGCACCTTTTTCATCCTCCTGGTCACTCGTAAAAAGTCCTGCCAAATATCCATGTGACCAGGAGTACCCAAGTCTTCTTCTCTTTCTGGGGATATTGGAAAGGTGCTGGATGACAAAGATCTGCCTGCACTGGCCCCATATTATCCGCCCATTATCATAGCCCCTGCCACTGATTGCCTTTTGCTCCCGAGTGACACTTGATGATGGCTGGGTGCAGCAATGAGGGCCAGCACTGCCTCTGAACAGGTGGCCGGTCTCCAGTCACCTCTAGAACCTCATGTCCTTACAGCTCTTGCTGGTGTTTCCCCAGCTCAGACACAGGTGATGAGGGAGGTGGACACTGATAGAACAGGTAGCCTCCAGCTTTACACAAGGTGAAATATGCAGATGGGTAGCACGATAGCAGAACCAGTCCAGCCCTGCAGGGTCATAGCACAGAAAGACCTGGAAACACCTGCACCCGATCCAGATGTGCAGTATGTCCTTCTGATCCTTGTGTCCTGGAAAGACATAGACAAACTTTCCCAGGAAGGCTCCAACGGTAACTGCTATCACAAAGGGGTCAAAAACATGCACAGTCAGGGTCCTCCTGTTGGTCCTTCACGATAGCTAGACAGAGTAGTGGAGCAAGAATGAATAGTCTACACTCAGCCTATATGCCTTCAGACCCCTCCGGTAACACTCCTCGGTCAAGAGAGAGATGTCAAAAGACAATGATCTCCTGAGGAAGAGCACTGGGGGACTACACTGAAATCCTTCCAGTTCCTCCAGTGAAAGTGGATGTTCTTCATTCTTACCGTAGACACCATCCTCCTGTTTCCAAAGGAACTCTTAACGTCTTCAGAAGGGACTCTATGCTGAGCTCTCTGTAATAAAAACACTAAAACTGGACAAGCCACTACAAACCCTGCACCTTAAGCTCATCTGGCTACCCTAACAAAACAAAAACCTTCTAGGAGGCAAAGCTTCCCCCAGTGAAAGTCATCCACAGTCATGTTCTCATTTCCATTCTGCTTCCAGATCAAACCTCTGACATTGCACTGTAATCTTAACCAAAAGGCCAAGAAGCCTGGGAAGATCAGTGGAATTTTGCTCTTTTATTGGAAGCCAGTACCCCCAAGCCATCTTGTCTGGCAGGAGGCTGGTGTTCACCTCATTACTATTGCACATCTTCCCATTTATGTTTGGAAAAACTCAACATGTGGAATCAAACACATAACTATCCAAATTAATGACATATAGTGCAATTCTCAGTTTTTGTTCCGGGGGGAAGGCCAGTGTAGCAGCACTCCAATATAAAAAAATAGATTTCACAAGGTCACTAAGTCTTTTACCTATACTTTTACACGTGCTGTGTAGCATTACTGACAAATTTTGTATCTTAGCTCTTCATTTCATTGGGATTTAAAGCCTTTCTTTACACTAGTGCAAGGGTGTACATGTTATAAAAGCTGTTTTTATGATTTCAATAAATGGCTTAATAGTTAAATGTTTGTGATTTTTAGAGCCATTACCTTGCAATTAAGAATTTGAGTTTGAATCCCACCTCCATCCCACCTCCTGTACTAATAAGTACCCTTGGTCAAGGTACTTACTTTGGATTTCTCTATTAAAAATTACCCAGCTGTATGAATGGGTCAATAATTGTAATTAGTACAACACTGTAAGTCACTTTGGAGAAAATCAGTTACATTAGTTGAATTAGTACCATTAGTTGAATTAGTAATAATAATAATAGCTGTTTTATAATATATATTATTTATTTTAAAAAAATAATTGTCAAAGCTCTTTACAGTAAGAAGGATATACAAAGTACAATAAAAATACAAGATCAGATTTACAATAAATTACAACATTAACACACAAAATTAGTAAACTAATACAAGAAGACATGACAGACAGACAGACATTTGCTGATGCCGCTTGTCCCAAGTGGGGTCGTGGCGAGCCGGAGCCTAACCTGGCAACACAGGGCAAAGGGCTGGAGGGGGAGGGGACACACCCAGGACGGGATGCCAGTCCGTCACAAGGCACCCCAAGCGGGACTTGAAGCCCAGACCCACTAGAGAGCAGGACCTGGCCAAGCCCGCTGCGCCATCGTGCCCCCAGTACAAGAAGAGTATAATGCAAATACACACACACACACTTTCTGAACCACTTGTTCCATACGGGGTCGCAGGGAACTGGAGCCTACCTGGTAACACAGGGCATAAGGCCAGAGGGGGAGGGGACACACCCAGGACGGGACGCCAGTCCGCCGCAAGGCACCCCAAGTGGGACTCGAACCCCAGACCCACCAGAGAGGAGGACCCGGTCCAAACCACTGCGCCACCACACCCCCCATAATGCAAATAATGGTTAAATTATGGGGGGGGGGGGGGGGGGGGGTGAAAGGAAACATGCAAATATGTCACTTGAACACATACGAGTATTAAGTCTTGATTTAAAGATGCCCTGAATTAGAGCCTCCCTGATATTTCTGATATTCCACAGTTTTTGGCTGTAGCAGGAGGAAGCCTGATCATCGACAAAATGGGCCAAGTAAAAAAGCACTAGAGTAGAATGAAAAAAAAAAACCTTTGGCATGTACCTTACAGATTACGTGCATAAATGAGTACCTTACTGCACCCTGACGGAGCGTATACAGTCAAAACATTAACAAATATCTCCAACTACAACACACAAAACTCAAAAGGCAGTGGATGCTGTAGTTTATTAAATCCACACATATTATTTTCAGAGGTCTTTAATAAAAGAAAAACCTTTAGGACAGGGGCATAGATTGAGCATATGGGAACCTCTTATTTAATTTTTTCTGGTTTTGGTGAACTCATCTTAATTACATAAGACTGTAAACTTTTTTGTAGGTAATTTGTGTCACATTTCTTGCTGTATTCACATTTTCTGTATTTTAATCTAGGAGAGGTGAAAATGAGTGTGACTGGGATATTAAATGAACACACAAACATCCAAACATTAAACTTTGTGTACGTTATACTCTCTGCAATGAACCAGGGTTCACAAGGGTTTACCTGCCTCACACCCTATGCTCTGGATCATTGCAGATCTGCATTACGACAAGTGGTTGATGACAATGAATGAATGAATGAGTGAATTAATTAATATTACATTGTGATTTTAACAAAATAGGTCATGTTTACTAGGTTGAATTTGACAGTGTTTACCTGTAAGGCTCCTTCAGTAGAGGAATTGCTGTAATTTTACTATTTCAACATCTCACACATGTTGATGCCAAGAGAAGAGCAGGACAGGACTTGACCAAGGAAAGAAACTGTGGCCTGTAACCAGCAGATTTAAATCACACTGAACTGCTTAACAGACAAACAGTATAAAATGCTTCAGTAAATATTGAACTTAGTTAAGAAACTGCAAATTACACTGTGTGCTAGAAACAAAATTTTCAGCTTAATGTATAATTTTTTCTTTTGTCAAAATGAGCAGTGTGACAAAACAGGAACCCTTGATCTCAAAAAATGTTTGCTTTACGGCATCAAGAAATAAAATATACTAATCTCATTCCATCTAATATTCAAACAGATGTAACATTGTTGCACACCGAGAAGGTAAACCAGCACAACCCCAGTGCTGACACACACAGTACTTAAGCAGCTATATTTCTGTAGCCTCGAGCAAAATGTGGGCTGATATCTGGAATAATCTTTGGAGTCGTTAGACCGGCAGCCCTTGTTGCTGCACTTTGAAATTTGCTAATAAAGTGACACGTTCCACTTGCACGCTAGGTCCCACTAAAGGTTTGAAAGATGCATTTCCAACTGGAATACAGTGTCACACTGCTGTTCTCTGGAAAAACAAGATAACAGGATGCTGCAACTGTAGTAGTTTACATTACTGTAACAATTACACATATGACAAATACAGCAAAATAGTTCTAAATGGTTTCCTAGCAGATTGTTATACAGTAACGTGCAAAAGTTTTGGGCACTTGGGGAAAAAAGCTGTAAAGTGAGAATGCTTCCAAAAATACAGCAATGCTCTTAATTAATAAAGTTCCTACAAAGCTTAGTAACTATCCATCATCAACAACCGCTTGTCCTGAGCGGGGTCACGGCGGGCTTGGCAGAGTCCCGCTCTCTGGCGGGTCTGGGGTTCGAGTCCTGCTTGGGGTGCCTTGCAGTGGACTGGCGTCCTGTCCTGGGTGTGTCCCCTCCCCCTCCAGCCTTGTGCCCTGTGTCGCCAGGTTAGGCTCCAGTTAGCTGTGACCCCGCTTGGGATAAGCAGTTTCAGACTGTGTGTGTGTGTGTGTATATACTTTCGTTAACGACATACAGAATCCATACTGTAACTTTTTGCAAAAGGAATGCTCGGAAATCTTAAAAGATGCTCTTTCCCAATGACCCTAATGCAGAAGACATTAAATAACTGTCTATAACAAATATTTTTGTGAAACATCTCAATGCCTAAGACTTTTGCACAGTACTGTATGTACACAACTTTATCCACTGGAATGAACCAGTGACTCACAATACTACAGGTGTGTCTCTGACAAGTTTAAATGCACGTACACATTTTTTGTCAACCTTGGAAGCCATTCCTCAAAAAGCACTGTCACAAAATATTTGCTGTGAGTTATATGACAATTTATTAGTGCTATAAATTATTGTCAGAGAGTCAGTCAGTAGACCATTGGTCAGCAACATCTTGTAATAACAGACACCTTTAATAAGATTGCGTTTCTAAGTTTTTAGGGAAAATAAGGTCAATAAGAAGTGTGAAATCCACTTCCGGCTTAAAAAACTGGTTAGAAAAATACATTAATAAATTAAAATATATGATGAGCAGTTACATGCAGTACCACAAAATAGAGAAGCAGCTCATTCGGGGAGATGAGGAAAGCAAAGAGAGCTGCGCTTTTTGTTTTTCGCGTGGACTGCGGAGGTAAACTAAGCTAAGCCTAAGGCAACGGCAAGGCAAAGTGAGCGGACCGAGGTTAAACCACCCGACCGTAGTACACAAACACGGAAGGTTTCACTCGAGATCCCGCAACATTTTGCCCGTCTCGCTGGCGTTTCTGCAGCTGTACAGCCATTTAATGACGCGCGCGTTGCGCTCGATCACCGACGTGTTCTGCCGGACGCTCTCGCCGAGCTCCTCCTCGAGCAGCCCGTCGCTACAGTCGCTCCGGCGCGCGAAGCCGTCCTCCGACGTCGACGTGCTCACGCTGCGCAGCCTGTGCTCGAGCTCGTCCGAGCGCGCGGAGAAGTTCTCCTTACCCAGAGCCTCGACCACGTTGCTGTCCAGCCCGCAGTACTTAAAGAAGGTTTCGAACTCAGAGAAGTTTCTGGAGTACCTCGAACTTATATCCGAGTGTGAGCGGATCACCCCTCTCCGGGGTCTGCTCTCGGTTTCTTCTGAGGCCGGCGGCGGCGGCGGGTTCGGGACGCGTTTCCCTGAGCCCAGCAGTGCCGGTGCCAGTGGGTCGCGTTCTGTCCGAGCCGCCGGTCCCGTCTCGCGATCTTTACTACTATAACTGTCCACGCACGTGTTGTCGCTCCGCTTCGGTCCCCGTTGCTTTTCCGCTCCCTCGGGGTCGGGCGGGGGAGCTGCCTTCTCTTTCAGAGAGTTGAGGAAAAGCCTTCGAACCAACTTGCCCTGCGTGTCGCCGGCGTCATTAGCGGCTTCCTTCACGTTCTCGTGTTTATGACGATATATCCGAAGTGAGTCCGGCCGCTGCTTTTTCGAGCTGCTCCTGCGCGCCGCGGGTGACGGATCCCGCCGCCGGGGCTCCGCGTCCTGTCGCGCGCGCGTCCTCAGCCTGCCGCTCGAGCTCCGCGTCGAAGATCCGTTGCTGCTCGCGGACGGAGACCTGGTGGTGGCCGCGGGCTCGCGGCTTCGTTCCGCCACCTGCGGGCTTTTCACGTACTTTGGCTTGCTGGCCGCGAGCCTCTCCACGGCGCTCGGCCGGCTTTCCCGCCCCTTGGCCTCCGCTTCGCGCTCCATGTGTTTGCGAAAATAGCCGGGCCCTTTCTCCAAGATTCTAGTCGTGTCTACACCCGGCTTGTTTGCGTGCATTTTCGCAATCGAAGAGGGCCGCGCTCACCTGAAAATAACCTAAAATGCAGCAACAAAATTAAAAAAAGGCACTGTCTTAACCCTCTGCAGATGAATGCCTATTTTGAGACGCCAGTAGGGACACGTTCTGCGCTGTCCGAGCTCGTCTCACATAAGCGGTATCCAGGAGTCCCTGTACGCACGCCACTCCCCTTACCTGCCCCCAGGTAAAGCTCCTTCAAACCAAGCCCATGAGGCGTACAAAGTACACCAGGTGACATCACTGGCAGTGCAGTGCAGGCGCTATGAAAAGCTGCCGGCAGCTTCCAGCTTTTAAATGCTTGATATTTCCGGTCAGCTCTCCAAATGTTGTAGGAAAATATAAACTAAGTGGATATTACTTAAATATGATTGCTGTTACTTTAAGGTGTGGGCCACAGGTAGGTTAAGTATGTGCCAAAAAGAGTGTAACTGGATAGGTATAATTAGATCACAGCGGGCTTCTGAGGTCACTGCGTATAAGGTGTGGAGTCTGAGGAAAGACATCCTTGGAAGAAACGTTCACTTGGCATTTCAGATCTTTTAAAACAAAAAAATCTTGGAAAATGTGAACCTAACCCCTGAATAAGTCAAGTAATGTCTGTTATGATTAAGCTTTTATTGACTGTGATATAGCAAAAAAAAAAAAAATAAAATCAAGTTACAATGAACTTCCAGTCTCAGTTTTGTCCATAAGTGCCCATCCCAGAATATTTTGATGCTTCATGACTAGTTATGTTTATCTTATGTACTACAGACAGTACAAGATGAACAAGACCTTTTTAATGATTAAACAATATTGAAGATGCATTTCAGCTGGACCTTTAGCTCAAACATGGAATTAGTTTTCTGGCTCTTTTAGCAAGTAAAATTGGACTATTATTGATGAACATAGTAATACGCAAAACAGGTAGTTCGGGCAACATAGCCTGGGATGTGCATTTCGACAAATCCAATCGCATCTGAGTGGGGTTTGCATGTTGTCTCTTTGTTTCTATGGTTTTTCTCCCCAAAAGACGTGTTTCAGATTGATTGGTGACACTAAAATTGCTTCTACATTAGACAACTTGTTGCTGTTAACTTGCTTCTGCTGCCGTTGACAAGTCAAATGTGAAAAAACAATGTATCATTATTTCAGCTACAGAATACTGCAATGGGTGTTCGGTTTCAATTAGGTATGCTTGAAATGAGACTATACAAATGCTATATTTTTATTTAAACATGTTGTACTGAAACATTTTGTAGAAATGTGTACAGAGAAAATAGTTTGGATAACCACTTGTAAAGTGAAGCTGTGTGAACTCTGTACACATGCTTTACCTGTCTTTTTCGGAAAGTTGCCCTCGACGGCATCTATACTCTGCTTTGTCCAAGCTGTCCTGGCAAAGGGATCTTCGTTCCTCAATCCGGTCGATCTGAAGCGAACCAACTTCATGCAGCCATTACCACAATATTAATAACAATAACCTTGTTGTAAGGGGGTGCGGTGGCGCAGTGGGTTGGACCGGGTCCTGCTCTCCAGTGGGTCTAGGGTTCAAGTCCCGCTTGGGATGCCTTGCGACGGTCTGGCGTCCCGTCCTGGGTGTGTCCCCTCCCCCTCCGGCCTTACGCCCTGAGTTGCCGGGTAGGCTCCGGTTCCCCGCAACCCCGTATGGGACAAGCGGTTCTGAAAATGTGTGTGTGTTAAAATGACTGAAAGTAAAAATACATTTTTTTCCACAAAATCCTTTTCAGCACCAGTTGTTGCCTACAAGCATTTGCAGGGATAGTCACGTTGTTATTGATCACTGATTCGGAGGAGCACCAGACGGGAGCGGGAAACACTGCAGTACTTGTTCACTGTTGATAACTGGATTGTTGCAGTCTGCTGTAGAAACCCGTGGAATTGATCGAGTCCCACATCCTTACTCTATTTGGGTGTGTTTTGTTGCCAACAAATGACTGCTTGCAGAAACACAGGCAACGTTTGCTCTCCCACACACAGTTCTGAAAATACTTAACTGTATAAAATACAATGAAAAATACACAAATAAACTGAAAGACATTCGGAAAATGGAAAACTTGAATGCTTGTATCATGAAGACTCAGGTTTCTGATAACGCTGTGTGTAAGCTGAAGAGAAATTCAAGGATACGACACTAATGAGTACTGGGCTGCAGCTGGAGATCCTTCATGATTTTGATGGGCTCATCGGGAATAAATTTCTGTTTCAGGGTTACAACAGTTGCCTGCCCGGAATCTATTACAAGGGTTACTTGTCAAATCTGAGTCAACACCAGCTTTCAAAGTGTTAATGCTGACCTTTAGAGTGTCTTCAAAGAGGTTATTTTTGTTGTCACCCTTCCTCCTATAAACACCAGATGACTTGCTTTCGAGGGTTTCTTTTCCAGATAGACATTTGGGGAATTGCAAGCTGCTTTCTACTTGACACATGACACTTTGCAACACATTTTATTCTGCTTTCGTCCAGCAGGTAGGGAATATAGCTTTTTTAGTTGTAACACTTTGCAAAAAAAACACTTCCAACCAGTAAACAATAAGAGGCAGTGAAAGTAAATAAATATAAGATTCCACTCTTTACAGGTTGTTTCTAAAATTCTGTGATGGGCTGTATTGCTTTCTTAAATACCAAAATCTGTTAAAGAGAAGTTCCGTCTCATCAACTGATTTGTGAAAATGAGATGCATTTGAAACTTATTTCAGGAGCAAAATACTGTGTTTTAATTTTGTGAGAAAATATACTGTATAGTCACACTAGATGGCAGCAGTTACATAAGCTCTCTTTGAAGACAGCCTAGTAAATAAAGAGCTCCTAGGAATGAGCCAGTAACTCTTAAACATAAACTATTAAAAGCATTCTTCCACATGCTGTTCAAATTGCTATTAGTGCTAGAGTTCCAAACAAACCATAACATGATCACTCATACATTGTGTACAAAATACAGAAAAGTCACTCTGTTAAGGTCAGACATGGTCCTATTAAAAAGATATAAGATATGCACGAATCTGAAATGTTCAATACGTTACATCACTGAAAGGTAATTGAAATTAAATAAATAATACACCGATCAGCCACAACTTTCAAACCACCTGCCTAATTATTGCGTAGGTCCCCCTCGAGTCACCAAAACAACTCTGACCTGTAAAGGTGTGGACTCCACAAGACCTCTGAAGGTATCCTGTGGTATCTGGCACAAAGATTTTAGCAGTAGATCCTTTAAGTCCTGTAAGCTGTGAGGTGGGACTCCATCGATCAGACTTGTTTTTCCAGCATATCCCACAAATGCTTGATTGGATTGAGATCTGGGGAATTTGGAGGGCAAGTCAACACCTTGAACTCTTTGTCATGTTCCTCAAACCATTCCTGAACAATTTTTGCAGTGTGGCAGGGTGCATTACCCTGCCGAAAGAGGCCACTGCCATCAGGGAATACCATTGCCATGAAGGGGTGTATGTGGTCTGCAACAATCTCTTAGGTAGGTGCCATGTGTCAGAATAACACCCACATGAATGCCAGGACCCAAGGTTTCCCAGCAGAACATTTCCGGGAGCATCACACTGCCTTCCACCAGCTTGCCTTCTTCCCATAGTGCATCTGCTGCCATCTCTTCCCCAGGTAAACGATGCACACGCACCCGGCCACACACATGATCTAAAAGAAAACGTGATTCATCAGACCAGGCCACCTTCTTCCATTGCTCCATGGTCCAGTTCTGACGCTCTCTCACCCATTGTAGGCACTTTTGGCAGTAGATGTGTCAGCATGGGCACTCTGACCAGTCTGCGGCTATGCAGCCCCATACACAGCAAGCTACGATGCGCCGTGTGTTCTGACACCTTTCTATCATGCCCAGCATTAAGGTTTTCAGCAATTTGTGCTACAGTAGCTCCTCTGTGGGATCGGACCAGAGGGGCTAGCCTTCGCTCCCCACACGCATCAATGAGCCTTGGATGCCCATGACCCTGTTGCCAGTCCACCTGTTGTCCTTCCTTGGACCACTTTTGGTAGGTACTAACCACTGCATACCAGGAACACCCCACAAGAGTTTTCATTTTGGAGATGCTCTGACCCAGTCGTCTAACCATCACAATTTGGTCCTTGTCAAAGTCGCTCAGATCCTTACACTTGCCCATTTTTCCTGCTTCCAATACATGAAATTGAAGAACTGACTGTTCACTTGCTGCCTAATATATCCCACCCCTTGACAGGTGCCATTGTAACAAAATAATCAATGTTATTCACTTTACTTGTTAGTGGTTTTAATGTTGTGGCTGATCGGTGAATAATATTATAGTAAAAAACTGAAACAAAATATATTTTAATCTTTACAGATCCAAACATTTCTGTCCAAGTGGAATAAATCAAACCTTTTTTTTAAATATATTGCATTTTACACACACCAAGTTGTTTCCGAAAACAAGCAGCTTTTCATATTATTACTCAGTGAGTGTGAAGGATTCAGACGGAGGCTGTGACTCAGGCAGACCAGCCCCACAGGCCATTCTGCACCCTGCATGTCCTTCGATTTGGCTGCTGTCTATGGCACTGTACAGTGCTTCAGTGTGGAAAAAGCTTCTATTTGGGCTGCATCCACACCACGTGTGCCTTGTCTGTGAGGACGGCTTGGAACACGGCCACCAGCAGGGAGAAAACCACCAAAACTTTGATGATTTAGTGCTTTCTGTGCACAGCTCTTTCATTTTAATTTGTACTGCAATCCCAGCAGAAGGCTAAACCCTTCACCACAGCACTGATGAATCTTTGCCCCAGTGTTCCCTCCATGTTTTTGCTAGTTATTAAAAAGAATATTTAAAAAAAAATCCTTTAGTCTGTATTTTCAGTGAATTCTGTTCTGTCTCTGCTTTTTCCAGTGAGTCCCAGGGGCCACCCCACCCTTGGCAGCATGTGAGAATCTGTGGATAGATTTTGGCCAGTTTGCCGCATGAGAGGAGATAAGAGTGGAAAGACTAAAGCTGCAGATGAAAATGCCTCAACCACGTGGATATAACAAATCATTACTTGACACACATTAATGCATTGCATATGCACACATTTTAATGCAAACACAAACAAAAGTCACACACTGAACAAGTTGACAAAGCTGGGCTTTAAACTATGACCCTTCTGGGCCGGGATCACCTAGTCTATGTGTTCACTGGCTACAAATGCGCCTTTTGCTAACTGCTGAACACAAAATTAGTTTCCTGGGACTGAAGACAATTTACCCATTTTGTCTGTACGTGTCAAAGATCATTTTTGAGACCTAATAGGAGGGGTGGTGTTGTATCTCATAGCCATGTAACAGTAAACCCAAAAGTAATACTGCTTATATTCTTTACTACAATTCTGATCACTCAAAATTAAAACTATGAACAAGAGCCTCAATGTCAGGTTTCTAAACAGACGAAATGGGGCAATAAAAGTAATTTTGCAGAAACATACATACAGTAAGTAGAGAATCCAGCAGAGACTGAACACAGAATCTGCAAGAATCGTATTTGCTAGTGTTTTTAATGATTTGAGCCACCTATTAATTTGGATGAGTTACAGACTTGCAAGGCTTGAGCCTGGTTATGGTCATCATTATAATTTTTTGTTTATTTGAGCAAAATGGAGGTTTTGCCACAGTAATTCAGATTAATCTCCTTACTTATAGATACAGCATGGCTGTAACAAGTAAGCCTTAGGTTGGAAGTGTGTGTCTGCATAAACTTCTGTACCTGATGCTCCATGTGACTGCTGACATGGCTGCAAGTGCTACGGCGATTTATAAAGAGCTTCAACAGGGAGGAGCTCTGAGACCACACAGGGAAGTTCCCCATACCCATTATTGAGAATCAAAGTTGCCCGTTCGGTTTGTAATTATTGCATTCAATGCATTGATTAAATAAACTGAAGTTGTAACAAGATGGATTGCAGGTCCAAGTCTTAGGATTAATGCTGCTCCTGTGTCCTGTGTGGAAAATATCTGCAGCTTCAGTCCAGGTAGTATGAAGAAAATGACAAAAAAATTCAGGTTCTAGAAATCAAATTCATCAGAACGGATGCTTGATGTTAACAAAATGTCTCACGCTTCATAGATTTCTTCTGTAAATCATTATACTCTAATTAATAAGATTAAAAGCAAGGACACATCCAAAATTCCAAATGACTTTTTGTCTGGCTGTTTTTAAGTTCCCCACCCTTTTCCATCTTTCAACACCTTTAAAAACTTCTTACATCTCCAAAAACATCTAAACAAATATTTTCCTTCAAAATGGGATCAGTTAAATTAAACATCAGAAAGGGAAAATGAGAGAGTGTGACGCCCAAATTTTTTGTTTGTTTGCTTGATCTTTTTAATTTTCAAACTGACCCATGATATGAAACTGAGTCAAGCTGAAAGATGTGCATATTTGAAAATCGACTGTTCTATATTAATGATGACAATTGGTCTGAACAAGAATGTACCCCTTTGTATACCAGAAACCACACTATGATGCAGTCAAGTTTTTTCCAAACAGCAGAAATGATCTTTTCCCCTCAGCATTTGTGAGATCTAAGCTTTTTTCTTCCACTTTTTCAGTGATGTTTGCAACTATCATTAGCAGAAGACAGGGCCCTGGTTACTTAATTCTTCTGTTCTTCCCTGCCAGCACAAGTGTTCAGTACACCTCTTGCTTTGGGGAGATTATCTGGCCATCATGTGCTGTGTGATTAGATTTTTGAGATGATTTTAAAAATTACTGCACAGTTGAAATCACTGACACTGATTCATGTTCTTCATGTTTTATTGCTTAGATTGTGCTTTTTATTGCATGGTCACAGCTTCAAGCTATGTCTGCTTTGACTGAAAACAAAAAAATTGTTTCAGATTAATCAAAATATGGGCTATAGTTTCAAATGCACGGTTGCATAGCGAGTAACTGGTGTCTAACAGCATGTGGGCGGTGAGAGAGGACATGGGTTCAGTCTTTGCTTCCTTGTCTGTGTGGTTTGTGTGTTTTCCAAGTGTTTGTATGGTTTTCCTCTGGGTGCTCATGTTTCCTCCCACCATCCAAATTCATGTGTTGTTAAATGAATAAATATAAACATTTATTATGTTGTATGATGAATCTTCTTTACAAGGGCATATTTTTTTAGCCATGGATCATTATATTATGACTACACTGCAGTGGTCTTACTTCAATTTTAGTTTCTAAACATTCTTCATGTTGTGCACTGTGGTTCATGTGTCTTGCAAGCTTTTGCTTAGAGCAGCTCTTCCTTAGTTTTTGCTGCTTTGTGGGGAAAGTCCAGAGTATTCTGTCTATTCTATCCCTGTCATGAAGCTTGTACAGTTCTGACACAGTGATTACGTGTAGCTTGGCTGCCCCGCGTGGCATCCTGAGTACATTCTTTTCGCCTACGGTGACGATGAGATGGTGTTCTTCCACATATGCAGCGTGAGAACACTGGTGATCTTCAGGTATTTCATTGTCAGTGTCTTTTGGTTCGACACTGTGAGGAAGTTGCTTTTGGGATGATCCCGATGACGAGAGGCTATCTAGCGAGAATCTCTCTGTGATCCAGATGCCTAGTGTATTGCGTAAGGAATGTACTTTTGCATTTTCAAAGTCGTCGCATAACACACGTGAAAATTGATTATCCATCAGTATAGAATAATGCTGTCCCTTTTGTTGTTCCATACAATACAAAGATCTGTCATCATAAACTTAAATAGTATGGGTAATGCTTTTTAAGTTTGCTTACAAATTTAGCTGACACTTTCTTCAAAGCAATTTATAATATTAATCTACCTACAATTATTTATACAGCTGGATAATGTTACTGGAGTGATTCTAGAGTAAGTATGTTGCTCAGGGGTACTGGCAGTACTGCTAAAGCTTGGTGTGCAGTATGTAACTCCTGGGCTGAAGGTGAGTCCCACTCTAGCCCTGATTCGAACAAACCAGTCTCTGCAAAAAAATAATATTAATGAATAATAGAGTTGTTTAGATCATAAAATTAATTGTTTAAACACATTTTCAGTAACAGAAAAATGATAAAAGAGGACAAATTATTCCCTAGGGATCAAGAGAAGTTGTAAACCAAAAGCAATTTGTAATCGCATGATAGTCACAAGGTTGTCACATGGAACAGGCTGCAGCAAGCAAGAGAAAGAAACTTAAATAAAACCTTTGGTTTGAAACATTTAACTTGTTAACAATGGAATGAAATAGATCAAATAAATTTGTATAATTCTGGCATTTCTAATATCCATAGGCTGTCATTCTGTTTTAGTTACTGTTTTAGTTACTGACCCTTTTTCTGATACTGCTCTTCCAATATCCTTCATATCTGCAGTAATATTCTGCATTAATAATGTCATGAAACTTTACTGCCATCTACATTGATTTTAACAATCTGTGCTGATTTTATAAAACGATTAAAAAAAACATTTCCATAAAACACTTTGCCATTAAAAATGAACTTCTCTGAAAGTTCACTTGAAAATTATAGCCTGTTAGATTGGAAAATGTACAAGCAGGAACATTTTGCGCAATGGACTGCAGATGTATTGGCATTGGGAAAGAAAGGATATTGTGCATTTGTAGCTGAAATTTCAGTCTGTTTCACAGGATGACAAATGAAAACAACCTTTGCCGTCCAAACCTCAGAGTTGATTTTCTTTCAACTTTTTGTTCTTTTATAAATGTATTTATCATTTGTCATTAAACGTTTCTTTTTACTGAGTAAAACTGATCCCTGCAGTTAGTATATGATCAATACCTCATCAAAAATTATTTGGTCATGATTTTCAAAAAATAATTGAATAAATACTTTCACCAGTTGATTAATGGCAGCAAAGAATACATACAGATGGTTTTAAAAAATACAGCATTAGGATTCTCTGACAGAGCCATTTCTTTCAAAGACGAAACCGGGCAAAATAAGCATCAAGTCTGGCCTTTTTTACATTATAGATTGCACTTTGAGAGGATAGTTTTTGACTGGAGGATTCCTTTAACATTTAATTTGCTTCTTTTGGCTTTATTCCTAGCAAATACAATTGAAAAATAAAGAAACACATCACCTCATGTACACCTGTTACTCCCTCGTGCTTTGGATTATACATCCTTTAACATTTTGTATTCTGTCAGTGCAGTTGCATGTGGAGATTGACATTGAAAAGTTCATTTTGGGATATACAGCTGCCACAAACATATGATGAACTTATGAGGCAAGAATTAGAAGCAAAAGAACAACCAATACAATGTATTCAACTGGAATAATTATCCCCATTCATCATTTATAAGACTCTACTAGGGCAACAATAATTATAATTGTTTGAATGCTAAATGAAATGGCACCATCTCAATCTTCCCAGAGCCATGTGATATCAGATGCTTCTAAGCTTAGCTTGTGACTGACCCTCAGTCCCTTCAAGATAATACCTCTTTCCAAGGTTAAAAAACTTATTGAAATAATCAGTGCCAAGTGTTTTCTAAAAAACAAGTCTCTTTGTACATTCCTTTCCCTGAAGGCAAGATCCAAGATGCTTAGGGATTGGCATAGAGCTTCTCAAAAGCATTAGTGCCAAATGAGGGCTTCTAAAAACAGAACACATATGGATTGCAGACATATTTCAAAAATAGCACAGAAAAATCATCAATAAGGGAGTTCCAGAGAAAGAGGTGTCTTGTCAGACATAGATAAAGTGGCCTGATTTCTGCCAGAACTGAAATATGGTTAATAAATAAAATCAATTTACTGGGAGTCTTTCTTCTTAGGAAGACAATAACAGTGCTAAGGAGAAAATGAGATTATATCTCCTTTTTTGGAGTATACCCATCCCAAGCAGTGAACATCACTTGTTCCTCCAGTCCAAAACTGCTCTAGTCCAACAGGTACTACAGATGGTCTTAGCCTCATCGGGAATCTAGTAAAAAACATTCCACAAGGTCTGCTCATCTATTGGAACAGAAGCATGACTGGATTTCAGATGGAGACACACCACTGACTTGAAATGGAAGATATGGAACGTTGGATACACTTAAAAATAGACCAGATGGTTCAAAATAGAGGTGGGTAGAACTGGGTATGACATAATATTGTTGGGTCTGAGATACTCTGCATCTGAAAATTCTAGCGGGATGGCTAGGTCCTGCATTATGGAAGAGAGGGACTAGTAGTAAAGTGGAGACTGTCAAAGTCTTTTATTGTGCTAAGGTTTTCAGCTGCTGGTGCACCATCTTGGACCACAAGATGAAAGAAATCAGCTACTGTTTCCACTCTGTCCAGAGGTGGTAGGGTCCAGATGTAGTGATCAAGCCAGCCACAAACTAGTCAATACATTTTTCTACTTGGAGCTTTGATGACATCATGTGCTT
Organism: Scleropages formosus; assembly: GCF_900964775.1. Lineage (NCBI taxonomy): Eukaryota > Metazoa > Chordata > Actinopteri > Osteoglossiformes > Osteoglossidae > Scleropages > Scleropages formosus. Next base: position 34,404,583 of record NC_041806.1, read on the forward strand.
TGACATCTGCTGGTGAAATTGACATTCTGCTGTGAAGGAAGGAATTTCTGAGTGTGCTACCATCTCTACTGTGGATAATTCTAGTCCATATCATGGAGGTCAAGATAACTGTTTCCTTGAATTGATCCTTTAGCTAATGAGGGCAAAGCTATAACCCACAAGGAATAAAACCCAAAATCAAGTCAGTTTTGGTAGAGCACCACTTTGTTTCAATTGCACTCAAAGATCCAATAGAAGATCCAAAGCTTTTTCACCATTTCCCCTGTGTTTTTGTCAGCTTGCTGAGTCGTATTGGTCTCTCGGACTGTTTTCTTGTCAGTTTCTTTATGTACAAGGTGTGTGTTTCCAGGTGCTAGCATTTCAAACAACTCTTTGGGCTGGACCACTGCACACACACTAGGAGCTGTCCACGGTACTTGCCTGAGAAAAATTTCCCAGGTAGACATAACTGTTTGCACCCTGTGATTAATGTGGTGGCTGGGGGAGGAAATTAAGCCACGTGGTCTTGAGTTATGGAGATGTATGATGGCAATGCTGGATGTTTTTTCTCTGGGGCTTCATGGTGAAGTTGGTTGGACTGGGTCCTTGTGTACAGCCATTGAAATACACGCATAGGGTATAACATCTTGCCCTGTGTATGTTGAATGTAATTCCAATATGGAATAGATATTATATTATACAATATGTTTTAATGGATATTATACAATTAAATATTAAATTCCGGTTTTTAATTTTTTTCAGAGCCACAAAATTCATAGGTTTTTGCTTTTATTGTGTTATTGAAAATCCTTTTTTAACTACCTTAAAATACAAAACATTTAAGAGTGAACATGGCTGATAATCCCCTCTCCATATACTTTATTCATATGGGAGAACATGGATGACTAGATTTGTTTTTTATCATTTGTATCTCTTTGAATAACAAGTGTGTTCCATCTTGTGTCAGCTGCTCTACAAACATCTGAAAGATCTATAATTATGACCTCGGTTCAGTTCACTTCCCTATAGCCTTGTGTATTATCCAAGCTTCCAAGTTGCCTGGAAGAGAATAATACAAAAAGTGTAGACAAATATAAAAGAGCTATAAAAATTTACAGAATGAGGTAATGTACACAGACTTCACACTTGCATTTAAAGTAAACATATCATACTCACTTAATCAAAGAAATGCAATGGAGACAAGACCAATTCTATTTGCAGTGTTTGACTGGATATTTAAAGATCTTTAAAGAGGTTGTAAATGTAGTTTTATCTATTTTACTATTTGACTAAATCTTTGCACAGCTTTTACATATAAAACAGGCAAAGTTTAGGCATCAGGATATCATGTCATATTATTGCGAAAGGAAGTAAAAGTACTCAGATAAAACCCACATGAACTTTGAGAAACTATAAAAACTCCATGGAAAGAGAGATTTGATTGGATTCAGACTGAAAATTTGCAGTTGTGAGGTTTAATCTTCAAGTTCTGGGATGCTCCATTGCTTAACAATTTTTCAATATAGCCCTTCTCTTGTCACTTTTTTTGTAGATTACAAACTTATCCTCAGGCCACAAAGATAAGTGCATTTTTACTACTGCAGAACCATAGTCCTACAGAAACAGCAAACTGTAATCAACCAGTTTATCATTGAAAAATGAACTATGAAAACAATGAGGGAAACAAAAAAAAAAGACAATACTCTAAATTTCAATGGCATTTTTGTTAGAAACAATCATTTTGTTTAAGTCTGAAAGTCTGTAACCCTGAATTCCTGTGGTTTATTTTCTGTAGCTGATAGCCAATGGAGTTATGTTGCAGCAACTGGCTGCATTTAACAACATCATCACAAGAGATGTTTTTCTGGTGATAGAAGTCAAAGACAGTCACGTTTTAAATGGCTCTAATTGACTGTTATTCCTTTATAAGAATAAAGTTACAGAATTGTATTGATTACATAATTACTGACTCCATAACAGCTGATGATGACTTACAGTAAATATCTATCTCACTGTGTGAAGGGTCATTTCCATATTCAGTCCATACAAGACAAATTAACCAAATGGCCTGTGAACATTTATGTGTGGCTTATTTGGCGGCACCGAGATGTTGCATAAACAGAGGGTGAAGCTGGTGTCTCTGCAAGATAACCACAAGACAACCTCATGGATGCAATCTAGTCAGGAGCTGAAAAATGTGACTTAAAAGCTGGAATGTTCAGAAATCCCCCTCCCTTTCTGCCATGGAGATCTACAAACTGTTTTTTTTTTTTAAGTCTGTACTACTACTACTTTGGTAACTGCAAAATGTTAACTTTTTTGGAATTCAGTATAATGATAAAAAATCGTATTTGCAGTGAAAAGTCTACAGAGGTCTACATCATGTAATGAAACCATAAATATACACACACACACTTTCAGAACCGCTTGTCCCATACGGGGTCACGGGGGAACCGGAGCCTACCCGGCAACACAGGGCGTAAGGCCGGAGGGGGAGGGAACACACCCAGGACAGGACGCCAGTCCGTCACAAGGTACCCCAAGCGGGACTCGAACCCCAGACCCACCGGACAGCAGGACCGCACCCCCCATAAATATACATTAACATTATTTCTGTCTCAACATATGTTTTTCTTTGAAAAAGTGATTTTCAAAATATGTATTACTGATGAATTGCATGAGCCTGAAAGATAATGCTTTACTTTCTCCAAGTATGCATAGTTGCATGCTGTTGTTGTGTAACATTCATATTCATATCTGCTTGTTTACAGTCTGTCCTCATTTGTATCTCTGATCACTAGGTATTTCATACTGGCCTGAAGACATACTGTGGATATTATTTTATTAAATTACTGCCAAATAGGAAAAAATCAGGAAGAAATGTTAACATTACAACAGTTTTATTCAGTTATAAGCCCTCTTCTAGAGTACAGTAAACAAGGCAATGCTTCCAGTATTTTTTTACAGTTGTTTACAAGTGTATGTTTTACGGTTGTTTTCAGTTACTTTCCAGCCTTTCAAATGATTATAGTTAATATTTTATTTTTCTGTATTCTGCTATGGTACTACGACATGACTTTACATTTTCAAGGCTGCATATGAAGAACATAATTCTGTAGTTCAAAAAAGACTCATTTGGACAACTGGGTGTCTCTGACCCACTCTCCAAAATAGAGTTAATGAATTCTCACGATACTTGCCTCACTCCCTAATGTACAGTTGTTTCTCATACTGCACTATGTATCTTCTTGCATCATATCTTTCAGCATCATTTTGACACAAAAAATTATAGGATAGCAGAGGTCAATTATAGGTGAGCTCTGAGGCAGGTCTCTAAATGAGGGGGTAGGCAAAGCCTACATACAATGTACAGCGTGTGATCATTATGATAACTGTATGCTGCTAATGTCTTCAGCACTCCTCCAGCAGGATCAAAACTTTAGCTTCTCCATAGCAATGTCATGTCTCACTTTAATCTTGTGTCATTTTGGGCTCATGTCATGTTGATCCAGAAATGAGATGTCGTGATGTCATGCTGCACAATTATAATTTCACGGTTTTCTTTAGCTGTCTGTCACAGTCTGCTGCTGGAAGGTTATGTAGCCTTCTCATTAACACTCTATGTCCCTATGAGCTATTTCCTCTGCAAAATGGACATTTTTTTCAGGACTTCAGGACATATGAAACCAGGAAAAGAGTTAACACAGGGTCCCAGCACTTACTCCATCTCCCCCATCAAGTCACAGTCAGCTGGTGTAATAAACCAGACTTGAACCAGCAATGTCTGGGCTCTAGGACCCGGCTAGATAGTGGGTCTGTATCATAACCAAATGTACAGCAAAGTCATTGAGGGATACCAGTGCAAATATGGGTCTTGTAAAGATATTTTCCTTTGACTGTATTGTCTTTGGGGTGCGGTGGCGCAGCCGGCTTGGCCGGGTCCTGCTCTCTGGTGGGTCGGGGGTTCATGTCCCACTTGGGGTGCCTTGCAACGGACTGGCGTCCCGTCCTGAATGTGTCCCCTCCCCCTGCAGCCTTATGCCCTGTGTTGCCAGATTAGGCTCTGGCTCGCTGCGACCCTGCTTGGGACGAGCGGCTTCAGTCAGTGTGTATGTGATTATGTGGTGTCTACCTGCTCGTTCGTGTAAGCAAACTCTAATCTGCAAGACGAGTATTATTTTAATATATTGACAAACTATCATTTTCAAGGTTATTGTCCTTCTCTATTCTAATTTGTTAATTTCAGTGATATCTTATTAGATCTTATTGTTTGCACAGTTGAGCTGTTTTATTTATTTTGATACTGCCTCAGCATAATATTCAAGTATTCACCATTTTGCGCTCAGGGAGACTTGATCATGTGAATCTGGGTTAGGGAGCACATTATAATGTGTGTAGATTTTATGAAACATTTGGTTCAGATTTTTCTTATTTTCTTAGGACGAGATGAGCTGTTTTTTATTGCACAATACCTCTCAAGTTGTGTGATACTGTGTTTATACTGTGCAAAACATCCTGATAAGCCTATGAAAGTTTGCAATAAAAACACACGTTACCGTGCGTAATGCTTTTTACTGACTGCCATAGGCAAACACACATGGGTCTCTGGGCAATTTTTGAAGGATGTTTTGCTATGTTGTTGTCAAAGGGAACCTCATATCAGATGCTCCCACTTAAATAAGTCTCTTGTGTCAGAATCAAAACAGTTCACAAGAACAAATCCTTGGCATGTCATATGTGAAATCGAGATATGACATCACTTGGTAAAAATGTTCTGTCTCAACAGTCTTGCTTGGGTTATTTGTAAGGAGCTGGATCAATCTGAGGGATGTGAACTATGTCTTTAGAATACTCAATGAGTGCCACTTTCATATACTGTATGATTCAACAAAAATTACTGTTCACCTCTGATTTTCGAGTGTATTATTCTATCCATCCATCCATCCATCTTCCTCCGCTTATCTGGGGCCGGGTCGCGGGGGCAGCAGTCCGAGCAGAGTCCTCCAGACTTCCCTCTCCCCGCACACCTCCTCCAGTTCCTCTGGGGGAACCCCAAGGCGTTCCCAGGCCAGCCGGGAGACATAGTCTCTCCAACGTGTCCTGGGTCTGCCCCGAGGCCTCCTCCCAGTGGGACAAGCCCGGAACACCTCCCCAGGGAGGTGTCCAGGAGGCATCCGGAACAGATGCCCGAGCCACCTCAACTGGCTCCTCTCGATGCGGAGGAGCAGCGGCTCTACTCCGAGCTCCTCCCGGGTGACTGAGCTCCTCATCCTATCCCTAAGGGTGCGCCCAGCCACTCTGCGGAGGAAACTCATTTCTGCCGCTTGTATTCGCGATCTCATTCTTTCGGTCATGATCCAGAGTTCATGACCATAGGTGAGGGTAGGAACGTAGATCGACCGGTAAATTGAGAGCTTCGCCTTACGACTCAGCTCCCTCTTCACCACAACAGACCGATACAATGACCGCATTACTGCGGACGCCGCACCGATCCGTCTGTCAACCTGCCGCTCCATTTTTCCCTCACTCGTGAACAAGACCCCGAGATACTTAAACTCCTCCACTTGAGGGAGCAACTCCCCCCTAACCCGGAGGGGGCAATCCACCTTTTTCCGACTGAGAACCATGGCCTCGGATTTGGAGGTGCTGATTCTCATCCCCGCCGCTTCGCACTCGGCTGCAAACCTCCCCAGTGCACGCTGCAAGTCTTGACTTGATGAAGCCAACAGGACCACATCATCTGCAAAAAGCAGAGACGAGATCTCGCGGCAACCAAAACAGACACCCTCCGTTCCCTGGCTGCGCCTAGAAATTCTGTCCATGAAGATAATGAACAGAATCGGTGACAAAGGGCAGCCCTGGCGGAGTCCAACATGCACCGGGAACAGGTCTGACTTACTGCCGGCAATGCGAACCAAGCTCCTGCTCCGGTCATACAGGGAACGAACAGCCCGTAGCAAGGAGCCCCGAACCCCATAATCCCGAAGTACCCCCCATAGGATGCCACGAGGGACACGGTCGAATGCCTTCTCCAGGTCCACAAAACACATATGGACTGGTTGGGCAAACTCCCACGAACCCTCCAGCACCCTAGTGAGGGTATAGAGCTGGTCCAGTGTTCCACGGCCAGGGCGAAAACCGCATTGCTCCTCCTGAATCCGAGGTTCGACCATCGGTCGGATTCTCCTTTCCAGTACCCTGGCATAGACTTTCCCAGGGAGGCTAAGGAGTGTGATCCCCCTGTAGTTGGAACACAATCTCCGGTCCCACTTCTTAAAAAGAGGGACCACCACCCCGGTCTGCCAGTCCAGAGGCACCGTTCCCGAACTCCACGCGATGCTGCAGAGGCGTGTCAGCCAAGACAGCCCCACAACATCCAGAGACTTGAGAAACTCGGGGCGGATCTCATCCACCCCCGGAGCCTTGCCACCGAGGAGTTTTTTGACTACCTCAGCAACTTCAGCCAGGGTAATGGACGAGTCCCCCTCCGAGTCCCCAGCCTCAGCTTCCTCTACGGAAGGCGTGTCGGAGGGATTGAGGAGATCCTCAAAGTACTCCTTCCACCGCCCGAGGACATCCTCAGCTGAGGTCAGCAGCGCACCACTTCCACTGTAAACAGTGTTCATGGAACACCGCTTCCCCCCTCTGAGTCGCCGGACGGTTTGCCAGAATCTCTTTGAGGCCGACCGAAAGTCTTCCTCCATGGCCTCACCGAACTCCTCCCAAGCCCGAGTTTTTGCCGCGACGACTGCCAGAGCCGCGCTCCGTTTGGCCCGTCGGTACCTGTCAGCTGCTTCAGGAGTCCCATGAGCCAGCCAGGCCCGATAGAATTCCTTCTTCAGCTTGACGGCATCCCTTACTTCCGGTGTCCATCACCGTGTTCGGGGATTGCCGCCGCGACAGGCGCCAGAGACCTTATGGCCGCAGCTCCGAACCGCCGCCCCGACAATGGAGGCGCGGAACATAGTCCATTCAGACTCGATGTCCCCCACCTCCCTCGGGACCTGGTTGAAGCTCTGTCGGAGGTGGGAGTTGAAGACCTCTCTGACAGGGGCCTCCGCCAAACGTTCCCAACAGACCCTCACTATGCATTTGGGCCTGCCAGGTCTGTCCAGCTTTTTCCCCCGCCATCGAATCCAACTCACCACCAGGTGGTGATCAGTTGACAGCTCAGCCCCTCTCTTCACCCGAGTGTCCAAGACATATGGCCGAAGGTCAGAAGAAAGGACTACAAAGTCGATCATTGACCTCCGACCTAGGGTGTCCTGGTGCCAAGTGCACTGATGGACACCCTTATGCATGAACATGGTGTTCGTTATGGATAAACCGCGACTAGCACAGAAATCCAATAACAACTCACCGCTCGGGTTCAGATCAGGGAGGCCGTTCCTCCCAATCACGCCCCTCCAGGTATCACTGTCGCTGCCCACGTGGGCGTTAAAGTCCCCCAGTAGAACGACAGAGTCCCCAGTGGGAGCGCTTTCCAGCACGCTCCCCAGGGACTCTAAAAAGGCCGGGTACTCCACACTGCCGCTAGGCGCATAAGCACAAACGACAGTGAGAGACCGTTCCCTGACCTGAAGGCGTAGGGAGACGACCCTCTCATTCACCGGGGTAGACTCCAACACATGGCGGCTGAACTGGGGGGCTATTAATAAGCCCACACCCGCCCGCCGCCTCTCACCTTGGGCAACGCCAGAATAGTGGAGAGTCCACCCTTGATCGAGAAGAGTGGTTCCAGAACCCAAGCTGTGAGTGGAAGTGAGCCCGACTATATCTAGACGGTATCTCTCAACTTCCTGCACCAGCTCAGGCTCCTTCCCCGCCAGTGAGGTGACATTCCAAGTCCCAAAAACCAGAGTTGGCGCCCGAAGTTTGGGTCGGCCGGGCACTCGGCCCCGACCACCGCCCAAATCACAATGCACCGGCCCCTTACGGTTTCTCCGGCAGGTGGTGAGCCCACCGAAGAGCGGCTCCACGTCTTGGCTTCGGGCTGAGCCCGGCCAGGCCCCGTGGGCATAGACCTGGCCACCAGGCGCTCGCATGCGAGCCCCCCCCCCCAGGCCTGGCTCCAGGGTGGGGCCCCGGTGACCCTATACCGGGCGGGGTAAACGAAAGCCTTGATTTTTTCTTCATAAGGGGTTTTTGAACCGCGCTTTGTCTCGTCTGTCATCCAGGACCTGTCTGCCATGGGAGACCCTACCAGGGGCATATAGCCCCAGACAACATAGCTCCTGGACTCATTCAGGCACTCAAACCCCTCCACCACGGTAAGGTGGCGGTTCACGGAGGGGTGTATTATTCTAATAACAAGTATATTTTTGTATTACAAAAAATAATGTTATGAGTGACCATACCTGGCTTGATATTTTCTCTAATTTAGTTTTAGATCTCAGTGAAAAAGATGTTTTTCTGCCGGATTAGTTTTAACATTTACACCCTGTTTTAAGGAATAATAGGCCTTTAAAAAGAGTTAATGACAAAATTAGCTCATCCTAAATCATCTTGATTATGCATAGTACATGGCTGCTTCCTAAACATAGCATTTGCCTCAGCAGATATATAACAACATAACAAATAATTTATTGATTCTTCCACAAGCAGCTACTGACAGTACACTCAGCACCTGTGGTGAGTGACTAGACATATTTCATAATCTTTTATTTTCCAAAGGTGAAGCAATAAATTGTAAATATTAACAATGTCTTGTACCCTTATAAAAGTTTTGGCTGTTGTCCTGTGACTGACCTGGTTCATATTTTTTTTCAAAATCAATTTTGAATGAAATCTTCCTGTTTCAAGAATACGGGAAAAAACCTTATGAAGCATTGCTCTGTAGCGTACAACTACACAGCAAACACACACACAGACTTTCTGAACCGCTTATCCTATACGGGGTCGCAGGGAACCGGAGCCTACCTGGCAACACAGGGCATAGGGCCGGAAGGGGAGGGGACACACCCAGGACGGGATGCCAGTCCATCACAAGGCACCCCAAGCGGGACTCGAACCCCAGACCCACCAGAGAGGAGAACCCAGTCCAACCTACTGCACCACCAACACAGCAAACACTATCAATAAAATAGTCTAGTTAAACTCTTAGAAAAAGAAAAAAAATGACACACACACACACACACACACACACACACACACACACACACACACACACACACACAGTCTGAAACTGCCTGTCCCAAGCACGGTCATGGCGAGCCGGAGCCTAACCCTAACCCAGCAACACAGGGTGCAAGGCTGGAGGGGGAGGGGACACACCCAGGATGGAACGCCAGTCCATCACAGGGCACCCCTACCGGGACTCGAACCCCAGAACTTATGGAATTTAGGGACTAAATTTCACTTTTTTTGACTTCTATCAAAAAGATTAAGAAAATAAATGTCAAGTATAAAATACAATGTTTACACAAAAACATGACTGCATCTTATAAAACACATTTAAGTATCTGTGGACAGAACTTTAAATGACAAAAATAATTAATAGGTGGATTTTTTTATTAGGCCCTCAGCAAAAACACGAAGAGATGCCTGTTGTCACACTTCTTCTGCTCTATTTCTGAGATGTACCTTTTGTGTGGTCTTTGGAGAAGGCTCCTTCTGGCTGTGCAATTTTTCATGGTACAGCAAAAATAACCAGAGTCCCAGATGAGCTCCTGCTAATCACTACATTCACAATCTACCAATTGCTCGGGGTCTCATGACGGGAAGTTTAAAACATTCCCTTCAATCTTCATTTCCTAGTTGTCCCGTGGCATTGACAGAATAGAAAATTTATCATTAAACCTGCAGATAGTTAATTCAATGGCAACACCTCATAAACAACAACACAAGGAGCAAAGTGACTGATTTGGACTGATTTCTCATACTCTTTCAAAAAGCCAAGATGGATCGTGAAAAGATAAAGCTCTCCGCACAATATTTACTACTTATTGACAACCGTCATGCTAAATGGCACATTTTATTGTTGTCTACATTTGCTTTCATGTTTAAGAAGATCAGTTTTAAAAGGAATATCACTGCTATCCTAGAATGTAGTTAAGATAGGACAATGTAAGATCTGTTAAAAGACATATGATTACTTGAGGACATCAACTCACGGACAAAGAAATGCAGAAGAAAAACAAGGTGAATGCAAATGTAATAATGCCTGTACATAATAATTTCAAATATAAATATATTCATCTATAAATACTGACAATCAAAAGCTGGAAAGTTTGTGACTTCACATACACAGTTTGAAGCCACATGTCCTGAGCAGGGTCATGGCTAGCTGGGGCCTGGCCCAGTGGTGCAGGGCTGGGGACACACCCAGGGTGGGATACAACTCTGTTGGAGGGCACCCCAGGTGGGACTCAAACCCCAGACCCACTGGAGAGCAGGCCCTGGCCAAACCCGCTGCACCACCGCATCCCCCTTCAGAAGTACCCAAGAATACATTTTTGTCATTACTACTGTACTAATAATTGCTATTTACGCAGGTTTAGAAATTTTATTAGGGCATAATCAGTACATGAAGAAATTAAACAGTGTAAATGCAAATGTTCGCAACAGTCCAATTATTTCAAAATTAATGAAACCCAAAGATAATGATTGTTTAGTGATGCGACCTTCGTACTGAAACAGAAAGTCAACATCTGTGCCAATTAATACCCAATCTTATTTTTAAAATGTATGTGCCCTATATTAACCAAGGGATTCAGTGACATCACCAGACACTGGAAACTGAATATGCTGATAGCAAAGGTAGTCACAGCAGAAGTGAGTGTATGCGATCAAAGTTGTCTAGACAGACAGGGTTTAGGATGTAATTAGCCGATAATTAACGCGTGATTTTTGCATCGCCCCATGAGGATATGATATCATTCTTCAAAATTGGAGGATGAAAGCAAAGGTAACAAAGCTAAAGCTACACAAAGTTACAGTTGATAAAAATAAGTTATTTGTCAATACAGGTTAGGAATATTAATCCTTAAGCACATTTGATCTCTGCGGGCTAGTAACGAAATGCGAGCATATGATAAAGACATTATTTATAAAGACAGCTGTCAGCTACATGATATATCGAAGTGTGTTTATCTACTCTTGTCAGTTGGGGTATTGAAGGAGGGGCAGTTGCACAGCCAGCAGTGCTGGTGTCACTCAACTTTTCAGCTGTCTCTTCAGTCGTAACTCACTATGAAAATTGCATGTTCTCCCAATTTTACTGTGGGTTCCCACCCACTGTCCAAAGACACATGCCATACGTGGACAGGAGACTCTAGATTGCATTGGCGTGGCAGTAAATCATTTTGTGTGAATGCCCTGTAATGGGCCACTGTGCATCATAAAAGTACAGTGTATAGATCAATCAAAGGTTATTTATTCAAGTATAACTTCTCACCACTTATTAATCGGGTAGCACGGTGGCACAGCGAGTAGTGCTGCTGTCTTACAGCACCTGGGTGGTGTGAAAGGACATGGGTTCAATCTCTGCTCAGTCTGTGTGGAGTTTATATGTTCTCCCAGTGTGTGTGTGTGGGTTTCCTCTGGGTGCTCTGGTTTCCTGCCACACTCCAAAGACATGTTGTTCAGGTTCACCCATTGAGTGAGAGTGTGTTCCACGTATGTATGAATGACCCAGTGTAAGTAGTGCGTCTAGCAGTGTAAATCACCTTGCTGAATAAGGTGTGTGGGCTGATAACACTATATAAAGTTCACTGGAAGTAGCTTTGAGAAAAGAGTCTGATAAATAAATGTAAATTAATCCAGGTAGTTCAAGTTAAAACAGCACAGCTTTTGCATTGGCGGGACTCTTATACTATTAAATGAACGTTTAGAACAACTAGCTCACACAAATAATTTTTCGCAATGATGTACTTTTCACTGGAAGTGCGTGCTTGACGTTCCTGTGAAATATACTGTACAGTCGCTGGAGTTCAGTTTCAGAACGCCGCTTCGGCCAATTCTCGCGAGGTCACGCTCGAACGCGCCCTCGTGTCATCATGCGCCTGTTCAAAAATCTCCCTGCAGAAACCGGAAGTAGCGTGACAGGGGCCTTCAGTGCTGACTATACGTTGAAAAACTCCAGATTAATACCTGAAAATATAAGAGTACGTCTTAAAAACAATTACAATCAGTTAGATGCTAATTCCGGATGTACTCACATTCTGCACAACAATTATTCGCTCAAAGTGGTTATTAAAGCGTCAAGATTAGGAGTTTTGAATCAGGCATAGCTAAGGGCGTCAATTACAGTCACCGTACTTTTCCCGCAGGACCGGCGGTGCGCAGACATGGCCTCGAGCAGCCGCAAGTCCGTGCTTTTCGTGTGTTTAGGTAAGAGCGCGTAGACACATGGTCGTGTACGTGTGCGACTACGAGTCTGTGTGTTTTTGTATGTGCAAACGAAGGTTGTTTCAAAAGTGTGGGCGACATCATGATCATGATCTTCATCGTAGTTGAGGAAGTGGAAAGCCGGTCATCGCTGTGCCGCTTTCGGTTTCACCACGACGAGCGAAGCCCTTCACATGATGAATTATATCATCATGCTCCTGGTTGCTTCAAAGCACTTTTTTTTTTTTTTTTTTTGTTTTTAGTAACAATTTCCCAAGGTAGAGCGATTACACATGGAGAACTAGGTCCTGTCACACACTCACAGACCGCTTCTTCTTGAACCCCGTCCCGTCCGGGTCCAAAATTCACAAAGCTGTGTTGTCTGAACCCCCAGCTGTGCCAATATGGGCGAGTTACCTTTTAGTTTCTAGTTACTACTGCGTTTTTGTGTCTGGGCACGCCGGCTTTCTCAGACATAATATATTATCCAGAACCCTAAGGCTTAGAAACACGTGTTTTGAAGAAAAAAACTCTTCTTCGTAGCCGTTCGAATTGAGCCGGAGAAGCTGACCAAGCAAGTAGTACTTTTACCGGTATCTGATGCTTTCCTTGTGTTTACTGCATGATCTTTTTTTCGGGATCCTGCTGTACAGCAGTATTTTAGGCCCACAGTAAAGGACGTGATTCGGTCATTCGTGGAGGATTTTTGGAGCGAAAGCCCTTGGCTTGAGGAATGATGAAACGTACCACTTTACATCTGTTCATTTAGGAGATGATGCTTTAGCATATCTTGTTTTTTTGGATCAGTGCTATTTTTCTGGTATGCGTTTTTCCTGTAGCTGCTTACAGAAATGAGATAAATTTACAGATGATGAGTAGCGCGATTTATTTAATTTCAGCTGTCCCTGGAGAGCGACCAGGTCCTGCAGGTAGTGGGGGTGATGATCCCTTGACCATCTTGTAGGCTGTAATCGGTGCCCAGAAAGCAAACAAGTTTCAAAGTTTATTTTCGCCATTGAGCACTAAGTTGTGATTTTGATTCTGAATATTGTTTTTGTGGTGCAATGCAATCCAGCTAGTATTTGGGACGTCCTGCTCAGGAAGGCAAATTGATATTTTTTTTTGAAGCCAACTAACGGCTTCTTGCTGTGTCCCAGCAGGAAAACCGTTGAGTTTCACGCTAGCATTGCCAATATAGAAACCTTTCCTTCTTGTGGAAGGAATACAATAAGGGAAAAAGTGTTTTTTTTTTTTCTTTGATTAATTATATTTCTGCAGTGGGCACAGTTGTCATCGTTAAGTCATGCCTATTTAACAGAGATGTGTTTTTCCTGGTGAATGGCTGAAAGCTGACTTAACATTTGAAGCTGATGAGGTACTAAACGTTCAAAGGTTCGATTGAAGAAAGGTCCAATCGGTTGGTGTCTTGGGTCAAGTCATTTTCATACTAGAGGGGTTTTGTGTAAAATGTGTTACTGATGTTGGCAGCATTAGCTAATTAACACATGGGAGAGAATATTCTACCTCCAGCCCTACTCCCCTCTGGGTTAAGCATGACTGTGGCTTCTTTCTTTGAAATCTAAGATCAGAATCACCTTCAGGGTTTTGAGGTAAGAATGCTTGCTGCAGCCCACTGCAAAACCCTTGGTTGTTTAAATTCCCTTTTGAAGTCAAAATTAGCAAGATTTTAGACATCTTAATTCTCTTTTAAGGTCCAAAGGGGCTTGCCTACAGCACCATCTGACATGTTGCTGTGTAATGACAGAACACAACTGTGTGAAATGTGTGTGGAAATGTTCTCGGGCTGTTACTTGTGGTCTGGGCTGAAATAAAAGGAAAATTCATGTTGCAGTAACATTAAAAATTGCAGATTTGTGTCATGGTCCTATTGACCTATAACCAACAATGAAGAGGGCCTTATGACTATATTACTGTTTATTATTGTTGTGGTTACCTTGTCAATGCTTTTTATCTTAAGTGATTTACGTAGCGTACAGTTTTATAGTTTATTCATTTATAAAGCTATCCTTTTCAGTGAGGTAGTTAAATGTGATGGAAGTTGTTCTCAGGATTTTAAGATGGTTTTCAAATTTGTCTTTAACTATTAGACTTTCTCTTTGCTCTCTTTTAACTGATACCTTCATCGAAAGGTAGCATTCTGGTGGTGGTGATAGATGCTCCAGTCATCTCTTCCGCAGCAGGGATTCCCATAGTTCTTAGCAGCAGCACATCCCTCCTCAAGAGAAAATAGTTTTATTACATTTTCTCCAAACTTTACTTTGATAAATCGTGTAATACTGTGCACATGTTACAACTTGAAAGGAAACATCGGGCAAAAGAGTGCGCAGGAGTCATTCAAGTGCTACAAGGGGCAATGGGAGGCTTTTGAGCTTCTGGTCATCCTTAGGCAGTGATAAAACAATGATATATTTGCATATCATTAACTGCTGCAATGATATAAATGTATGAATGAAGGGTTATGTGAACAACATTTTAATTACTAATATCCATTATCATGTTAACATTGAAGGCACAGGCTTTTTTTTTTAACGTAACTTGCACCTGTGGTGTGATGATAATCAGTTTAGTGCGACCTGAACAAATTCTGATGTTTAGAATATCCCAATGTGTACATGTGCACTGATCGCATTATTTATTTCCCCACAAAAGGGAACATATGCCGATCCCCAATTGCAGAAGCGGTCTTCAGGAAAATGACAACAGAACGTGGTGTTGTAAATGATGTAAGTCTTCCATTATGTTCCATTTTAGACAGTTCCAGAACATCACGCTGTGTTGTTCAGAAACAAGCAGCTGTTTTCTTGCAGAACGATTAGTTGACTGTTTGTGGTGAGTGGTACCTTGCTGGAAAATGACAGCTAATTGTTTATAATTTGAACCTGTATTTTGAGCAACCAGGAGAGTTGTTGTACTTGAAGGTATTATTAATGTTTTTACAAGTTAGTCTAAATGAAAAGGTGTGTGTGTGTGTGTGTGTGTGTGTGTGTGTGAAGCACAGTACAGCATTTTATCTTTGATAAACAATTCTTTGCTTTATAATAACCTAACTTTAAGAGTCGACCTAAGCAGGTGTCAGTTAAAGATAAATAATGAAATGATTGAAGTGAATAAAGTTGAAGGTACATAACACATCCGATAAGATACACTTCTCTTGCTTTTCATTTATTGTAGTCCAACATTGTAATCTTTGTGTGGATTGTGCCGTTCTGTTTTGCCATTGTACTCTAATTTTTAACTTTTATTATAGTGTGAGAATCTTTTTTCAGGTCAATGGATAAAATGTTTTTGTGTGCTTTGGACTTTTTTTCTTCCCTGTCTGCGCATGCGCGCGCACATATGCGTGCAGTGGAGGATAGACAGTGCAGCCACCTCCACGTATGAAATAGGGAACCCACCTGACCACCGAGGACAGGCCTGCATGAGGAAGCATGGGGTGTCCATGCGCCATGTGGCCCGGCAGGTACGCACCATGCCAACACCTTCCCCGCCTTTCCCGCTGTTAGTGGTAGTCTTGTGTTCCTCTGTTGCAGTGGGTAATAGACAGTGGCGCCGTTTCCGACTGGAACACAGGCAGTTCCCCAGATGCCCGTGCTCTGGCCTGCCTCAGGAAACATGACATTGAGACAGACCACAGGGCCCGACAGGTACCTGCACATGTCCTGCCTTTCCCGATCACATCTGTGTCGCTGTGTGTTGAGTGCGATCTCATGAAATTGGTAGCAGGTGTTGGCTCGGACAGCGTGTACATGTGTCGACTGCAAGACTGTGTAGCTCTGAAGTAGATTGCCTCATGTTTAAGATTACTTTGGGGCAGCTTTATAGCACAATGGGAAATTGTGCAATCCATGAAATTATATCTTATATTTAAGGCGGCAACCTTAATCAAATGCCTGACTGTACCTGTCCCAGTCAGTGTCTTTCTGTATAATGTGTTATGTGTGGATATGTGAATACCTTGGATGAGGGTGTTAAGTAAGGCATGTAAATATCCAGTGGTGAGGTAAGAGTCAGGATCAGTATTTTAACGTGCATAGTTGAGTACACGTAGGCAGCAGTGTTAATTCTCATACGTAAAAAGAAACTGATAAGAGACTCGTGGCTTAAAATAATTTAATTATAGCGGTAATAATAAAGAAAGCTTTTTAACAGAAGCTTGTATTTACATTGATGACTTGCTTGCTGTGGGCTATCAACTCAGTATTCAGATAGAAGATAGAGGAAAGGTTTTGTTGACGCTGAATTGAATCTAAGATGTTTGTTCTGTTTGCAGTTGCTATGAGTGATGGCTGCACAGTTGGAATGTTAATAAATGTACAAACATTATTACTCTTTTATTGCCGCAAATAAAACTGGCCAGTTAACAAGCTAATTTTAAAACACTGGCTGCTGTGTGCTGGCAAAACACTCTTTAATGGAGTGTTTTCTGAAGCATGAAGATACAGTTTGGTTGAAGTAGTTTAATGTTATAGTGTCACTGCTATAGTTCTTTCGATTTGTTACCTTTGAGGATTAGTTTTAGTCCTAAAATGTAGTTGATTGCTCTCTGTGCATTCAGTGTTGAATATTCAGTATTTCTTGTGCAACTCTGGAATAAACTTTTTTAAACTTGTGACCAGTGACATTATTCAAAAGAGACAGTCTTTAACAAACTTTGGGGCAAAAAATGTTGGATAAGAATCTTTTTGACCAAGCCGTGAGAATATGATCAGGGTAGTGCTTCAAAGACTTCTTCAAGTTCAGTCCTCCTGTTGAAAGAAAGACCTTCAGTTCTGTTACATCTACGCGAAAAGCCAACTGTGTTACTGGAGCTCATATGTTGCTCATCTTTTACAAATTATTTCCAGCTTCCACAATGTTTTATAGAATCCCAGAGTCCATTGTCTTGAGGTAGGGGGAGGAAAAAAACCGCAATCATGCTGATATTTTATTTAAAGCCAATGTACATCTTAATTCCCTTGGGGAAACTGACATGCTTCCACGGATTGCGAAGGAGGCGCCACAAAGGTAGACATGTAGTACTAAGTCAGCCAGGGCCCAGAAAATTAGCTGCGACAAGCTTCTGATTTCCTGTGTGTGTGTTGGTGGACTGAAAGCCCCGCGCTAAATAGTCCATCGTTTGTGTGAAATGTTTTTGAGGGTGTTGTCTTGAAGCTTTCTTGTTTCACATTGCTAACTGAAGCGCAAGCTTTTGCTTTTAGAAAATGACCAATGCGTCTCTGTGCCGAAAAGTGGCCTCTTCATGCTGCAGTTGCATAACAAGGGCCAGTTGGTAGCGTAGTGGTTACTGTCATGGACTAATATCTGGAAGCTTGGTAGCTCCAGCCTCATTCTCTACTAATGTTGTAGTGCCCGTTCTTAATCACTCTTAAATGTGTCAAATTACTATCACAAACTCATATAGCACTGGAGAACCTGTAGACATTTGAGGAGTATAAATGTTTCCATTATTTTAAAACCTTTTGAGGCTGTATTTTGTGCAACTTTAATCGTATTCAAAACAAATTTTATATGGCAGCACGAAACAGTGATTATCTGATCTAAGAAGGAACATGCAACATCCACATCTGGGGTGGCGCTCTGGATTTAATTTGCAGTTTTTTAAATTTGTGCAAAATCATTTTTTTTTATAAAAGTTTAAATGGTTTAATGTAAACTCATCTATGAACCTGAATAATTCTGTTCCGAGCTATAAGTTTTTACTACACTATCAATGAAAATGACCTTATGGTGTTTGTGGCTGTGTACCGGTTAACATTCCTGTGTTGTGTCCATTATAGATGGATCTCTGTAGCTAAATACCTAGTTAACAAAACCAAACTTGGTTTGAAAAGCGAAAACAGACTTTGTTTTTTCTCCCGTTGAATATTGTAAGAGTGTTTTCAGTTGACAGTGGGTGTTCTGCATGAACCCACAAATACATGAGCACTATTAAACTTGTATGGAAAAGTAGACAGTCATCACAGTGAATTCTGTAACGGTCACTTTTTTTTTAAAAAAAGTTTATATCTACCAAGTATTAGAAATATACAAAACTGAAGTAAAAATATGGGGCTAACTTGGCTGTATACAACGTGTGGTATTATTTTACATTTTCATCAATTTCCTCAAGATACCCCCCCTCAAATAAAATAAACTCTGTTGAAAAGATTATTTTCTGTATCTGAACATGACTGTCATACATTCTTACAATTAGTAAGTCAAGCCACCAGGCGAGGGAATTCTTCCCTTTAATGCAACTTCCATTTACTCTACCAGATCTCTGTATTCCCTGCTTGCAGTAAGGTGTGTGCACGCTCTGGATGCCCGGTAAAGGACCACTCGGCACCCACTATTGACCCCAGTTCCTCGGCTCAGGTCACCCTTAGCGAAATGCTCTCTTCTGGAGAGTCACCCCCCCCCGGCAGCTGTTACAAGAAACCTCTTGTGTTGCAGTGCAGGGTGCAGCGTTTTGCCCTGTCTTTACATTCTTTACATGACGTACTGCCTGGGCTTTGTATACACTTGGTTAAAGTGTGACCCTTTTACACGGTCACACAGCTTTTTTTGCCTTTGTTTTTTGTCAGTGTTTTCAATAAAATAATTCAGTATTAAGTTGGCATTATTAGTACTGTACACTTGATATTTTTTTACAAAAGCCTTTAGTTAGGTGATTTGAACAAATTCACATTTGGCAGATGAACCTTGTGGACTGTTAAAATTCTGGAAACGGTAGAATATATTACTTTCGGGAGGAAAAATTGGGCATTTTAGGCTACCTCTCACCTGCGTGGTGTGATCGGACTCTCAGATGAGGAGCCCAGTAAGTGCGGCAGTGACACGGTTCCACAGCTTTATATCAAACTAAATCTGTGTGTGTGTCAGGGTGCAAGTTGGACGTCTTGAAGTAGATGTCCCTGATTTCCCCGGTCATCTCTCATTTTTTTTTTTTTTTTTTTTTTTTTTTCTCTCTCTCTCTCCTTCTCCTCTTTCTGAAAGCTGTCTTTCTCTTTCTTCATTATTAACCTGCTGTGTACCTGCTTGTTTTGCACTGTAACATGTAGTCTGAAGGGGGAACTAAAGAGAAATTGTCTAAAGTCACTGACCATTCATAATGTAACTGTCCATGTTTAAAGATGACTTATTCATGGATTTCTTAGCATAGGTGTGGGGTTTTTCAGGTTCCCCAAAATCTGAAGTAGATTCTTCTTTTGGTCTCTCCTAGGTGACAAAGGAAGATTTTGCATCCTTCGATCACATTCTTTGCATGGATGAAAGCAATTTAAGGTGTGTATACAAACCTTCTGTTTTTTTTTGTTTTTTTTTTTAACAAGACTTGATGCAGCAAAGATTAAAGAAATAAACAAGTATTGTGAGTTATGAGTTTTTCCACTACTGTAAAGCACAGTTCCCTGCTGAAATCTGTTGATCTAAAGTGAAATTATTGAATGATCTCACTTTTCAAAATAAGGTCCAAGGACATAACTTTGCTACCACGTGCAACATTAAATATAGGAATTTCCCAAAGCTCTAGCCAGCACTGATGAAGAGTGTGTTTTATGTGTTGAAGCAAAACACCCTTCAGATATTATTTAACACAGACACTGACAAAGAAATACAATGGAGTCCATTGCTGTGTTACGAGTAGAATTCCTAAGTGATTGTGATCAAGATGGCTTAATTTCTTTTGTTTATAGGATGGTTTCTACAAGTGCTCCAAAAATAGTTGTTCTTTCATTGGCTTTGCATACAAATTTTATCTTGTTATGGTTAGATTAAGGTTAAAGTCTGAATTCTTAGCAGTAGTCATAATCTCTTCTGAGGCAGAATGCAAAAAATGTTGCGGATCTGAACATTTCTTTGTCATGTGCTCTTATGCACCTTGGCCATAATCAGCTTACAGAGTTCCTTAAATGCTTCATGGTACTCTGGGAGGAAAGTCCCCCACCTGCTGCTGAGTAAAGTCAGTGGAGAATAAGATGAGTACCATTTGTCCAGAATATGTTTTTTGAGCTCCCTACTGTGAGGGCTTTTGTGGAGCATCAAAAGAAGCTTCAATGAGCATATAGGTTTGTGTGTGAAATGAAGCTGTTGGATTTTTTTTTTTTTTTTTCCCCAGAGAGAGCCTTTAATGTGATGTTACATTAATTGTCCATCTGAAACACTGAATGGTATTAAACGGTTTAAAGTCCTTTGAAGAAGTGGCTCAGTGCCTTCATGTAAGGCACCCTCTAGCACATTCTCCTCCTGGGCAGTTTTCCTTAAGAAATGAGTCTTGAGTTTATTGTGCTGCAATAACACTCTTAAATCTATCGCTGACATGCTGTAGATCCATGTCAGCTAAACTTATCTGTGGAATGTCATCATCTCACTCTAATTTTGACTGCACCCTGGGATGGCTAGGTTGGGGTGGCAGTAGATTAGGCAGAAAACATCTCTTTAAACCATCACCCCAGTTTCAAATGAACTTGAACATGTGTTGAGAACATAAAGAAAAATTGTATATTTCATTAGATTACATAGATTATATCCTATCCCACCTATTAGCTGCATCTTATTCCTGGGCTACTAGATACGCAGTGTAAATATGCCTGCTGTAAATGTGCTGTAAAACTCAATACTCTCTCAACACAGAGATCTCAACAGGAAAGCTAATGCGGTGAAGAACCTCAAAGCTAAGATTGAGCTCCTTGGCACCTATGACCCTCAGAAACAGCTGATCATCAAAGATCCATATTATGTAAGTTATATCTGAACTGTTAGGATTCCCCTGTGTCATTTATTTTTTCTAATAGCCTAATTTACTCAGTTTTATGGAAGCATGGTCATATGGGTACAGTATTCTCTCTGAAAAGGTATGACTCAAACCTAGTTACAAGACATGTAAAAAAAAAAAAAAAAAAGAACATTTGCAAACATCTGAGACTACCATAGCATATATGAATGATTGCATGGTATTAGTAATGTGCTGTTATATAGATTAGTATGTTAGAAAAGAGAATTTAGTATGTTTGTTGCAGTACTACATGTTGATAAAATGATGCTTTTTTCCTCTTTATTTTAGGGCAGTGATGAGGACTTTGACATGGTGTACGATCAGTGTCTTAGATGCTGCAAAGCTTTTTTGGACAACCACTCTTGATGCTACTCTTGACCTCCTTCAGTAAATAATCTGAGATAAACATGCTTGAAAATGTCATGCTCTGCTTGTAATTACTCATTGCTTTCCCAAAGGAATGTCAATATTAGTTCAAATGTTGACCATAGTACAGTATCAGTCCATTACAATATTCACTGATGACAATTTTGTTTAAAAATAAACTTGCTTAATTGGATACAGTTTCAGTTCATTGACAGAAGTGTAACTGTGGAAGAAAATAATGAAGATAAAAATTCAATGTAAGCGTGAATTTGAGTGTCCCAATGTGAATGACTACATGTAAGCTGTATGTCACCCTGCTCTGATGCACATGTCTAGCTGTGACTTTGGAGTCATTCTTTAAGTGCAGAAAAAGAGAATCAAGATTTATGTCGTAAAAGCAAATATTCTGGTCAGAATACTTAGCTCTTTGTTGAGTTTGACATTCAGCCTATAAAATGAAACAGCTCTTCATCTGTGGGTTAAGGTCTCGAGCTTTTCTTCATGGTGGTAAGAACGTTTGACGTTTCATTCATTGCATCCTTGTAGTCTTGTTAACAAATTGTATTTCTCTACTTAAAAAATTTAACCTTGTTTCACTGTGCTTACAGCATGCTGTTCAAAGTACACTGAAGTTGTGCAAAATTGGTGATCTGTGAAATACACAAAATTGACAATGCAGTTTTCGAGCACTGGTTGACTAAACTTAAACTAATCCACTTGCAAGAGGACAAATTGTCATTTTACAGGAAGTTTATATGCACTCCATAAGTGCTTCTTAAACATGCTTCTGTAACAGTTTACACTTATTTCCCTCCTTACAGCAGGTAATCAGCACATTTCTTTGGTTAGCTTGAATGTTTTGCTGTTCTAGAACACATTCCAGATGCGTGAAAGGTACAAGAATTTTTCTGAGAGATAATGCACATTTCCCCCATTTACCTTTATATGTGAGTTTATCCAAAAGGTACATTTACAGGTTGTGAAACAGATTAGTTACAATTAACTTTCAGGCTGTAACAACTGGTAACTTTTAAAGGTAATTTTTTGCCATTAAAGACTTACTATTGTGAGCTACATGGTGGTGCAGCAAGTAGTGCTGCTTCCTGACAGCACCTGGGCTGTTTGTGCACGAGATCGAGTCCGGGACAGTCTATGCGGAGTTTGCATGTTCTCCCTGTGTCTATGTGGGTCCCCCCCCCATATTCCGAAGACATGCAGTTCAGGTGGATTGGTGATGCTAAATTTCCTGGTGTGTGTGTGTGTGTGTGTGTGTGTGTGTGTGTGTGTGTGTGTGGCTACCCTGCAATGGACTGGTGTCCCATCTGAGGTGTACACCCTAGCCTTGCACTCTGACGGGACCTCTGTGATCCTGACCAGGACAAGTGGTTAATAAAAACTGATGGATAGTTTACCTTTCTATCCTCTGTGACTACTGAAGTGATATGTTTTTTTTTTTTTGTGTGTGTGTGTGTGTGTGTGTCTAGTTGATGGCCCAAGTGCGTTTGTGAAGCAGTTGTACTGGGCCTGAATCTGGAAAAGTTTCTGTGCTTCAGGGTATTATTTGTATCCGACCTGCTAAAAAGGTGGTAGGGTGGGTTTTTCTGGGAGAACAAAGTCAAGTTGTGCTGAACTCCAATTTGGATTAGCTTCTTGATGTTACAAACCCTAATCCTGATTTGGAAATGTTCTTGGAGCCATCAGAACTGCTGACACATGGCTGGATACCACAGGCACTTTGCTTTTTGCTGGCTGTAGCAAACAGGGAGCTTTTAACTGTTTGCCTTTTAAATCTGGGGACTGTATTTATATTCTATCTATGCAAATATTATTTTAACATAACATTCTAGCAGCAAATTATGCTTGCGTAAATGGAACAAACACAAGTAATTATTGGACAATTCTTCAAATTCTCACTTTTGAATGCCTGCTAGAAGTGGAACCCAAACCCTGCATTTGTTTTTGTTTTTTTTTTTTTTTTACATCCAGGCTTGAATGAGTGGAGTAAAATTTGCTTGTGACAGTAATTTTGCATTTTAGCTTTTCTGGACACACATCGTGCAGCATGACTCAATGCAAAACATTTTTACCAACGTTATCATTTATTTAAATATTTCATTTTAAATATTTTTCTAACACCCAGTTGATATTTTATGCCAAATATTTTAATTTATAATTGAAATATTTCATTTTTTACATTATTTACATATTGCACGGTAGCTGGAATGTTTATACATTTCATGTACAGAGAAACAAATGACAGTAGCTTGAATAGATAAATATACTATATACCACCCAACAGTTTCACAGAAATACCTTTTTCCTTTAACAGAGTGTAAACTAACAAGCACTTAATCTGTTGTCTCTGCTTAACAAGAGCAGAAGAAAGGCAAGAGATTTGTCATGCTATTAACCATTGAGTTATGAGTTTCAGTGCGATACCAAATGTTTTGAATTTTTTTTTTTTTTGGTGGGCTGCAAAAATCTTTTCTTGTATTTGCACAACCATTTTCAAAAATGCAACCCAGAAAGGCATATCAGAGACAGATAAACATGAATGTTTAAAAAAAAAAAAAATCCCTTTTTTGCACAAAAAAAAAATTTAGTTGGCAGCAGGACAAGAACCTCTTAGTTGCTGCTGTACATTTTAAATTTGTACCATCAGTTTTAGTAGCAAGCTACTATTGTCATGATGCAAGGTGGTCATGAGTTATTTGGTAAAAATGAAATCTCTTCTCAGTGACACACAGATTACTGATTGCTTGCGTCTCTTTTGGTCTCAAAGGCACTTTCTCCTGGTTCTTGAGACTTGTCTGGTTTTGTTGAAATCTGAAGGGGGCAGAAAGTAGAGCTTACTGCTTTTTTTTCCAGATCTTGTGTATGTGACAGAACCAGAAAAATGCTGACAGCATAGTCAACCATGGACTAATGATACTGAGATTCCATGCTGGAATGAAAATGCACATCTGATTTATGCCTGTTCTTTTTCACATGTGTCTAATGACAAACATATCTCATGTTCTCCAAATTCTGATGCTTTTCTTATGAAGGAACTCAAAGGGCCAAAAATGGCTCTTGAAAAATTTCAAGAGTACAATTTGCACTGTAAATCACACACACAAAAAAAACAGTTCTTTGCCCTAAACCTTAAGCTCAAAGTAAGCTGGACATTTTTTTTTTTGAAGTTCTCACATGCACCAAATACACATATTGCAAATGTGTATCGTAAAATGTGTGAGATAATGTCTCCGTCTTACCTGCACGCATCAGCCCTCCGTGCACCTTGCGCTCCCAGCTAACCTTGTGAGAAGTCGGGCACATCTTTTGTAGTCTGAAAAGTAAAGGCTCGGTGAGCTGACAGCTGTCCTGGAGGAGCCCCATGTCCATCCAGAGCAACAAGGTCAAAATCTTAATGTGGTTAAGATGCACCCAGAGCAACCCAGTGATACAGAACCTCTGCCTTTCAATGGCTAAAATGCATCTATACATCCCGTATATTCACACATACATATGATACCATAATGCACTGTAATAAGGTACAGTACAGTGTTCCTGTTTGCATTGTTACATCTGTGTAATATGTGCAATCTCAACACTTACAGGCTGGTATCGTGCAGTCTCTCGTATTGTGATATAACCTGTAAACGTGTTTTCTGCACTTTGGACTAAAGTACAGAGGTCCTAGGAGGGAAAGAAAGCAAAACGTTTTTTGTTTTGTGCAGCTCAGTGTCAATCACACCGCCAAAAATGAATTTAAAAAAAAAAAAAAAAAAAAGAAATCCATACCGGAATGTGAAGGATAAGTCGGCATCTTACCTGTCAAATGCTTTAAAAACTTTTCCTTCTTTCTCAGATCTCTTGGAAAGATCTCTGAAAAACAAAGCAGAGGGGACAGGTGAGGCGCAGTCACTGTCAGTGTCTCCGAGACGGAGCGCAGGTGCTGCCTGAGGATCGATCGGCAGCCACCTGGATGCTCTCACTCAGTCACTCAGTGCTCACAGAACGGGCTCGGGGTCCAGATCCTCCTTCCACTTGGCACACTTGGCACACATGATGGCACTTTGCAGTCTCCGCTTCACACAGCGCGCGCGCGCGCACGCACGCAAGCAGGCCTCGGGGCACCGGCACACAGCGGCGCTCACCGACAACGTGCTCCTCCTCGTTGTAGGACTTGTAGTCCTGCGGCTCCCTGCCCTCGGCGCTCTGCTCCGGCTTCGCGGCACCGAAGCTCTCGCCGCCCTCCCCCTGCCGCTCCTTGGCCCGTTTCACGATGTCCAGGATGCGCTCGAAGAGGCTCTTGTCGTCCCTCTGCTCGGCGGGAGGCGCGCTCGCCCTGCACGCTCCGGCGCTCCACAGCAGCACTGCGAGTCCCAGCAGAGCCCGTGCGCGCGGTCCCGGCGTCATCGCTGCTGATGCGCGGAGAGCGGAGCGGAGCGCCGAGCTCGCCGAGCTCCCAGCTGCTGGCCCTTGAAACCCTGCAAGCAGCATTCCAGTAAGGGGCTTTACTTTCGCTGGCACCGGCCCAAGGCCCCATTACCAGGCGGACGGCATCGCGTGGGAACCGAATCTTTCAACTTGCCCAACATTTGTAACTCGGTGCAGCGCATCTCGCTAAATACAAACTTACTCTCCACTTTCCCGCCATTTATTGCGCTCTATTATATTGCTATTAGCACACGGCACGTTTGGTTACGGAGGCTTGAATTTGAAAGTCACGAGAAACAACTTTGCGGTACTTTCTTGCTAATTTATGCAGCGGAGTACTCTCGCTCTATCTATCTATCTAGATATTCGGACTAGTCTAGTGCCTTGATCAGGGCTAGGAGCAGCAGCGGCGTTCGAACCTACAACCTTGCCTTCGCACTGACTCTGCGCTAACCGCTACGCCACCTGCTGCCCTCAATCTGGGCGGTGCATGCAGGGCAACTCCAGAGAGCTTAGCAAACTAAAAGATAACCGTGAAAGACAGCGTTTTTTTACAGCGCTACACGGAGATGTCGCTCTGCAGCCACGTTCGCGTTCCGTCTCCTCCGAGTGAGAGTCGAACTTCAGACGTAACTCGGGGAGTTTAGAAAGTGAGTAAAGTCCTGCGATCGAGCGCCACTCCCAACAGGTGACCCTGTTTACCTGTGCTTCTTGCTGCAGGTGTTCTCTTGCCACCACTCGCACTCCTCCGCGATGGACCTCCCAAGGCGTTCGTTCGGTGACTTACAGCGTGTAAAAACGTGGTATCTGGCGCCGTTTCAGCGCCATGTAATTCCAAGGCATCGCACTACAACACGTCCAAAGCAGGCTGTCTCGCTCTCACATGTTTCTTTGCGATGCACATATGTTCAAGTTTTCCGGCGCGCGAGCCGCGCTAGGTCCGCTGCGGAGAGGTGCGCGCGGTGCGGAGACTCGGAGCGTCTGCTGGGGGTCGCGCACTTTTTATTGCGCGCCTCAGACGTAGGGAGCCGTCCCTTGTGGATCACCCCGGCATGTCTTTAATTAGAAACGCGTTAGGAACCAGACCCACAAGGAAAAAAAAAAAAGCAGCATTTTTATTCCCCATCATAACAGATCCTTCCGTATCTCTTCTCGGTCTGCTTCTCTTCTTTTCGTCAGTCACTAAAACTGGGAACGTCGTCTTTACTGGGAAAAGTTTTTTTTTTTTTTTTTTTTTTTTTCTGTTCCCGCAAATAGGGGCACAAAAAAACCTCAGTGAATATTAGAGATGCAGGTAAAACATTCGTTAGGTTCTTGTGCCTCGAGTCTTTTTTTCCCCCTCGGTCGATGCATGTTTGACTCGCATTTTCAGATCAATTACTGGGAACGCGGAGCAGTAAATACAATTACGGGCACTTATGGGAAGTGAGAACATTAGATGGCTGAAGATCTGCTCTGGATGGAAAGTTCAGGAGAAAGGAGCTACGGAGTGTGGACTTCCACTGCCTGGACAAGTTGTGTTTACCCTCATCTGTACCACTCCCTTTGAGTAAAGGGAAAAACACGGTGCGATTTGTCTCTTTGGCCACAAATCTGGCTGTTATTTGTACAGGGCGTTTCCCGACTCAGAGTTTACATTATTGCAGCAGTAATTGAAGGCAAAGCACTGCTCTAGCTTCTCTGTCAGGTTACTCCACTTTTACACTTTCTCTTCAGTCTTCTGCGTGGGCGCAATACTGCCACGCAACGAGTGATTTACACACGTGTGTGTGTGTGTGTGTGTGTGTGTGTGTGTGTGTGTGTGTGTGTGTGTGTGTGTGTGTGTGTGTGTGTGTGTGTGTGCGCGCGCGTCCGGCGAGCGCTTAGTTGGCGGAGCAGCGCAGCGCCTCTTACAGCCAAAGGGTGCTGACAGCTCAACAGGGATCCGGGCTCGTTTTTCCCACCTTTCATTCGTTTCAGCATCTCAGTTCTTATTTCCCTCCGACTCTTATTAGACCAAAAGCTCCGGTTCCATAAAACATTTTTTTCCCCAAGAATTTTTAGTTGTTTGTTGTATTTGTTCCTTTAATGTGAAAGTTCCCAGGGTGACTTTTCACCGCCTGTGTGCAAGATGCTGTGTTTTCTAGGAGAAGCTCTTCTGTGTGCGTTCTGCGTACACCACCGATGAATACCATGGTAGCTGAAAACTACCTCACCTTTCCTCATAGTGGGGTGGGGTGGTTGGAGGCTGTATAAATCGAGGGCTTTGCCTAAAGCAGCCGAGAAGCATTTCGCCATACTCCTGGAAATGACACTCTAAACACAAAACACGAGTTTTCATCCGCTCTTTCCTGGCCTTATTCTTATATTTCGTTCTGGCCCCCCCACCTCCCTCTCGCTCTCTTTCACTGTCTCTCTCTTGTCCAGATTCTGCCCAGACTCAACCCTTATTTAAACATTCAATCAGAAGGTCACTTCAGGGGTCAGGAGATCCAACTTTACTCATCTTTAACAAGTTCGGGCATTAAGAACCTCAGAGTTCTAACAAACAGTCAAATATATAGAACAAATAAAATATTAGCATATATCCTCCTACCCCCATCTATGCATTACTGCAGCTTTCACCACCACATTTCAGATCACATTCCACACAGAGCATCAGCTCTCATACAGACTGACCGCACATTTCTAGCATACACACACACACACACACTTTCTGAACCGCTTGTCCCATACAGGGTCGTGGGGAACCGGAGCCTAACCCGGCAGCTCAGAGCGTAAGGCTGGATGAGGAGGGGACACACCCAGGACGGGGCGCCAGTCCATTGCAAGGCACCCCAAGCGGGACTCGAACCCCAGACCCACCAGAGAGCAGGACCTGGTCCAACCCACTGCACCACCGCGCCCCCCCATTTCCAGCATATCCAGATCCAAATTACGGTGTTCACCCTGGCATTGACCTAAAAATGTGGATGACATTTACTGCTCTCGTGCTCATGGCAAGACGTATTTATGCAGCACTGTCATAGAGAAAAGCATACAGATGGCTCTTGTCCTATTATGTATTACATTGCATTTTTTTCTACTGTCATGAATTTCAAAAAGGGGGATTTTTTTTTTTTTTTTTACAATTTTCTGGTTTGTGCATTCATAGTCACACATACTACCCACAATTTTTCAAACCCTTTGAGCAACAAATGTATATATGTACCTTGCGCAGAGACGCATAAACGTCAAGGATATAATCTGGTAAAATGTTTTAATTAGTAATCTTTTTAAAGCTGTTCACAGAAAGAAGACAGCTTTATAAAATTTTTAAAAACTGTTTTTGTATTTTCAAAAACTGCCACTTTAAAGCAAGTGGTGTCAGTGTCCTTGTCTTTTATAGTGCATAATCAGCAAATGACATTACACCACAAGATCTTGAGCTCAAGAAATCTTCTTCTCTTTTGTATGCTACTATGAATAGATCACGCAGAAGCCATTCCAGGAAAGTGGTTCACCCTTCATCGCTATATGAATTTATTGATGAATTTGTGTAGCTGAAACATGTATTCCATTAGATCTACATGAAATAGTGGTACAGTTTGCATTTCAGTTAATTCCTGTATTTATTTATAGTATACATTTCAGTGTCAGACTTTTGTCAGTTTCTTGATTCATCTTCGTTGTCCATTAATGCATAAGACTGAAGAATTCCTTGAGAATAATTTATGAAATATTTTTGAAAAATTAAACCACTCCCCGCCCCCCAAAAAAAACAAAGAATTTGAACACCTGTGCCAAGATTCATCCAAGCCCCTTGAGTGTACGCAAGTCTCGTTCTATATTTGTCCTGCTGAGGTTTTGTTTCTGTCTCGACCCCAGGAGGCGAAAGCCCTGAGGTCATCCAGAGGCACCACCTGAGATCCATGTACTTAAGCCAATCAGCTTTCAATGAACATGATCAGTTCCCAGCCCTGTAAAGGGGTTGAAGTCACATCAGTAGCTTGTGGATTCTTGATCAGCTCTTTACTGCCTTCCCTGTGATTTTTCTGTTGATGCTTGTGGTTCTGGTCTAGTCTTGAGCTCCAGTCCATTGTGACTCTGTCTAGGTCCTGTGTACCACCTGGTCTTTGCCATGCATTTCTGTTGGCTCTGTTCACCCAACACTATTTCACTTCTTGTATAACTGTTGTCTTTTATTCTGTCCATCATCTCAGCTGTGCACTTTAATTCCTGGTTAGCACTGTGCACTTGTATTTACTCTGTTGTTGGAATCATTGTCCGGATGGTACAGTAAAACACATCCGTGTTTGTTTTATGCTCAACCATTAGCTTCTCCTCTCCTCCGCTGTAGCTCAAATTCACTCCTCTTTTTCTCCTACAAACTACCTCATGTGTTCATAGCCTTGTTCAGGTTGACCCTTGTAATTTATTCTAGCCCCATTGTTCATTCCATTAATATAATCCTTTAACCAAAGATTTGGTAATTTAATGTAAACATGGAGAAATATTACACAATCAGGAGACTCAAGGCAAATGTATTTTTGCGAAGGAAACTGCACAGTAAACCTAATTAAAATGTCGGAAGTAAAAAATCATTTAGTAATTTAATTAATTTCCTCCAAATAGTATTCAAAGCAGAGGGGCGCGGTGGCGCAGTGGGTTGGACTGCAGTCCTGCTCTCCGGTGGGTCTGGGGTTCAAGTCCCGCTTGGGGTGCCTTGCGACGGACTGGCGTCCCGTCCTGGGTGTGTCCCCTCCCTCTCTCCAGCCTTACGCCCTGTGTTGCCGGGTAGGCTCCGGTTCCCCGTGACCCCGTATAGGACAAGCGGTTCTGAAAATGTGTGTGTGTGTGTGTAGTATTCAAAGCCAAACATGTCCCATTCTTCCATGTAAAACACAGATGTGTTTTATTAGAAGCTGTAAGAGGGCACTAGAGAACTACTACTGCAACTGGGTTAATGGATTTCACATGCGTGTCATTGTTTCTCACTGAGTCAAGGGTTGACTACCCCTTGCACACCCCATTTGGTGGGCATATTGAATCTCTGAGAGGCCTGCACTCATCAACAGTTCATTTACACTGTCCCTCATTTGGAGAGGACGAAATGCAAGCATGGACAGTTGTGAGACGAGTTCATGGAAGTAACGTGACATAAACGTGGGAGGTTATATATTGCTATATTGCTCTTCTTACATTTTATTGCAGGGGGGAATGGTGGCGCGGTACATTTGACCGGGTCCTGCTCTCTGGTGGGTCCAGGGTTCAAGTCCCACTTGTGGTGCCTTGTGACGGACTGGCATCCTGTCCTGGGTGTGTCCCCTTACGCCCTGTGTTGCTGGGTTAGGCTTCGGTTCGCCGCGACCCCGCTTGGGACAAGCAGTTTCAGACAAACAGACATTTTATTGCACAAAAACAACTAGCGAGCTCAACATTGGATTACTGATACGTCTTGGAGATTTTTTGATCAGGGAAAATGCAGGCAAACCAAACATGGCATGGCAGGTAGGAGCTTAGGTGTGTTTTGCTGTAGTTTTCTACAGTTTTTTGGGGAATTTTTGGCACCCGCTGCACTGAATGGTGACAGGCTGTTGAAGGAAGCCCTCACCTTTCCTGCCATGACTTCTGTTTCACTGTGTGTGGTTTCCTTGAGGGAATCAGTGCCTGCCAACAGCACAATAAAGAAAATTGTGCCGTGCTTTCATTTCCATTTTCATGTCTCCTCCCAAAAGTTCAACACAGGAATTAAAGCCACAAAGTCTTGAGCAACATGTTTACGGCGGATTCATCTCTCTATTCTACTCCCCCTTCGCTCATCATCATGGTTAACAGACACCTTGTTGTGTTCAGCGAGAGGTAAACAGTCATCCTTTAACTTGAAGAAAGTCAGAGAGCAGTTTTCTCACCAACCTTTGTAATCTTAAAAATAGCTTGTTAATATCTTTTCAGTAAATATTTTGGGATGTGGGAATCGTGTTTATCAAGAAAGACTGATGGGAATTTGTTTTTCATTGGGCATACTAAGAATACAGTTGCTGCTTTAGAGCTTGCTGCCCGAAAATAAAGAGTAATACTCCTTCGGAGACTGAAGCCCTCTCCGGATTCTTTGTAATCATTCTGTTGGTGGTCTGTCTAGTGGGAGTGCACTTTTTGACAGTTTCACAGTTTCTTAGTGTGTTTCCAAAAAGAACATGTGGTGGAGATTTTCAAAGAGAGTCACTCCTCAACTTTAATTTTAAAAAATATTGTGGCCATTTTATGGAGGGAACAATTGATAAAAAAATATGTGGAACTATCATGCCTGTCATGCTGCAGGTCAGGGAATGAGCAACGGACTCAAGTGCGGGTTTGTCTCTTTATGTAACAAGGGGCAGGCAGGAGAATGGTCTGAGTTCAGGCGAAGGTCGGTCAATTTGTGAATGTGGTCCAAGGGTTTACACAAAAGCTAGGTCAGTGAAACAAAGCAAGAGGATCAGAAACCAGGAAAGCAATCACTAACACACAGTACCCAGCGGGCTTGACGAGTGTTAGGCCAGCAGGTCTTTTCCAGATACTCGAGGTTCTGATAATTAGTGAGATCCAGAAAGGGTGCGTAGCACCTTTCAGCCAATGCCTCCATTTTTTTAATGCCAGCTTGATGGTCAGAAACTCCCGGTTGCCAATGTTATAGTTCCTCTCTGCTGGCAACAATTTGCAAGTGAACTATGTGCAGGGGTAAAGCTTAGGAAGGTTCCCTTGTCTCTGGAAGAGGAGTGTCCCCACCCCCACATGCGAGGCATCCACCTCGACCACAAAAGGCAAAGAGGGGTCGGGGTGAACCCGGCTTGTAGTTCCCGGAAGGCGCGGTCGACAGGTTCGGTCCAGTGCAGCCGGGGTCCTTTGCTCGTGGTGAGGACTGTGAGGGGGGCAGTGATTGTACTGAAGTCCTGGGTGAACCTACAGTGAAAATTGCCGAACCCCAGAAAATGTTGGAGCACCTTTACGATTGTAGGTCTGGGTCACTCCAACACAGCATGGACCTTCTTGGGATCCATGGCCACCCCCTCTTTACTGAGGGTGTAGCCCAGGAAGGACACTTACGGCCGGTGGAGCAGGCATTTCTCCCCTTTCACACAGAGACGGTTCTGCAGCAGTCGTCACAACACGGCCCTCACCTGTTGTATATGCTGCTTCTTAGTCCAGAAGAAAACCAGGATGTCATCCAGGTACACAATCACAGATTTCTTGAGCAGGTCCCCAAGTGCATGATTTACTAATGCCTGAAACACTGAGAGAGCATTTGACAGACCAAATGGCATGACCAGGTATTCATAGTGGCCCATGGTGGTGCTGAAGATGGTCTTCCACTGATCCTCTTTGCAGATATGGATAAGGTTATATGCACTCTCAGATCCAATTTAGTAAAGATGGTCACCCCATGGATCCTCTCAAGGGCCGCGGTAATCAAGGGTAGTGGGTGCAGGTACCGGACACTGATGGCATTCAGGTCGCTGTAATCTATGCACTGGGGTAAACCCCCATCTTTCTTTCTGATGAAGAAGAATCCTGCTCACGCTGGAGAAGTGGACGGCCAAATGATCTTGGCGCTCAGGGCTTTGGAAATATAATCCTTCATGGCCCTCTGTTCAGGCAGTGACAGGGGGTAGATGTGGCCTCGGGGTGGTGTTGTCCTGGGCAGGAGGCCAATCCTGCAGTCCCATAGCCAGTGTGGAGGGAGTTCAGCCGCTAGGGTCTTACTGAAGACCTCTTGGAGGTCACCATAGTTGCGGGGGATTTCTGCCTGTGGAGCCCCTTCTACCCCTTTGACAGAGGTGGCCTGACAAGGGAGGTGCAGACAGGAACGTGCGCATTGTGCTCCCCATGACACTAGTTCTCCTGTGCTCCACCGGAATACCGAGTGATGTCGCACTAACCAGGGGAAACCCAGTATCATGGGGGTATCTGGGGTGTGGATGAGGAAGAACACCAAACCCTCCCAATGGCATGCTCTAATTAACATGCGGAGGACCCTTGTGCGGGAGTCTACTATCCCTGAGCCTAGAGGATGCCCATCCAGACTGCCCACCCACAATGTCTCGTCACAGTCTTTGCCCAAGATGCCGTTAGCCTGAGCAAACTCTGCATCCATAAAACACTCAGCCGCCCCTGAGTCAACAAACGCGCAGGTCTTAAGTTGGTTCCCTGGCCATGCTACGATTACCGGAACAGTCAGTTGCCCCGAATTATCAAAGGGACTGACCTGTGAGTCCAGATGGGTTCTTCTTGGAGTTCGCATCAGGCAGGAAGAACAAAAATGGCCAGGAGCACCGCAGTAGAGGCACAAGTGGTGCTGGAGGTGGCACCGTCATTCGCTGGCTCTGTCCAATCTGCATAGACTCGGGTTCATCGTCACGGAGAGAAGCTGCCAGAGCCACCGTCCACCACCACGGGGCTCTCTTGTGCGCCAGGTTGTCCACTGCCACAGCATTCTCAACGAAGTGACCCAGGGTCCATTCCTCCCAGTGATAGGCGAGCTCTGCTTGGAGGCAGGGTTGGAGCCCATATCTGAAACAAGCCAGGAGGGACGTGGTGTTCCATCCGCTGGGCTCAGCTAAGGTCTGGAACTCCAGTGCATACTCGGTCGCAGAGCGGTTGCTTTGCCGGATTCGCAGGAACTGGTCGCTAGCACTGTGGTCCAAGAACGGATGATCAAAGACTGCCTCAAATTTCTTATGAAAGTTGGCATAAGTGGTCTTAGGGTGAGTGCACCAGCCCACTGACGTGCTGGTCCAGTCAGGAGTGCCACCAGGTAGGTGATTTTGGTTTTATCGGACTGGTCTATCTGGGGAGCTAGAAAACATTAGCTCACATTGCATGAGGAACCCCTGATAATGCTTTGGCAACCATCGTACCTTTCTGGGGTAACCAGGCACAGGTCGGGTGCTGGTGCACTCAGAGGAGGTAGAGCTGTCACACCCGGGGGGGGGGGGGGTCGCAGGCTGGTTCTCCCCCAACGCGGCTTTGGTGGACTCCTTCATTTCTTGGATGATTCCATTGGACTGGAGGACCAATATCAGTCCGTGAACAACTCTTTCACTTTACTGCTGCTCTAGAAAAGGAGATTATATACAGAATTAATAAAAGTTGAGAAACAGGTCATCATACCAAACTGCATTGCACACCATTTTATGAGGCACTGGTACTTTTGACGCATTGAGGGAGACTTGGGAACAGGACCTTGTCGTGTCTTTTAGTGACAATCAGTAATCATCTGTGATGTATGGATGAGTGACCCATTGTAAGTAGTGTATCTAGCAATTTAAGTCACCTTGGTGAATAAGGTGTGTGGGCTGATAACACTACACAGAGTTCATTGGAAGTCACTTTGGAGAAAAGTGCCTGCTAAATAAATAAGTATAAATGTAAATTTAAATCTATATGTGCTAAAGTCTTCTCTGCCTGCAGTTCCCTCATCATCCAGGAGCAAAATTTTAGGTTCATTCATGAAATCTGCCTCATTCCAGTGTGCATTCTTTTTTTATGTGAAGTCTACAACACTGGTTCCCTCTGTAAATATGTGGATGACTGAAGTCTTTAAATTTCTCACACTTGGAAAAACACATATGATTTGCACAACAATTGTATTGAATTCTGGAATATCTGGACACCCTCCTGAAAGTTATTAGAAAGTGCCACATGATAATAACTATGATATATTGTAACCTTTCGAGCCCGAGCCCATCTGTTTGCCGTTGTGACCCTGTGCCTTGCATAAAACCAAAAAAAAATTGCTTTCAACAGCCAAACTATGAGGATGGTCTGGTCAAAATGCTATTTGCCAATTGGACAGTGTAGTGTCTGGATGAGAGTCCAACATGGATGCATATTGCTGTTATGTCTGAACACAGACGAAATGTTTAACGACCCCACGTGCAGAGTGTATTTAGAAGTGTACAGTGTAGAGGTGAAATAATGAATGCAGGATAAGGAGACTGTATTCTCACAAAGCTGAAAAAGTGAAACACGAATCTGTGAGTAGGACTCGAACATGGAGGTGTGATGAAATATAGGACTGGAACACTGGACCTGGACAGGAGGACAAAAAGTAGGAGTAGACAGGACAGGCACTCAAGTTTAAGTTCAAGTTGGTTTTTATTCTCATTCCTCTATATAACTTGTATGCAGTGGAATTAGATGTTGTTTCTCCAGGACTATGGTGGAACACAGAACAATATACAAGACTACATAAAGTGCAAATACACAACAGTGTGAGATGAGTACATGACAATAAAATATACAGAACAGAACAGCAAATACACAGGACAATAAATACACAGGACATGGGCTGGAACATAAACACCTATGGGACAAGACTTTGGAAACAGGTAACTAAAGTTCACCAAGAAATTAGAATAAAACACTGATTAAGAATCCATAATATATCCATGGCTGCTTGCTCCTTTTATACTTCACTAACCACCAGATTGTGGACAGGTGCATGGGTCTGGGCTGGTGGCACTGAGTGGCGCCTCCTCTGGCCAGTAGGGGTATTATCCCTATGGGTCATGACAGATAGAGCAATGAAAGTAACATTCTTTGTCTGGAGCAGATGATGTTAAATTGTAGTTAAAACATCTGAAACATTATTATTTCTATGTTTTGCAGGAAAATCAAATGAGCTCAAACTGAAATTTAATGAACCTAAGCATTAAACGCACTTTTATTTCCTGGAAATCCCATTAAGAAAACATTAAAACGACAGTCTGGAAAACAGAAAAATGTTTAAAAAACAAGGTTATAACTAACAAGCAGTACCTAAGGAGCAGTATTACTTTTTCTTTTCAGTTGTGGTTGCTGAGCTGTGTGGGTTATGCAGAACTCTCTAGAAGACACATACAGCTGTCTTGAAGGTGTTGTTCTCAAAGAACTAGACAAAACTTGTAAACTACATCAGAACAAAGTAAAGGTTTGCACAGGCTTGTTTTTAACAGCAAAATGCTGGTTAAGTGCAACCCAAGAGGTCGCCTAGTTAAAAGCGTTTCAGTTTTGCTACTAAGTAATGTTTTAGCTATGATGCTCTAGTTATCACTGTGTAACAATTTTCCTCATATACTGTAATATTACTGAAATCGCAGTGGTAACTGACTTACTCGATAATGAGGGATGTGCGAATCACAGTGCAATAATAAACTCCCCAGTGATTACCTCCTGCTCTACAGCTCTTTTTCCAGCTAATGGCTGTTTTTCCCATAAGTGGCCTTTTCTGTTGTAACACAGCAGATGAAAATTGTGGAAAACCTCGGCATTATCGAACCTTGTAAAAGGAAGTGCTGATGACATTATGAAGAGATGCTTTTGCTAATTTCTAAATCTCTGCTGACCACAAAGTCTCCTTACTCTGGCAGCCTTGCGGGTGGCCTCAGCCTGCGAATAATGACCGCTCTGATGTCTACAGCATTTGGAAGGCCCACAACCGTTTTTATTCCAGTACCTACTAAGCAATTTAAAGCAATTTAAATTTAAATTTAAAGGGCAAATAAACTGTTTAAAATGTGTTTTACTGGGCATTCCAAAGGTACACTCAGTACATGGCTCACCATTTTATGAAGTCTTGACTGTACTACAGTCAAATACCTTGTGGGGTGAAATGAAAGGCTAGTGTAATTTACAGCTGTGAAGAATAATAAACAGCCAAAACAGTCTGAAATGTTTAGATCTATGACCAATTTAGACATCCCTTCTGTGCTGTACAAACACATAGAGTTATTGTACCAGATGTAAATACTGAGTCTGAGAAAGCTCAGATATGCCTCATACTGTCGACCCTGGGATTGTGTCCTTTGTATTCATGAAAATATATCTCTCACAAACAATGGCTGAGACCACTTGACCCGAACGGGGTCATGTCGAGCCGGAGCCTAACCCGGCAACACAGGGCGCAAGGCTGGAGGGGGAGGGGACACACCCAGGATGGGACATCACAAGGCACCCCAAGCCAAACCCGCTGCACCACTGCACCACAGCACCCCCCTGAAAATACATCAATAAAATTAAATATACTTATGTTATATGTACACAGAGCTTTATGCCACTTGCACTACATATTGTGCACTGAAATGTTCATGTAGACTGAAACCTGCACAGGCCATGAGCCCCACAGGAACTGTACTGAGAACAATGCAAGAATGCCTTTATATGGGGAACTACCAAATCTTCCTACTAATGTAATGCACACACTGTATTTTTTATGAGATGTACGTCGCTATGGAGAACAGCATCTGCTAAATGAATACATGTAAATGTAATGTAAATGTAATGTAAATGTAAATCAAATTTTGTGAAATGAATTTTCTACCGAATAGCAGACTTGCTTTTCTCAATGTTATGCTGTACAAATTGGAAAGATACCCCAAGCTAAGCATAAATAATACTGGATAAATGTGTTTGGCAAGTAAATAATTATTGTTAAAGGCCAGAAATTCAGCAGTAAGTTCTCTCTAATCTTGCAGTGTTTGCTGCGGCACATTATCAGTAAATGTCGATTGCTTTGGAGAACACAAAGCAACACACTGACAAAGCTATACCTCTCCGTTCTTTTGGCCATCTCACATTGCCAGGTCTGAAGCAGAGGGCCAGTGGACTGTGATCATCAGCAGTATAACTGTCAAGAGGCTGCTGTGGTGTTACAGTTGGAGACAAAAACACACGCATTCTATCTAGGCACACCACTGTCCACTGACGTGTCAGAAGGGTTAAGTAGGCTTTAATTTAATTTAATTTAACTCTCTCGTACTGCAGATGTCTGTGGAAGACACAAATAGGCTGGACTCAGGTAAAGAAGCAATGTACTGTATGTACTTGCAACACACAAAGGTTTTCACAACATTCAGCAACACACACACACATACATACACACATTTTCTGAACCGCTTGTCCCATGTGGAGTCGCTGGGAACCGGAGCCTACCTGGCAACACAGGGCGTAAGGCCAGAGGGAGAGGGGACACGCCCAGGATGGGATGCCAGTCCGCCGCAAGGCACCCCAACATTCCAATAAAATAATGATTAGGTCATGGAACCTCATCATGTTACTAGAATGATCTTGGCAACAACACCTCGAAATGGCACTTTGTAGAAAGTTGCAAACATGTTTAGAATTGTTGTTTCAAACAATGTTTTTAAAATGTTACGGTAGTAGAGTGGTTCTTTGCACATCAAGGGGTGAACTCAAGATGCTGGGGCAGCTGGTAGTGTAGTGATTGGCGCTGTTGCCTTTAGACCTATAGGTTGCAGGTTTGAGCCTTACCTCTAGCTGTAGTACCTTTGTGCAAGATACTTTCCTGGAGAGTGCTTTAGTAAAATTCCCCAGCTCTATAAATGGGTAAATAGCTGTAAATACCTTAAAATTGTAAGTTGGTTTGGAGAAAAGTCTCAAGTAGACATAGGATCAAAGAGTGCTGGTCATGGTAGTACTGACTGTATAAGTTAATATTCTGTTTCTTCATTGCAGTTGTTCACTGAATCAGTTATATTTTTGCAATTGTGCAATTTACAAGTTCTAAGCTGAGTTCTCAAAAAATTAGAAAATCTCAGGAAATGCACTTGAGCTCACTCCCAGATGCGGTTTGTGGAGGATAAAACACTAACCTTTCCTTCAAAGTGGGAGTGGGGTGACATGATCACATTTGTATGCCTTCAGTTACACACACACACACACACACGTGCAGTACAAATATTTAAACTCCCGTTTCTAAAATTTTTAAAACAGTGCTGGTTGTAAATTAGCATAAAATTATTATCCTGCAAATCTGGAAGCTGTTGTATAGGAAAATAAAATACTTAAATTTTACTAGGATAGTATGAAATTGCTGGGGGGTGCGGCGGTGCAGCGGGCTTGGCCGAGTCCTGCTCTCTGGCGGGTCTGGGGTTCGGGTCCTGCTTGGGGTGCCTTGCAATGGACTGGCGTCCCGTCCTGGGTGTGTCCCCTCCCCTCCAGCCTTGTGCCTTGTGTTGCTGTGTTAGGTTCTGGTTTGCCACAACCCCGCTTGGGACAAGTGGTTTCAGACTCTGTGTGTGTGTGTGTGTATTATGAAATAATTGTTTTACAAAGTATTCATGTTGCTATTAACATTACCTGAAAATATAATGATATCCATACATTTTTTCAATATTTAAGAGGACAAAGTAAGCTGCAAAGTCATGTTTCTCTTAATTTTAGTTAAAGTCAGAATCAAAATCACTCAGACAGCAACTTAGTTTAAATATTGTAATCACTCAGTGAAAAACAAGGGCAGGTTAAGTATGCATAACCAGTTTTTTATATTCCTTTATACTATGAGAGGTCCATCTGAGTCTACAGTTATTTTATTTCTTCTGGAGACTCTTGATGTAGAAGATACTTTAGAATTTGATTAATTTATAGATCATTTTCAGGAAATGGTGGAGAGTACATTTCTCCAATTCAGTTCAATTCAATTCAATTCACACACACACACACACACACACACACACTTTCTGAACTGCTTGTCCCCTACAGGGTCACGGGGAACCGGAACCTAACCCAGCAACACAGGGCGTAAGGCCAGAGGAGGAGGGGGCACACCCAGGACGGGACACCAGTCTGTCGCAAGGCACCCCAAGGGGGACTCAAACCCCAGACCCACTGGAGAGCAGTACTTGGTCCAACTCACTGCGCCCCCTTCAATTCAATTCAGTTCAATTCAATTAATTTTTTACAGAGCACTCTTTTCACCAGAGTGACACAGCACTAAGCAGAATTCTAAACAAGGCAGTTAACAACACATAATTCTGGTGAACAATAAATGAGTGTACAATGAAGAGATGAAGTAACTCTACAGTGTATACGCAAAAGGAAAAAAATTAAGAGCTAAGCCTAGCAGTCTGAGAGAAAAAGAGTATTTCTGATACTACCTGGCAGACTATTCCAGAGTTTAGATGCTCTGCAGCAGAAGGAAGCCTGGTAATAAAGCATTGGAGTAATAAATTTGACTCGAGCATTAAAAGGTGGACCAGCTTTTCTGTATCTTGGTCAGGAAAAAAGCACCTCAGTTTACCTACACTTCTCAGCTGGATGATACAAGACCTACATAATACATCAACATGAGAGCCAAATGACAGATTAGAAAAAAAGTTTCTAATGCAATTGGAAAAGTTAAAATGTAGTCCTTGAGAATTTTGAAGAGAAATTATTTGTTTACGAGTTACAGCATCCAGGAGTATTCCTGTTTTATCATTTTTTGTAAATAAAAAGTTGCACCAATTATTGCACTTCAATGGTACAATGAACTGAAAACAAGACAGGTGAGATCTGATTTCTTTTCACAGAAACATAAAACTGAATATCATCAGTGTAAGAAGGAACCCTAATATTATTTTTTTGAATAGTATTCCCAACAGCAGCATATACAGTGAAAACAATAACGGACTCAACGCTGAATCTTGGGGAACACAATAGCTGACCTTAGACAGGAAGGAAGGACACTGTCCTCAGATTTCTGTAAACATTGTTGATGATGTGAGAAGTACATATAAAACCACTGTTATTTCAACCAGGGGGTGTGGTGGCACAGTGGTGCGTTTGGTTGGACCGGGTCCTGCTCTCCAGTGGGTCTGGGGTTTGAGTCCCGCTTGGGGTGCCTTGTGACGGACTGGTGTCCTGTCCTGGGTGTGTCCCCTCCCTCTCCGGCCTTACGCCCTGTGTTGCCGGGTAGGCTCCGGTTCCCCACGACCCTGTAGGGGACAAGCGGTTCAGAAAATGTGTGTGTGTGTGTTATTTCAAGCCAACTAGGTAAAATATGAAATACTGAATATCAAATGCTGGTCTTAAGTCCAATAAAAAACTTAGATATTTTCAAAACCAGATATTAAAATATTATTTAAAACACAAGTTCATGATGTTTCTGTGCTATGACCAGGGAGGTAACCAAGCTGAATTTTTTTCTAATGTAAACCTGAATTTGCTAACCTATCTTTTTTTGAAAGAAACTGCATGTAAAACAGCAATAGAGTAAATTTTCCAGATAAACTGTAAAAACATGGATCTTACAAAAAAGTTACAGGACAGTTTGGACTGATAATACATTGAAGAACAGAAAATTTGTTAGTAAGATGTTTTGTGAAGGCCCCAAAGCAAGGGTGTAACGAGAAGCTTGCTTAGATTAAGAAAAGAAAAGAGAAGAATGCAGGATTTTCTGAGGCCAAATCATATGACAAAAAGTAAAAGGAGCAAAGATTTTAGCTTACTTTGCAGATGCCTTGATATATTTGCACACAATCCACTCATACACATACATATATATCCTGAAGGAGGACAAATTTTGGAAACATCACACAAAAAAGGTTCATACTATGAAGTAATAATTTGCATTCATAAAGGCAGTTACACAGCTGAATCTTTACACTTAGTACCAATTATCAATATGTTTTAACTTCAATATGAGAGTTTATAGACCAACATTAGACAGCTAAATATGTTTAAAACAAGACAAAATGATCAGTGACCACACTGCAAGCCTGTTGGTTTGAAAAACAGTTTAATATAGTTGGGGTAACAGTGTTAAAAATCATAACAATAAAAGGGCAAGCAAAGAAAAACTACACTTGAACAAAAGAACTTGTGTCTGAAACTCAAGACTAACTGGCAAGAATAAAAAAGGCACAGAGGGATAGCTACTAAAAACCACAAAACAATGACCTTGCAAATTGAATCAGCACAACGTCAACAAAAACAATATATTCTGAGTTTCACAAAGCTGGTATTTATGACTGAACTCTCATTAAAAAGCTGCTTCTCCTTATACAATGATCCACATGTGTCTTACTCTTATTCCTATATCTGCAAGGGTTTATGTTTTCAGAAAGTAAAAGATTCCTTTAAAACCACATTGTCCATTGCCAGCTGTTAAAAATTGCACTGGATCTGAAACTGTTTAGGCCACCATCCTGTGGGGTGGTCACTGGGATCTAAGTAAGTACTCTAAGTACTCTGCATGATGACATATTGTATAAAAAATATGAATTTTAAGTGATTGTGTTAGGTGAACTTGTGCACATTATGGTGCAAACATGGTTTTCTCAATCTGTTGCCCTGTTCCAACATGGTGAGACTTCAACATGGTGAGACACTATTAAGAGGGTGGTACAGTGGCACAGCAAGTACTGCTGCTGTCTCACAGCACTTGGCTGGTGCAGGAGGACGTGGTTTCAATCCCTGCTCAGTCTCTGTGGAGTTTGCATGTTCTCCCTGTGTCTGTATGGGTTTCCTCTGGGTGCTCTGATTTCCTTCCACAGTCCAAAGACATACTGTTCAGGTTCCCCCATAGTTTGTGAGTGACGGAGAGAGTGTGTTCCACTGATGTATGGATGAGTGACCCATTGTAAGTAGTGCATCTAGCAGTGTAAGTTACCTTGGTGAATAAGTTGTGTGGCCTGATAACACTACATAGAGTTCATTGGAAGTCACTTTGGAGAAAAGCATCTGCTAAATAAATACTAAGAAGACACAAGATTTGTTTCATGATCACTAGAATGAAGTTGCCATCCATTGTCTCTCCAGATGTGAAGACTCTTGAAGCTTTATGGGAAGTTCTGCATTTCCACCATTATCATTAGCGGTGTTCTTCTTTCCGAAAAAAATGGTCCATTGCGCAAGGATAGGCAGTACAGAACTGAAAAAAACAATGCATTGGAAAAGTAGGATAGGATGGTACTTTATCAATTCCTGCAGGGAACTTCACTCTTACCTTGAAGTAAAAAAGTTTCAAAGTAATTGAAGATTTTACATTGACTCAGTTCTGATCTCAAGATTTTCTCAAGAAAATCTCAAAATTTTACATCGACTCAGTCCTGACTCCCAATACTTTTCATATAATTTTTCTAGGACATTTTGTCTCTCCTTCTGCTGAAAGGGGCAAACTGTAATTTGTTTTATCCTCAACATTCCATAGACATTGTGTAAATGGTGCTTCAAAACACTTGTACAAGATTTCATTTTTGGAAGTTTGACACAGATGGAACTGGTGTAATGTTTGTCCAATTCACTGCAAAGGCTGCTTCAGAACATCTGTTGGAGGCAGTTTGGCAGGTAACACTAATACATAAAACATAATTATAATGTATAATACAGTTCAAGGATATCAGTGCAGTGAAAGGACAGCATTTCTACAAAGGCAAGAATCAGTACAAAAGCATGATGTCATCTACCCATTATTTTGGATCTCACATTTCTGTAGGTTTATACAGTCTGAATCAACACGTGTTGCATTGAGAAATAAATCCTATATTCTCAAGCATTCTGTAAAAGTACAGATAAGATTTTCCCTCCTTTTCAGATTACACACACACATTTTCAGAACCGCTTGTCCCATACAGGGTCACGGGGAACAGGAGCCTACCCGGCAACACAGGGCGTAAGGCCGGAGGGGGAGGGGACACACCCAGGACGGGACGCCAGTCCGCCGCAAGGCACCCCAAGCGGGATTTGAACCCCAGACCTACTGGAGAACAGGACTGTGGTCCAACCCACTGCGCCACTGCACCCCCTCCCTTTTTAGATTATTCCAAATCATATTCTGTGTTAAGTACTTGAAAGACGTAAAATCACCATGGGAAGGGAGTGGGAGTTTTTCAGTGTCAAGAATAGAGAGAGGTACATTCTGTTTGTAGGAAGGACATTCTGCTTTCATTTCAACTTAGTGGTTGTTAAGTCTCTGTGCTTGTGAAGTCATGGACCTTCTGTATGGTTCTGCAAAGGTGATAGAAAATAGAAAATTTAAAGGAAACTTGGTGAAAAATGAAAA
This sequence comes from Scleropages formosus, assembly GCF_900964775.1. Classification (NCBI taxonomy): domain Eukaryota; kingdom Metazoa; phylum Chordata; class Actinopteri; order Osteoglossiformes; family Osteoglossidae; genus Scleropages; species Scleropages formosus. Next base: position 34,449,210 of record NC_041806.1, read on the forward strand.
AGATCATTTTTTTATTAATGTTTCCCATCACACTGAAGACACAATACAAAAAAAGACACACACACACACACACACACACTTTCTGACCGCTTGTCCCATACAGGGTCACAGAGCCTAACCTGGCAACTCAGGGCGTAAGGCTGGGGACACACCCAGGACAGGATGCCAGTCTGTCATAAGGCACCCCAAGTGGGACTCAAACCCCAGACCCACCAGGGAGCAGGACCCAGTCCAACCCACTGCACCACTGCGTCCCCACAAAAAAAGACACTGTTGAACAATACATTTAATGTTGACTTTTTTAACCAAAAACTTGGTGACTTTGACGCTATTTGTGGAGGTGAGTGTTCACTGTCTTTTAACGGTTCTACATCTTTTAAACCAAAAGCTTTTAGTTATGGGAACATTAATTCTTGTATACATCTGTGAAGTTGAAATTCTATATAACATACTTAACCTTATCTTATCTCTATAAGCACCCAAGCAATATGACCCAGTAGAGTTTTGCACTATACTATTGTATTCCAGAACATTCTGAGTGAATGAAAAAAGGAATAAAAAGCAGATGCACTGGTGGCTTAATGTGTGTTTTTTACTGGTTGTTGAAATTTTGAGGATGTGGTAATGTTGTTTGTCTGTATTATGTGCTGTTCAAGATTTGTAATTTGAGAGGCCTTTGTGAAGGGTTGCGTTTATTTTCAATTTATTCCTTTCAACAGCTGGTAAATATTGGAAAAAAATGCAAACCACTGCACAGAGACCTTGCCAAAATGATCACCTGCACTGAATTCATGGGAAGAATGAACACTTAACTGTGCTACCTCATGCAGTAGTTTAAAGTCCACATCAAGAAGGTTCTAATAACAAAATCCTACAATTTGAAATTAATCAGCAGATCCAAAAATTTTGAGCCACCTGCTGCACTTTTTTTTCAGTGGGCTCCCAGCTATCATTGTTTTCAGACAGTTAAAGCTTAGATCACAAGGTAGTACTTGATTGCAAGTTTCTGTAGGACAACTTCAGGTGGATGAAGGGCTTTTACTTTTTCCCTGGAGGACTCCCATCACAATGGGTTAACTCTTCTCAACTAGAGGAGCCTTAAGGAGCCTTGCAGCATACTGGTGAGAGCAGAATTAACAAGGTGTTCTTCAAGGAGACATGCACCAGACACTGAAGGGGTCATATCTGTGCATTCCAGCCCATGGTCTGCACTGCAAAGTGAGACACCTGGACAGTGCATCTAAGGTGCTAGGAAATGTATGGAATGGTTACACTTGTGACACCGATGCAAAGTGATGGATCAGTGTAAAGGGTAAAGTTGCTTGGTTCCAGGAAGGATCCTACTGTCTTGTCCTTGAGCAAGACACTGAGAAAAGTGTCAGTCAAGGAATGTTAGCATAATACGAACCTTCCCTCTGTCTGGAACAATGTGACGTCTTACCCTCGCATATTCTTCAAGCCGCATGGTTGAGAGGCTAAACAAAAGTCTTTTCACAAAGCATACTTGGTGATTACAATGAACTGTGCCGACAATCGAGTTTTTTTACCAAAGTGTCTGCAGACCTTCTCTAATTCCTTGTACTATTTAAGGGAACTGTACTCTGTGCAAATCTGGACATAATTATCTAACTAGAAAAATATTTTCTCTTCCCTGGTCAAAAGTTAAATTGGTTTGTCAACATCGTTTGGTGGATGTCAGTGATATAGGTAATTAAATAATAACTACAGTAAATTTGTCACAGAACATTTAAGGGTTGACTTTAGTAATATACATTTTGAAAATGGTTCCATTGCTTAACTTCCACAGTCTGGATGGCTTCTTAGATCATGATCTTAGAGCTGTAGCACCCACATTCAGGTTCACTCTCACTCCCATCCATCCATTATCAATAACCACTTCTCGACTGGAATGTTATAGTGGATTGGAGTCTATCCGGAAAGCAAAGAGTACAAGGCAGGGCACACTCTGGATGGGATGACAGTCCATCACAAATAAATCACACTCACAAAGGGCAATTTAATGTCAGCAATGAACATGAAAACTGATTGATTCAGACTCACATTTGAGCCAACAACCCAGGAGCATGCTATCATTCAACATTATTCATTTAGCAGACATATTTCTCTCAAACAACTTACAATTGTTTACCCATTTATACAACAGGACAATTTTACTGGAGCAATTTACTATAAGTACCATGCTCAGGTTTACTACAGCTGGCTGTGAGATTTGAACACGTGAGCTTGCCCATCCCAAGGCAGCAGCTGTAACCACTATGCTACCAGTTGCCCTTGCTAATGACTGATATACTACTATGCCACCATTCACAAAGCTAAAGACTGGGAAATTCTGTATTTTTCAAAATAGCACACCTGCATTTATTTAGAAATGCTTTATAAACCATTAGTTTCCTTTGGCTGGAAACTATCTTCCATACCAATATCCAGACCAAATTAAGCATTCATTGCAAATGCTGAAACTCCTCTACTAATAGACTGATTCAGCACAATATTCCTTTATGAAATTAATCTGTTATTTACTGAGATTTCCTCCTTCTGATTCCAGTCCTTATGTGAGCCCTTGCATGAATTTGTTCAATCACTTGAGTGTTATTGTGGACTATAATGGCTTTGGATATACAATCAGCTGAAGTAGAAGTACTTCAGACAGTTTGGCAGCTAAAGTAGGACTTATTCTTGCTGGAGAAATACTGTGGTGTTCTCTATATTCTGGAAAGCAGAAAAAACATTTCATGCAGTCTTGTTCAGGCTCAAAGAGAGGAATGACTTAATCTGACAAACAGTTTTCTTCTTGTCAATGAGAATGAATAATCAGTTTAAGATGGATTATAATAAGGGATAGTAGTGAAAGTATTATATTTGAATAGTGGAATCAGTTTTTGTTCGGAATTGTCAGAAGACGTTGCTGTGTTGAACTTAAATAAACGCTTTTAACTTTGCTTTATGAAGTTAACATACAGTAGATATAATTCAGCTGTTAAACAAGTTAAAAGTAACTGCTAAAATACAAAATCAGCTACCAAAAATTTGTATAACTTTAGCAAGATATCTAAAACACAGATATTAAAATTCCATAAACACTATGAAGAGGCAGTTCAGTGTAGTTTCAATGTCAACCAAAAAGAGGGAAACCGTGCCCTTGCACTCCTACGTTTGATTAAGCTGGACCATGATATTTCTGCGTGAATTTTAAAAACTCAGGATAAGGCTCATTCTGCTGGTGACGCTGCTGGTTCTTCTTGAAAAATGTCATTACCTCTGACCATTTTTCTTATGTTGAGATAATCTATTTCAACACCCAACCCTCCCTCCAGCATTAGGTCATGTGTGAGATTTTCCTCTTTAGCTGTCAGGGATGACACATATTATAGACAGGAGTCCAGCTGTAAAATAATAATAGGTACATTCCCTTTACAGTTTCATCTCATGTGTCTAGGTGTGACTCCCATTAGGTTACAGCAGGACAGAGCAGTGTGAGGCACATCCACTCATAATGACTGACTCTGATGCCTCTATCTGCAGGTGTTTCATTACCTCCAAGACCATAGATTCACATCTGTGTTTTCCATATAGGAACTGAAGCTTTAATCACCAAATTTAATCACTGAGTTCTTCATAGGGACTGGTGTGATGCCAAAGGTTGGATGAGATTATAGACAATAATTACACACATCTAAAAATTTAAGGGACAGCAGGTGATGCAGTAGTTACACCTTAACTAAGACCTTAAATTGTTCTTCAATGGTTTTGGTACTTAAATGATTACGTCAAAGGGTGAAAGTGTAAATCATGCAAGCCAGTTTTTGTATATACATAGTGAATATTATACAAACACTTCATGAAAATGAAACACAATAAAGGCTTGTACTGAAATAAAAGACTGGCTTTAAATTCTACAGAATAGCAAATTTTGATGAACTGTGTTGTTAGCGCATATTATACATCCTTGGTTAATGACTCAATATCTCCAAATATGTGGAGAATGCTGAATCTAATACAATTTTATGCCCAAGCCATGTTGTCACGAATTTAATTGCAGTACAAGCAATAATCTTAAATACAGTGATGTCTGAAATGGGCCGTACTCATGATTATGTTACTTAATTAAGAAAATGAATGTAGAAAACAGAATATAGAAAAGTAGGATATATAAACATTGCAAAGTTTAACCTTTAATTTAATCTTTTCTTTATAAGACATCTTGTAAACAAATATTCTGACCGAACAGCTGGATTAATGACCTTTTACCAGTTTTGTGATTAAAAAACTTGCATAAAATCCCACAAAACATGCAAACACCTTCTCCAGTGATTGGAAACATACCATAATTATCAAAAACACTTTCAAGCCAAGGGGTGAATAGTTTCAAACTAGGTGCAGATGTCAGGAGGAGTGAGTGAAGATCAGCATGGGAATGATTGTTGCAAGAGGACGAGGACTGAGATGCACTTGACAATGAACTTGTGATGACTGGGTCAGTCGTGTGTATGACAGGACTTCTATCTGATCAAAGTACCAAACCCCAGGAGTTCCCAGCACTTGTGGCAGGGATGCGATGAGAACTCCAGGCAACAGCATCTTCATGATTCTGCTGAGAGGTGGGCTTTGTGTGAAAACAGGCCAGGGTGGGGTTGTTATCTTGTTACCATGTCCTTTAGCTATGCTCCTACCGCTATGGCTTTCTGAGCAGGATCACTTCCAACACTGGGAGTCTGAAGCAACGTGCTTGTGTATATGTGACAAACCTGCCAAAAATACCCAGTTGCAGAGAAGGTCATTATTTATTTACCACTCATATTAGAATTGTAATATGATTGCATTCGATGAAAAAGATGGGTTTCACACAACCCAATCAATCACCTCCTAAACCATAACCTGTTAGACATCCTTGCATTGTTTGCATTCTGTATATAGACTGATCAACCAAAACATTAAAACTACCTGCCTAATATTGTGTAGGTCCCCCTCGAGCCACCAAAACAACTCTGACCTGTAAAGGTGTGGACTCCACAAGACCTCTGAAGGTGTCCTGTGGTATCTGAGACAAAGACATTAGCATGAGATCCTGTAAGTTGCAAGGTGGGGCCTCCATGTATCGGACTTGTTTTTCCAGCACATCCCACAGATGCTTGATCAGATTGAGATCTGGGGAATATGGAGGTCAAGTCAACACCTTGAACTCTTTGTCATGTTCCTCAGACCATTTCTAAACAATTTTTGCAGTGTGGCAGGGCCCATTGTCCTTCTGAAAGAGGCTACTGCCACCAGGGGATACCTTTGCCATGAAGGGATGTACGTGGTCTCCAACAATCCTTAGGTAGGTGGTACGTGTCAAAGTAACATCCACATGAATGCCAGGAGCCAAAGTTTCCCAGCAGAACATTGACCAAACTGTCACATTGCCTCTGCCAGCTTGCCTTCTTCCCATAGTGCATCCTGCTGCCACCTCTTCCCCAGGAAAACGATGCATATGCACCTGGCCGTACACATGATCTAAAAGAAAATGTGATTCATCAGACCAGGTCACCTTCTTTCATTGCTCCATGGTCCAGTTCTGACGCTCACGCGCCCATTGTAGATGCTTTCGGCGGAGGACGGGTCAGCATGGGCACTCCGACCGGTCTGCGGCTACGCCTGGACACTCACATTAGCCGAGGTCCAAACAGGAACACAACTTACCACGGCTCTTGATGGTTCCCAGCTGCGATGCACTGTGTGTTCTGACACCTTTCTATCATGGCCAGCATTAAGGTTTTCAGTAATTTGTGCTACAGTAACTCCTCTGTGGGATCGGACCAGACGGGCCAGCCTTCACTCGCCACGATCATCAATGAATCTTTGGCGCCCATGACCCTGTCACCGGTTCACCAGTTGTCCTTTCTTGGACCACTTTTGGTAGGTACTAACCACTGCATACCGGGAACACCCCACAAGAGTTTTCGTTTTGGAGATGCTCTGACCCAGTCGTCTAACCATCACAATTTGGTCCTTGTCAAAGTCGCTCAGATCCTTACACTTGCCCATTTTTCCTGCTTCCAACACATGAAATTCAAGAACTGACTGTTCACTTGCTGCCTAATATATCCCACCCCTTGACAGATGCCATTGTAACACGATAATCAATGTAATTCACTTCACCTGTCAGTGGTTTTAATGTTGTGGCTGATCAGTGTATAGAGTATAGAGTATACTCTATATATAACCTATACATCTTTGCTGAGAATGAAAAAGTTATGTTAAAAGCATCATGAACTGTAGATTACAAAGTTAAGTCTCCAGTGAAATTTAGTTTATAGCCCTGTAAAACATTATACTAAAACATCAAACATAACATAAAACATTTAAGGATATTACTACAAAGTAAATGTGGTGAAGGAGACCACCAAGATGAGTATGCTGAGATTCAAAAAAAAAAGGCATTTGTGTGAAAGTTTGCTTTTGAAGTGCTGCCTTACTTGGACAGAGAATTTGCATTCTGATTTTTTAATTCTATGAATGGGGCCACACCTGGTCCATGAATGAAGTTGTTGGAGCCATAATCATTATTCCCACCTCCTCCCAAACCCCAAGGAAATCTTGGTTCCAGGCAATGCACATGTTGGAACTAATGAAAAGGTTGCCATCAGGGAAGAATGATGTTGTTTTTGGATGAGGAGGGGTGTGAAACATTTGGGATTGCTGCTCCTTCATCGGCAACACGAAAATGTGGATCTCTGCTGTACCAGAGGTTAGTGCATATGTGTGGCAGATGTTCAGGTTTCAACCTCCAAATTTTCATGGTGTGTTCTGGAAGTCTCCACTGAATTGTGGTGACATCATCACCTCTGAAGTAGTGGCTGGGGCATTGTTTTAACCACTTTTGTTTATTGAATACAAACTGTGAAGATTTACCTTTACTGACAAGATTTATGTGTTTACATATTTGATTTATTCATCCATCCATCCATTGTCAATAACCGCTTGTCCCGAGTGGGGTCGCCCCGAGCCGGAGCCTACCCGGCAACACAGGGCGTAGGGACAAAGGGGGAGGGGACACACTCTGGACGGGACGCCAGTATAGTTGACTTATGGTTTGGCACATACAGATGAAGCAATGGATACTGCCAAAGTCCAGTTCAGAATTATCACGTAAACAATGTAAAATTGTGTGCATCTCCAAAAAGTTAGTCTGGGGGTGATCATAGTAAAAAATTTTAAACCACAAAAATTTATTTTGCAAAGGATCTGCTTTTTCATCCAAAAATATTTTCATCTGGAGACAAAACATTGTCTTTTATCACGTAAAGATAAATTATTTTTGTAAGAAGGGTACGGTATGCAATTTTGATTTTTCCAGGACATGTCGCAAGAAATGACTTTATCTCATAAGAAACTGACTAAAACTGTAGAGCTCATCCCCAGTTTAAGAACTTTTGAGTAACATACTTTTCAGCGTGACAGATATTCTTGAGAAGTATTTAGCACTTTATTTTTAAACAAGTAGAGCTAGCATACCAATTAAAATCTCGTGTGAAAGCTTTGCCCGATTTTCTGACAGATAACGATAGTCAACAGTAAACACTGCCTTAAGGTTTGCAGCTCTCTGCTCCAGCTATGGCCTGTGTTCATTATTGTGCTGTCTTCACCACGGGTTACAACGGGTATTAAAGACCGAGCCAGGGGCGCAGGCATGTGCATGAAGGTGTTTGCCAGCCTGGTTTCCCAAGTGATGCACAATACAAAGTAAACAAAAGTTTTTGACCAACAGGCAGAAATACAGATAGAGGCACAGTTCTCAACCTACAGTCACTTAATCCAAACCCACAGTTTTTGAAAGCGCACATTATACAAGCAGCTGCATGTAGAACTAGAATAGAACAATTTTATAATCACTTCAGGGCCTCACTTCACATTGCATTTTACACACACACACTGTCTGGACTGCTTGTCCCATACGGGGTCGTGGGAGCCTAACCCAGCGACACAGGGCACAAGGCTGGAGGGGGAGGGGACACACCCAGGACGGGACGCCAGTCCATTGCAAGGCACCCCAAGCGGGACTCAAACCCCAGACCCACCACAGAGCAGGACCCAGTCCAACCCACTGCACCACCGCACCCCCACATTGTGTTTTACTGACAGATTTTTAGAGTTACAAAGCAACACTTGGTCCAAATTAAGTTTATAAGTAGAAGACCCACTGGAGAAGGTAGTTAAAGTAACATTTTCATGCTCAGAGTGAAGGCTTCTAACAGAATCTTACTAGCAAATCATAGAAGACAGGAATTCTTTTATTGAGTTCTTAGTACTGACTTTGAACACTAGAGTATTTAAACTGTAGATGTAAATAAAAGGAGTTTACATGTACTGTATATTTGCTCTTCTTCCACTTATTAAGCTATAAAACCAAAAAAACTGTGCTAGTGTACACACAAGTTTACTCCAGGTGGAAATGAGGTGAGTCTGAAACTTGTTTATTGAGCTGACAACTTTCAGAAAGGAAGGAGGGAAGCAAAGTACTGCATAATACCTGTTTGTTTTTGCCATTTTATACAACTTTTTATTGAAAAATTATGTATTGTGATATTTTGCCTTGTGCCCTATGTTGGCATTAGAAAATAATTACACTTATTTTTCATCGTTATTGCTTCAAATAAGTACTTAATTAAAGAGAAAACACTACATTAAAATAAACATGAACATTGTTTAAAGTTCACTGGAAATAAACTTCCTGCCTTACCAAACATGTTGTTTAAGAAAGGCCTCGAGTATCATTAAGGACTGCACTCACCCTGCTCACCACCTTTTTGCAACACTGTCATCTGGCAGATGCTACCCAATGTATCCAATCAAGGACAACCAGAGTGAAGAACAGCTTTTACCTTCAATCCATCAGACTACTTACATTTACATTTAGTTATTCTACAGACACATTTCTCCAAAGCACCTTCTAATGAACTCTATGTAGTGTTATGAGCCCACACACCTTATTCACCAAGGTGACTTACACTGCTAGATCCACTACTTGCAATGGGTCACTCATCCATACATCAGTGGAACACACTCTCAGTCTATGGGTGAACCTGTACAGTATGTCTTTGGACTGTGGGTGGAAACCAGAGCACCCAGAGATAACCCACACAGACATGGGGAGAACATACAAACTCCACACAGACTGAGCAGGGATCAAACCCACACCCTCTTGTACCACCAAGGCACTGTGAAACTGCAGCATTACTTGCTGTGCCGCTGTGCCACCCTAATACTTAACAGCTATTAGTCCTTCATCTAGCACTGCGACACTTTATTACTGCCACTTCCATACACCTAGATATTTACTATTCCGTTTACTATTTATTGTACTTGAATCTATTGTTCTGCCTTGCTTATTAGCATATGTCACTCTTACTATGCCATTTGCCTACCACTGTTTTCATTTTAATTTATCTGCTACATTGCAGCATTATCTCAACCATTCTAAATATGTGTTTGTTCGTGTCTAATATGTGCTTATACTGTCAATGTCTGAATCTGAGCCTTGTCACGACCATTCCAATGCCCAGTGTATTCAGTGTAACTGTGCAAATGACAAATAATTCAGACTCTGACTGTGATTAAACTGGAGTATTGGTGTTGTAAATACAGAGGTTTGGCCTAGGATTGTTCTGAATAAGGGAGGTGGGGTAGGGAGGTGAGGTGGTGAGGTTGGGTGGCTGGATCTTGCTCTCTGGTGGGTCTGGGGTTCGACTCCCGCTTGGGGTGCCTTGCAACGGACTGGCATCCCGTCCTGGGTGTGTCCCCTCCCCCTCCAGGCTTGTGCTCTGTGTTGCCAGGTTAGGTTCCAGTTCTCCACAACCCCGCTTGGGACAAGCGGTTTTGGCCTGTGTGTGTGACTGTGTGCTTTAAATGACAGCTGACATCCTGACTGAAGACATTTCCTCCCTTGCCTGAGGAAAACATTCACTTCCTCATGCTGAGTTCAGTAATTTTGTTTTTCCATTCACACTCCCTATTTTTCTTACATCGAAAGAGAATATACAGCATACGAATGTTACATCTGACTCTGAAATGACAGTTGGTTGTACTCACGGTAGTCTGATAATTAAACCAGTAAAGACGACTACTACTGTGGTCACCAGGACTCTCTGTAAATAAACGAAATGCCCTCTATCAGACATCACATGGCCTTAAAATAAACACATACAGCAGAATAATATTAATAAACACATTTTTTTCTGTTTATTACCGTTTTAGAGAAAAGGATAATGACTAATTAAAAATGTTCGACATTCTTCAGCAAACTAAAACTTCAGCTCTTCAGCTTGAAAAAATACAGCGTGTGCTGCAGACGGATGAAACACATTATTTGGAGTGACGAGCTTGCTATATCATCCTGTATCAAGACATATCGCATGCATATGTTCCAAGCGCAGATGGTCCTTTTGATGCCTCTCCTTTTCTGGGAGCTGTTTGCAAGTCTTACAGGCTATGCGTGAATTCTCATGTATGTAGAAACTCATCCAGCCAAGGCTTTTGTCCCATAATGTGGCATCACTTGTTTTTTCTCTTGGCCATTGGATGATGAAAGGGGTTTGGTGGGAAGGGGAGAACCATTACATTTGCATTCATTCATTTAGCTGAAGCTTTTCCCCAAAGCAACTTACAATGTTAAGCTACCTACAGTTTTTCATCAATTTATACATCTGGGTAATTTTACTGCAGCAATTTAAGGTAAGTATCTTGCTCAACAGTACTACAGCTGCAGGTGTATTCAAACCTGTGACCTTTGGGCTCAAAGCAACTCTAACTGCTAACCGGCCACCCCATAACATCCTTTGTTTCCTTAATGGACACTCATACTACAAGAATTTGGATTTTAAGGCACATGTAACTTCTTAAAGTTTGCATAATGAGCTATCAACTCACATCTACAATAAATGCCTTACAAGATCTGAAATATCAGTTCGAAATATGATGTCACACACAGAACAAGTCAAGCAGCCATCCACAGTGCATGGTGTGACTTCTGTCATACATCTCAGCTGTGTCATAACCATGTGCCTTTCTAAAATGATCTCTCAGAAATTTCCTGACTTTTCGTCATAGTGTGAAAACAGAATCTATCATAATAAGGAGCCCTACAGTAGAAAAGTGTGCTAAAAGAAGTGCTAAAAGAAGATGACAAGGCAAAGGAAAGCCTTACCCATCAGCTTAGAAGCTGAATTGTTTAAAAGGTGTTGTATCGTTGATTTGTATCAAATTTTGAGAACAATTATTGTTCTACATGTATATATGAAGTCATTGTGCACACCTCTGAACAATTACAATATATATTAGACTGTTAAATGGAACACAGAAGTTATCCTTTAATAAGGCCCGCAGCATGCATCATACAGCAGCTACATATCAGTTCAGACAATACATGTGGCAATGCTGAAAATCTTTCCACTACAACTCTGTTTCATTGATTTTAGCGTATCTAAGCTTCATCTTAATGCTGGATTCTTCTGAGCTGAATGATACCATAACAGGTTGCCAGAACAGACGATCGACCTGTTTCCTAACCTCTGTAAGTGTCCAAAAGACAAGGCCGATAGAATTTACCTTTGAAACACAAAAACAGGGATAACAACACCAGCCAGTTTGCCCCAGTAATGTTAATGATGTGCTTAGGAAAATTTTGGAGGCTTTTGAACAGATTTTGCAAAGAAATTTGTTGGCTGATGTCAAGGCCATGCCTGTGAGGGATGACGTAGGCGGCCATTCTCGGCAGGTGTAACACTACTCTCTCAGCTTCTGAACACAATGTCAAATCCATCCTTACCTTACTGGAAACTTAAATCCTTTCCAGTAATTCCCTTAAATCAGCATAAACAAGTTGTGCTTATTAGCAGTATTTTTACCACTTGAGAATAAGCACAAACAAACTGTTGTATACTCCCAGATATCTTTATTCACAGCTTTTTGATGTATCAGGCTATGAGTACATCTGAAATAGAAAAAAAGTTATTATGTATGCTTAGCAGTACCATGTACATTATAGGACTGCAGCACTTTCAGCAATGATCCCTCCTCTCATCCTGTCAGCACTCCGCATCTCATGACGAGAAGAATGAAATTTGGTTTGGGCAGAATATCATATTTTGGGCCGGTGTTTGAAGGAAATCAAAAAGGAGAGAACTGAAAGAAAGTGGCACTGACACTGAGATGAATGACATTGAGAAGATTTTGTGTCAGCAGGACAGCTGATACCAAGATGGATTGGTTGTAACACTAGACACAGTCTTTTGTGGAGTATAGATTAACCTCCTATGACATGATTTCTACTATGGCTTCAGGGCTGGAGATCTCTGGCTATGACGAGCAGGAGTCTAGCGGTTGCTGGGCGAATAAGAACGACTAACTAAAATCCACATAATTTATACATTGAAAGTATCACCATTGTCTTTGATGCCATACAATCCTGGTGTAACACCACTCTTTCCTGAGCAATATAACTGCCCATCCTGCTATCTAGGTAGTAAATGGACAGCCTGTTCAGCCAGAGGACATGGGTAGGCAGCAACAGTCCTCTCAAAAGCTTGAGCAAGAGTCATAATTCATTATCTTTAGATTCCTTGGGCAGAATTTGTCTTCTTTGGATTCGCTGGACAGAATTCTAGGCCAGGTCATGAGCTGGACTCTAAGAGAAGACCTTAATTCTCTGTTGGTATGTTGACTTCATGAACTTCTGTTGCTGGGCCTAGGAGGTGAGGAGAGCTTAATGTTGTTGGTTTTACAAGCTCAAGTGTTAAGTCCTGTGCTCGAGGGTATTGCAGCAGTGCTGGGACATGGAGCTTAATCCAGCAGTCTCAGGCTGCATGTTCATGTCCTTAACCTTTGAGTTGTATGCTCACCCACAAATACTCCATGGTAGTCCAGCCGACGTGTTTCCACTTTCTAACAAGCTGTCTGTAGAAGGAGTCACTACGGAAGGTTCTACTGTGTCCCAGTATTTACTGGTTTCTTGGACCAAAGAAACAAACTGAATGATTTCTGTAAGAACATTTCAGCCGAAAGAGAAAACAATGAATTATGACCCAGTCTTCAGTTTCTCATCCCAACAGATTCCCTAAATACAACTAAAAAACACAAATCCATAAGAGGGAAAGAACAGCATGACCAAACAGACAGCATTTCAATAGGGTTGTTTTCACAACCACTGGTTCAGACTTCCCTTGCTCGCTCTGTTTGCTCCCTCTTTATTGTCTTGGGGCTAATAACAAAAAACCAAGACAAGTAAAAATAAATAGCTGGGTTAATGAGGGGCAGGTGTGTACAATCATTAACAGTTCCCTACCATCACGGGCTCCTCTCTCCCCCTCAACAGAGCCGTTAACCACATCCCGCCAGCAGGGGCAGGCAGCAGTAAACCTGATGATGGATAGTGATGGATAGAAACATTCTCTATGATGGAATAATAAAAGTAATGATTAGGAAGGAGCCCGTATGACTCACAACTCATTTTATAATCGATGCTTTCAGTTCCAGGGACTAATCAGTAAGTCAGTATGTATTATGTCACATATAGCCTGCATTGTAATCACAAGTTAACTGTGTCATGGAGAGCAGGGCAAGAGTGAAATTCTTTTCTCCGCACATCCTTTGCAGTATCCGAGCTAAAAAACAAATTAGTGTTCCGGTTTTACTTTTCCATTATTTTGCTTCCTTGGGCGACTACTTCCAGCTCATTTCTAAGAAACATTCACTGGGTTCAGATCATTTTGAGCAGAAAAGTTTGTGGAAAGACATCCAGCAGCCTAATTTAATGTAGACATTACTTGCCTGGGAAGTAGTATCAGAATGATAAGTTTGGTGTGGGGTTTTTACAGGGTTCTAATTTGGATTTACTTATATACTTACTAACTAACTGCACTTAAGAATCACGTGTCTGCATCTATGTCTCTCTTTCTGCTAATGTAATGAATACAGTGTATTTTCTATGGGGGGCGTGGTGGTGCAGTGGGTTGGACCGGGTCCTGCTCTCCGGTGGGTCTGGGGTTTGAGTCCCGCTTGGGGTGCCTTGCAACGGACTGGCGTCCTGTCCTGAGTGCGTCCCCTCCCCCTCCAGCCTTGTGCCCTGTGTTGCCAGGTTAGGCTCTGGCTCGCTGTGACCTCGAATGGGACAAGCGGTTCAGAAAGTGTGTGTGTGTGTGTGTGTGTGTGTGTGTGTGTGTATTTTCTATGACATGTACATCATTTTGGACAAAAGTGTCAGCTAAATGAATAAATATAAATGTAAATATATATACTTGAAGAAAGCAGCAGGTCAGCTGCAGTAAAAATGGCTTTTTTGGTAAAAGTGTTTTACATATTATGTAAATAATACAGTATTTTATTTAAATATATTTTAATATAATCGCAATACTAAGGAAAATATTTTTCAGAATGTATTGTTTCAGTATTGAAATTTCAAATATGCTTTCTTCGAGAATACGTATTTGCTTAGGTTTACCTCCCATATGTTTTAAAGCGTGGTATATGAACACATTACTGCGTTAAGCCAGAAAAAGTTGCAACATCTAAAGCTGTTAGTTGATTTCACTGCTGCTTTTCATCAGTTTGACCTCTCTTTTCACACTGTATAATGGTGTGCTCTCCCATGCTCTTTTCAAAAAAAAACTGTATACCTGGAGGGGTCAGTGTCTCCATGAGCTGATCTGAGAGAATCATGTGTCAGCTCACTCATATTTATTAATCAATATTTATTAATATTTTGAAATGCCTTTAAGCATAGGACTCGTTAGGTAATGGGGTGCATGAGTTTATAATTTGAGTTTTTAATAATAACTCCTTCATACCAGAACCTTACCTCTAATGCTTGGAAGGACAAATTTTAATGTAAGCTTCACTGAACCCAGGAAACAATACTTTATTATGTATAATATTACAATTTCATTTTCTAGTTTTGCGGGACAATAAAAGGCCACAGCTCGTTCATTATCTAAATGCGGTGTCGAGGGACAAGAGGAACCCTGTAAAAATACATTGTATTGTTTAAGAAACAAGGAAATTGTCAATTCTGTGTTATTTACTTTAGCTCCAGTTACTGTTATTCACGAATCCCATAGAAAACAGAATATTGGGATAGACTCTAAACGACTTTGTTTGCACTCCTAAAGGTATCCTGTGTTGTGCTTCACAGATCCACAACAAAGACACTGATTTTATGGATTGTAAGGGAAAGACACACTTGTTCATGGCTGGAATGGTTTCTGGCATCAGGGATCTTGGCCGTGTTTTGCTGTGTTCTGAGCTGCAGTCACGGTCATGATTTTAAAATTTCCCACATGTGCTTATTTTTTTCCACAAACACCACATTTACACTCAAAAGCATGACAAATTTCTTTTTTCCACAAATAAAGACTTTCAAAAATAATTTCTGCCATTTCTTTCTTTGAAAACCTAAAATGTCATGTGCCAAGGAGTTACACTCAAGTCACTTAGTCCACTCAGCTTTTTGCTAAGATCATAAGATCACAAGATCACGACATCCTGGTTGCATGATTAAATAAGGACACGTTTTCTTACCCGTGTTTTTATCTTAATTGTTACTTAATCCACCTGGTTATTCACGTGTTTCACATCACATGTCTTTTCTGCAGATTTGTGAAATGGAAATTCAGATGACGCACCATAGATGTTAGCTCAGCAAAAGATCATTTGGGAAGAAGTTTCTGCCTTTTCTTCTGGACTATATGTTCACAAATGTTCACAAAGCTTCTGTCTTTTCTTCTGGACAATAAACGTTCACAAACGAGCGTGCACACATGTTTTTATTTATTCTCGTTGCTCTGCTGCAGTTTAAAACCAGCAACCTTGGACAATGAGCACTGCGCACCCACTGTACATTTCTAGGATGAAACACGTACGAAACATTAAAAATGGAACAAAACAACATGCTGCATATCCTTAACATTCAACATCTGCAACGTAAATGAAGCCCCTTCTTCTAGGACGAACCCGAAACCAGACTTTATATTGCAGCATATATAATGCGTACAGTCTATTGCAATTCCAAGACATTGAAAAAATTCACGACATCTGTGAAAAAATGATAATTTGCAAGTGTGGCTGTTTTACCAGGTGTGCACACTTCAGTTATGAGGGACACGAGGTCTACGATGCCACAGCAGAAGACACTCCTGAGCTGCCACATGCTGAACGAGAGACTGAGGAACCTGCGTGACGCCACATTCCAGGCATCGCCCTCAAAGGCTTCCTACCCATAGGCCTCTGCAGCACTGTACGTCACAGCGGTAAGTCATGCGTGGCCCCAACCTCTGTACAGCTCCTCTCGAACCTTGGACCCCCGTGGTCCGCATTTCTATTTCCATATGCTACATTAAAAAGTAATGCAGGCTCTGACTGAGAGGAACAAAGTGTCCTGTCTTCAACTTGCGAGTCTGTGCTCTTTGTATAAAACGATGACGTCTGGCCAATTTGTCGCCATATTAATCTGATTCATCCTTCAGGTCAGCAAACCTGGGATTAAAACGAAATGCAAATGATGAATTACAGCTTGGTTTACCTTAAGATTTTTCGTTAGTCAGCCTGCGTGAAATTCCAAAAATAATTCCCCACTTGGCCCTAATGTCCAGCTGGGTTCTACGCTATGTAATATTCCAAGAATGTAATATTCCAAGAAAACCCATCAAATGAGGCTACACCAATGTAGTACTTTTCAGTGTATACTGTGTACTTTTTTTTGTTGTGAGATGCTCTCTTGTTTATGGGCTACTGAGTTAATCAGTCACTGCCTCATATTCAATGTTCTCGTTGACCTGCATGCTTACATGTGTTTATGTAGAGCCCAGCAGATGCAATGACCAATATAAGAATTACTTCTGCAAGACTAGAATCCCACTTCTTCATGCCTGGTTTTACACATATTGGCTGAAACCGCTTGTCCCAAGCAGGGTCGTGGCAAGCCAGAGCCTAACCCAGCAACACAGGGCACAGGGCTGGAGAGGGAGGGGACACACCCAGGACAAGACGCCAGTCCGATGCAAGGCACCCCAAGTGGAACTCAAACCCCAGACCCACCAGAGAGCAGGCGATGGCCAAACCTGCCACACCACCGCACTCCCTGCCCTGTTTCAGTAACTTGCAATCACTCTGAGAATTTATTGTGTTCTTTTTAATGTTTATACAAAGTATTTTCATATAACAACAAATGATGAGGACTGCATGAGTGACAAGTAGCTGCGGTGGCCAAATTCATCGCAGCATTTTGTCTTCTACTCAGCTCCAATAAGCATTGTGGTGCAGGCTGAGGAAAGCTGAAACCGCACTTAATCCCGTTTGTTCTTGTGGTTCTTCTCTCTCAGCTTGTTTCCCAGCACCTTCTAACAGACGGCTAACTCTTTCCTCAAGAATGAGGTGATGCAATACTTTGTTCTGCTTGGCTGAGGGTTAGGCTTGGGGTTGTTGAGGGTACTAAGCGGATGCGACATTCAACAGATAAGACTTTACACTCAGCTGAGAATCTATATCTCTTTGTGAAGGTCAAATAATACAGTTATACATTTGTATAACGTATATCACTTAACATCTGTGGTGTTTTAAGGTCAAATGTTTTAACGTGTGTGGAGGGGGGTGGGTCTGGGATGCCAAACTGCATTGTTGAGCCTTCCAGAGGTGTCGTGGGGGTAATTCAACTAAACACAACCTCAATGAAATACCCATGTTGGTACCCTGTGGTTGTGTTGGTTAGGGAAGGGAGTTAAGCTTCTTGGTCTTGAGTCACGGAGATATATGTTGGCGATGCTGGATGTTGTTCTCTGTGGCTTCGCAGTCAGGCTGGTTGGACTGGGTCCTTGTGTACAGCTGTTGTAATATATACATGGGGTGTATCACTTTGTCCCGTGTATCTTGAATGTCAGGAACACTTGGAGGCTGGGCTGAGGTAGGATCCAACCTCGGGAGAAGAGTCGAGCAGGTGGTTGGGGATCGCTGTTGCTGTTTGAACGGGAAAATTCATCCATAAAAATTCATATCAATAAAAATCAATAATTACCGATGATGTATTACATACACTTTGTCATTTTGTAATTTAACACCGCATGTTCAAAATGCACTACTAAGTGTACGCTTTCTAAATGTCTTCAAAACACTTCATCATAACGGTCCTGTCAGACTTGTTATTTTGTGATCACTGGATAATTAAGGAGACAGTATGATCAGAAAAGATGTATATGTCTCCACATTTACACACTGCTTAGTTTCCTTCACTTTATGTGGCATCCCATTTCTGCAATATTTCACAGGGAAATCCTATCTCTGTTCGACACTTTTTTAAATAATGTGTCAAATAAATTAAAAAATGCCAGTCCATTGGTTTATTGTTTTCAGAGCACAAAATACTGCTTTGGTCTTTACAATGATTCTGCATTAAGCAAAGAGGAAACTACTGATGAAAACTTCTGGAATATGCAGTATTTCTGTAATCCTCAGTGTTAAGAAACAGCTGCGTTCCCTAAGAGGGTTGTATGACTGTCTGGGGTTGACTGTGCTGCCAGACACCTGACATAGATACGGCTCAAGTCTGTGCTCCTCCATGTCCTTCTGTCTGGAAAAGGATCCATATGCTCCACCAGTAGACCAGCAAACTTTTCAGCTGTGTCCAGACAAGCTTCTGGCATCAGGTTTCAAGACGCTGCCTCATCTCACCCCTCCCTCACCAGTGCTGTTCAACTGAAAGCTTGAGAAGCCTTAGTTGCCTCTTTCATGTTGCTCCAGCAGATTCTCCAGACTTTCGTAATAGCGCTGCATTCTAGTCCCACCTAAGTGACTGAACAGGGCTTGTTCTGGGTTGACCCAATAATTCACCTTTGTGAAGCTCCCATGGTATGTTTTGGAGCCTTTTCTTAACATGTGATGCTCGACATATGACAGGGTTCCATTCCGACAGCCACATTGAAAGTCAACTTCATCCTAACTTGAATATTCCCTTGTATTGTATGAACCATAGGGATATAAAAACAGTTACGGGTGGCATGATGGTACAGTAAGTAGCGCTCGTGTCTCACAGCACCTGGGTGATGCAAGAGGACGTGGGTTTGATCTCCACTCAGTCGGTGTTGAGTTTGCATGTCCTCCCCGTGTCTGCGTGGGTTTACTCTGGGTGCTCTGGTTTCCTCCCACAGTCCAAAGGCATGCTTAGTGTGTGAGTGACACAGAAAGACTGTGTTCCACTGATGTATGGATGAGTGACCCATTGTAAGTAGTGTATCTAGCAGTGTAAGTCACCTTGGTGAATAAGGTGTTTGGGCTGATAACACTACATAGAGTTCATTGGACGTTGCTTTGGAGAAAAGTGTCTGTGTAATAAATAAATGTAAAAACCATTAATTATGTAATGAATCAATATCATTAATCATATAATTTAAATGAATCCTTGAAGAAAGTCATTGATGAAAAGTTTTTCTATACCCAAACATTAACTAAGACCCAAACAAAAGAAATATGACTGCTTCGCAGCACATTTTATCACACAGCAGATGGAGCAGTCATCATTTTAGACATCAAAACCAAACTTCAGGAATCAAAAGTAATGGGACAGTCATCATACATCATACATTGTTGCATATGTCGTAAGTCGAGGACGACCTTTATTGCTTATTCTATGTGTTGAATGTCTTTCTGTTAATTCTGCTCTATTCCATGTTAAGCCTAAATATGTGCAGTTATCACTGTATGTTAGGAAATATGCAATCTTTGAAATGGGGAGGATGAATTGTTTATTTCACCAAAGAGCCATCTGCTCCAATGATTAGATGAGCAGAGAGACATCCTGTTCCACTTTGCATGTGCAATGTCAGTCTGGGTTTCTACAGCAGTACTCATCCCTTTGAGCGTTTCTATCAGTCCATCAGATGGATCTCGGAAACCTTATGAGTCATGCTTCAATTTCAGAACATTTGGTATTGAATCTGCAAGCTAATAGAGTGAAAACTGGTTGTGACTGGACAGAATCTCACATTTATGAACTGGTCACATACACCAGAGAGGTGTCTTGTGGGGCCCTACAATCAGCGATCATTTGCTGCATACATGTCAGAATGCTGACTTGAGCTGTGCCGTTCTGATGATTTGGAGCAAGCAGTCAAACATGAAGCGCACACCACGATGTATTGGGCCTGGCTTTCCACAGGGAACTGCGTGGAATGTGGTCTTCTCACTTCCTCAAACACATCCAGTCAGCAATCTGGCCGCTCTTGGAGGCGGATGAAACAAGGCGCCCTTACAGACAACAAGACTGAGCAACCATTCCTTGCCATCTTTAATAGAACTCTGAGCGAACACGACTTCCCCTGAAGCACACCCTGCCATCGTCTGAAAAGGTGTTCAAGTTGCCTGTGTTTGGCAGATGTGCTCAGTGCTCAGTGCTCTGTTCCCAGTATTGAGGTCCTTCTTCAAGATTTTTGGTTGTTACCTTTTTGATATTGGCCTTGCTACTTCTGACATGCACATATTTAGCACATGAGATCACTCCAAATGCTGCAAGTATTCCAAGAAATGGATGATATGCAATTTTTTCTGTGATCGAGAATCTTTTTTGATTCTTATTTCCATTATTTGTAAATGATCTCTTTTTAAAACCATATTCGTCAGGTGTAAAACAGCAGTTGTGTCACTTGTCTGGCAGTGCATTCACAGTTGGTGATTTTGTGGTGTATCCAGGAATTGCAAACCATCACAAGCAAAACTTCATAAACCAATGAAGCACTGATTTTTATTTTTAATTAACTTAGTAGATTTAGTAGAGCTAAATAAATTTAGTAGATTTAGAGTACTTTGTGGGGGTGCAGCGGGTTTGGCCTTTGCCTACTCTCTGGGGGGTCTGGGGCTCAAGCCCTGCTTGGGGTCCCTTGTAGCAGACTGGTGTCCCGTCCAGGGTGTGTCCCCTCCCCCCTTGGCCTGGCGCCTTGTGTTGCCGAGTAGGCTCTGGCTCGCTGCAACCCCACTTGGGACAAGCTGTTTCAGATTGTGTGTATAGAGTAGTTTGCTCATGAGTGGAAGAATTTCTTAGATAAATCATGGTTCCATGCCGTAACGCAATGAAATGTGAAAAATTCCAAGGACGGTAAACATTTTTATGGGCACTGTATCTCTCATACTTGCCCAAATTACAGGGGTAAATGTTGCCAAGATTTTATGACCAAAAATTCATTCTATTGGACACTGTTACCCTGGACCACTCCACACAGACCTGAATTATTTTAAAAGGTCTTTAAACTAAATAAAACATACAGTAAATGATCAACCGCTACACCCCAACCAGACTGCTATGCTCCTCCACCTCTGCCCACTTGGTGGTTCCACACACGAAAGGTCCAAAATCATAAGTACAAAGGTTTTCGGTTTTGGATCCGATGTGGTGGAATGACCTCCCCCTCTCATTCAGAACTGCTGAATCCCTCTCTACATTTAAGAAGGGTCTCAGAACTCACCTTTTTGGAAATCATTTCTCCCATGATCTCATAAGTGCATGATAAGTGTGTAAGTGTAAGTTCATGTTTGATAATTTTTCAATAACAATATGTTTAATAATGGAAAGTCTTATTGCAGCTACTTGTGTGACATACATTGGTGCATATGGCGGAATGTGACATAGTAACTGAACTCTAGAATCACGTGTCTGGACCCGAATCTCTCCCTCTGTAGGCGTCATGAACTCATTGTATTTTTCCGCGAGATGTACGTCGCATTGTATTTTTCCGCGAGATGTACGTCTGCAAAACGAATCACTGCAGATGCATACATATAAATTTATGCAACTCACATGAAAAACAGTGGAACCAACGTACAGACATGGCTAACTTTTGGAAACATTGCTTTTTGATGGTATGGAGCTTCCTCAGCAGAGGGTGCGGTGGTGAAGGAGTAGAGTGGGCTTGCCTAGGTCCTGCTCTCTCATAAGTCTGAGGTTCAAGTCCAACTTGGGGTGCCTTCTGACGGACTTGTGTCCCATCCTCGGTGTGTCCTCTCCTGCCTTGTGCCCTGTGTTGGTGGGTTAGGCTCTGGCTCCCTATGACCCTCTATGGGACAAGCGGTTTCAAGTGATATATATGTGTTGTGTAGAGCTTCCTCATGGAATCAAACTGTTAGAAACCTGTTTGCTGTTTTCCTTCAGTAGTGAGCTCAGTTTTCCAAGAGCTCCTTTTTTAAAAAACATCTGTCAACATTTTCCACTCCTACAGCTTCCAGTTTCCTTAGGCAAAATGGTTTTTCAATCCTTCCTAGTTGTTGCTTGTCTTAATGGTGGAATGCAACCCTTGGTGTAGATGGATTTATTGGAGTTTGTACTAACTAATGTATCATAGGGAAGTACAAGTTTCCAAAGCAAGTATAATAAAAACTCATTATTATATCTGTGAAGGACATACTACTGTGATGCACAAAATGAAAGATATTTATATTGATTCCAAAATACTGAACACTTCAATTTGCTCACCCATCCATCACCATCAAGAAATAAGCCAAGGTCCAAATAAAAAAATAGAAGCTGTACCTTTCACACACACACACATTCAGCCGCTTGTCCCATATGGGGTCACGGGGAACCGGAGCCTACCCGGCAACACAGGGCGTAAGGCCAGAGGGGGAGGGGACACACCCAGGACGGGACGCCAGTCCGTCGCAAGGCACCCCAAGCGGGACTCGAACCCCAGACCCACTGGAGAGCAGGACCGTGGTCCAACCCACTGCGCCACCGCACCCCCTCTGTACCTTTCATTCTGATCTAAATAAAAAGCATAACATTTTTTGGGCTCATCATGATTATTTCTTTGGAAACAGTATGCTACAAAGTTATATTTAGTAGGGAGTGGTTAGTGTGGGGGACGTGGTGGCAGAGCAGGTTGGGCTGAGTCTTGCTCTCTGGTGGGTCTGGGGTTTGAGTCCTGGTTGGGGTGCCTTGTGACGGACTGGTGTCCTGTCCTGGGTAAGTCCCCTTCTACTCCAGTTGGGTTAGGCTCTGGCTCCCCATGACCCTGTATAGGACAAGTGGTTCAGACTCTGTGTGTGTGTGTGTGTGTGTGTGTGTGTGTGTGTGTGTGTGTGTGTGTGTGTGTGTGTGTGTGTGTGTGTGTGTGTGTGTGTGTGTGTGTGTGTGTGTGTGTGTGTGTGTGTGTGGGGGGTTGGTTAGTGCTGCTGCCTTGTGACCCACAGGTTGTGGGTTTAAATCTAATCTGCTACTGTAGTACTGCTGAGCAATGTACTTACCCTAATTTGCTCCCATAAATAATTACCCACAAGGGTAAATAATTTTATCTTAACAGTGTAAGTTGCTTTGGAGAAAAGTGTATGCTAAATGAATAAATGTAAATAATATATAAACATTGTGAAACTATATATAGCTTAGGAACTCTTTTCCTCATAGATGCTTTTCAGTATTTTTGAACTGTTAGATTCAAACAGTTTCTCAAAATATAGCTACCTTCTGAGTCGGTATTCAGGTAGGACATTTTAACATCAGAATGATTCAGTATTAACGCACAAGTATCTGAAATTTTACATTTACATTTTTACATTTATTCATTTAGTAGATGCTTTTCTCCAAAGTGACATAAATCTCAGAGAAAATACAATTTGTGCATTACATTACGAGAAAGAGACAGCTGCAGACGTGTGATTCTTAAGTACAGTTTCTTTCTTTCCACTTTATGCACCGATGTTCATCGCACGAGTAGGTGCGCAAAACTCAGGATAGACTAATCCTGATCACACACACATTGGCTGAAACTGCCTGTCCCAAGCAGGGTTGCGGCAAGACAGAGCCTAACCCTGAGGGGGAGGGGGGACACCCAGGACAGGACGCCAGTCCATCGCAAGGCACCCTAAGCAGGACTCGAACCCCAGACCCGCCAGAGAGCGGCACCCAGCCAAACCCACTGTGCCACCACGCCCCCCAATCCTGATCATCTTCCTACAATTTTTTTTTTAAAAGGCACACAAACATTTACATACGATACAGGAGTAGCGGCTGTGTAAAGGCTTATCTGGGCATGATCATAAAGTTACGGTGTATGAACATTTACACCATGCATAAATTTTGTTTGTCTTTACTCCCAGCTCTGTTCCATTACAGCAACTGGCAGGAGAAATGTTTAGATGATTACAAACATGCTTCTCTGACTCGTTCATGGTTACCTGCCACACACAATGGAACCATGCTGATGAGAAAAAGCCATTTTTTTTTTACTGCTTGACGTGCCTGTGTAATGCACTGTTCAGGACACCAAAGTCAAAGGTCACCTGATTTCTCTGGCACGAAAACGAGACTATTCTCGGTCCGCCCAAGTTGCTAAAGTTAACTCTGTGAGAACATTTTGTGGACGAAAGGGATAGTTTTAGGCCATGCATTTTTCATTCGCTTTCAATGCATTATTCATCTTTTCATAACATTTACCCCACTTCCTGGACCATTTGCATTTTTTCCGCTTCTCTATCAATAAATCATCCAGCGTTTTATTCAGCTTGTCCTCTGAGGCCTCCATCGCCAGGCATCAGTGTAAACAATCTCTCTGATGTCAAAACAATACTGGTGGAGGGAAAAGGGATTTCACATCGTGCTCCCATGCATGTTTGCGCACGGGCCTCGGAGGGAAGTGAAACTGTTCGTTTGCTGCTGTTTCAGCACAACTTGGGTACAAATGTGACTGGACCCACTGGTGTCCATTATAAACAGTGACCTCATCCACTTCAGCGAGAAGGAAAACGAGTCACGGTTCCCGCTAAAAGCTTTTGTGTGCCTTTTGGAATCCCTGTTGTTGGGCCTTTTTCCTTTCTTCTCTTTGCTCTCACTCATTGCACTGTTCGCTAAAAGCAAATGGCTTCAAATATACACGAATTTAATAGGTTAAATATTTTTCCGAAGTAATATGTAAACACATTTATTTGTCTGAGGCTGTTCTCCAAAGTGACTTACAGCATTAAGCTACTTTACAATTATTCACCCATTTACACAACTAGCTAACTTGTACTGGAGCGATTTAGGGTAAGTACCTTGCTCAAGGGTACTACAACCAGAAGTGGGAACAGAACCTCCAATCCTTGGGTCCAAAGGTAGTAGCGCCAACCACTACGCTACCAGCTGTTCCTCTTAAAAACACCAATAATTTAAAAGAAAAAAGTAAATCATGTCCATCAGGATATGCATTCACTTTCCTAAAACTGCACGGAACGCGGTCCAGTTTTGCTGCCCATATCTGCCTTGTATTCATGTGGGTTGCTGTGCAAAAGTTTCTAATTCTCACTGAATGTCACACTCTAATACCAACGATTTACGTGCTCTGATGTCAAAAATCTTTCGAAAGCTGCATGGTCCAAGAATGACAGTGACTTTTTTTGTTTGAAAGACTTAATCCCAGAATAATTCCTGTAAAGCTATAATTGGACTAATTATGGCTGGAGATATCTTGCTGCCTGCATCTATTACATTTCCACTGCAAGCAGCTTCCAAAGGACTGCAAATGCTGGTATTCAGTGGTTTAGTACCTTTTTCATCCCATTGTTGAAAAGCCAGCATAATACAAAAAATGGTAATTACTCAACATTAGGGATAAATTTACGGAAATCGTTGGTATTAGAGTGTGACATTCGGTGAGAATTAGAAGTCATGGGCCATTCTCACGTCCTTTTATTACTGCCGTTTTGCGATTGTATATTAAAATGAATTTGGATATGTAAAACATGGGGTGATCAATACTTACCCATACAATATATAAGGGTTGTGGCATGAAAGCAAAACTTCTGAAGTTAAAATATGAAATACATGCATTGTATAAATCCAAAACGTACAAATTTCTAATGTTTATAAATCAGGACAGTACAAAGAAAAAGGGTCACAGAAGTACTCTGGAGTGATGTGTGCATGTGTCTTCTTGAGTGACATGACAAGCGTTATTCATACCAATGGCGGCAGTTAATCTTTGTATGTTGCCTATCCGAAGCATTTGAAATAAATGTGTGGTGTACCACTGAGCAATCCACTGGGCCATTAATCTTTTTTGACTATGACTATGACTGGAATAGTCAAGCTATATGGCCAACTGATCACCGCCACAGAACACATGTGGCTCTTTGCGGTTTTATCTCAGCACATCTCTTTCTAATTCTGCAATAAAGAAATCTATACTTCGGGAAGGAACTTTGGCCTATTTGACTTATTAGGGGTCAAGAGGAGAGACAGATGTTCAGTGTTGGAACAGTGTGTCAGATGTTCAACACAAACATCACTGTTAAGCGCTCGCCACGACATGCGTCGCTCAAAAGCTAGATTAGTCTTAAGAACAAAAAGTGGAAATCAACATGATGCCTCCCTGAAGACAATGCCTTCACAGAAGTTTGAAAATTAATTTTAGTAAATCAACACATGAAAGTCAGAGGAAACAGTTCAGTGGGACTGAGACTCCACCAAGAGAAAATAACAAATTTACATCTTTTTTTTTTAAAGATTATATCAATCTAGAAGATATTATCAAAACAAACTTTCTCTGTTTTGGTGGGGCGAGTAAGTGATACCATTTCCCTTCCAAAAGACTGCTTTGGTTTTCAAGTGGTACAATATTGCTTTATGGTTAATGGCCCTCACAGAAGCTTTAAAGTGCAAATCGGAACTCCTGCAATATTTTTTCTGATACATACAGTCGCATTGTGTGCAAGGAACAGGTCTGTCTTCAGTGAAGGATAGCTTACAAGAATTTTGAACATGTTTTGTTAGGTATAAAAGAGATTGCTTCCATAATAAAAGGCACAGTGCGAGAAGAAAAGGTTAAGCCGTAGGCGCCAAGTGGTCTGATCGCAGATGAGAGGATGCACTCCTACACTTCATCGCTCAAGAGAAGCCTCGAGACACTCGTGAAAGTTCGCCCGCCGGATATCCCTGGGCCTTGCGATGGGTGAGAGGTGGTGTGTGGGAGCGTGGCTCCTTCTGCCAGGTCTAAATGAACACCAGTGTATGTCTGCGCACCATAGTTTCCGTCTTTTTCTAGCTGAAGTCGCACCCGTGCTCAGTCCCAGCCTACTGATAAAACCACACTTTGGCTCTCGTCAAAAACAGAAGAAATTCCGATTGAGAACACATGGAGAAGCTTGTAAATATTTATTTCTTTGTGTACAATATTCTCAAAACATGTCGTCTCACAATGTTCTTGGGTTGATTCCTAGAAAAAAAAAGGTCTTGAAGAATGTTCAGCGGAACGCCAACTGGGGTACTTGTGAGTATTTTTCATTGACCGAAGCATCCAGCCAGGCAAAAAAAAAAAAAAAAAAAACTTAAACGCTGGAGGAAACTTTTTGTTCATCTTGAAGAAAAGCTGCGCTGAAAAAGTGAGATGTGTTTGCGGATAAGCGGAGCTATAGCCGCGACGTGGAAGCACTGAACCGAGACGTCCGAAAGGCGCCCGCACAGGGAGGGCGGAAGCCACAGGAGAAAGTCTTTTTGTTCGGAAACGACTGTGTGGGATCTGAGGTCTGAACACTTCAGAGGCTTCTGTGCTGGCCTGTAGTAGGCAGGAATTACACTGCCGTCGAACCCGGAGATGGATCGACCGATTGTTTGTCAAGCGTCATCAAAGTGTACGTGGGAAAGGTAGAGGCCCGGGTTCCGCCAACATTGGTGTGACTCTCCTTCAAGGGGTAAGAGTTTCTTTGGCCTGCGAATGGGAGAACGCTCCTCCTCAAGATCATTGTGTTGGGGTCACGACAAAGCACCTGCTCACAGCATAAATATGAAACACAAAGCTGGTAGAACCATGTTAAAGCTCACTGCAGTACCACAATGTATGTGTTTGGCTGATACTTCTCACCAAAGCAACTTACAATTATTTAGCCCTTTATAGAGCTGGTGATTTTACTGGAGCACTTCAGTGTAGATGCTTTGCTCAAGGGTACTACAGCTGGGATTCAAACTGTCAACCCATTGGGTCTAAAGGCAGAAGCTGTAACCACTACGCTACCAGTCATCGCCCTGAAGTACATCTTATTTGATGAGTTGGTGTCGGAAATATACGTGCAAACACTTGTCCTGAATTTCGTTTCACCTTCATCGGACTGTCGTAATTTCCACACATGCAGTGCATTGAGAAAATGGTTAAAAAAAAAGGAACGGTAAAAGAGAGGACCGCTTGCTTGGTATTCACCCTTGTCACTGTCAACATGTGTCTTGAATTAGACAGTGCGAAACACTGCTCACCTTGCTCCTTGTTGTGTCTCCGTTGGACCTAGGGCAATTTTTGAGGTTACTTCCATACGACGGCAGTTATTGCTGTGTCATAAATCTGCGTTATCTCATCGTGCGATACCGGAACTGGAGCTCGAAATGCTGCCGGCCGCCACTTTCGCAAATACAAACTGTATTCTTAGAAAGCGCCTGAGGGCATCTACTGCTTCCTGAATACAATAACTAAAAGGTCGTTACAAGATCAATTAAAGGTATCGAATGAAAGCAGGCCTTCTAGTAATTTTTGGACCGAAGCCACTTTCCAGGAAATGCATTAGCTCTGAGAGCGCTCAGTTCTCAGTAGATCGGCTGTGTAATGCCACTGTTCCTTTTTATAAATGAGGTCATCGCCCTCATACTCCATCATCGCCCCAAGAGTGTAACACATCCTCTAATGGCCATACGGGAATAATGTACACAACGGTCACCTGACTAGGCAGAAGAACGGAGACGTCATGGCTCTGGTGAAAGTTCATCACAGCGACCTTTGCGCTCCTTTGCTCAGTACAAAACAAGGTGGCATGTGGGGTTTGAACTGCCACGGACATCACCTTAATGTGTCCAATACTGGAAAATTCAGTGTCCAAAATACTCACAGCAAAAGGGAATAAGGGCAAAAACATATGAAGAAAGGGATAATAAGATAATGAAGATTCACAAGCCAAACATGTGTGCGTGTCACTCACACATTGTCATCTCAAATTTGAACTAATATGTAAAATTAATAGTTTTTTCTATTATTCTTTTCTATTGTTATTTTCTGTTTCCATATTACTTTTATTTTTATTCTTTCTTTTGCTGACACTTTATTGATAACTGAAAGCATATAGGGAAACATAATGACAAATATACAGGGAAAGCGATG
The DNA here is from genome assembly GCF_900964775.1 of Scleropages formosus. NCBI lineage: Eukaryota > Metazoa > Chordata > Actinopteri > Osteoglossiformes > Osteoglossidae > Scleropages > Scleropages formosus. The sequence continues at coordinate 34,478,342 of NC_041806.1, forward strand.
CGCAGTTCAGTTTGCAAAAAATAGATATTATCTCACGAAATATCACACACACACACACAAATTGGCTGAAACCACTTGTCCCAAGTGGACTGAGTGGGGATTGAACCCACGTCCTCTTGCACCAGCCAGGCACCGTGAGACAGAGATTTATGTTATGAATGGAACTAAATAACGACATTCCATGTGTAACCCAGAATTTATATTAAGGATAAATGTTAGGAGGTGCGGGGGTGCGGTGGCGCAGTGGGTTGGACCACAGTCCTGCTCTCCAGTGGGTCTGGGGTTCGAGTCCCGCTTGGGGTGCCTTGCGACGGACTGGCATCCCGTCCTGGGTGTGTCCCCTCCCCCTCCGGCCTTGCGCCCTGTGTTACCGGGTAGGCTCCGGTCCCCCGTGACCCCGTATGGGACAAGCGGTTCTGAAAATGTGTGTGTGTGTGTGTTAGGAGGTGCAGTGGTGAGCTGAAGCCTAACCCAGCAACACAGGGCACAAGGCTGGAGGGGAAGGGGAAACACCCAGGATGGGATGCCAGTTCGTCACAAAGCACCCCCAGTGGGACTCAAACCCCAGACATGCCAGAAAGCAGGACCCAGTCAAGCCCACTGCATCACCACACACCGTCATCATGAGCTCTGTCACAGAGATCTCATGAAATGCATCAGTATGTACATTTTAGATGTGTTTTCAAATTAAACATATCTCAGTTCTGTTTGTCATGAGTTTCTAATAAACTCAAAGTGATAATCCCCCGAGGTGCAGTTTTGTTTGGTTGTGTCAAGTCAGTGACATTTTGACAGGTCCATAAGCAGTAGATATGCCTAATTCCCTTAATTGTTTTAATATGGACTGCAGTAGTGTTTGCTAGAATGTTCCGGTGCTTCTTAGTAGATGGTGTCTGTTTTCAGCTGCAGCTGTAAATGTGTTTTTCAACTCCAGAGCAGTTATAATGCAGTGAAAATACATTATTATGTTTGTGCTCGTGCTGTGTTGTTTTTTTTTTTTTTGCTTTTCAACTGCAATCTGAAATCTGTGTGTACGTGTAGGTGAACAAACATCCACGGAACACTCCATTGCATGCGTTTGACTTTTTAACTGGTGTTATTTACTGCTTTTGCGACCGACTCATGCAAGAGCGGAAAAAAAAACATGACACATAACTGTAGTGTTTCATTTTCTGATACATCGCACTCGTTAATGTTCATTTGACAGTTTTAAGAATATTTTTTCTCATGTCATCTAACTATCAATCTTGATAGTCCCAGATGATCATTATAGGTTGGAGCAATTTTATAAAACACGTGCTGAAATTAATATGTTATTAAAAGAAGAGTTACCGCTTTTTCGTCAAGTTCCTTTTCGTGGCCCCACCATAATTCAACGCTCACGAGTACAGTAAGATCACCGTACTTTTTCTTTTTTTACCATGTGGATTAAGTTATTAGTGGCACGCTTGAATTTGAACCATTCCACTTAAGGGCTGTCTTTACACTCATATATTGTTCAGTTTCATGTGATGATTGATCCTAACAGATTTCATTCTGTGGACCTTTTGTGACATGTGACTTTCTCACCCCCCCCTCCGCAGACAGTGATGTAAGAATGTGGAACTGAGACACTGTCGCCCTCGTGAGGCTGAAACAAGACAATAACCCTTCAGGAATCTTCCACATTCCATCCTGAAAAAGGATGGTACGAGAAGTGATCGAGGTAATACCGCATCAGATTTACTCCTGCATCTGAAACATTAAAAGGGGCAGCTGGTAGTGCACTGGTTAGAGTTGTTGACCCAGATGTTGCAGGTTTGAATCCCCACTCCCAGCTGCAGTACCCTTGAGCAAAAGGTACTTACCCTAAATTACTCCAGTAAAATTACCCAGCTGTATAAACAAGTGAATAATTGTAAGCATCTTTGGAGAAAAGCGTCAGTTCATCACTTATATATGCAGCTACTCGTGTAAAGTGTTCCTGCTGAAATGGTCCTACTGGAGTGAACGACTGCCCTTTGGGATTCGCACGTCTGCACCTGTATTTGCGAGCCGCCCACAGGCCGGGATGTGGAGCAGATGCGATGTTTCCGCTGTGAAATTCACTTCTGTTTACTCTGAGCTGTACATCGCTTTGGAGAAGAGCGTCGGCTTAACGTAAACATGATAAACTGACTGCGCTTTAATAATCGTGTCTCTGCATCTACAGTCTTCGCCTGCCTTATGAAGGTCATTGATTCCCCATAAAACTTTTGTAAAATTACCCCTTGACGACAACCACTTGTCCCAGACAGAGCCTAACCCAGCAACACAGGACACGGGGCTGGAGACACCACCGGGATGGGATGCCAGTCCACTGCAAGGCACCCAGGCAGGGCTCGAACCCCAGACCCGCCACATAGCAGGCACTAGCTGAACCCATCACGCCACCACATCTCCCTTTTTGAGAATTAATTCTCATAAATTGTAATTAGCATTTGTTCCCAAGATAAAAAAGTGCATGTGCATTCCTGAACCCCGGTATTGACACCTATTTCTACAAAATATCACCAAATCTCAGTAATGTGGTCACAACTACTTGGACTTGATTTTGATTACATTTTTGATTTTTCAGATTTATGTAACTTTTATTCCTGTGCAATAAAGTTTTTTTTGCTGTAGAATAAAGTATGTGACCCACACCTCCTCTTCCTTGCATCGCACATCACTTTCTTGTGCCACACGTCAGCAGGGGTGTACAGCCTTCTGTTACAATGAGGTAAACTGTGGTTGAGAAACACATCATCTATTTCCCATTTAGAATATCAGTTATGTAAATTAATGAAGGGCTTTTCTTTTCTCCAAAGCAACTTCCAACAAACTCTATGTAGTATTACCAGCCCACACACCTTATTCACCAAGGTGACTTACACTGCTAGATACACTACTCACAATGGATCACTCAGCCATACATCAGTGGAACACACTCTGTGTCACTCACACACTATGAGTGAACCTGAACAGCATGTCTTTGGACTGTGGGAGGAAACCAGAGCACCCGGAGTAAACCCAGGCAGACACGGGGAGGACATGCGAACTCCACACAGGCTGAGAGGGGATCGAAACAACGTCCTCTTGCACCAGCCACGAGACAGACATTTATGTTGTGAATGGAAATAAATAATGACGTATTCTGTGTGTAACCCAGAATTTATGTTAAGGATAAATGTATAATGTTAGGGGGTATAGTGGTGCAGTGGATTTGGCTGGGTCCCACTCTTGGGCGGGTGTGGGGTTCGAGTCCCGGCTGGGGTGCCTTGTGACGGACTGACGTCCCATCTTGCTTGTGTCCCCTCCCCTTCCAGCCTTGCACCCTGTGTTGCTGGGTTAGGCTCTGGTTTGCTGTGACCCCCCTTCCACTTGGGACAAGCAGTTTCAGCAAGTGTGTGTGATTGATCAATGCAAATTTTATTTTTCATGTCCTCTGTTACATAAGGGTTTTTAATCACTTAAGCTCATAAAATTTGCTACAAGCAATCACAGTCATTGCTTTTTTCCAGGCCTAACTGAATTATTTACGTGTGCTGGAGAAGAAAGGGAAGTCAAATGACACCGAGTTACAGAAATTTGGCCAAGTGGTGCCCCTGTGAGTTTTACACTGTTTTGTACAAATGCTAAAAATTTCCATTGTTTGCTCAATTTTTAGTATCTTTATCAAGTCCTTCAGTCACGGTAGATTTTTGTCCAGGTATTAACTTCATATGAAAATAATAATCCAGTCAGCCAGTCAGTTCCCATTTGGTTATCCTACTGACGGTCACAGTCATAGTGGCCTGAAACCCTCCTTTCCTCAGACACAGTCTCCTTCTCCTCCTGGAAGAATCCCAGCTGCTAGCAGGCCAGTTGAGATCTAATCACTCCAGCATGTCCTGGTTCTGCCCTGGGCTCTCCCCCAAGTAGGATGTGCTCAGTAGAACTCCAGCAGAAGTCAACTACTCTGAACCTCAACCGAATCATCAAGCTCCTCACCCTCTCATGGAGAATGAGCCCAGCAATCCTGCTGACAAACCTCATGAATCTCCACTCTCGTTCTTTTGGTCATTACCCAAAGCCTGTAACTGTAGGTAAGGAATCTTGCATTGTGTCTCCTGAATCTAAGGATTAGTTACTGTATGGAGTCTCCTTTCCAGTACCCTGGCATAAATGTTACCAGGGAGGCTGAGAAGTGTAATCCCCCTGTAGTTGGAACACAGCCTCTGCCCCAGTTTCTTAAATATTTTTGCAAGTCTACAGGTATCTTACTGTCTTCTGTGCAACGCTGAATAAGCCACACCGCCTACTACTTTTCACATCTCTAGACAAACGTCATCTACCTTTGCAGCCTTACCACTACGAAGGCCTCATACAGCCAGAGTAATTTCAGGAACAGTGATGTGTTCTTACCCACCCAAGATGTGAATCACTGCTTACTGGTGGTGTGCATGTCCACCAGGTTAAGGAGTTCCTCAAAGTGTTCCTTCCACTGCTCAAGAGACTCCTCAGCAGTGGTTAGTATTTCCCGACCCTTGCGTAACACAGCCTGAGAAAGGCCATGTCTTCTCCTCCTGAGGCACCAAATGGTTTGCCAGAACACTTTGAGGTCACCTGAGAGTCTATCTGCCCTCTCAAATGCCCCCCCATGCCCAAACTCTTGCTGCAGCAACTGAATTGCTGTGGACCAAAAGTATGTCCGGGAAAGGCTCCTTCTTCGACGTATCAGTTTCCCTCGCCACTGGTGACCATCAGCTGGTCCTAGGCTTGCCACTGTGTGATTCACCAATTGCCGTCGGGTCAGTTTTTAGCAGATGTGTCCGCAACTGAGGTCATGAGCACGGTCCATTCTGACTTCATCCCTGCTTCCTTACTCTGGACAAGAGAAAAACTTCCTTGGACATCAGAATTGAATTGATCTCGCACCGAGTTGTCTGCCAGTCATTTCTGTGACCCCATATGGGACAAGCGGCTCTGAAGATGTGTGTGTGTGTGTGTGTGTGTGTGTGTGTGTGTTTGGGTTTCCCAGGTCTGTCGAGTCACCACCCTGTGCATCAAATCAAACTCACCACCAAGTGGTGATTACAAAATAATTGAAACTCAAGCTTTTTCAGATTAATTCATTTAATCATTAACACATATAATATGAAACATTTTGAACACAGAATTTGTTTTAGCAGGTTAACGGTTAACTTCAGTGCAATTCATTCTTTATATCAACATTTAAAATATAACAAGTTAGATACCCATTTAATGCTAAATGTTATTTTTTTCACAATACTGAGAAAATGTAAATACAGTACAAAACTGTTAAGATTTGTTCTTCATAATGATCATGGAAAGCAACTTTCTTTGCCAGTTAGCTCCTTATGGGTATTGATTATACCCTAATAAAATACAAATTGCTGTATGGCTTCCAACGCATACTGTATATACCACAACACTAATCCTTCATTCACGTCTCACAACCGCTCTCAGATTAGTACAAGTCTTGAAAGTGTGACACATGCAAATAAAAACCTAGGCAGGATGTAGACAGGCAGTTAGAGCCTTCCTGTTTTGCTTTTTACTTCCAGCCTCCTAAGTCTATTCTATCCTTAAATCCCTCTATAAATACAGTACACTGTGATCCTAATTTACTTCCAATTATAGCATTAAGGCTTTACTCAAATTCTCTCTCTCATTCATGTCTCCTTTGCAACCACTGGCTCTTCTTTGTATAGTACAGCAAGAGTGATCTGTCAAAATTAATTCTACTGGTCATTCACTGCATTTCAGAGTAGGTGGAGAACCATAAGATTGTCTAGTAAGGCAAACATCTCAATAAATTCAAACACTACAAATGTTTTTAAATCATCAGTCTTGATTGTCCAAACTGCATCATCCTATAATGTATTCTACACAGCAGCGTACAACTTTGATGCAATAGTGGACTGTATCAAAGTTACATTTATTTACTTAGCAGACACTTTTCTCCAAAGGGACTTCCAATGAACTCTATGTAGTGTTATCAGCTCACACACCTTATTCACCAAGGTGACTTACACTGCTAGATACATTACATTTGATGAGTGACCCATTGTAAGTAGTGTATCAAAGAACTTCCAAGTTTGTGTTCTCTCATAATTCCCGATTATGATAGCAAGCAGTACTGGCTTATAATCAAAAAATGTAGAACACTGCTGCACAACGATGTCTGCTGTTTGGTAGTGTCATCTCATAAAACGCTATATTCTACTTCTTACAAAACCACTTATCAAGGACTGCAGATCTGTGCGAAGTGCCAGAACATGATGCCACAGCTAGGAACAAAATATACTCATCTGATGTAATATGGCTCACAAACAAAATTCATTTGTGTAAATTATAAAGAGTGCATATTTAAAAACACTAGTGAGAAGTATCAGAGCATTAATTTATGTTTATAGATATATCTATATTATGCACTTGTGACAGTTTAATAGTGCCTATTGGTACACAGGTTGCCACTGTTTAGTCTGACCTTTAGCGATCTTAATTTTGGAAAGAATTTTTCACTGAGAAAGGTCACAAAGGAAAAAAGCAGCAACAAGGACTGTTAAAGTGTTGGACATGTTACAGTTTGATTTTACCAGATGTGTTAACTCTTCCAGTTTTAGAGGCCTGCCCCGCCACAAAAAAAGCCTGCCTGGTGAGCTCCAAGGTCAGCTGTCCTCTACAGAAATGTGCTTCCTCAGCCCCGGGGCCTGGTCCTGTGCAGGTCTGGGATGAGGGTGTTCACCGTGGCTATGGAGTAACCTGCTGTCAAGCTCTGCAAGCCCACCAGCAGACACTTCCAGCTGAAGCGCAGAGCCTTGCCCATGTTCTGTGAAGGAGACAGCCAGAGAGAACCACAGTGGAGTAAGTCAGTGATGACACTAACTCCAAATGAAGGACATTGTCTCATTCTGATACATGAGCAAACTGATCATTTTAAAGACAGCCACTTCTCTTGCATTTTGATTTCAGTTTCACAGTAGGGGGGGCATGGTGGCGCAGTGGGTTGGACTGGATCCTACTCTCCTGTGGGTCTGGGGTTCGAGTCCCGCTTGGGGTGCCTTGCGACAGACTGGCGTCCCGTCCTGGGTGTGTCCCCTCCCCCTCCGGCCTTATGCCCTGAGTTGCCGGGTTAGACTCCGGTTCTCCGCAACCCCCGTATGGGACAAGCGGTTCAGAAAGTGTGTGTTTCACAGTAGGGCCGGTTGTCTAAAGAATAATTCAAAAGAAGTAGGTTGTCACGCTGATTTACAGAAGACTCGTACACCATTACGCATGATTGATTACTGATTGTGTAAACTATTAAAACACATTTAGCAAAATATTATTCACAGAATATGAAACCACATATGTGAAGTCTGTCATGCTTACTAAAATCTTCCTCTAAAATCAGTACAAGTCACACATTGTATGGCATGACATACTGATCCCTTTTTAATGGCTGCCTATCAAAGGCACCCTGTCAGTTTTTCCACAAGGAAATTTTTCTATGTTAAGGAAATGTCTCAAACTATCATGAAAAACTGAAGACAGGACATGCCGCATGTAACCTTAGAGATATCCTTTGAAAACAAGAAAAGTGGGACAAGCCAATTGTGTTTGAAATGTTTGTGCAGGGCCTACAGGAAAGGGCTGCACCCGTTGGACTGGGCCCAAGGCACATATCTGCTGCACATCCTGGCCTGTCTGCTGCTCAGGAACTAGCAACCTTTCCTCCGCTCTAAGCTCTAGTCACAGACACTGTTCAGAAAGGCTGTAGGATGAATTGTCAATGTCAGTGCCCAAACTTGGCCAGCAGGCTTTGACTTTTAATCCAACATTCACACTTCCTTAATGTCAGGTGGGTCAATAATTTAACAAGGTAGAAAAGCTGAGCTCATTGTTAATCATTAAGTTCAAGCCTAGTAGGGCAGGAAGCCAGGGAGTGGAGTAAAAAAAAAAATTACATAAAAATGTGTACTTTTGGGCTGTTTTTAATGTATTTTGCCCTGCTTATTGTGCTGCTTATTAAACACCACAACATTTTTTAAAAATGTATTGTGAACATACAGTGTTTACAAATCAGCAAGGCAAATGTTGGGTCTATCGTAAAATATGAAAGATATGATATAATTTACATGTACACGGTGGCTGACCAAAATGATATGGTGAATCATGTCTATACGAGATAGGAGAACCGTTTAAATAAAACAAATTATTTGCTTCAGCACATTCCCAATAAGAAAGTTATTAAACTTACTACAAACTTATTAATTAGGCACACATTTGAAACAAACACTGGTGGGAAACAGTCTATCTAGAGATGGCAAGATAAATATCATTTTTAACACCAGTATGATTAACACAATTTGTTATTAGATCTTAACGGGATCAGCCATGCTTTTTGATTGTCATTATTCTTCCACAGTATTAAAATTGTTTTTATTCAAAAATATTACTTTGATGGCAAAGTTTGTACCAATGATTTAAGTAGTGTTTTTTAATTTGTTGTGCACATTTACCATTAAAGAGGAAAATGTGTTCCGTAAAGTTTTTTAAATAAGATTTAACAAAAAGATTTAATAAGAATTTGTTTTTCTGTGATTAGGAATTATCGATTATTTGGATAAACCTTCATGCAGCTACTTGTATGATATACATTGGTTCATATGATGTAAAGTAACTAACTGTACTTTAGAATCGTGCATCGGCATCTAAGTCTAGGGACAGCTGGTAGCATAGTGGTTAGAGCTGCTGCCTTTGGATCCAAAGGTTGCAAATTTAAGCCCCACCTCTAGCTGTAGTGCTCATGAACAAGCTATGTACCCTAAATTTCTTTGGTAAAATTACCCAGCTCTTTAAATAATTCTAACTTTAACACTATCTTGCTTTAGAGGAAAGCATCAACTAAATAAAAAAAAAAAAAGTAAGTCTTTCTTTCTATTGACATAATGCCACATTGTATTTTTTGTGAGATGTGCATCAATTTGAAGAAAAGTGTCTGCTAAATGAAAAAATGTGAATGTAAGATGATTTACAAAACCGTAATCATAATGTGTTCTAATAAAACTGCTCTTTTTTGTAAACTGAATTAAAGCTGAAGACTTTTTAGTAAATCTTAAACTGTGACTTACCAATTTCAAGAAAAGGGTTTGATCAGATTCAGACAATTCTATTGAATAAAAAGTGAAAATTAACATTTTAAAAAACTAAGGAGATTAATTCATCTTTGGCTTTTGTTTTTAAAAGTTTGTTGAGTTAATGTTTCTCAAAAGTTATTAATTCTTTACTATATGAATTTAAAATGATAAAAATTCTAAACGTGTACCCTCAATTCTGAACAGTCGCACATCAAATATGAACATTTAGCTTCAAATAAGGATGTTTTGGAAATGAAGTTCATATTTAGGAAATAAAGCCTTAGCCCTCAGTATTACTGGTACCTCTAAATTAAACTAATTTGCTAAAGATATTACTGTATCCCATCGAGCTTTTAATACTGTAAATGATCACTATTATTATGAAGCTGGATCTATCTATAACATCAGTTCAAGTTCATGATGAGCTCTCAAGGTCCAACGGCAGATTTTCTTCCAAGTTCTTGCTTGCATGTGGCTGTAATTGGGTCATGTAAATTCATCCACTCTGGGATCTGTGCCACTTTTGGTCAAATTCACAGTACTACGAACTCTTCAATCTGACACCACAGAAACAGTTGCTGTACAAACTCCTGGAGCTATGCTGCGGTACCCCTAAGTAAGGTGCTAAACCTCAGAGTGACCAGTAAATATATCCAAAAGGTGTAGAAATAAACTGTAACTTGTGCAAAACTGAAGGCATCAGTTCATCTTCAAAGAAAGCAGCACATCATAAAAAAAAAAAAAAAAAAAAAACCATCAATTAAAACTGAAGAATAAAAATTGTACGGAGGAAAATGAGCCAGTAAATCACAGAGATTTCTGCTAGTAAAAATGTTATATCTTTGTGGTTCACAATTATTTAACAGAGGGCAAGTACATTTAGGTAAATATGTCCAATCAAACTCTTTATTTGCTCTGCCATCTACAATATTGATTGGAAGGGAGTAAGTTACAAAGTTCAATGCTCTGAATAACTCCCTTGAAAAAAAAAAAAAAGAAAAAAAAAAGCGACATTTTTTCCTCAATTAATGCCATAGAAATAAAATAAACCATGTCAGTTATGTGGAAACATCTTTCAGCTCATGTTTTCGTATAGTGCTTTAAAGTGGTGTAAAAAAATTGTTAAAAGGAAAATAATAGGCATTAAAGGCCTGCATTATTCAAATAAACATAAGGAAATCTTTCATGTTCTCTTGGAACCTCACAGGCTTCTCTCCTGATAGAGAGAACACTTTTGGGCTTTTAGGTTGTGGTCCAAGCATAATAATAATAATAATAATAATAATAATCAGATATTTTATATGGTGCCTTCAAAGCAGTATCTCACAGCACTTTTACTGTTACAAAAAAGATATGTAGGGTACAATAGTGAATGTTTATTTTACCATATGGCTAAGAGAAGCTATCGCCCATAAAACTGTACACAAACACACACAAACTTGGTGTGACATGTCACGGTTTGGTTGGGGTCCATCTTTCAGCTGCATTTACTCTCCGTTTACTCCGTATCGTTCTCATGTTCCGATAGTCCAGACCTTCTCCCTTTCGGCCGTTTCTACACCCTCACTTTCTGCACAATCCAGAGATGAAATTTAAGCCCTAGTCGGTAGTCCAAATCCAAGACATGGTGGATCACATTTGAAGCAATCCCCTCAGACTAATTTAAAACAAATCACCCTAACACACTATTTTAAGCACTGAAAAGTGTATGACTCATTGTTTCACCTGTTACTTGCACAGACATGGTTGGGCTTCAGAACTTCCACCAGATTTGTGTGTATTTTTCAACAGCTCAACCAAGTCTTGAATCACCTCCACTATGGCTTTCACACAACAAAAAATAACCCTGCTGAGGCATGTAGCACAATGCCAAACCAAATCTGACCCCAAATGCTTTTAAATCCCTTACCTGGTCCTGTACATGCAAAAATCAAGAAGCGGCCCATTTTAAGTGGCTCTTATTTACAGCCTAGCAAAACTCAAGGAGAGATATTTCACTGAAGAAGGTCCTGCCTTCTCCAATTAAAATAGCCTTTTCCATACCTGTTTCAAGGAGAGTACCATCTTAAAACTTTAAGACACGTTGCTGTTAAAACGCTTCCCGAGTAACTACAGTGAAATAAGAAATTACAGCCTTTTAGGGCAGAATATATATAAATACAAAGTCAATATGGAATATAGAACGTACCGTGCATTTTTGGGAAGAAGAGCTCTTGCCTTGGGCACGTTTTATAATACTACAACAGGCGCTCTGCTGCTTAAAGAAGCCTACAGGTAATTTTATGTTTATTAGTCTGTGGGGGGGGGGGGGAGGGGAATAAAAAAATATACAAATAAATGAATAAACTGGGCGCGGAGGCTGGCTGCTGCCCTACCTTCCTGTACTTCTTGTATTTCTCCTTCTTCCTCGTCTTCTTCTCTTCCCTCACTCGCTCCCTCTCCTCGTCCTCCTCGACCTCTTCCAAAGGCTCGTACCTGTCGGGCAGGAAGGCGAAGTGGACCTCTTTCGAACCCTTCTTGTCCCCGTCCTTCCTGCTGCTGCTCGCCCTCTGCGCTGGCCCGGCTTCTTCGTCCCCCGCGACGTCCGTGTGCTGCTGGTACCCGCCGCTGACCGCTTCTACCACGTCCGGCGGTTCCATGTTCTCGAACACCCTCGTCAGGGCTCCCCACAGGGGCTTGGGCTTCATCGCGATCTCGAGCCGCGCGCGCGCGCCGATTCGCGCCGACTCTTCCGCGCACTAATGGCGAAGTCGGGCTCTCGAGCGCGCACACAGAGGCAGGTGCTTCTGCTCCGTTCACCCGCGACGGAGGACTCGCTCTCACAGGAAGCCTCGGAGCTTTGGCAGCGGCCCCTTAAAGAGACACGGAGCCACCTGTCACTGTGAAGAAGCAGTGGCAACCGAATAAAAAAATGAGATATGATGACTCATAAAACGACTAATGTTCATTTTTTTCCCGGGACTGGCGTGCCTCTAACTGTAGATAACGTGATGATATATATATATGACATGGACTTTTGACTTGTTTTTTCGGGCAAGTCCAGAAAGGGCCTTATCGTCAACCACGTCAGATGATGAACCTCGGCCCAAGGAAGATGTCCAAGGTGATTTACATGATTATACACAATCCACTTTTACGTTTAATCTCACATTGTATTCCTACATAAACGATCAGCCTTGTAGGTCCTGTTTCCCCGGAACAATTAAGTATATCATCGTTTATTGCAGTGGCCTGGAGCATACTGGCTATAGATGGTCCCCGACTTGGGGTTACGTTCCCATAATATAAACCTATGGTCGAAAATGCATTTAATACACCTAACCTACCGCACATCATCGCTTCTTATCCTTAAGATGGCCGAAATCGTTGGTTGCGAAAGTTCCAGTTCACGTGCGATGGCCATGATTACGGGCTCGCCGCCTTCATCAAAGTCAAAGTGGCTTTATTTTCATTTGAACCATATACAGCTGGTATGGTATGAGTGAGTGAAACAAAACTACGTTCCTCTAGGACCATGCCATGGTGCTACATAAAACAACACAAAAACAAAGCAACTTACACAGGACTACACATAAAAGTGCACGTGTGCAAAACAGCACAAGACAGAACAGCTGGAATTACTAAACAACCAACAATAAAAAAGAAGATATTAATAAATACTATATAGACATTGTGGCGCACGGCGCTCTGGATTAGATGGGGTGAAGAAGGACGCACAGGCAGCGTTCGTGATGAATGTTTCATTAAAACACCAGCACACAGAAAAGTAATATTCTCGAACCAAGAACCTAAGCTTCTACTCAACCTAGATAAATACTACAACCTTTCTACCATTCCCAAACACGGACACCCCTTCATTTTGCCCGTAAGTTCCTGCAGTGGTTGCACACTTTCTTTACTCATTTTTCCCATAATGCAACTGTTTCCAACAACAGACCCGTTTCCCGCTCAAACTTACAGTTACGCGGGTCGTTACAATATAAACATACTAATTAGAGTTTCTCCTCAAGAGTAATTGCCTTCCTTTTCTTCTTCTCACCAGTAGCAGGAAACACAGATGGCCGTTTCGTAGATATGATGGATGCACAAACCACAACGTAGATACAGGGGCTGTTCAGAAAAATGTTGGAAACACAGAACGCTGCAGAGTATCCATGCATTGTACAGCACACACTAGCGACCGCGTGACAGACTGTGAGATGCGGCTGCTGCTGCCCAGCATCATGAGCATTGCACCGTATATCACTTGCCCGGACAAAAATCTAAATTCAAAATTCGAAGTACGGTGTCTGAATGTCTATCGCCAGCTCATCATCGGAAAATCGAAAAAGTCGTAAGTCGAGGAGTATCTCTAGTAGACAAAAACTCTGAAACTTAAAGTTGCCAGATGCTGACAGATGTTGCACGGGTTGTTTCAAATTAATGAAAGATGAAATAAAGATATGAAATAAAGAAATGAAAGAATAAATAAAAGCCCTTCAACAGACCAGTGTCCTGTCCGCGGTGCACCCTGCCTCACACCTACCATATGGTTCTAGGATGGGCTCTCAAACACAGTGACCCTGCATTGAATGAGCAGTTGACAATAACTAATCTTCCAGGGAGTATTCAATTCATCATGTCTTTATAGAACCTTGCCAGTGAACAAATGGAGCAACATCTGTATTAAGTTTATGATTGTGAGGCAGTGTTTGCATGAGAAAATTAAATTAGATTTATGAATTTAGCTGGCGACTCTTAATTACAAAGCAGCCTACGATTATAGTTCCCCCATTTATACAGCTGGGTAATTTTACTGGAGCAAGTACCTTGCTTAAGGGTACTATAACTTGAATTCAAACCCGCAACCTTTGAATCCAAAGGCAGCAGGTTTAAGGACTACATTACCACCTGCTACACAGCTAAAACTCTTCTTCAAATGGATGTTAAACTGACTGAGCGCAGTTTATTTCACTTTGCATACTTAACAGTGTTTTGTCCTCTGTATGATAATGAACTGAAATGTTGAGCACAAGCTGGGAACTTTTATGTTTTCCTGCAAATATTTTAATATCAACAGAATTCTGAACACCAAAAATTGGATTTTGCTCTGTATACTTTACATAACTGTACTGTTTCATCCAGAGGGTTCATGATGAGATTGGATGTGATTGGAGAACTGGCCCCCAGGAACCAACATCAACAGATGATGCCTTTCATTGATGCTGTAATTCATGAGATCTAGAAGTTTACTGACATTTTCCCAATAGATCTCCCTCATGAAACAACAACTGATGTCAACTTCAGAGAATATTTTTTACCTAAGGTTTTTTTTTTTTTTTTAGCAGATGTGTGCTTACACCTGGTTTTCTTAGTTTCTTTTAGAAACTGTGTAACTATTGTCCTAATGCCTGTGGTAATGAAGACTGTGAATTACTCCATACAGAAAAAACTAGAGAACATTTAGGATACATTATTTCACACTACATTAACAACAGTTTTCTATCTACATAAGTACAAACATTAGTTCTTGTTTGAGCTGTATGTCTGTCTGTAGAAATCTTAAGGGTTAGGATTATTTCACAAGGAAGGTTTTCTACTTTTAATATTTCTTATGACATGAAGAATGTATCATCATGTAGGAGACCTACATTATAACCCTGAGTTCAGTTCACCATGATGCAAACCACCGAGCGGGGTCGCGGCGGGCTTGGCCAGGTCCTGCTCTCTGGCAGGTCGAGTCCTGCTTAGGGTGCCTTGCAATGGACTAGCATCCTGTCCTAGGTGTGTCCCTTCCCCCTCCAGCCTTGCGCCTGTGTTTCCGGGTTAGGCTGCGGTTTGCTGCAACCCTGCTCAGAATAAGCGGTCTCAGACTGTGTGTGGTGTGTATGTGTGTATTTTCTTAATGACATACAAAACTCTTACTGTAATACTAAATTGCTTGGAAGTCTAAAACAGGCTCTTTCCCCTTAACACTAATGCAGAGGACATTAAATTACAGTGCAAAATAAATATTTTTGTGAAACATCTAAGTGCCTGAGAGTTTTGCACAGTACTGATTGTGTGTGTGTGTGTGTGTGTATATATATATATATATATATATACACACACACACACACACACACACACGGTATTTGCTAATTAGCCTGAGAAGTAATGGCATTGTGATGCAGGAAAAAAATTGAATCTATACAAAATTAAAAATAATAATAAAAAAACTTCATACATTTAGCAAATAATTGAATTACTACTTCATCTGTTCATAAATGTAAACAGTTTAACATTACACTGTACCTAATTCTTGCAGAAAACACTGATAACAGTCATGAAAGTCTGTACATTTTTATTTTTTAGAAGACCTGGTTAAGTGGTTATAACATGGACTATACAGCATTCGCAGTAAAAATAATAAAAATATTAAATTGTGCAGAAACACATGCACAATAAGAATGTGCAGCAGGGAAAATAAGATCGCTCATTTATTGTAGATCGCCTCCTCCTGATTACTCCTGCCAAAGGGAAGTGATGTCTGTCCGCGGTCTGGGTCATTTAGGCGGAGAATTCGGATCAGGTTGTTGACTGGAAGAGAGCTGTAATAAAGGTAAGAGCAACAATTTGACCTTCTGAAGAACTACCAGTGCCAATGCAAACAGAGAACCCTTCACTATGCACCTTTGATACTGACTACAAATCATTACATTTACATTTATTCACGTAGCAGATGCTTTTGTCCAAAGCGACTTACAACAGATACTATGTAGTGTTACTAGGCCACACACCTTATTGACCAAGGTGACTTACACTGCTAGATTCACTACTTACAATGGGTCACTCATCCATACAGTGAAACACACCCTCTGTGTCACTCACACACTACGGGGGGAACCTGAACAGCATGTCTTTGGACTGTGGGAGGAAACCCACGCAGACACAGGGAGAACATGCAAACTCCACACAGACTGAGCGGGGATCAAACCCACACCAGAGACAGCACCACCCAGATGCTGAGAGACAGCAGCACTACTCGCTGTGCCAACATGCCACCTAAAATGTATTTCAGTGTTGTTGATTTTATTAAACTTCTTGGTGTTTTCTTCTATCAGTCCAACGCTGAGATTTCTTTACACATTTATTCATTTAGCTGACGCTTTTCTCTAAAGCAACTTACAGTGGTGAGGCATGGTGGCACAGCAAGTAGCACTGCTGTCTTACAGCGCCTGGGTGGTGCGAGAGAACGTAAGTTCAATTCCCGCTCAGTCTGTGTGGAGTTTACATGTTCTCCCCGTGTCTGCATGGGTTTCCTCCCACAGTCCAAAGACATGCTGTTCAGGTTCCCCAATAGTGTGTGAGTGTCATGGAGGGAGTGTGCTTCACTGATGCATGGATGAGTAACCCCTTGTAAGTAGTGTAGTCACCTTGGTGAATAAGGTGTGTGGGATCATTGACCTCCGACCTAGGGTGTCCTGGTACCAAGTGCACTGATGGACACCCTTATGCATGAACATGGTGTTCGTTATGGACAAACTGCGACTAGCACAGAAATCCAATAACAACTCACCGCTCGGGTTCAGATCAGGGAGGCCGTTCCTCCCAATCACGCCCCTCCAGGTTATCACTGTCGCTGCCCACGTGGGCGTTAAAGTCCCCCAGTAGAACGACAGAGTCCCCAGTGGGAGCGCTTTCCAGCACGTCCCCCAGGGACTCCAAAAAGGCCGGGTACTCCACACTGCCGCTAGGCGCATAAGCACAAACGACAGTGAGAGACCGTTCCCTGACCCGAAGGCGCAGGGAGATGACCCTCTCATTCACCGGGGTAGGCTCCAACACATGGTGGCTGAACTGGGGGGCTATTAATAAGCCCATACCTGCCCGCTGCCTCTCACCCTGGGCAACGCCAGAATAGTGGAGAGGCCACCCTTGGTCGAGAAGAATGGTTCCAGAACCCAAGCTGTGAGTGGAAGTGAGCCCGACTATATCTAGATGGTATCGCTCAACCTCCCGCACCAGCTCAGGCTCCTTCCCTGCCAGTGAGGTGACATTCCAAGTCCCAAAAACCAGAGTTGGCGCCCGAGGTTTGGGTTGGCCGGGCACTCGGCCCCGACCACCGCCAAAATCACAATGCACCGGCCCCTTACGGTCTCTCCGGCAGGTGGTGAGCCCACCGAAGCCTATTGGATTATATTTATTAAAAAACTGATGGCTTTAAACGATGCCTTTACATTCCATTGATTGCTACACTATAATCGTTAGTTCATAATTGTTTATGGTAAGAGGCATTCAGTAGCTGTTCCGCTCTTTCTATTTAAGCTGGCACTCTGCAATAATAATGCAAACATTTGGCTGCTTATAACAGCTGGATATCTTAAGAAATGGATATTACAGGCTGGGATTTGAACCAGCAAAAAACATTTAAATACCATATTTTAAATCAAGTAACGTTTATAAAAATTTCACACTCCCTATTATTTGAATGAAAGCATAACAGTTTTTAAACTTTGATTATCAGAGTTATATTAAATGTACAGCTGATTTGTGAACTTGGAAAATGCCTAACTCTCCTTTGGAGTTTTTTGGTGAGATGAGATGGATTAGTTTCTCTAGCACAAAAATCATTTTCATTTTGCAACTTGTATTTCACATGAATTCAGTGTTTTTAACATTTACTTTGATCTGATACATGCTATCCTTTAATATAACATCTTTCTGTAAAGTAAATAAGAAGTAATCTACAATAGTCATTCATCTTTGTGCGGTTTAAGAACCTAGAGTGGTCAGCGTATCAGTATAGAGACAGACAATAAGCTTGTGATATATCTTTAAATCACTGGCATGAACATACCTCATACTTTGAGGGGTAAGAAAAATGAACTGCCTGTAACGCTGGCTGGCGGCTATTTTCAACATCATGTCCATAGATATTCTTCGGTTAACCATGTCCTTCAAAAAAAGGAAGGGGGAGGTCTGTTAAACTTCAGATACAGGTGAACATAAAGTGTTACTTTAGTCAAAGTGGGTAAGCTGTAAGAACTAGGTAAAATAAGGTTCCTCTTATTTTCAGAGGCCAGACTGGACAAAAATCAGAAAAAGAGCAAAAGAGGGACAGTGCTAATAACTATGACGCTGTATGCTATATGAAGGAAACATGCACCAGATAAGAACAGTCGTCAAAGGTTAAAGCTCATTAGGTGGGAAAGACTAATAGGATAACATTTATACATTTTCAAAAAATTTCACTGTTTTAGTGTCATCACTCCCTATCCAAGGAAACAGCTTTTACATGAACATTCAGTTGCTGCACTTCTGACATACTGGTCAGTGGTTAGCAACAACAGACATAAACACTGACATCAACACTTTTACTAAATTTTAGCCATTTACTAAGAAAACTACCACCATGAAATAAAACAGTTTAAAATAGAGGCTCTAACTGACACCACTGTCTTTGGGGGGGGAAAAAACAGGGGAAACTAGTATACTGTACACTTTATTTTTTATATGTTGTTAATAATTAGTACTTGGCTGAAAGTATACATTTTGCTTTACTAAAATAAATCTGTCATATATAGTTTCCATAATATATACACAGTTGTCCAGATATTCTCCAGTTTTAAGTCAAAATTATTTTAAGGTGACACACATTTTGTTTAATATTTTTAAGCAATATTTAAAAAAACTGAAATATGCTGTTTGCACACTCCTTCAGTCTCTGTGTTGTGAAAGCTCCATGTTTACCCAGATGATAAACAATCGCCACCACAAGGACACAACTGCTTTACAATCAGCCTGTGACAAAGTAAGTGTAAAATTTTTGGGATAAAACTGCCACCGTTAAAGATCATTCTGAAGAAGTCAGATATGTGCAATTAATGTTAAACCATGAGTGCTGACGGGAATATCAAAACACTTGGATATTTATTACAGTATCTCTGATTTCTTTTACTATCGCCATCTGTCCTTTAAGTGCCAGAACACTTCTTTACACTCATTACTTTTCCCAAGAATGTTTAAGTGTAATACAGTAGGTCTAAGCTAAACTCAAACTGTACAAAATGCATGCTGCGACTCAATTTCCAGAACTGGATCTTGTTATTACCAAATCACAGAGTTTATGTCACATACTAGACTGCGTCAATTAACTTCTGTGAATACTGCTTTATCTCACCGCTCTGCAGCTGTGGCCTTACCATGTAGACATCGAACTCGTCCAGGCAGCGGAAGGGAGCCTCGGCGATGGCCCACAAGGAAAGCACAAAGCATACAGTGGAGAATGAACGCTCACCCCCTGACAAAGAGCGCATATCGCTCAAAGTCGCTTTGTCACCCTCTCCTGGTTGAACCTAAGACCACAGCCAGGGACAGTGAATTTCAACCACACCAAAGGCACCTCAAAACCACACAAAAGAGCTTTATCAGCCAAGACCCATATCAGCATGTCAAAGACTCAAAATTTTTGCCATGATAGGGATTCAAAGCAATCATCACTATTAAGAGTTATGATCTGTAAGTACATTGCATGTTCTTACCGAGATGGACAATGTCTCATTTTTGTGGTCAAAGGTCATCTTTCCTGTATATCCTCTTTGAGACAGCATTGAGTCAAAGTAGTACTTACAGCGCACTGAAAGATACCTAAAAGATTAAAAAGGGGAAAGATCAAGAAGGGTTAGTACAATAGTTCATACATTTCCTATCACATTTTCACAAGGAAAGGCTATCAGCATGTTTCGAACTAAAAGAAACATGGTTTCCTTGAAATTTCTGGTTACCCTGCACTTTACACTAAATCAGTTCCATTCCACCAGAATTATCATCCACAGTTTTAAAAAGTACACTGGATTTGTCTAGAAACACATCCTCTTAAAAAAAAAAAAAAAGACTTGAAAGATGTACCATAAATTCAACAGTTACTATTCATAACTGCTTGTCTTTTTGCAGGGTCATTGCAGTACAGAAATTAGCAAAGAAACATAGGGTACAAGGCAGGGAACATGCTGGATGGGACACCAGTCTATTGCAGACCAGTCTCTCTCTCTCTCACACACACACACACACACACACACACACACACACACACACACACACACACACACTGTAATGATGACGTATTATGGCGGAGACTAAGGGGTTGCTCCTCCCCTCGGTCCTCTCTCCTGCGTGCGCGCAGGCTGATATACTTGGCCGTGTACACATTTTGTGCCTCGCACGTTTTGGAGTTTACTTTAATGTTTATTTTATTGTAAAGACAGCTGTGTGAAATATGTCATCCATAGTTGCCTACAAGATATTAAAAAGAGCAGCTTCCTTTTTTCCGTGTCCGTCTGGGTTTATATAATTATACGCCTTTCTGGAATCCACATGAGGATCTGGGCTAACTCATTAGCCAGATCGTTACAACACACACACACACACACACACACACACACACACACACACACACACACACACACACACACACACACACACACACACAATCGGCAATTTAGAGTCACCAATTTACCTGAAACACATGTAGCATATGCAGGAACACTGACATAACGGGGGGAGGGATCAGTAACTCAAGACATAGCAGTGTCCCATTTCCTAATGCCTAACTGACTGACTGACTATTGAACTCTTTCCAGTGCAAACTGATTGAAATCCAAAACCTGAGTATGTAAGAGAGTCCATAGTCCTGTGGTTCGAAGTGTTCCCCTGCTTCAAGTGCTGCCCCAGCCACCAATATCTGCACCTTTACCACTTGCTCAGTCTTCCCTGGCATTGTACAGTAGAAATACATACAGACTGTACCCTCATTTCCTGCCTTGTCCTGTCCTGTTGAACCAGGAATGTACTACACCAAGTATTTGAACTGTGGGAGGAAACTGGAGCATCCAGCAGAAATCCCACACAAAAATGGGGAGAGTGGGAAAATTCCACAGAAATTGAATGGGAGTTGGACCTATACTTGATCGCACAGCCCAGATGCTGTGAGGCACCAGTGCTACCTGCTGTGTCACTGTGACATCTATAAGGTGGCAAAATTAACATTCAGCAAAGTACTTTTGTATCCAACACTACAAGGAAGATTTTTGTCATGACCCTGTTTTATGCACTCATATTCTTTATCAGTTAAAACCATTTCTGCAAGAGAATTCATCTGATGCTATAAAAGGCACAACTCAACATTCTGGTAAAGGACAATTATGTCAAATAAACAGAAAAGGCTTAGGCTCCAACTAAGCATGACTTTCCACCTACATTCTCATCTCAGTGTACATTTTGTGGCGGTCATTCATGATCTTTCCCAGGAGGCCAATGAACTTCTTAAGGGTCTTCACCTGCAGAGCTATATTCCTATAGTTCTCCAAAGCCTCCTGGTACTGTCTGTCAAAAAGAAAGACAAAGGAGGTGGACAGAAAGACTAAGTGAGTGTGGGGAAAAAAAAATGTACAGGGTACTGGATACCTAAGGTTTCAACATCTAACCACTGAGGTAGGTCAAAATACATCATGATTTTTATACTTTGAACTAGAGCCATAAAAAAGTGGCTGAAAAATAAACATGAAACAAGGAAACAGAGGTCAAAAATGAGTAGAGCCATACCTGATGACCTCATCTCTGTCCCCCTGCTGGTCTTGCTGATTGCTGATCTTCTGCTTTAGTCGACTGATTTCACTGTCTATGCTTTTAGCTGTTCTCTTCACCTCCAGGCGCTCAAGGCAGATTTCAGATGCCTTTGCAACAGAGGCCTGTCAAACATGGAAGAAAAACTGCTCTGTATTTTTTTTTTTTTTTTTTTTACAGGAGTTCAGTGATTAAAATGGGTTAAGACTTCCCTTAAAATTAAAGCATGACATCCTTCCTAGTCTTTGCCAAAGCATTTCATGAAACACTTGACCACCCTAGAGTACCATGAGCTCCTTCTCTTTGACATCCAGATCAGCCTTGAGCTTCTGAATCCCATTGATGTGCGTCTTTCTTTTCTCTTCGTAGTGTTTCTTGTGATGCTTGGACTTCTCCACTTCCTGGTCACATTTACTAAGTTCTTCCTGAAAAATCGAGAAATAATATGATGTGTAACTTCTTTAAAAAGTTATGTCTAAGCAATATGAGATGATAAAATCTGTTATCGGTGCAAAACCAAGGGTTTTACTCCGAGCTCACTGCAGACAGTCACCCACCTTTATTCGCTCTGCTTCCTCTGCCACGTTGTTAATGATATCTTTATGCTGCCGGTAGCTCTGTTCTGCCTCTTCAAAGGCCTTCCTCCTTTCATTCATTTTCTGTCGGGCCTCATCACTCTCTTGCCTGGCATCACTGATCCTGACACAGATCTCCTGCAGCTCCTCCTCCTGCAAGGCAGAGACAGTTATGCTTAACATCAATGCTGAAAATGTATATCACTTTGATTAAAACAATCAATTATGTCATTGAATCACACTCTACTGAAGAACTGGGAGAGGTCAGAGTGAGGACTCATTTTAAATCAGCAATAATCAAATAAAAGTTTTTCCCTTCTGACATGCTAAGGAGTCAGTTTGTGTTTTGTGGTATCTGTGTTTATATGCAGAGCAAGCACTAACACCAGCATGATAATTAATGCTTAGTGCAAAGTTGATACAGTTGGTACCGTAGTGGTTAGAGCTGCTGCATTTGGATGAATAGGTCACAAGTTCGATCCTCACCTCTGAGTGTAGTACCCTTAACATTTAAGTAACATGACAGTGATATTGAAAGTGATGACCTGGTGAGCATTACCAGAGGGTTTAGGTCCTCAGACTGGGGTTCTTCAACATTCTGCAGATCAGCCATTTCCATCTGAATCTTAGTAATTGTGCTCTATTGGGGTGAAAAGTCAGTTTATTTATTTTAAAAAAAGAAAAAAAACATAATTCAGCAAAAGTGCAACTTCTTAACTTCCAAAACATAACACATACAGCAAAAACAGGAGAACAAAAGCTCTCCAGAACTCATTTTTTGGATTAAGACAGAGCTGCACTGCAAGTGAAATGAACCTTGGTTCTCTTCCTGTCATCGTATGCACTCCTCAGCAGACTTTCATTGCTTCGTATGTCATCCTCTATATCGTTCATCCGTTTCCTGAACCTTGAAAGATGGGCCTTCTCATTCTCAATCTCTGACTGCATGTATCTGTAAGGAATGGAATGAGATAATTGCAAATTTTTCCATGGAATACTGAAGTCTATACTGGCCAATCTGGGGGTCTTTCACAGTATTCAAAGGCATCTGCATGCCTTTTTTCTTGCAAGTCAGAATTGGGTTTTTTGAAGTATAAATAAGGAAATCAACAAATCCATGGATAATAGAATCTGAGTTTAAAGGCAGTTGCAATGTGCCTCCACCATTGCATAGATGTTTTGGGATCCACCTGATTTGTTCTTCCAAATCCTTGCTTAGGTACTGTGCTCGCTGGTACTCGCAAGAGTAGTAGCGGTTAGGGAAGACCTGGTCTCCTTCTTTTGTAAACGCCTCTCTGCAGTTAACTGGGGGACGGCCATTCTGCATCACCCGCCGTGCATCTGCATTGCTCTGTGAAATCAATTATGCACATGCATGCATAAAGACGAGAAGCAAAACAGTGTTGACTGCACTTACTAATGTTAAATCCTCATCAATAGTTTTACAAGGCTTACTTGCAAATTTTTTAATGAAAACAAAAAACTTCTCAGCAGTCTTTCAGCAAATAGCAAAGAAAATGACCTCAGATTGGATCCAGATAAGAATATTACCATAACACAGACAACACATACCTTAATAACCAAAACTGTTTCAACTGCACGCATGTCAATCAGACAGTTTGCCACCACTGGGTTGTCAACCTCCAAAGCTTCTAGCACCGTGGGATAATCTGGGTGCTGAGCAGCTCTAGTGTTTCAAACGTAGAGAGACCGAATTAAATCCAAAATTTTAAGAAATTCCAAAGAAATTACACATAAAAACCTTTAGCATTTAGGGATACTTAGATTCATTAAACTGCACACATCTATAAGCTTATTCTGTATGTCCATTCACACAGAGGGTCAGGTGCTAGAAAAAGTGTGTGGTTTGCACAGGTGAGATGAGTTACAGCAGTGTTGCTTACTTCCCACTGATATTGTACATAGAGCTGGAAAACTCGCTGACTATGATCAGGGGCCTCCTGCCCTGAGGGTAGTGTTCTGACATGATGCTTTGCAGGGTCTTCTCGTCCTTGAAGTTGTCACAACAGAAGGCCAGCATCAGGCTCTTCAGGCAGCTCTCTACAGCCAGTGCCAGCTCAGGGTCTTTGAGGCGGATGCAGAATCCTGAGTTGGGCAGAGCAATGTGGGTGGAGAGAGGTGTGACAGTGTGTCATGGGATACACACTCAGACCACTTCAGCCACACCATAGCCAGTCACTGAGAATGACTAATCACCTCACACTCCAAAACTTCAGAAATTTTGCATTCAGTTACAAATAGAGTGGATAAAACCTAAAATAAAGGGGATTTAATAGCAAATCTCATCAAATCTCAGAGGCCTCATTCCTCTGTAAGTAGACTTTCTCCAAAATATATTTATTCCAAAATGGTCATGGAAGTCATCTTTAAATTTAGGGACAGTATTACTATTATACAAGTATAGCACAAGTATTATAAGCGTTTCAGAAAGAAATGAATGCTTCAGTTGATACTGGTACTACTAGACTTTCCAAGTTAATTCTCTAAAGGATCACCCACCCACTGGACCCACGGGTTTCTTTCTGAAATGTCCTTTCCTATGGAACTCATTGATGGTTTCAAGCAACGCAGGCATCCGCTCTCCAAAGCGCTTGATTTTATCTGTCCTGCTAGCCACCATGGCATTGAGGTCCCTCTGCTTAGCCTCCACAGAACGATGCAACTCCCTTTCTTCTTGCCTTTAATGTGAAAGCAAAGCCAGACATGTAGATAAATCACAAACTTGACACCAGAAGCCAGTTTAGATGCATGAAGGAAGTGAACTTGCAGTATTAACTCATAAAGGAAGGCCTCTTGTACTTCACTTCTTATATTGGGTGAATGGGGGGCAACAAAAACTACCACATTTGATCAAAGTGGCTTGTGTTGTAAATATTTGAATTATGAATTTTCAGAAATACAAACATATTCCAGTTAAATATGCATTGCGATTATTTTCTAAAAATCTGTTAGTTATGCAGGGAAAGCACCATTCACTTCCACAGTTTTTACAGCCTATGTCTGTTGTTCCTGAATGGTGTTGATCCATAACAAGAGGAATTTTGCACATGTTTATGGGATGAATCAGTCAACCACCGCCAATAAATGGGAGTTCATGGAGAGAATGCATTTTATTCTCAGTCATTTCAGATTTGTTTTCACTTTAATAGAGCTTAGAGCTAATAAAAAAATTTTAAGTCATACAAAATGTTTTTATTCATTAAAGCTATAAATAAGGTTGAATTATTACACTTTTACTGATAGCATAGATAAAAGGAAGTTAAAAGTGGCGAGAAGCTGATGAATGTTGCACATTTTGGGAAGAATCAGCCTAGTACTGGCATCGAGTAAGAGCATGTGGTGATAAAAATACTCATTATAGCAATATGTTAAATTGTTTAATTTTAATGTAGTTTAAAATTATAAAATTAGTGTTACACTGTGATGGACTAGCATCTCATCTAGGGAGTACCCTGATTCTCAACTTATGCTTCTGAGATGGGCTCCAGACCACCACAACCCTGCACTGGACAATCAGTTGTTGATGACTGATGGATTTGGAAACGTTAAAGCTGTAATAATAAAATTTAATATAATATTTTTACAAAACCTAACCTGTGAATAAACAGAAGTACAGATGTATTATGTTGCTTTTATCGATTGCAAGTTAGTGATAAAACCAACTTTGGAGTTATGATAAAATTTAATTATGGACTTCCTGTCTCACCTGTGTTTGTAAGTTGAGGAATCGGTGTATTTATTTAGCTGGACTAACAACTTACAAGTTTACAAGTTTGTATACTAAGCTATTTATAACATTTTAGCAATTTATACAGCAGAATATTTGGACTGCAGCCATTCTGCTGTAACATGATCGAGGGTACAGCAGCAGGAACAGGATTCAAATCCAGGTCCTTCAAATGAAAGTCAACAGTTGTCACATGTATGAGAGTTGCTGCCCCAATTTACCAGCCCTTAATTATTTAGGATTTATTTATTTTTTTTTTTAAACACATGAAGTGAGCAACATTATACATTTTTGTTCAGACTTGTTCTGA
The DNA here is from genome assembly GCF_900964775.1 of Scleropages formosus. Lineage (NCBI taxonomy): Eukaryota > Metazoa > Chordata > Actinopteri > Osteoglossiformes > Osteoglossidae > Scleropages > Scleropages formosus. The sequence continues at coordinate 34,504,682 of NC_041806.1, forward strand.
GAGGTACACCCACCGCATCTTAGTCAGCTCTTCTTTGCCCCTGGCCACCACTTGCTGGAACTGGTTGATTTGCTGAGCAAGGGTAGAGTCTTTATGGTTCAAGGCATCAAGCTCTGACTGGAGCTTGCTGATCCTCTCTGCCCTCTCCCGGCTCTCTGCACCCGTTAACTGAAGAATACTGTGACACAAAATAAGTTTCTCACCTGACTTCTTACGAATACAAGACACATTTACATTAATACTTTACATGGCAGGAGCTAGGCACAGCTACAAGTGACTCAGAGACTAATTTTCTACTCCAGGCACCTGCACTTGAGCTCATCGATGCGCTTCACAAGCTGCTCCTTGTCCCTCTCTAGGTCCCTCAGATTGGTCTTAGAGCGATGGAAGGTGGCCTGAAAAAAATAATAAAAAGGGTTAGTACAAATTGAATAAAGGGTATTTACTGCAAAAACCTTGATTCATTGAAAGGAGAACAACTGTTCTCTTTCAGAGCACTAATGTTGTAGCAATGAGTGATTTGCAAAATTTTCCTACAGGAACTCACATATTTAGAACAAAGCGGTCACGACACATAGGTCAAACCAAAAGATGTGTACCACTCAGCAATGAGCAGAACTGCAAAATAATTCATGTATTATAAGTGAGAAAGTGTAAGCATAGAAAAGCCTGATTAAGGTGAGAAGAATTCCACTCATTAAGACACTGAGTATTTGTAACCTCAGCCTCCTTGAAGGCTTTGCTGCGGTTCTGAACTTCATCTCTGAGCTCTGAGCACTGTGGCTGAAGCTCCTGCACACGCTGTGAGATGCTGTCCAGCTGGTCATGTGTTTGCTTGTACTGCTTCTCTGCTTCTACCACTTCGAGCTGAGGAAGACAAGAGGTCAAAGTGCATGATCAATGGCAATGAAGGACTGCTGAACACCATCCCATCAGGGTATCCATGATTTACCTTCCATTCCTCTACTTTCTGGTCATACTTGATGGTGGCATTCTCTTCACCCACAATCCTCTCCCTCATGGGCTTTATCTCTTTTTCCATTTCAGTGACCTTAAATCGACAAATGTTTCCAGATTAAAATATTCCACTGAAACTACATATACAGGTATTAAAAGCAATATGTGACTTACTATAGCTACTGTTCAGTTATGCACCGTTCATGTAAATTATAACAATAAGTTAGATGTAAAAAACAATTAGATACATACAATGCACGAAAAATATTTGTTGACTATCACACAGTATAATGAGAATTAGTAAAAGCCCATTTTAAAATGCGTTGTTTATTGTAGTAGGAACTAGATGCTTTCAAGATTGTCAACGTGCTAGATTGTCCAGTACTACGAGTCAATTATAACCACTGCAACCTAAGACGACTATTTGAATTTAACAGTCTCAAACTGAGTGACAAAAAGCAGTTCACCCCAGGTGAAATTTGGCAATATAATTTGTTATATTTAATTTAAATAATTTAAGTCAATAAATTATGGACAATAATTTATGTTTGAATTATTCTATATTTTATTAGACTAAGAGAAGAGTATAATGCAGATACAGTAAATATCCTACCAGGGCCCATGCCATCAGATTCTGAAGTTCCTCCAACTTTGCATGCATTTCATCCAGAGAAGCCAAACTCTTGTACTTGTCCTCTTTTTCCAAATACTTGCGCTTCAAGTCCTCCAAGCACTTGTCAGAACAGACATGTCTAATCAACACTTTGTCACATTTGTTTACAAGTGCAGAGCACTTTAGTTATAAATTCATGTTAGTTCAACAAATATTAATTGGATATTTACATGACCCTGAAAATTAGAGCTCATAATCATCAAAAATACCATTTTACAATCAAATTACTACTCAAGCAATGCATAAAACTAGAAAGAAAAAATGTGCAACAAACACAGATAATGGAATTATCAAATTACCAAATTTTAGTTATGCAGGTTTTGTTGACGGAGAAGAAATAAGCCAACCAAAGACACTACCTCCTCATGTTTCTCAACTGTATTCTGGGTCATATTCTTTGTCTTCATGATATATGTGTAGTCCTCTTTCATTTGCTCCAACTGAGTTGCTTTCATGAAAAACTTGATTGACCAAAAAAAAAAAAAAAAAAAAAAAAAAAAAAAAAAAAAAAAAACACATACACACAAGTACAAAGAGATATACTACATATTTTTAAAAGCAGGACAGATATATGGTAATTTAAGTATTCAAAACAAGAAGCAGCATGATATGAAACAGCAAGTTTTTTTTTGCATCTCCAGTTTAACTTATTTAGTTCACTTACATTTACAGAAAAGTATGTCTGTCATTTACCTTGTATTTATCGCCTTCACCTTTTGAGTGTAAGAAGTGCTTGCTCATTTCTTGTGTCAGTATTGACACTGGGTTGTCCACCTGTTTAAAAGTGAATTGTTCTTGAGGATTAATCTTCACTATGGATTCTGGAAAAATTGTTCAGTTTAGTATTCTTCATAGTAAATGTGCAATGAAAATCATTTAAAAGTTCTACCTGGATATTGAAGTGATCCAGAATGGAAACCAGCTCATCTTTTTTCGAAGACACAAGCTGACCTTTAAGAAAAACATAAAATATCCATGTTACTACTTGCCTTATGCAATTGTAATTTTTCAAGGATAACAGTGTATGACATCATAATTACCGATTTTGCTCTTTAGTTTGTAGGTTCTAAGCCCCTCACTGGAGAGTCGCAGCTCCACGATGATGGACTCACCAAACACCTCTGGTTTATAAGCATCCTGCCCTCTGTTGCGTAATGTAATGGAAACATCTGCTGAACTGTTCAAACATCAAAAACATAGAAAGCTGTTGAAAAAACAGTGCAGTGTGGGAAAGGACAGCACAAGTAGTTATAAAATCAAAGTCCTTGTGAGAAAATGCAATTCTTCCTTAAGAATTTGAAACACTGCAGGAAGAAGCACAGTACTTTACCTTGGATGCAGTCACTAGCTTTTATTAAAGGTCAGCAAGTGCTAAATTCTGTAAATGTCACAAATTCTGAATGTTTCAAAACTGTTTCTTATTCTGCTGAATTTACAAGCATCCATTTTGCTTCATGTTAATTTTTAAAGAGATTTTTAACGTGCTTGTTTTGCAAGACATAGACACACTAGGGGCAATTTTGCATCACCGATCCACCTGAACGACAGATCTTTGGACTGTGGGTGGAAACCAGAGTGGCTGGAGGAAACCCACATAAGCACAGGGAGAATATGTAGACTCCACACAGACTAGGGGATTGAACACATGTTCCATCACACCACCCATGTGCTGTGAGGCAGGAGTCCTACTCGCTGTGCCACTGTGCCGTGCTGTTCAACAATACCTCAATTTCTCATTCTTATGCTAATAGCCTGCAATCTTTAGGCAAAATAATAGATATTGAACTTTATAGCTGAATTATATGAACACGAGAAAGCTGGTGCCTGAAGCATATGGACCCTGACCTACCTTTCTCCTTCCTTCACAAATCCTTTCAGTGAAGATCCTCTATTTGTTGTGTGTGCTTTACCTCCAAGGCCAACAATAAGCGCAGTCAGAACTGCACTTTTGCCACCTAATGGTTGACACACAAAGAGAAAGACAAACGCAAGAGAGTGAATAACCCAAAGGAAAGGATGTCTGCCTAAAAGCTGAATGACTGCAGGATTAAATTCACTTACTTCCATTGTTTCCAACAATAAAGTTGACATTTGACCCAAAAGAAAATGGCCCCAGCAAAGAATGGCACATGAAGTTCTTCAGGGAAATGCTCTCAACTATGCCCACTTCTCCTGAAGTCTGAAATGAAAACAGAATACTTCTTTAAATTTACATATGCAAGAACTTAAAAAACAATCATTACTGACGACCTTTATTTAGCTGATGCTTTCATTGTAGGCCATTTACAATGTTAGACAAGCAACTTTACCATGACTTCATTTATACAGTAAGGTACTTTTTAACTGTATCAAGTTGAAGTTAACACTTTGCTCAAGGGTACAACAACAGGAGTTCCACCTGCTTTCCCAAAACATGAATGTCCATACCTTTTGTGAAGTGTATGTCACAGAAGAGGCCTGACTTGGCCCAGTGTCACCCTCCTCATCTTCTTCCCATTGAGCGGACCTTGCTCGTTTGTGGTTACCCTCACTTAATGAGCTATTCTTCCTTTTAGACATCTCCAAATCCTTTAAAAACACACACGCACAAGTGTTAGATTATCTACACTAGTGAGTATGTATTCAAAGTAAGACTAGATTAATTATGCAGCCAGCAGTTACAAGGACAAAAAACGTTGACTTTGAGGCCGAAAGAATGTTATACAGCTTCAAGTCATGCACTTTAATGCTCATAACAGAGTGGGTAACCACTGCACCCACATTCAAAGTTCTTCAGTTTGATACAAAGATGTCAAGTGCTAAATTGTCCTATTTCTTACTTGGCTGGCAGTCTCCCAGACAGCAACACTTACTATTAGTTTTGTACACAGCAAAATTGCTTTAGGGGTTTGAAACAGCCAGATTGTGAAAACTCAACATGAAATATTGTGTTGCAGCAACAGCACTGCTGAAGCAGACCAAAAGAACAGAAAAACAAATCCACTGCATGAAACACAATTGTAAACAAGGGAAGAACAACATCTTAAGGGCCAGATTCAGGAACTACTGAGGGGTTAGGGCTAAGAACACAGCGAGATACTTTGGGAAAGAACACGAGGAACATAGAACAGAGGGTTACAGCGGTGAAAAGTGAAAGTCATAAGACTGGCACTTAGAGCTCTGTTGATGACTGCGCGAATATTTAAGACTTGGGCTGAAATGCGCCGCCTGTTAGCGGAAGAGAAGAAACGTCTCCGGGTTGACCGGTTTCCCGCAATTTTGTTTTCACCTCGCGAGCTCCGACTCGCGGGAAACGAATGCGAAACCGAAAGCGGGGCTCGCCCCTGCCACGGCACGAGCTGGACGGTACACACCACAGTCCGCTCTCACGCCGGACACTGACTCACCCTGCTGTTTCATAATAAACTAAAGTGAGCTAAGTTTCGCTAGTAAGAGAATTTTCCCCCGACTCCATATTTTTATAAACTACTACTAGTAGGCTTACTACACACCTAGCATTCTTTGCTGTCTCTTCTAGTTTTGAACACCAAAAATTTCACTGACTTCACCAGTCCTAACTTAAAAAGTGACAACCTACTTTTTGAGACCTATACTAAAATTATTTATCGTTGTATTACGAAACTCTTCTCATCTCAGCTGGTTCGCTAGGAGGAGGAAGGAAGCGACGACGACAACTTAACTTTGCTTGGTAGCCGGTTAGCTTCACTGTTGCATACCTGACACCTGACGCTAGCTAGCTAATAAGTCAGCGGCTTTTATTAAATAATTTTATAACTTAACAAAAAAGTCAGAAACTATAGCAATTGCTCATCAAAATTATTCGTCCGATTAATACATGATCATGATGATGAAGAAAAAAGACATACACCGGCGCCGGGCAAGTAATGTGGTCTCTCATTCAAAAAAATATGTTCTTTCTGAGGTGAAAGCAAACAATGAAAATACAAATCATATTTTGAGTAAAACCAGAAAAAAAATAACCAAAGCAGTATATAATTTTGATGTGATTCCAACGATCTTCCACACTCACTGACTACAGCAAACGCCTCCCTCCACGTCCGAATGTCGGATTCGGCGCCGCGCTGCGTGACGTCACGAAACCGAATGTGCGACCTCATTTTGTGTTTAATTACCCAAAGCAGTGCCTTCCAGTTTTATCTGCTATATTTTTTATAACATTTCATTGAAAGTAAACGTTTTAACTGTTTAGAAATACTATATAAAGTAATTTATTAGACGATAAAAAGGAACCTACAGACGTGCGTGAAGTGTACGTAAATCTTTTTTTTTTTTTTTTTTTTAAAAAAACTTGTAAACCGGAAGCGGAAATAGTATTAGGATCCAAGCGCCCGTTTTGAAGTTTCTACGTAAGTCGCAGGACACTGCAGTATAGTAGTTGTCACATCGGAATTTCGGAGGTAAATACACTCAATTTGCAGTTATAGCTATAGTTATATAAAGATTTCACTAATTCAATGTGAGCAGGAAATATATGGTTTCATAACGTTTGTTTAGAACACTCAGCAAGTTTCCTGTATCCGACGACGTTGCGTCAAAATTATCCCAGTGCTTAAGTTATTTACCCGACCCGAGTAATTCTTATAATATATTATATATATATAAATTAACAATGCACGATGATAATATATCCCAGTTTCACAGAAAACCGAGTAAATCTGAATTGCTTCCTCACATTGTATTGTACAAAATATGCTCTTCGAGAAACATCCTTCCCAAAACGTTACATCTATGAGAAAGACAAGCAATAACATACATAGTTATTTGAACAAAAATATGGCTACAGTATAGGAATACATTTCCCTCCCATTCTCTAATGATACTTCTTTCATTTGTTCTTGATAAATATGAGTAACAAACATGAACAAGTAAGAAAAGTTGCATTTTTCAAAGCCATCTTAAAGTAACCCATTTGGGTCTGATATTTGTAAGCTACAGATAAATGGATTGTGAAGAGTAATGATTTAACAAGTTTGCACATGTTTTTACAGGACAGGGTGCCAGGTGATTGTGACGTGTCACATAGCCTCATCTCCAACGTCTGTATCAGTTGCAGTTATGGGTGTGAATGAGTTATGGTCCATCTTGGAGCCAGTGTGCGAGTCTGTGCCCCTCTACAGCCTTGCTGGAAAGACACTGGCTGTGGACCTGAGTCTGTGGGTCTGTGAGGCCCAGTCTGTGAAAGAGATGGTAGGGCGAGTCACAAAACCCCACCTCCGGTGAGTTACGAGAAATGCAGTAGTCTGTGTTTTGTACAGGCTGCTTAATGTCCAAGAGTTATCAGATTTAAGTAGATTAATTGCACATCCAGAGACTCAAACAGACACAAAAACAACTTGTTGCGCCACCTTTAAAGGTTATTACCTATGATTCAAGGTGTATATTGTTTTCATTTCAAAAACAGGCCAGATGTAAAAAGTAAAACTTACAACAATGATAGTAAGTGACCTGAAGAAGATACCTGTGGTACACCATTTTTGCACAGTTATTTCTGACAAAGGCAGTATGGTGATGCAGCGGGTACTTCTGCTACCTCACAGTGCGTAGGCTGTTTGGGTGTTAGTTCAAATCTTGCTTTTGTGTATATACACACACACACACACATTTTCAGAACCGCTTGTCCCATACGGGGTCGCAGGGGAACCGGAGCCTACCCGGTAACACAGGGCGTAAGGCCGGAGGGGGAGGGGACACACCCAGGACGGGACGCCAGTCCGTCGCAAGGCACCCCAAGTGGGACTCGAACCGCAGACCCACCAGAGAGCAGGACCCGGTCCAACCCACTGCGCCACCGCGCCCCCCATGCTTTTGTGTATAGTTTACACATTTCCGTGTGCTTGTGTGGGTTTCCTAAAGGAGTTCCTGTTTCCTCCCGCAGTTCAAAGACGTGTGTTTCAGGTGGTAGCTCTAAATTACCCATCGTGTGTGGATGTGTGAGTGAATGAGTGTGTGGATAACCTGTGATTGACTGGGGTTCTATTCAAGGTGTATCCTGATTAGCCTTGCACTCTGTGTTTTCAGGATTTGCTCCAGACCACTGTGACTCTGAGTAGGACAAATGGTCAATGATAGGGAATGAGTGTTCCTTACCAAAATGACACACACACATTGACTGAAACCACTTATCCCAAGCGGGGTCGCGGCAAGCCGAAGCCTTACCCAGCAACGCAGGGTGTAAGGCTGGAGAGGGAGGCGACACACCCAGGACGAGACGCTAGTCGGTCGCAAGGCACCCCAAGCGGGACTCGAACCCCAGACCTACCAGAGAGCAGGCACAGGCCAAACCCGCTGCACAACTATGACTATGCCCCTGCTTACCAAAATGAATTGAGCCTAATTAAGTGTAATTTTATTGATCTTATTTTGAAAATACATAGGATTTATTTTTAATCTATAGTAAAGATCATCATTAACCTCACATCATGCTACTATTTTCTGCAGAAACTTGTTTTTCAGAGTTTCAGCACTTACACTAATGGGGATCAAGCTCATTTTTGTCATGGAGGGTGAGGCACCAAAAATAAAAGCAGAGACTATGAGCAAACGAACTGAGCTGCGATTTGGGGGTGCCAAGAAGCAGGCTCCTAAACCATCAAAATGCAACAGATCCCGCTTCAAGTTCATTCTCAAAGAGGTTATGAGTTACAGATTTATTTATATTCTCCTGATTCAGGTTACATTTTCTGTATGAAGGTTTAAATGCTGTTTTGTTCATGCAGTGTGCAGAAATGCTCGACTGCTTGGGAGTTCCGTGGGTCACTGCAAAAGGAGAGGCAGAAGCTATGTGTGCTTTCCTGGATTCTTCTGGATTAGTTGATGGGTGCATTACGAATGACGGAGATACCTTCTTGTACGGAGCACAGACTATTTACAGAAACTTCAACATGAACACCAAGGTACTTTCAGACTTCTCAAAATTCATATTGACTTGTTGCTTTCATACCTCTAAAGAACTGCACAGCTGAAAGTCTGTCATACAGTAGCCGTATTATTGAAAATTAACATTTCAGTATATTGAACACGAAGTCTGTTAAAAATAATTGTAGTATTTATAACATTTTCTTATTGTATTCATTTTAAAATTAGACACCACACATTATTACTTTATTACTGACATGGAGTGAACACTGAAATGTTTATAGAAAAAATCACTTTAAAAATGTTACCACTTTCCCACTAGCTACCTCTGACTAATGTAATATTTTTAGAATACTTACTCAAATCTTCCACTATCCTGCTAAAATCTGATTCAGGACCCACAAGTCGACTGCTATAAGATGAAAAGAGTCCAGTCTGAGCTTCACCTGGATCGAGAGACTCTTGTCGGTGTAGCAGTACTGCTGGGTTGTGACTATATGCCAAAGGTACTGTAACTTTATGTTGGAGGAAAATTTTAGAGTACTGCGAAATAAGCTTATTCGTAATAAAGCTTGTATAAAACGCTTGGTACTATAGTGATGTTTTTTAAACATTTTTCTCAACAGGGTATACCAGGTGTTGGAAAAGAGCAAACTTTGAAGCTAATAGAGACACTAAAAGGAAAAACACTTTTGCAAAAGTAAGTAAAAAAGTTTTTTAATGTTTTCACCTTGGTACCATTTTTAAGTTTGAAAATAACTTAATCTTTTGCATCAAAGTACAGTATGCACAATGTAAATATTAATAATGTATTTAAATGTCTATCATAAATTTGGTATCTGAAAGTGCTTCTATCTTTATACAAGGTTTAGTGAATGGAAAGATGAGGGTCAGGTAACACAGGAGAAAAGTGTGAAGAAGATTACTCACTGCCCTGTGTGCCATCATCCAGGTGTGTCATTCAAACATTTTTGTATTTAATAGTGTTTAAGTGGGGCGCGGTGGCGCAGTGGGTTGGACCAGGGTCTTGCTCTCCAGTGGGTCTGGGGTTCGAGTCCCACTTGGGGTGCCTTGCGACGGACTGGCGTCCCGTCCTGGGTGTGTCCCCTCCCCTTCCGGCCTTATGCCCTGTGTTGCCGGGTAGGCTCCGGTTCCCCGCGACCCCGTATGGGACAAGTGGTTCTGAAAGTGTGTGTGTGTGTGTGTGTATTTTTTGAGGCTGGTACAGCAATATAGTGTGACAACTACACAAAAAGTTTTGTTCTGTCCAGAAAACAAAGATCTCCTGGAAGAATTATTTTTGTAAACATGAGAGGAATCTTGAGGAAACCTTGAGAGAATGTAATTGTCAGCCTGACAGGTTGACAGATTCCTAATCAGACCAGCAAAAAGCAGGATAAAACCATACAATGAGTTTTGAGTTTATGCCAAAAATCCAGTTCAGGGACAGAAACAGCCTTGATGAATTAAGTTTATCAAATACATTCCAGTGCATTGTATTTTCTTCCAAGATGTATGTCACTTTGGAGAAAACTGTCTGCTGAAAGAATAAATCTAAATATAAATACACTCAAATATTTACATTTATTCATTTAGCAGATGCTTTTGTCCAAAGCAACGCACATCTCAGCAACAATACAATTTGTGTATTACATTAAGAGAAAAAGACATGGCTGCAGACATGTGACTCTTAAGTAAACCTAGTCTGTTACTTTCCATTTGATGCACCGATGTTCATCGCCTGAGTAGGTGCATAAAACACAGGATACATGAATCCTGATAACCACCTACCAATTTTTTTAATACTAATAATATGATACGCAAAATCACATACAAATATACAAAGCTACTCTTAATTCTAATGGTACACACTGTTCATCCTACTAACCAATAACCAATTTTGTGTAGACATTCTTTGATACCCAAGCAGTGACATCAGGTTGCTTTTCTTTTTATTTAAAAAAAAAAAAAAAAAAAAAAACCCTTTTTCCTGTTGATCTTTTGTTAGGAACTTCTAAATTTCATGAGCACCATGGCTGTAAGCTGTGTAACAGCAAACGGTTTTGTGAACCCCAGGACTATGAATATTCTTGTCCTTGTGACTGGCACCGGGCAGAACAGTCAAGACAAATCAGTCCAGTAGAGTCCAGCATTAAAAGGTTTGCTCTGTCAAAGTGACCACATTAAACTGATACAACCATGTTAGAATGTCTCACAATGTTAGATCTTGCCGACTTAACCTAAACGTATATGAGTATATTTAAGTTTATGAATACGTTTTTAATTATGTGTATACACTTTGTGTGCTAAAAGTAAAAGAGGCAGCCTTTTGCAGATAACTGTAAAGGTAAGACTTGTGCTTCTCTTTGAACAGGAAAACCTTAGCAAGTGAGGGATTCCCTTTCAATGAGGTAATAATAAATTATTGTTTAAAAGCAGTGAAATTGTTTTTTGAATATATGATTATTTATTCGTTTATTTTTCTTCCAAGGTAATTAATGAGTTTCTAGTGCCTAAGGATAGTCCAGTTGAAAATGTGACAAGAAGAAAACCAAATCTTTTTCTTATGCAGGTATTTAAAGTCTGTGTTTTCCATTTACAACTTTTGGCTGTTGGGCTTAGGGAAAATAAATATTACATCTTTTAGAAATTGTATTACGGATTTAGGTCCGGTGTAAAAATGGACTTTTTACATTTTTTGTTATTATCTTGGCTCTGTAACACTTTTACTTTTTCCTTCTAGAATTTTGCTTTAGACAAAATGGATTGGCCAAAACACTACACCAGTGAAAAGGTGCTGGCACTCATGACCTACACTGAAATGACGAACATCAAATGTGGCAAAAAGACATCCTCATACTTACAACCAATACGGTATCGCACAAGTCAAGTTTGGAAATTAACATGTATGAGAATATGCTGTATTTGGAAAATGTATTGCTATCAACTGTATTTAACTAAAGGAACATGTACAATATTTTGATTTGTTTCCTAACACAGAATTTGTAAGTCACGGGTCAGGAATGGAGTTGCCTGCTTTGAAATAATCTGGAAGAAACCAGGTTAGAATGTTATGTTTTCAAAAGAAGTGCAAATCTTGGCAGGGATTAGGGTAGCAAGTATTTAGCCTTGATAAGTGAAGCCATGAGTGCAACAAACAATTTTTAAGTTAAAGTGTCATACTTTTTAGTGCTGTAACGTGATTTCCCTGTGGAAGCAGCTAAACGTTGCCATGTGGTCTGTTGGAGTCTCCCCGTGAGGAGTAAATGAGGGGGCAGAGGTGACAGATCAGACACAAGGCCATAAGGTGCCGAGTCTGCTTCCTTTCCAGCTTAGGAAACTAGCTGTCAGACATCCTCATCAGCCCTACCACCCTCAGCACCAGTGCACCTCCCAAATGAGAAATAAATTAAGATTGTAAGATTTCTCGTTCCTACATCAACTCAGCTAGATAAGTGTAATTAAGATGGCACTTGTGAGTGTGAAGGGATTTTTTAAAACTTTTTTTTACGTACGATTTCATGTATCCATCTTTTTAGTCTCATCTGACTGTGCCCATGCAGAATAGCAGCAGGCTCAGCAAATTCTAAAGATATTTATAGTAACATATTTCACGTCCCATTAATGAATATTAAGGTCATGGCAGATATTCACATTCTGAGGAATATTTTAGAATCTTTCTGCATTACTGATAACCATGCTTTAGATATTACAGCAGTTGTTTATTTGCAGATCATTATGTACATGTTGATTCCATGGCGGAAGGATGTCAGGACGTTGTGACGACAGTTGAAGAGCAGTGTCTTTTCGAAGCTGCGTACCCTGACATTGTGGACCAATACATGAGAGACAAGGCAGAAGCTGTGGAGAACAAGTCCAAACGTAGGTTTCTGAAATGTGCTTTCATTTACAATGGGGGAGCATCATAACACTATAGGTTTTCAAGAGGCTTTAAAACTTACTAGGTGATATTGATCAAAGGCCCCATGCTTTGTAGCGGTCTATTGGATTTAGTACCTTGACACTTAAAAATTTGTGTTTGTCAGGGAAGCAGCTCACTTAAAAGGCTTTGATTAACAGGACTTAACACACTTGGAACACCTGTTAGTTTCAGCACATCTGATTTGACCCCCCCCCCCTCCCCACTTTCTTGGGATGAAATATGCCATGTCTAGTTGCACAAATTACATGTTCTGGAATATTCATTACAGAAAAGAAACAGCGGAACAAGAAAAAAGACAACAAACCAGAGGAAGCAGATGGTGTTTCAGAGCTTTTTGTTCTAATGAACCTGCACAGTTCATCTGAAGACAAAATAAGTTTTACAAAAGGAATAAAGATAATGCCCCCATCTGATACCACTGTCACCAGGAAAGATCTGGATTGTTCCCAGTCCTCCAAACAGCAGCAGAAACTTCCAGTGGGCCACACTGAATCTGGTGCTCCCCAGGGAACACCAGTTGAAAAGGACACACAAGCTGAATCTTCAGCCTCCTCTGCAGGCGCTGTCACAACAGCAGATTCTCCTTCGGTGTCTGTGGTCATTGACGAACTACAGTTAAGTGAAATCGACTGGGATGCCTTGTCTTTCACCTCCTCTCCTCAAGTCCAGAAATGGGAGCATACAACAACAGCTACTCAGGCTCATCTGTCCCCAGGTTTCAGCAGCAGTAAAGAGAAAATATACACAACTTTGGTCACAGAATCAGACAAAGATACATTAATTTCTGACTACGTTTCATACCTGAATACTCTGAGACCTCAAAATTTGCAACCTGTGAGAGATCTCTCAGACAATTCTCTAAGGAGCAGAGACCTTCTAAAAAATGCTACTGAGCACCATATGATAGCACTAAGTCCAGGCATTCTGACAACCACGAGTCAGCCAAAAACCAGTGCAGAGCCTGAATTCCGAAACTCTAAGGTCGATGGTGTTGTTACCCTTTCTGGTCAGGCCCAAAGGTGTATTGAAAAAGAATTTCTTAGTACTTCCCAAAAGCATGGCAGTAAACACAGTTCAGTGCTCAAAACCTCCTGCCTCATAACTCATAAAGCAAAAGACTGTTCAAGTGGCAAACCTTTGCCAAAATATAAATTTTCAAGAACAAAAAGCTCTGTGCTGTCTCAAAAAAGCAGTGGGGACCCAGGTGATGGTGGATGCCCTGCAAACAGGAAGAGGCAAGGTGTAAAGAGTGTCTGTATCGTTTTATCCTCTTCAAGTGATAACAGTGATGCTGAGAATATGCTGGTTGAGCAATGGAGTGAGACGTCCAAGTCCAAAACTCGGCAGAAGAGTCACATGGACTATAAACGTGAGATAACTGAGAGGGTGACTACGCGTAAAACTTGCAGCTCAGCCTCTGAGTTGAATCCTGTACCTTCAGATGGAAATGGAAAAAAGAGTGAGGTTGAAGAGAATAGCGTTGTATTTATTTCCGAAGAACTTGACCAGGGCCCAGTCTCTGCATCTCAGATGTGTGCCAGTGATGAAGATGACTCTGTGAATTTTGCCAACAGCCCACTGCCATTAGCAGAAAGACTGAAACTCAGATATTTTTAATTGGAATCCAAAAAGTGTTGTTTAATGTATAAAAAAACTGATTTGGATGTGGTTTGTAGCTTTTGCTTTCTCTGTATATAGTGCAGATAAGTGTGAACTGTTTTTTTTTTTTTTTTTTGTAGTTTTGATGGTGTAGTTTTTTTAAAAAATAATTTTATACTGTTTTTTAGAATCCCAGTAACCTGATATGATTCTTGTAATAACATTTTTTAAAATTCTAGTTTAATTTGCGTTGTAGGTCTGCATAAAGTTTGAGCCGATTTGTCTTTTATAAAGTAAGAAATTGCATCATGAGCATTTTAAAGTGCAGCTGATACTGCAGAGGTTTCCAATTAAATATGACAATAAAATATAACGGTGTCTTGTTACCGGCTCTTCAGGCTCCCTGAGGCATAAATTTGTCTTGGAGATGAAAGTCACAACAAGCTCCCAGGCCTGTTAAACGTGTTGCTTCCTCCGACAGGAGGGGTGTAAGGATTTTACCAGGTCGCAATAACCTCTCGTCAGAACTGATTGGTCATCGGCGCAATAAACACCTCCTCCGGCATGAAAGATATGTTTCTACCTTTTTCCACATTCGGTGAATTTTATTTGTAAATCCTGCACTGATTATGAGATAAGTTTGGGGGCTATGTAAAGTTCGCAAAAAGTCACCTGAAGGACGAAAGCATACATTTAGGGCCATATGTAAGCGCCCACAAGAAGGTGTGTGAGACTAAATATGAACTGACATTCATGCCGCGAAATCAAATTTCAAAAATGCGTAGGCAATGACAGCTTCTATCTCTTCTCCCAAAGCCAACAGTAAACGTGGTTTTATTTCCAGTTCGTGCAATATCAGCTTCCAGCATTTAGTGAATACTGTCAACATTGCTCTTTCTGCATTTTGATCGTGATGCTGTCGCATACCTCCGTGCCATAGACACGGATCGTGTTTACATTTCTTTCTTCGAAGCTCTAGAAAACATGACGATTGGGACGGATCGTGAGCAGACGTACCTTCCTTGGCGTTATGTCCTCGCAGCGCAACGTCAAAGACGAAGGTGTAACCGATCCCTTTCATTTCGTCCCTAATCTGATCGCATCAAACCGATAATTGCAGTCTCGCCAATTTAAATAGTCATTTCCACAAAAGTCAATCTAATTATTTGTCTTTCTCGGTATTAACGTTCTATTTAGGCTTATTCGCGCTTCGGTGATAACTAAGCGTGCTTTCGACAGCGCTGCCTTTTCGCACTTGGGCTTTCTTTGAAGCTTTGAGGAGTCGGAGCCCATAAAGTGGCGCGGAGGCCGAGCGCTATAATAAAGCGCTGTCACACCGGCGTCGGAGCATCTGCAGTGCATGGTCTCCGCACCTCCAGGACGCGGCCGCGCGGGCATGGAGAACCTCACGGAGAGCATCGCCTACTTGGACAGTGAGATCGACATGGTGACCACGAGGATCCTCTCCACCTGGGACTGGAGGAGCCCGGAGAAGTGCGCGGGAGCTCAGCGGGGGTCGCCCCTCTGTGCGTCTCCGGAGTCCCCCGCGGAGTCCATGTGCTCCTCGCCCGAGATGCCGCCGACCTCGGGTGACCTGCACGCCAGTGCGACTTCTTTGGGCCGCCCGGCGCAGGAGATCGGCGTCCGACAGGCTGCGGAGAAGCCCCCCAAGGCCAAAATGTCCACGAAGAGGCGCATGAAGGCGAGCGAGAGAGAGAAGATGAGGATGAGGAGCCTGGCCGACGCTCTCCATCAGCTGCGCCATTACCTGCCTCCGGATTACAGTGAGAGGGGTCAGCCGCTCACCAAGATACAGACCCTCAAGTACACGATCCAGTACATCAACGAACTTTCTGAGCTGCTGAAGAAAACGTAAAGCCGGTTCCCACCCACGGAAGCAACACGTAACATTCCACGCGCGGACGGACTGTGCGTCGACTGGAAGCGTGGGGCTCGTCGCAGTGTGAAGTGATGCTTCGCAACTTGATGTGTGCTGACTCCCACAGTTTCTTTTTCCATTTACTGGTTTTACATCCTTGGGCTACTGTATATATATATATATTATTGTGATGAATATGATTTCCCCCCATGTTTTCAGCATATTTTCTAATCGTCAGTATATTTTTTTAAGAATATGTTTTGGGAACAGTAATGCATTGTGTGTTCAGATCAATAACGAGATGCAGCAACTGGAAACATAAACTGGCTAATAAAATATCTCTGGCATTGGCGTATTTTAAGTTAAGTAATTTTATCTCCTTTTTTTTTTTTCTTGGTCTGGTTCAACTGTCAATTTGCTGAGAGGTGATTTCTGTGCCTAAATCGATTTCAACAGTCCGCCACGATAAATTGCTGCTGTGTAAAATTCTATGGGAATTCTTCTCGCAGGGACTCAAGGAGTGATGTTTTCCCCATCCAATTAGAACGTCCCAATGATGAATACGGGTTTCGATTGGACAACACAGGCGGCTCGCACTTCCTGTGGGCGGGCCTCGCAGCCGGTAGCGCTGTATCCTTGAGCTGGAGTTCTGGATGTGTCGGCCGCGCGAGCCGCCATTTCAAAGCAAACTGGGATAATATTTATGTATATATATACACCGAATTTAGTTTTATATATTTTATTGCAAACAGGTGCATTTACTTTTTTAATTTTACACCAAACGTCGCATTACATCCAAACTTTTTTCTTGCGGAGGTAAGCAGGGGAACTGGTGTGCGCGGGTCTGATGTTTTTTCACTTTTTTTTCTAGCATTTTCTCTTGCTTTCAGAGAACGGACTGTAAAACGAGTATAAGGGAGTAAAAAAAGTTAACCTTATTTATTTCATTACTGTTAAATGAAAATAATGTTATTTCTATTACTTGTAGCGCACATCAGTTTTGAAAATATATTTTCCCATCGATAATACGGTCACACACTAGTAAAGACGCTACTATATTTTTATTATATGTAAAATGTATTTTCCATAGTTTTTCTCGATTATATATAAAATTATAATTTTATCGATTATAAATATATATTTTGGAAAAGTGCCGATTGGTGTAGCCAATCGCAAGTTTAATTAATACCCTCTTGTTGCTTTTTCTCGTTAAATCAGCCTGGAAATTTCATTTAACCGAAAGAGGCGTTTTAACTTGCATCGGAAATGCAGTTTTATTCTTCGCATCTTTCTACCTTAAGTCCAAATGGAGCCGTTCGAGCGCGGACTAAGCTGGCGTTTAGTGATCAGGGTTTGTTATGGAAAATGAATGATGAAGGATGGTTATATTTTACCCGTCGTTTGTGCTCCGAGGTGCCTGAGATGAACATGAGAATATGCACAAGCGGCCGAGCCAGGTGCACAGGTGATGCGGGCAGGTGCCGTCAGATGCGACGCGACGCGACCCGACGCGCACGGAAGAGTCGCTCTCCGCGCGGATTGGTGCTGAAATGTCGCTGCGCGTCCCTCTGCTCCCTTCGCGCGCCTTGTCCGCGCTCGCTTCCTCCCTCCGCGCTTTTCAGAGAGAACATTTCTTTTCCCGCTTTTAAGTTGGATCAAAATGTTAAAATTGCTTCCTGCAAAGTGTGACTTTTGCAGCAACACGTGAGAGTGTAAGCACACCTAGCCAGGATTATTAAATGCTAGCAATCGTTTGTTTAAGATCTTGCAAAAGAAAGTTCTCTTTGGTGGGTGGCCTGTGAGTAATTTGGTATAAAAGCAGAAGTCCCCTTTTTCTTTAATGCTAGACAGGTTGAGCAGGACATGAATATATCTGGTCACTAGGGTGCGGTGACACAGCGAGTAGCGCTGCTGTCTCACAGCATCTGGGTGGTGCGAGAGGACGTGGGTTCAGTCCCTGCTCAGTCTCTGTGGAATTTGCATGTTCTCCCTGTGTCTGCATGGGTTTCCTTTGGGTGCTCTGGTTTCCTCCCACAGTCCAAAGATATGCTGTTCAGGTTCCCCCATAGTGTGTGAGTGACACAGAGAGAGTGTGTTCCACTGATGTATGGATGAGTGACCCATTGTAAGCTGTGTATCTAGCAGTGTAATAAGGTGTGTGGGCTAACACTACATGAAGTTCATTGGAAGTTGCTTTGGAGAAAAGTGTTTGCTAAATACACACACACACACACACACACACATTTTCAGAACCGCTTGTCCCATACGGGGTCACGGGGAACCGGAGCCTACCCGGCAACACAGGGCGTAAGGCCGGAGGGGGAGGGGACACACCCAGGACGGGACGCCAGTCCGTCGCAAGGCACCCCAAGCGGGACTCGAACCCCAGACTCACCGGATAGCAGGACTGTGGTCCAACCCACTGCGCCACCGCACCCCCCTGTTTGCTAAATAAATAAATGTAATAGCCAAACAAACACAGATAAAATAAAAGTGTCGCAACACCCAATGCTCATTTTTAAAAATGCTTATTTTCTGCTTTTAGAATGCCAAATTGTGGAGATAACAACAGTAAAGCATTGGAATTCCACCTAGCAGTGTTAAAGCAAAAAAAAAAAATTCATATAAGGTTAAAAAAAAACGAAATTAAAAATAATACAAATGAATAAGCAATCATGGTTATACAATGTACTATTTTACAGACAAATAGGTCCTTTTTACTTTTGTGCTGCAAGTGACAAGTGTGTCTTATGTTCCATGTTGCCCACTTCTCCCAACCCCTATCTTTAAATAAATACACACACACACACACACACACACACACACACACACATTTCCCATACGGGGTAGCGGGGAACCGGAGCCTACCCGGCAACACAGGGCGTAAGGCCGGAGGGGGAGGGGACACACCCAGGATGGGACGCCAGTCCGTCACAAGGCACCCCAAGTGGGGCTTGAACCCCAGACCCACTGGAGAGCAGGACCCGGTCCAACCCACTGCACCACCATGCCCCCCTCCTTTAAATAAATATAATCCTTAAATCTATGCATTAGGCTTCAGCTTCAGCAGCATATGTTCACATACAATATTGTACAGTATGTACAGTACCATTGAAAAGTTAAACTTGCCCAACGCTCGTATGGCAGGACCTGGACAGAAGAGTGAAAGCACAGCAACCCAATGTAGTGTCCTCCATATCTGGGAACTGCTGCAGGAGAGCTCAGAAGACATGATTCCTGATTTCCTGATCAAATTTATTCACTGAAAGAAAAACCCTTGTTTCCACCAGCTGCGCTGACACTTTTGACTGGAACAGTACAACACTATAGATCTGTGCTCTGTCAGTATTCACTAGCTAAAAGGTTTTAACCTGCTTGAGTCCAAGTGTACTTCAGATGCCATCTTTCACTGTCAGAACATTCTTCATTTTTCAGAGTAAGTCTTTTAAGGCATGGTGGCACAGCGAGTAGCGCTACTGTCTCACAGCACCTGGGTGGTGCAAGAGAATGTGGGTTCAGTCCCTGCTCAGTCTCTGTGGAATTTGCATGTTCTCCCTGTGTCTGTGTGGGTTTCCTTTGGGTGCTCTGGTTTCCTCCCACAGTCCAAAGATATGCTGTTCAGGTTCCCCCACAGTGTGTGAGTGACAGAGAGTGTTCTACTGATGTATGGGTGAGTGACCCATTGGAAGCGGTGTATCTAGCAGTGTAAGTCACCTTGGTGAATAAGGTGTGTAGGCTAGTAACACTATGTAGTATTCATTGTAAGTTGCTTTGGAGAAAAGTGTCTGCTTAGTGAATAAATGTAAGATATAGACCAATTTATATGTTGACTTCAGGCTTATCCTTTCGAATGTAGGCCCCTTTTTATTATCTGTTTTTCACAAGGAATACATTTTTGGTAGGACCAGTCCAAATAATGCCCAAAAGAGGACAGAAGCCCACAACACAGTATGGTATTTTTCCTGTATCAGGCTTTTGACTTGATAGCTAACTATAGATCGATAGCTGTATCAGATAGATATATAGAGAGCTGTGTTACATTACCAGTAAAATATAAAAGAATCTGGTTGCAGGATGCTTGTTTTCCATGTCAACATGACTGTGTTGACTCGTTTTACAACAGAGTTTTGAGAACTCTCCCATGATGCCCTGTTGCCTGGTTTTCTCAGATGGATGGTGAAGCGGCGCAGGTTGCAGAACACACAGAGACCAGTGCAGCTTCTACGGAAGGAGTCACATCCATCAACAAAGCCAGGTCTCCGTCACCAGAATCGGCTAATTTACATACCTTTGAAACGTTTAATCAGTTGTTTGTTGGAAAGAGTAATGCTGATAATGCCATTTTGATCTCCGCTCAGGGGTAGGGGGTCTAAAGGCCCTGGTCGAGAGGGCCGGACAGCTAGAGGTGGACGTGGTGGGAGGAGTATGATGATGAAGGCACATGGTCCCTCTGGACGAGCCAGAGGAAGAGGCAGAGATGCAGCAATGAATGGCTTTGGACCGGGAAGGTACTGTTAATATCAGAACTGAAAAAAACAATTACACAGCACCTGATGTGTCCAGACGCAAGAATCTAAGACCGAAGCAGATAATCAAGGAAAGTCAGTGTTGAGTCATTCAGTTTCACAGGTTTCCTGCATTATTGCAGACGAGCTATGGGAAGGATGCGGCCGTACCCTGAACTCCGAGGTCACCAGGGAGGGCGGGGTGGACCCATGGGATTGGGGCGCCCCCCTCCTCTTCCTCCCCCTCCTCCCCCTCCACCAATGCACATGAGAGGTCCTTACCCACCCATGCACAGGTACCAAGCTATGAGAATTTCCACACAAATTCTCTCTTCCGCAGAAAATCACGTGTTAATTTTAGATTGAAATGTCTGTGGGGAACATTTTATTTTTGGAAATTTGTAGATATTTTTCTCTTTCTGCAATAGTGTTTCAGTTTTATTGTACCTTGACTACAACGTACTGGAGTGCATCAACTGGAAGATGGCTCATTTTGAAATTATTCTTAGTGTGCATGCTGGTGCATTGTTCTCCTAATAGGCCTGGCCCTCCACCCCCACCCCCACCAGGGCATCCTGGCTTTAGGGGACACCCCCCTCACCTCCGGGGTCGAGGAATGCACCCAGGTCCGCCTTGCCATTTCCGCCCCAGAGGGTAAGCCTGCCTCCCAAATCCACCTGCCGCAATTTTCGCCTCGAGCTTTCCTCTTCGAATGATTTAAGAAAGCTGTGCTCGATGTAGCAAAGCGACCGAGATCAGAGAGGCACATGGAAGTTTTGAAATAAAGTAAGTTATAAAGAAGGAATGCGGAGGAAACCCTGCACTGTTGTAAGCCAGCGTGTAACTCCTGCATGAGTGTGTTTGTGAGAGCAGGGAAGTAGGGTCCATAGCCATGAGCTCAGCAGTCACGGGGAGGGACATGCAGGGCAACAGCACCAGTGAGTACTCAACAGTCAGAGGATCCTCGTGGTGCAGCAGAAGCATCCAATGTGTGACTTTATCCTTTTGCACAGCTTCTACTGTGGACCGCCCACTCCTCCGCCTCCCCCACCACCTGGCAGAGGCCAGCGCTGGCCGGGGCCTCCCGTTGGCCGGCGCTTTTAAATCTGCTTACTGTTTAACGCTTAGCACCTTTTTAATAGGGGCCCACGTTTAGGTGTAACGGGACGCTCGCTTTTCAAGCACCTTGAGCTCCTCACAAAGACTTTGTAGGGAAATGTTTGGTCTCAACTCACAGTGGAGGCACCACACACGCAAAAGGGCCTCAGATCACGTAAAGAACGGACATCTTGCCTGTTTTATGCCGAGACGCAGCGTTTCAAACCCTCCTCTCCTTCTCTAAAACCTGCGTTTTAATGAAGCGAGAAGATACCTTTAGGCATAGGGAAATACTACTCTGTTGTCGAAAGGGACAAAAAGTTGACTTATCAGTTCCGCATCTGGCTGTTCTTGGATCACAACCAGATGTTTTTTGCTGCCAAAGTAGTTGCTTGACAGTATTGAAGGAATTTTTAAAGAAACTGAGAAAAAGAATAAAAAAAGAGAAAGAGAAGCCAGCACAACAGCCCTTCAGCACCAGTATTAGCTCCTTGTTGTGTGACTCCTTGGACCTCCCCAACTATTACTTTATTACATAAACATAGTCTAAAATCCTAACTGTATATACAGTAACAGCGGCAGAAGCTGCAAAGTGTGTGGCACACTGGGAAAGGTATTAAAAATACCACATGTACCTGTCAAGTGTTCTTGATCCTTAAAGGTAACATAAAGAGTTAAATGTCTTTAATGTGCAGGTGTTTTAAGTTAATATATGTTTAGAACAATTTGGTTGTGTACTACGATTATTGTTAAATGGACTTCTAAAATGGATATTAATGGATATTATAGTGAAAAACTGATTACACATATACTATATATTTGCATTGATATTCAAAAGCATATTACAGAAGTAATTGCTTCAATTTGTTATGGAATCCTCTACACTTGTGTTTAGTTTTGAAGTGTTACCGTATCTTTAATTTACTGTGATTAATATAAGTTCTGTGTATCTGTGAATGTAAATTTGGAAAGCAAAGTTCAGTTTTCACATAGTCATGAAGGAAAAAATAAAAGTAAAAATAAACTTGTGAACTGCTCTTTTTATTGTTTTTTAAATTAAGCTTGAAAAATGTTTTGTCCATCAGCAGGACTTGATAAATAACATATAAATAACATGTCAGCTTGTAAATTTATCCCAATTACTCAGAGTGGAATCCTGCACTTGAATGAACTGTAAATATGTGTATTAAGACCTTCTGTTACCATGGTCAAAGTACATTATTGTTGAAACACTTGCAATGCTATTGTTATTACTGCTGTTGTCACACAGTCTGTTAATGCTATTGCTTTTCGGTAGTACTTATAATCAGAATTTTACAGAATAGCTCCATTTTCTGTGCCTCGTCTTTATACGTTGAAGTTCGAGGACCAAGAACTTAAGTCAGGAAATTAAGTCACTGCCTTCAAGGAACTCCAGTTTGAAATTATTGTGTTGACCTGATTCATCTTTTTAGAGCTGAGGGCTGAAATGTAAGAACTGTTGTGCAACTATCAGTTACTTAACGTCGCTGGGAAGAAAACCACGTTGATTTATGATCAAGTCAGGAGAGAACTGCCTCTGATTGGCTGCAGTCCACACACGTCAGCTTACGCACACGATTTTACAGTAAGAAGGACGCGTTTTATTTTGCACGAGAATATATCGTTCGTAAGTGGGGTAGGTCCACCCAGCACAGATCCTTGCAAAGTACATTTCGTTCCTTGGCCTGGATGACGCCTTTCATATTCCACTTTTTGATGCTGTTTGAATTGCGTAGCAGTGAACCGAAAAGCATGATAATGCATGTAAAGGTGCAATACCTCAGATTAGTGAGGAAAATGGTAATTAAGTGTGGAAAATCCCTGTCAGTGTATTCATGTATGTGCTTCACAGCTCATTTTTTGTTACATTCCATCAACTGGTAGATAAATAATAGGGGAAAAACAAATGCTAGTTTGATTGCTGCAATTTATGCAGTTTGGAAGCTATAAAATGCATCTGAGAGTTTGCATCAAAAGCCACAAAATCAAAATGGATTATTGCTAAATATTTCTCATCGCTGTCACAGCTATTAAATTAATAATGTGTGTATGTTAGTCGGGGGTGCGGTGGCGCAGTGGCGCAGTGGGTTGGACCACAGTCCTGCTCTCCGGTGGGTCTGGGGTTCGAGTCCCGCTTGGGGTGCCTTGCGACGGACTGGCGTCCCGTCCTGGGTGTGTCCCCTCCCCCTCCAGCCTTACGCCCTGAGTTGCCGGGTTAGGCTCCGGTTCCCCGTGACCCCGTATGGGACAAGCGGTTCTGAAAATGTGTGTGTGTGTGTGTGTGTGTGTGTATGTTAAATATTACTGGTTTTCTGACAGTCATAAAATATTCCTCTATTTTTTGCTCACTTTGTCAACAGATGCCTGTTTTTTTGACAGTTATTTTACCTTTCTGGTGGAAAAGCGGGTAAGAACCCATGGGGTGCATGAGAAAATAATGCAGAAAGAAGTGCTTTTTTAGAAAAAGCATGCTGGCCAGGCTCTGTCATAAGGAATATTTTGCCACAGTGTTGTTTTTTTTAAAGATTCCACTGAAATTATCACCTCCTCCTACATAGACTGCATTTCTCAGTTATATTTCTACTGTTCACTGAAATCCAGCTACATGGATTTGTCATAGTGCAAAGTTAAAGGAAAAACCAGATGCATTTTGAACTGAGGAGCTATAGAACCCCCCCCAACTAAAGAACCTCCAAAAAAAAGGCTTGAAGATCCGATGTCGACAGGTGTTGCACCTTTTGCAGTTTTCATTTTGCTTTCCTCCAATGCTTTCTGACTACTGCCACATGTGAAACTGAAGTCCCGCTTGATGCTCCAAAGGTGAAAGACTCACTGTTGTTGTCTCCTGAAGGGTGACATAGAAACCCTTTCGAAGTTGGCAGGAGACGTCCGCAGATCCCTGCCCCTCTTCCCCTCGTCCTCGAAGCGTGCGCTGGGCCCCGGCCGAGGTGAGCTTCCTTTCGTGTCCAGCTTTCCAGCTGTCTTGACTTGTCTCCTTTTCCAGGCAGGGCATGAGAAAACAGAGGTGGACATAGTTGGCCCTGTCTAGGTGAGACAATGAAGCCAGCGTATGAGTCTAACATCTCTCTGCTCTTGTTATGTTGGGTCATCTATACAGAGCTCACCAAGTTTAAAAGGGTCTCATTCTAGTAGGAAAGTCCGTTTAGTCTTGTGAGTTTCATCAGCTCTGTTCCTACATCTTTATGGGAGTTTAAAACATCGACGACACTATCTGGTATAAAGTGCTTACGTTTCAAACTGCTAATTCATAATTAGGCCTGATCTCATTTATGTTTTAGTGACACACGGTGCCATGAAAAAGTATTTGCCCCTCCCTGATTTTTTATTTTTTTGCATATTTGTCACAGTTAAATGATTGAGATCATCAAACAAATTTTAATATTACACAGAGATAACCGGAGTAAATACAAAATGCAGTTTTTAAATGATGATTTCATTTATTAAGGGAAAAAAGCTGTCCAAACCAACCTGGCCCCATGTAAAAAAGTAATTCCCCCCCCTTGTTAAATTATGAATGAACTATGATTAACAACATTTTTTGGAAAGCTGAGTTAAATTTCATTTGCCACACCCAGGCCTGATTACTGCCAGACCTGTTGAATCAAGAAATCACTTAAACAGAACCTGTCTGACAAAGTGAAGCACATCTCAAAAAGCAACACATCATGCCGCAATCTAAAGAAATTCAAGAACAGATGAGAAACAAAGTAATTGACATGTATCAGTCTGGAAAGGGTTACAAAGCCATTTCTAAGGCTTTGGGACTCCAGCGAACCATGGTGAGAGCCATTATCCACAAATGGAGAGAACTTGGAACAGTGGTGAACCTTCCCAGGAGTGGCCGGCCTACCAAAATTACTCCAAGAGCGCAACGACGGCTCATCCAAGAGCTCATAAAAGAACCCAGAACAACATCTAAAGAACTGCAGGCCTCACTTGCCTCAGTTAAGGTCAGTGTTCATGGTTCAACAATAAGAAAGAGACTGGGCAAAAATGGCATCCATGCAAGAGTTCCAAGGCAAAAGCCACTGCTGACCAAAAAGAACACAAAGGCTCATCTCACATTTGCCAAAAAACATCTTGATTGTCCCCAAGACTTTTGGGCAAATATTCTGTGGACTGATGAGACAAAAACTGAACTTTTTGGAAGGTGTGCATCCCGTTACATCTGGTGTAAAACTAACACAGCATTTCATAAAAAGAACATTATACCAACAGTCAAACATGGTGGTGGTAGTGTGATGGTCTGGGGCTGCTTTGCAGCTTCAGGACCTGGACGACTTGCCATAATTGATGGAACCATGAATTCTGCGCTCTACCAGAAAATCGTGAAGGAGAATGTCCGGCCATCAGTTCGTGACCTCAAGCGCACTTGGGTTATGCAGCCGGACAATGATCTGAAACACTCCAGCAAGTCCACCTCTGAATGGCTCAAAAAAAGACAAAATTATGGTTTTGGAGTGGCCTAGTCAAAGTCTGGACTTAAATCCAATTGAGATGCTGTGGCATGACCTTAAACAGGCCGTTCATGCTCGAAAACCCTCCAATGTGGCTGAATTAAAACAATTCTGCAAAGAAGAGTGGGCCAAAATTCCTCCACAGCGATGTGAAAGACTCATTGCCAGTTATCGCAAACGCTTGATTGCAGTTGTTGCAATCCAAGGGTGGCACAACCAGTTATTAGGTTTAGGGGGCAATTACTTTTTCACATAGGGCCAGGTAGGTTTGGACAGCTTTTTTCCCTTAATAAATAAAATCATCATTTAAAAACTGCATTTTGTATTTACTCGGGTTATCTTTGTGTAATATTAAAATTTGTTTGATGATCTCAATCATTTAACTGTGACAAATATGCAAAAAAAATAAAGAAAAAATCAGGAAGGGGGCAAATACTTTTTTCATGGCACTGTATTTACATGAACAGATAAAAACCAATGAAAAGAATAATGGTTACTTTTTTCAGCAAAAACAAGCCTTTATCGACTGATTTGACACTGATGATGTGTGTCTCACACATAAAGTTTTAAACATTTGACAATTTGGACAATTGTGGCTCTCTGTGTGAGTACAGATTGCCAACAGTAAAGGCTAACATTTCTGCTGTAGGTGTTATTCTGGTGTGGGATGTTGCTTATTGGTGTTTACATATATTTGCAGTACATACACACAGATATGCTGTAGTGGGGCAGTGAGGACAACCAGAATATATTTCATTAACCGGTCTTAATATGATCACAGAAACAGTCATACATTATGATCTAAAAAACCTGGATGTCCTGCTCTGTCACTCATGTAACACAACCTTACAATGATGGCTTTACTACAGGGCCTTACAGTGCTGATAGTGTAAACAGTTGAAAACAGACTTATTACCAGCAGAAACTGAGCAGAGCAAGTGTCTGATCAGTGCCACCTTTTCTGCTGAAGTTTAAACAAGGATTTTTTTGTCACATTCTCCTCTGCAATTTCCTGAAGTTTACTGTGTTTAAACCCACATTTCAGTTTTCCAGCAGTCTCTTGAATGGTTTGGAGGAAATTTCTACACTAGCAGTAACGCTACCATAATCTTCACAAACCATAACTTTATTTGTTTGCTAAATTGTGAGAAAAATTATTTACTCAGAATGATAAGCGTTTGGGTTATTACAGAAAATAAACTCTTTGGGAACACCTCATGAGATGCAGCCTTAGATACTTCAGTATTCTCTGATTACGCTGGAAAAATATCTTAACTGCATTGCTCGCTGAGCTTCAATAAAGAACTATTTCAATAAATATTTGTTTTGTCATCATGTTCATTAATGCATTTCATTTGGTTAGATTCTGGCACTCATAAACATTAGTCAAACACCCTTTAATGCTGTAAAATGTAGGAAAAAAATAACACCAAACACCACAAAAAGAGGTTTTATTATTTCAGGCTTATTTTCATATAGCAGAGAATTGCTGACATTTCCTATAAGACTAATAAAAGATGATATTTAACATTAAAAGCAAATACTGACATACATAATGCGACCATTACCGAAGATGGTGAAGTGTGGCCATTGAACAAACGTACAATTCCTCTATTCAGTGTCATGTTAGGTACAGTGTTTGCAAAGTCTACCTCAATCCGTAGCTTTTCATTACTGTGAAAAACATTAAGGGGTCCACACATCCCAGGACTGTGTCCCATACTGCTCATTGGCTGGACTGCTCTTTCTCTGGAATGGAGTTCCACAAGGGTTCCAGGATGTGCTCAGGGACCTTCTCTATTTCAGTCTGTATGGCAGAATATTTTTAAATTAAAAACGTATTATGCAGTCAACGTAAATAATATTGTAATGCAACAATATACATGCTTAGTAATTTAACCACATTAATTTCTATCTTTCCAAGTAGCTTTATTTGTGCATAGTAAATGTATTCAACTTCATTTAACACTCTTATTATAGATATAATTACTGTACACCTTTTTGTAAAAAAAAAAAAGTTGAAAAATCTTTTGATCTAAGTTTAAGTAAACTTTTTTGCTCTCACAATAACACAGAAGCTATGCATTATTGCAGTCACTTTAATAAACCCAAATGATATGGCTCCTGTGTAAACAGCCTACATACCTTTGTCACCTCCATTGCAACTCCTTCGGGTAAATTACGCTGAAGGTACTCAAGGAACACCCGAGCTGTGGAGCCTGTTAAACGTAAGAACTACAAGAACAGAAGTATTCCTGTCAGTCTTTTCTGCATGCATGTAAATGTAATTGAAGACATGAACGACAAGGTTTACAAGTTGCCCTCAATTACCCAACAGACACTTGATAACACAACCACTTATGAATGAAAGGCTCTTTTAATATTTTGTAGTTTACTCGATGACACCAAATAATACTGTACACACTACAAAACATTTACAAATTCGGGTCTCCACTGAAATGTATTAAATGTACGCATTCAGTTAAGGGACCTTATTCTGGTGCTACACCAGCAAGCACCTTCCAGAACATCTCACCTCAAAGTTTCGATAATGCGTCCTCATCTCATACTGCACTCTGTGCTTTTTGTGAATATGTACCGACTTAAGGAGAGTCAGCCTCTCAATCTTCTTTTTGGGTTCCTCCCTGAAATAAAATTTGGAAACCCACAACACACATCTTCATTTAACTTGTGACATCTACATAAACTGTGGTGCTTTATTTTAAGTCATATTTATTCATGCTCTGCAGCTTCAGGTGATACAGTGATATGGTGATTG
The DNA here is from genome assembly GCF_900964775.1 of Scleropages formosus. Lineage (NCBI taxonomy): Eukaryota > Metazoa > Chordata > Actinopteri > Osteoglossiformes > Osteoglossidae > Scleropages > Scleropages formosus. Next base: position 34,533,490 of record NC_041806.1, read on the forward strand.
CTCTTCCCAGGTGCTAAAAAAACTAATGATTTATTGTGCTAATAGCAACTTACACTTTGCTGATATTGATACCCAACTCCTTAGCTGCCATGGTGGTAAAAAACTCATAACTGTCCAGGACTGCCCTGTCATGTCCCTTGACCAGCACTTCCACCTTCTGATACAGTACATCAGGTTCATCTGTGACAGTGATCTGACAGATCCAGCATAAAAACAGTGTTACACCACAAGCCTAGCAGCAAGAAGACAATGCATAATATTTAGATATCAAGGAGAAAGCGCAGCAGATGCAGATGTGTCTCACCGTTGGTGACAGAGCACAGTACACCTTCCCTGTATGCAGACAAGCTGCTGAAGTCAAACTGGGCTGTCTGAGACTGTTTGAGAGAGCAAAAGTACCACACTTCCAGTAATTTCTCAAGTGTCTTGTTTCCTGTTGGAATAAAAAAAAGCAGTTTAAACAAGAAAAACCATTCACGATTTTGATCATCATCATGATCATGTTGGTCTATGTTCCAGACCACCACAGAAATGATCATAATGCACTACTAGCCACAGAAACGTTTTAAGGGCAGTGAATTAAAGTGCCAGAAATTACATGTTTTTAAATCAAAAGGCTGACAATTCTGTTCCCAGGTTCGCCATGCCATGCATGGCATGTGTGCATAACATGATCATGGTATAACAAGTTAGCCAATCAATGCAGACAGAGCATGCTTGCTTTACTTCAAACCGACGCTATTCTGCTCTAGTTACAGTTAGGTAAAAATAATTAAAGTTAAAAACAACGATCTACGAAAATTGCCAGCCATGACTTCACTCCTTCAAATACTAGCGAAACAGACTTTGGCTAAACAAGCATACACCGAAGCAGTGAAGGAAAAAAAACTGCAAGAAATCATCGTCCTTTAACCCACTGAAAAAAAAAAATAATTTTGTGAGAACACCCACGTGCTGTGGAAACTGTAACCTTCTACAGAACAAGCGCAGACTCCGCACTACACAGCCGGCGGCCGCCATTGTTGACCGGAAGTAGCTAGTATGTTCCTTCTTATTCACTGCTTGTAACCAACCTGTATTGACGCTCTAAGAAGTTATACCGCCACCTTTTGACCTGGAGTACTTACTGCACGGCCACGTTCAAAGCCACGTACCGCCTTGGCTTTGCCGCAATACAGAATGCAGAGCATTAGTTAAAATGGTGCGTTTTCTTTTACAGGGACTCTGATGATTCTTAGTAATAATTTCCAGTGACAAAATATATACTGGAACTACAAACACAAGATTACAAACTGCTCAGGTGGAACGTCAGTGTGTGGCGGGTCTCGTCATAAGTCAATATCTAACAATTTTCAGTAGCTTCCTACAAGTCCTAGAGCAACTTTTAAAATAGAAGCGTGAAGTGTTAGTTTCCCTTCTGAGTCTCAAGCTGCCTCCCTCTGATAGATAAGATTACAGCGGTGTGCTTGCTAAAGCAATTGGCAAAGGTGATTATGACTTTGACCTCTTCACACATTTACTCTGTCAGCATACGTGCTGTTACATAAAGAATAAACTGATTTCAAACAAAGATACTGGTCCCGTCACTGTAGTCCTACTATGATTAAATGTAGTGTCTTTACAAAAATTGCATATCTTATTCTTCAAGAACAAGCACAACTACATCGACGAAAGAAAGAAGCACCTTCCAGGGGCGTGCCTAAAGGGGCCCCGCAAAATATGATTGGGAGGGGGCCCAGTCTCCCCCAACGCTATTGGGCTATACTCCTGTCAATTTGACAATGCTCAACGTCATTGGATCAGAGCGCTGTCAATCGCTGCCTGATTTGCAAGGTGGAATCACAGTACCACGTTTTTTCTAACCGGAGGAGAGACATGAGTAAAATGTAGATCACGTCTCCGTTCGTGATAGAAATACTCAGTTATATATTTTTAAATATGTGGACTGGGGTGTTGTCGTTCTCTGCTGAAATAATATACAGAGATGAACTTCATATAACAGCAACAGTAGTGAGTGATGTACCGGCGACTCGATTAATTATAATTGCCCTCGTAAAGACGACCCTCGCCTCGGTAACGGCTTCAGGCTCCCAAGACGAGTCCCTAATATTACGTAGCAAGTTAGTTAATGTAACTTCGGCATTACGTAATTTACATTTACTTATTTAGCGGACACTTTTCTCCAAAGCGACTTCCAATGAACTCTAGGTAGTGTTACTAGTCCACACACCTTATTTTACCAAGGTGACTTACACTGCTAGATACACTAAGGGGTTACTCATCTATACATCAGTGGATGACACTCTCTCTCAGTCACTCACACACTATGGGTGAACATGAACAGCATGTATTTAGACTGTGGGAGGAAACCAGAGCACCCGGAGGGCGCACACGCAGACACGGGGAGAACATGCAAGCGCCACAGAGGCTGAGCAGGGATCGAGCCCACACCCTCTCGCACCACCCAGGCGCTGTGAGACGGCAGCACTACTCGCTGTGCCACCGTGCCAGGTAGTAAATACATGAAAGACCAGTGTACACACTAAGTCCGCAGGACGCGCTTTGAGGAGGTGCAGTTGAACATCTGGCAGATTCTCAACTAATTATTCATTGGCATCACATCCTTTTCCATTCTCATGTTACACCTTTGCCGTTGATCATAACCCTTCAGACAAACCAATAAATCCACTTTAAATTTCTCCCACTTGGAAAAAATCGACATTTGATTAGCATGGAAACTGTAATGACTTCTGGAATATTTGGATACCCTTAGAAGTTATTAGAAAGTGCTGCATGATCATAACTCACACACACAGTCTGAAACCACTTATTCTAAGCGGGTCACAGCAAACCAGAGTCTAACCCAGCAACATAGGGCGTAAGACTGGAGGGGGAGGGGACACACGCAGGACGGGGCGCCGGTCTGTCGCAAGGCACCCGAAGAGAAGCGGGACTCGAACCCCAGACCCGCCCGAGAGCGGGACCCGGCCAAACCCGCTGCGCCCCCCTTATGATCATGACTGTAACTGTAAAATATTGTAACCTTTCGACCCTGAGCCCTCGCTCTGTCTGTGTACGCGGACATATTTCTGTTTTCCCAGCGTTCTTTCTCTCTCTACCTGTGTGCTGTCGAGACCTTGCCGTGTTCATAACCCCCCCGACCCAAAAAAAAAAATCCACTTTCATGTAACTATCTGTTCCATTGATTGGGGCCATAATCCTGAACACTTTTATGACTGTAAATGAAACCTGTAACCGCACCTCCTACAACAACTTTCCACTAGTTATATCCAGTACTTCTCAGTTCCCAACCAAAACAACAAGTAAAAGTAAGAAGCAAAGTAAAAGAAGTACAAGTTTATTTCACAATTTCACCTGCAGGCCCGTGGCTGTGACACACAGTTGTACCTCAGCTTTACACCAGCATCTCCTGTACTCTGTTAATACTGTATAATTAACGCCAGTGCAGCTCAAGTCGTGTATCCAAGAGAAAGGAAGGAGTTCAAACCGGCAGAAACAGTAAGTTCATTCATTCATTCATGATCCATTCATTCATTCATGAGGTGTTTTCTCATGTGCTGGTTGCCGCACTCGGGCTGCAGGGGCAATAAGGAAGTGCGAGGAGGAGAAGTGAGGGTGGGGTGCGGCAGCCTTCCATCGAGCCGTGCAGTTTTACCACGGTAAAGAGTCGCGCGGAGAGTAAGAGACCGCCAGCTAGACCGAGTCCGGGTCCGAACCCGAGTGGAGCTGCGCGCTCCTGCCTCCTCTCATGGGACGGAATCGCGGCACGGCGGTATCGGCACGTGGGAGCAGGTCGGTCTCACACACACGACACACACCGCTGGCTGGTACCAGTTTTACTACTGTGAGAGCGTGTGAGCGTGTGTGTGTCTTCTTGCATTCGGAAAATAAGGAAGTTTGTTTCGCTGTATCTGGCGGCCAACAGAATTATATCACTTGTAGCGTTGTAGTGCTTTTGCCGTGACAGCTTTAAGGATGTTGGTGCGTGTGCGTCCCGTGAGCAGAGCTCGGCGCGTGTCTCGGGCACCGCCAGGTGTGAACGCGCTCCAGGTTACTGATTCGAGCTCGTGCCCGCGCGGGGCCCTTTCCTTTCGCTCTAAGTTCTCGCACTTTCCTGAGCGCTGAACTCGGCGAGAGGCGCCTCACGGCGGAGCCGTTTTCGTCCCTTCCTGTCTCCTCGGTGTCTGAGCGCAGGAAAACTTTGACATGTTAGCGAGACTGACTTTGACACCAACTCATAACTCCCACTTCCACTTCTTGTGGAGGACTGTGTGGACACCGTGTAGCGCTACACCATAGTTTTGGTAAACAGTTAGCGCTCAGTATTATAACTAGGTCTCTACATCCCATTACTCTGAATTTTACCATTATTATAAATACCAGTTGTACAAATTCCATCACTAGTATAAATACGACTGCCACAAATTCTACTTTTACTGCTTTTGCTACTAGACTACAGCTAGTAGTCCGACTCCTAGAGCAACTAACTAGTACTGATACTGTTCTTACAACTACTAGTGCTACTACTAGTACAAGTGCTAGTATAAGTACTAGTTCTACCACAGTGACTGCTACTACAAGGTGGTATAACTACTAGTTCTACTACAATGACACTGCAAGTGCTATTATATAACTACTAGTTCGATGGCGGCTACAAGGTGCCATTATAACTAGTAGTGCTACTACTATGACTGCTAATACTAGTGCCTATTATTACTACTACTACTTGCTAATACTAATCATGGTACCATTACTATTAGGAGTACAGAATTGTACAGCACCATTGAGTGACACACATAGTTGCTGTAGTGGTGCTCTAATACAGACACTGATACTCCACCTGTGCAGGGCATGATGGGACAGTGGGCTTTTGGGTTGAGCTCTGTGTTTCGAGTATGGGTCTGTAACGTGTGTGTTCGCAGTGTCTGTGCAATGACTTGTCACGGCAGTCGCGAAGCGTGTCCGTCGCACCGCTGTCGATGGCAGGCATTTCTTAACAGGTCGGATGTCGACACGTTTTCGGTGACCGGTCGGCTGCCGGTTCCACAGCTGTTGGACGGCCCCCTGTTTCCCATGTGTGACCATGGCTTTTGGGTGTGAGATCGCAAACGTCATCAGTTCTCCCTTTTTCTTTGCGCCGTGCCCGGGCACAGAGGGACTGAAGTGAACGACACGTTCCCCATACCTCGTTCGAAAGTTGTACTGTACTACGTTTCACGGTACCCGCCGCCCCTTGTTAAGGCTCAGCATGGAGATGCCGTCCTCCATTCATGTTTTGTCATCTAGTTGTGTTGCATCATATGTTTGTAGTAGTTGCATTTGCTCAACCGGGGAAATTTTGTTGGAGTAATTCAAGGTCAGTACCTTCTCCGAGGGCACTACAACAGGAGGTGGGGTCTGAACCGGTGACTTCCCAGTCCAAAGGTGGCAGGTCTAAGCAGTGAGCTACTTGCTGCCTCTGATAATCTGGTTTAGTGTGTAACCCTCAGATAGGTAACACTTAGGATACCCTGAAACATTACTGAAAAGAAGAATATTTGGTGTAGACTGTGATTTAATTAATGTAACTAAATGCCAGCATAATTTCTGATACATTAAGCTAGTCACATCACCGGGAGAAGATGCCTTTGCTGTTTTCTACATGTCTGTCCTTGCTAAGATGTCTATCTAATAAGATATGACCATTCTTGGACCTGAACGCTCATTTCCTCCCCACAGTGTACAATATATTTGTGCTACTGAAGGATTTTTTTAATCTCTTTGTGAAAAGAGAGACATGAGGACAGTATTAATGCATCATACATGCATTCTGGGTATTTTCCTCTGAAGTATTTTATTGCTTTGAAAAAATATAACCCAACATTCTTTTGCAATTTGATATGGTTGAATAAATTTCCGAGTGTTCTTTGAAGTTAAAGTGAATACTCGATTACACAATTGTGTTCTCTTCTGACTTGTCTACTGAGATGTTTACCCAGTAGTTCAGGGTTCTGTTTCTTGATCTTAAAGTGAAGACAATTAAGACACCATGGAATTTAAAAATTGTTCCATAGAGACAAAGTCACTGTGGGGAAAGTCCAAGAACAGTAAGAACGTTGTTGCTGAACAGTGGCATTCAGAAGGCTGGAATTTTCATATTCTGTCTGCTTTGTTCTTGAAAATGTCTGGATTTCACTCTTGTGTGGCATTCTGAGCTACTGCACCTGTGGTGGAAGTGTAGATGTTCCGGGGGATTCCAACTTACGTACCAGCCTACCACTACCCCGGTTCACTTAGAGATTTCTTTGATTTATGAAACATCCATAAGACATATGATGCACATTGCACTGTGGTAAAATATTTTGCACAAAGTTTAATTTTTTTGAGTACACTCAACCTCACGTAACAGGGTCCCTGACAGTGAAAAACAGCTTGTGTCACATGTTTTGGAATAGACAAACAGATGTGGTACCTGAAACCCATAAGGTTTTTGCTCCTCAGTCATGTCATTCTGGCTATTTTCCTTGAGTTTGTTCAAAAAGTCACACTTCTTACGTAACCAAACCAGATTATATCTTCTACTTTCCTCCTGTCAGATTGACAGTCTGAACTAGTCACAGCCATTGATTAAGGTAAATATAAATCACAACTGAAATAACAGCTTCAGACCTGTTATTACAATTTTTTATTATTATCATTATTATTATTACTGATTTTCATTTGCCTGGTATTTTTCTCCAAAGCAACTTGCAGTGTTAAGCGCCTTACAATGATTTACCCATTTGTACTGCTGGGTAATTTTTACTGGAGTACACACACACACACACATCTTCAGAACCGCTTGTCCCTTACGGGGTCACGGGGAACCGGAGCCTACCCGGCAACACAGGGCGTAAGGCCAGAGGGGGAAGGGGACGCACCCAGGACGGGACGCCAGTCCGTCACAAGGCACCCCAAGCGGGACTCGAACCCCAGACCCACCGGAGAGTAGGACTGCGGTCCAACCCACTGCGCCACCGCACCCCCACAACTTTTACTGGAGTAGTTCAGGGAAAATAACTTGATCAAAATGTATTGCAGCAGGAGGTAGGACCAAACCTGAGTTATCTGAGTCTCTATAGAATTTAAGTATCGACACATTACTATTAAATCAGTAATCTGAATTATATAAACAGCTGTTACAGCATTACTACCCGAGACTAGTGTAAGTACAGCATGAATCTTGTGATAAAATGAAAGTCATCCGTCAAAGATTTATAGTAACTGTACAAAGCGTCTCTAATGCCATAGCATCAGTGTGCTTCGCAGAGTAAAAGACAGTGATCTTGTGAGATTTATTTCTTTATATCAGAAACATCCCTGAGCAAAATAACCAGAATGTCTCGATCCGGGGTGTACCCTGCATCACGCCCTGCGTTTCCCGAATAAACACCGGACCTCTGTAACCCTGCATCTCACAAGCAGTCATTGATAATGAGACCTAATGAATACAGAACATCAAAAGGGATGCTATTAATAACCATTTTTGTTACAGATGTTATATGTTCTGTTGTTATTGTCACGCATAAAATACTTTTAGTTTGGAATCTCGGTGAATTTTAGGTGACGTATTTTTGTCCTGAAACAAAAATTTCTTTCAGAAAGAAATGATGGTAATTCAACTCCCTCACAACCGGAATTTGCCTAATGGGGGTATTTCACTGAACAAATTAACCTGATTTTATGAGAAATGGGTGCAGTGTATTTCTCTGCTGTTTGTGGACTAGTGCTTTATATGTCCGTCTTGGTTTCCCCCCTTTTCCCATGTATTTTTAAACATGCAGTAGTGACAGATGCTTTGGTATCTGATCCTGGCTTCGATAGCGCGGTGATTCTGAGAATCTGCTTTCTGACAATGTAATAGTGTGCAGATTCGTATTGCTTAACCCCGAGACATCCGCCCCCTACTTAACGTGTCTGAAATCCTGATGATATCTGAACAGGGAACACTATTGCCATAACAAGTCGTGTGCTGGCATGAAGGCCCTGTAGAAACTGCAGGAATGTGCACCTAGCTTTGGGTTTCGAGCTGAGAGTCATTGAGCTCTTGAATCTGCGTACTGTGACCCTTTCCATGAACTGGATAACTTTTGTGTGGCCGAATTAGCAACGCATTCGGCTATTTGCCAGCGACCCAAGAAGCCGTGTGTTCCTTTCTGCTCTTTATATCACTGCTCACAAAGCCCAGGGTGAGATTGATCTCTTAATGTGCTCTTGTAATGACATTGCTGTTTGCTTGCAGGAAAAGGCCCCATGATTTTGCGGTATGTAACTGGTAAAGTGGCCCATGCGCTATCTGAGGTCTGGTTTACCTTTCTCCTCACTGTGTTTCGCTTCTGTTTGCACAAGGCTTAAGATTCCATTGGTCATATATCACCCATTTGTACTTCATGCCCAGACTGACTGGTTGTTTTTTCTTTTTTTGCATCTGTCTATTCTGGTTTGCTATTAGTAGAAGAAAGAACTTTCAATATTTCTGCAGAGGAAGCAGCTGTAACAGTGCATGGCATATAAGAGCTAAAAAGTTGTAACTGATGAGACATTTCCTTTCGGTTTTTTGACGTTGCCACATTTTTCTGTTTTTTTTTTTTTTTTTTTTTTAAAAGCTGTGACAGCTTTCCAGGAAGTGACTGTGTTGCATGAGGCTGTCTTCAAAAAGGCATTCTGAAGAGAAAACAAGTAATTTTGGAAATCTATGCTATTTATTCAGATCAACCCACAATGTATCATTACACGCGTATCGGTTTTTGCCATGTGATTAATATGTTCCTGTATGCAAATTTTTACGTGTGCACCTGTACAGCCAATTAAGTACATTAATGGATAGGAAAACTGCATTTTTAATATTTTTTTCTTTAGTGAGTATTTGTACAACAAATATTGACAACACCATCGCAGACCGTTCTCACCTATGTTTTACAGTATCTTGAAGAACGTCAACAACTGTGAGTGCATATACAGTGTCGCGGCACTTCAAAGAAGCACAAATATTTGGGCAGTGGAGAGAAAGTGCAATAAATCTCTGTCAAAATAGTTATCCTCAGTCATTCAGAGCAAGCGAACGCGCAGGTGTGTCTGTTTTTCGGGCTCGCCATGTGAAAATGAAATTGTAAAGTCAGTCACGCCTTGTTCTCACACCACAAAGTTGAAATAGAAGTGCGAAATACTGCACGGCAGGGAAGCGCTCATCAGACAGGGGCGAGCATGCGATCACAGCCAGTGTGGTGTCCAGGGCACAAGCGTTTCATAACAGCAAAAATGCAGCAAAAGGAGAAAAAAACGAGGCACGAAATGGGGAAAAGATTCCGCTTTATCCTTGAGCGGGCGGCTGTGTTGAAGGCGCTGGCTGCAGTGCATGCGCTCCCATAGGGATGTGAGGGTTTAAGAAGTCGCTGCGCTGACAGCGTCCACGGAGGAATGTGCTGCCCCGAGAGGAATGCACTGCCCTGGGTTGTGAAAGCGATGCTTCATCACGTCAGCAGGTTTTTACAGGCCAGACAGTTGCCAGTGGAGCGCCGTCCACAAACCACATACAGAAAACGCAAGCGTACTGGATATCCTGTCGGTGCTATTTTCACGCTGGCTTCTTTCGTCCGGACCAACCAGCCTGCGTTCGTTAAGCTCTACGTGAATGGATGTAAAATGCTGTCAGTGCTATCAGGATTGTCTGATCATCTAAAAAAACTTTTATCTGCGCTGTTTAAGAACCGCCGAAGCCTATTAACTGATATACAGAGTTTATTAATTATATCTTGCGGGGGTTAGGGTTAGGGTTCTAGTGGTAAGGGTTACTGCCTTTGGGTCCGCAGGTTTGATCTCCACCCGTAGTACCCTTGAGCAAGGTACTTACCCTAAAAATTGCTCCTGTAATGTTTCCCAACCATGTAAATGGATAATTAGTTGTAAGTTGCTTTGGAGAAAAACATGAGGTAAATGTGATCTTGTTTTGTAATTGATACCGGGGTTTCATTCGCCTTTGTCTTGAACAGGTTATTGTAGTGGCTTTTAAAGTACTGTGAGTCTTCTCCTGAGCTGTACATTTGCATGGGGGTTTGAATCCCACTCAGTCTGTGATTTTGTATGTTCTCTCCCTGTTCACGTGGGCCTCCTACGGGTGCTCCTGTTTCCTCCCACAGTCCAAAGACAAGCATTTCAACAGCTGGTAGCGTAGTGGTTAGAGGTACTGCCTTTGGACCCAAAGGTTGCAGGTTTGATCCCCACCTCTGGCTGTAGTACCCTTGAGCAAGGTACTTACCCTCAATTGCTCCAGTAAAATTACCCAGCTGTATGAATGGGTAAATGATTGTAAGCATGCAATAATTGTGACCTCAACATTTTAAGTTGCTTCGGAGGAAAGTGTCAATTAAATGAATAAATGTAAGTTAACGGGTGACTCTATAAACTACCGTTTGTGTTTGTATGTATGAGTCAATATGTGTGACTTCCTTGTACTTTGTTGCCGCTCTATCAAGGATGTACCCCTCCTCACCCCTTGTGCTTCTCAGATGAGGAGATGAAATTTCAAGCCATACAATTCTTAGTTTAAAGCAGACAGAGAAAGAAAGTGTGCTAAACTGCGTGCCGTGCTTCATAAGGCCGCCTTTCTGTCCGTCCAGGGTGTGATGGTGTGGCGCTTGCTGTGACAACACGTGTGGAGATGTCGGGGGACACCAGCACCCTGTCCTGGAAGCTGCCCAGCCCTACAGCCAATGAGAAGGACGAAGGAAGGCCCGAGCTCCCCTGCGCTGGTGATGGGGGGCCTCTTAAGATCCTCAAAGTCTGTTTCATCAGCAATAGCTCCAACCTCGGGAAAAACTTCAAACTGGTCAAATGTGACAGCTCCTGGGAGATCAGGGTGAGGGACTTAATTGTTGGGAAGTTCTGAAGATTGTTGCTGCGGGTGCTTCCAGATGGTTAAAATCCTCCATGTACCTCTACAAGCTTGGAAGTGGAATTCACTGATTCAGGTGGTCAGCTAGAAAAGAACAACACACTTATTTCCTGTTAACCTGTCCTAATTCGTTCCTCAAACCCGACAATGAAATTACTTATTCTGTTATTTTTCTTAAGGGGGAAATATTCCAGCTTGTTCAAACCCTATCCTAAGTTCACTCTAAATTTTCACTATGGAGCCTAATTTCATAAGAAAAAAACAGTAACGTAACACATTAAAATGTTAAACAGTTTTATTTTTCTCGCAGTGTGTCCCCAGGAAATGTCATTCTTTTATTCCATCGCAGCCGCTACACTTTTTTGAATCATGTGCATGCGTTCGCGTGACGCTGTTTTGAATTGTGTATCTGTGTGGGAAGGGTATTAGTCTATATTTGTAACACATTTAAGACTCTAGGACCAGATATGTGAAAAACTGGGTATCGGGAGGCCCTGACTTTCTGTGTACGTGTACTGTTTGTGTAACGGTCAGTTCTTAATGAAATGTACTTAGATTTACATTTATTTATTTAGCATATGCTTTTCTCCAGAGCAACTTCCAGTGAACTCTATGTAGTGTTATGAGCCCACACACCTTATTCACCGTGGTGACTTACACTGCTAGATACACTACTTACGATGGGTCACTCATCCATACATCCATACTTAAACTTGTAGCTTGTAGGTATGTGCCGTTGTGTTTGTTAAAGCATTTCCCCCTTCAGAAAAGTTTAATGAGGGAAATATTCAGTAGTATAAATTGATAAGTTAACTTGCAAGTGCTATATATGTAAAGTTAATGGATTTGGTGAGAAATTCATTACAGTATTTATTTGTTTCTGCAGCTTAGACTTTATTGTGGTCTTACTGAAAACTTGTGTTTATTTCATTGTAATTGTAAAACTTTCAACTTAAAAGCCTATGTTTAATTGCAGCCTGCTGTGAGTGGAGAGCGAAGGGTTGCTGATGTTTCATTGGCTGGTGATCCTCTCATTGTTCTGCTCCTTCTCAGCAATATTGCAAAACATTACATTCAGTTACCTTCTCCTGAGAAGAGAAATTTTGTATTTAAGCACAGAGTGTAGTCGCATAATATCCCCTCGTTTTCTGGCCTGTGACTGTTCATGTGAGGAAAGGCAAAATAAGTTATTTTCTGATGAAGCACAGTTGTAGGCAGTTTTAAGTTCATATTCAGATCAGGATTGGGGTGCTTTTAATACTGTGATGAATAAGAGAGAACTTGGATGTTTGGACATGTGTGTAACTGTGTATTTGTTGTACCTTAAGGCCATCATCAAGTCAATCCTGATGAGTGGGCGGCTGGGTCCAAACATCCGGTACCCTGGCTGCTATGGGCTGCTTCTGAAGCACCTGAAGTCTGACGAACTGCACTGGCTGCACCCTGACATGACCGTAGGGGAGGTGGAGCTGAAGTACGAGAGACAGCACTTGGAGGCGGAGTGGAGGTGAGAGGCTGGGTGCTGCCGATACCCAGTAGGCTGCTCCAGGCTCACTGAGGCCATAATGCTGGAAAAGCACAGGTGGTCTTGCCCCGCCCCGCGGGGCTGTAGTATGCAGAGTATGTTTGAATGTTTTAATTGAATGGCTTTCCAGGTATGACCTTCGGATTCGCTATATCCCAGATAATTACTTGGAGAAATTCAAGGAAGACAGGACCACTTTGCTGTACTTCTATCAGCAGGTAACTGGTCTTGTTTATTATTGTATGATTAAAGGCCAAACATTAAATATAGTGGTATCTGTATCATTCTCATGTTTTCTGACATACATTTTTGCATAAATATGTGAATTATTGCAGTATTAGTTCACTACAAAGTTTGAGTATTAATGTGGATAATGTTTTTAGAACAGTGAAATTTTCAACTCTGAAAAAATAAAGAATGCACAGAAATAACACAAGTAATTTTTGAAAGTGTTTTTGATCAACAAGAGGCAGCCTGATGAGTACAAATTACAGTATAATACTTCTGGATCACTGGTGAGCTATTGACCATATACTTTTGACTAATGATCAGGTTCGCAGTGACTACATGCAACACCATGCCAGCAAAGTCAGTGACGGGATGGCTCTGCAGCTGGGCTGCCTGGAAATCAGGTAATGAATTGTTAAAATTTCCAGGCATAATGTGTATATATATATGTGTATATGTATTTAGGCCTTTAGGGAATATACATTAGTTAATAAACCACAACAGTCATTTTTGCTAAGTGTCCACTGTTTCATGTAATTCATGAGCACTGCCTGGCCCTTTCATTGGCTTCCTCACACTTTATGGCAAGCAGCTCTTTACAGGGGTCACATTTGTTGTATGAAGTGTAAAGTTCTTGTTTTTGCTTTGCAGGAGGTTTTATAAAGACATGAATGCCAAAGGGCTGGAGAAGAAGTCCAATTTGGAACTGTTGGAGTAAGTTTTAAAGTTTTATCAAATAGTTGACAGTTTTTAACTGAAAGCCAGGTTGGTATTTTTAAATTGTGTTTTCTGTGAATGTCATATTTATGAATATCACTTGTTGTCCTCCTCTATTCAAGGAAGGATGTTGGTTTGGAACTTTTTTTTCCACGAGGGTTGATCGAGGGCATGAAGGTACAGTTTACGTTTGACTATGTTATGATTATATTATGAAACATTCTAGAGTCTTAAAGATGACTGTCATTGAGGAACAAATTACTAATCATCAACTGGTGCTCACAGCCCAAACAGCTGAGGAAAATGATTCAGCAGACTTTCCAGCAGTATGCAACGCTCAAAGAGGAGGATTGTATGATGAAGTTCTTTGAGACCTTCGGAGATTTCTCCAGCTTCGATGAGGAAGTCTTCCCCTGTGAGCTAGTGGTGAGGCTTCTGCGAAGATGTTGATTCAAGTAGAGCAGATCAAGTAAACTACGGTACCTACAGAGACAGCCAGTCAATCAGTCAGTTTCCATTTACTTGTTCTTGTGAGGGACACAGTAGTAGTAGGCTGATCAGGAAGGTCTAAACCCTCCTTTCCCACACCACAGTCTTCAGCTCATCCTGGCGGATCCCCTGGTGTTCCCAGGTCATTCGAGAGATATAAGCTCTCCAGCTGGTCCTAGGTTGCCATTGGGGTGTTCTGCCAGTAGGATGTGCCCAGTATGACTCCATGGGAGTTGGCCAAATGGCATTCTTAAGATATGCCCAATCCACCTCAACTGATTACTTTTGATCAGTTAGAACAACATCTCTACTCAAGTCTCTCCAGTATTGACGAGCTCTTCACCCTGTAATGGAGAGTGAGCCCAGTGATTTTGTGGGGAAACCTTATTTTGGCCACTTACGTCTGCGGTCTCGTTGTTTTGGCCATTACCCAAAGCCAAAGTTCATGACCACGGGTGAGGGTGGGATATAGACTGTCTGGTAAACTGAGAACTTTGTCCAAGGTTTCCACTTCATGACCACAGACTGGTACAGTGCCTGCATCACTACTGACTTTGCACCAATCTACTTTTCAATCTCCCTCTTCCTTCTTCCATCACTTGAAAACAAGACATTGAGATACTTGAAGTTCTCCACTACAATCAGCTGTTCCCCACTCTTCAGGTGTTGTCTGGAGTTTCTGCTCCTGGTAGGGTCTCCCTTGGTGAACAGGTATGGACAGAGAGGGCTTAGATGAAGAATGGTCCACAATGACCCCCTGCTTGGATAAGGATTACTGGGACCCATTCCTGGAGCTATATCTAGGAATGGTGATCACCAGCGAGTGCCTGGTGGTCAGGCAACCCACATAACCTGGTCAGGCCTAGCCTCAAATGACAATGAAGAACCATCTTGTGGGCTCATCATCTGTAAACTGAAGGGTGGGAGTTGGGTACAGTGCCAACCAAGTGGCAGGCGTGAGTGCATGGACCTACACAGGTTAGACCCTAGCAATGGATACTGGCTGTGGCTTATAGAAATATCACAGTTGAGTTATGCAACATCCTGATATGTAGACATGCTTTAAAAGTCTCTACACTATTTCACTTTCCACTTGACAGCAAGGATGGAGTCTAGCAGTGGAGCTCGTCATCGGACCCAAAGGCATTCGCCAACGAACCCACAAGTTCTCTGCGGTTAGAATGGCTTTTAATGACCTGTATATTTCCACTTCAGCTGTTTATTAACATGAGTGAGATAAATCTTTTGCACTCACTGTTTTGAATGTTTTTGCAATACATCCCTTCTCAGCTTGGAATTGAATTGTTACATTGATAGTATTCTCATTGTGATCATAATGTTCATTATTCTAATGACAGAATTTACAGCTAGCAATCTGGAATATTCTGATTACAAAAACCTCATTCAGGCATATCTCTACACATATTTAGTTTGTAGTGCATCTGGGATAAGAACTATCTCAGCTTGACTAAAAGGGAAAAAAGTTAAAAATAACAAGGAGTAATCACGATCATCTTTAGTTCTAAAGGAAATGTACAATTAATCTGTTAATATTGTTTTTTTTTTCCAGCCCATCTATTTGGCAGCTTTTAAACAGGTTAGAAGTATTACAAGCTCTGTACAAGAGGATGGCAAAGGACTGCTACAGCTGGACATAGAAGGAGTGAAGCAGGTAATATTAACTATATTAAAAGTGGAATAACCACTGAGATCTTGCTTCAAAAATGCCCAGAATATGTAAATTGGTAATTTAACTCATGGGGTGTGGTGGCATAGTGGGTTTGACCGGGTCCTGCTCTCTGATGGGTCTGGGGTTCGAGTCCTGCTTGGGGTGCCTTGTGATGGACTGGTGTCCCAGTGTGTCCCCTCCTCCAGCCTTATGCCCTGTGTTGCCGGGTTAGGCTCTGGCTCCCTGCAATCCTGTATGGGACAAGCGGTTCAGACAGTGTGTGTGTGTGTGTGTGTGTGTGTGTGTGTGTGTGTGTGTAATTTAACTCACTACAGTGAGTAGACTGCACATTATACAAATCAATAATTCATACACTGCAAATAGCAGCTTCAGCCAATGTGTGTGTACTTTTTAACACTTTTGTTATTGCATTTTTAGTTTTTTTATAAGAAAAAAGCCCAACAGGTGCCATGGTGGTGCAGTAACTTTTCTCCGTGATTTTGTGGATTTCTTTCCAAAAGACATGTTTCAAGTGAATTGATGGAACTAAATTGCTCAAATTGTGTAAAAGTGTGTGTTTTTGGGGATTGGTGTCCTAGCCTAGGACCCTGTGGTTCTAGGACAGGCAGTGGACTGCCACATGCTGCCTTAGGATAAGCGGTTCTGAATGAGTGAGTGAGTGAGTGAGTGACTAAAAAAAGCCCAGGAGCCATAGTATTATGTGTAGTTACAAAATGGGACTAGTAGACAGCCCTGGATGCCCATGTGAAGAGCAGCAACAAACTGCAAAAGATCTGCTGGATCACTGCCCCACTTACATGCCCACACCAGTGGATTTGACGAACATCGACAATACAGATGTTAAACTTTGGCTACATGAATCCAATTTTACCTTTACCTAATTTTACCCTATGTTGTTAAGATCTGTTTTTGATCATACGATAAGTAAATAAATTTGTAGTTTATTGTTCTTTGTAATTCCTGAGCCAGTCTGTGTACATTTTGGATTCAGCACAAAAGTTGTACTGTGTTAAATATGCAGGGGGGGCGCGGTGGCGCAGTGGGTTGGACCGGGTCCTGCTCTCTGGTGGGTCTGGGGTTCGAGTCCCACTTGGGGTGCCTTGCGACGGACTGGCATCCCGTCCTGGGTGTGTCCCCTCCCTCTCTGGCTGTATGCCCTGTGTTACCGGGTAGGCTCCGGTTCCCTGCGACCCCGTATGGGACAAGCGGTTCCAAAAATGTGCGTGTGTGTGTGTGCGTGTGTGTGTGTGTGTGTGTGTGTGTGTGTGTGTGTGTGTGTGTGTGTGTGTGTGTGTGTTAAATATGCCCATTTGAATATACGAGAGAGTACTTTGCAACCTCTATAATGCAGCAATGTTTAATGGTAAATTTTGTGTTAATAACATGCTTTCTTGCCCTCCCCTATAGCCATTGTCCATCAACACAGCCTCTTTGGCAATGGCAGAGAACATGGCAGACCTAATAGACGGTTACTGCAGATTAGCAAACAACACGGATGCGTCCCTCGTTTTGAAATCAAAGAAAGGTAAGAGAAGTGTCTTTTTTTCACATAATAAAGTGTTCAAATGTTCATAACAGGTTCACATTGTGAGATTAGTCTGAGGGCAAACTACACAGACTCAGAACAGGTTTTGGTATTCAAGTTGCAAATCACAATATTTATCCTGTACATAAGCTCATGTCAGATGTCTGGATTATTGATGTCTGAATTCTGAGGTGAGCTAAACAATGGAAAAACATCAGCGAAATTACGTCATCAGAAAAAAGAAAAGGATGGGCTCAACTTGGCCTACTACTCCCAGTCCACCATACAGGGTATACACAGGTGCAGTGGCTGTGTTTTGTGTGCTTTTGCTTGTGTTTTGGCCCAAACTTGGATGACTGACAAAGGACTATGTTTATATCGAAAAATCTTTGTTTATCCTCTGGGCTGAATCCACAGAAACCCTTAATAACATGTTTTGGGGGTGGGTCTACGTTCTTTACGAAGACAATAGTAGACACTTCAGGCTTAATGAAAAACATGTGCAATATATAATTAAATATGTAACATGTAATTGTCAGAAATTAAACATAATATTATAAAAAGCTGCGTAAACTTTTTTTCTAATTATGTCAAATAAAAAAAGGAGTACAGAATAGACTGTAATTAGGCTTGGAATGAGATGTTACTGGGAAAGTTGCACAGAGGATTTAGGAAAAGTATGGCAAAATACCCTGTCTCTTCTCTTTATGGGACTTTTATTTTTAAATTTCTTTTGATTTATTATTACTTGAAGGAGTAAAAAGTATTTGCCAGTTTGTTATCTGGATGTTTAACAAAATATACACTGAGGATAAACAGTAATATTTATAATAACTGGAATAGTGACTTGTTAAGGTACTTATTGCCAGAGCTGCTGAGACTGAAATTTACTGAGAGAAAGTTTTCTTTACTGTTCTGAACTAATATGTCATTCATTCATCAGACAGGAAGTCAAAAATTGCACTCCCTGAAATTCCTGCAAGGTGAGTGTGTTCTTACTTTATTCTTATATAACACTTCAAAGTAGATGAAGCAATAAAATTAGCAGCTTTTCACCATCCTCACAAAAAACTCACTTTTCAAGATGCTCATGTACAAGGCTGTACCTGTAATATGTAACAGCTGAAGGTAATACTGTTATTAACTGTGGAGCAGTACAGTATTTTTCATGGCGCTGGCCACGGCTCGTAGATGAACCCTCTTTGTGATGTATGTCTGCTCAGCAGCGACAGAGTGGTATCCAACAGTTCATTCCGCAGCAGCATGGGTATGTCGACACTCCTCTCTCAATACCTCGACATTGATTGCATTCACGACGCTTGATAACAATTAGTAAGAAAACATGTACTCTTTTTAGGATCGGACATCTATGCCGAGATACCGGATGAAAGGCCAAAATCTGGTAATTTATGCGATGTGAAATATAGCTTTGTTTTTTCTGGGAACTGGAATATGTTCCTTGTATGGTATTCCTCTGTTTCTCTCTCACTTGTTTTATAAAGAACCTTTCTATAATTTCGTACAGCGTTAAACATGTTTATTAATGCTTTTTATTTCTGCAGTTTACTTGTATATGCATATTGTGGGTTAATATGTAAGTTTTGGTGATGGTATCTTGTAAATATATAATAGTGCCCTTCTCATGTCGTTGCTTGCTTCTCATCTAAATACACTTATTGCTGTTTTAGTTGTGAAATATGGACTTTCCAGAGAAGACATTGTTCTGGGCAGAATTCTGGGTGAAGGGTTCTTTGGGGAAGTTCACGAAGGTGTTTACAAAAAGCTGGCAAGTACTCAGTTCCATCTTGTCCATGTCTACATTTTCATATTGTTCATTACATGCTAGTGCGAGCCACTTAACTCTTCACATCATGTCACTTTAAGCTTTGAAATTGCAGAGATATGATGATATTTTTGTGGCTAGAAACAGCAAGATTATGGAAATGTTTGATAGTGTGTGGTATGGGCCCCTGTGACTGATTTAGAATGGGGAGAGGATCAGTGTGGCAGTCAAGACGTGCAAAGATTGCTCGCCTGATGTAAAGGACAAGTTCATGAGTGAAGCTGGTAAGAGCAATTTTTTTTTTTCTCCAGTACAAGCTTTGTCAAGCCAGCATAATTTATTTTAAAGACTTTCACTTTCTGCACATAAAATCTCATTTTTGAATCCTTATTTAGTCTCGCAGTACATCCTTCCCTTGTAGAACAGGTCCCGTATAATCAACAGCTGCTACTGGGGCTTATGAAAATATGTAATTTTTTCATACAACAGGGTTATTATTCAGTACAGCAAAATCTTAACAGTAATATTATAATCTTGTACCCGCTGCTGGTATTTGATTCACTGCCTGTTATATGTTTCGAGGTACAAATCATGCTGATGATGTGTTTCTTGGGTGACAAAACCAAGTTCCTGCTTCTTGTTTGATACTTCCTGTAACATTCAGAGTCTTAACTAATCACACAATCTCTTAAATGAACCTCACTCCCAATTAATAACATCAGGTTTCAGAGTAACTTCTACTGGTATGGTGTATAAACATGTTATCACTGTAATGCATTAAAATATCTGTTATTTAGGTTAATTTTCGAAAACAATAATCCTAATTCCACCTCATCACTATGGGACTGTAAAAATGGTATAAATCCCACCTTTCAGACTTGAGTTGAGGTGGACAGAGAAGTTAGCTGAAATATGAAGGGTAGCTGAGGTTTTCTGCTTCAGGTTTTATAAAAGGTGCAGCTGTAAGGATCTGTAAGAACTTTTCTTCATTATCTGCCTTGTTCTTCTCTTTTGTTGGGCTTCCAGTGATCATGAAAACCCTGGACCACCCACACATTGTGAGCCTGATTGGTATTATAGAGGAACACCCTGTGTGGATTGTCATGGAGCTCTACAAGTATGGAGAGGTGAGTGGTTGGATGAAGCTTTTAGTTTTTTCTCATGATAAGCATATTTGATTTTTTTGGGATTTTCTATGGCTTTTCAGCTGTTGGATGGAAGAAATGGACAGTTAAGTTCAAAGATGTAGTTGTACTTAGTAGTCTGGAAAGTAAATGCCCCTTTCTTTGCCTCCTGCTGAACTGCCTGCTCACATACATAACAGCTCTGGAGTGGCTATCAAGGGAAGTGGGACTTGATCTGAGCTGTTGAGGTTTGACTGAACGGACTGAAAAGTCGCCATCAGCTGCAGAAAGTTGCCAGCAGATCTAAGCAACACACTTAGCAGTTTTCACACTTGGCTTCTATACAAGACACACACGTAAACACGTACAACCCGTTTACTGCCAAAATTCATCACGCAGCCAAATCTGTGAATTTAAGGGAGTGAGGAACAGCCTGTCCTGACTCATGGTCTTGTGGGGATGGTGCAATACTCATGTTCGGAGGATGTGTTTCCCAGTCAGCGGCTAAATTAAAGATTGAGGGGTATCAGCTGTGTGGGTCAGAGCGTGTGACAAGTCCTCTCTATTTCTTTGAAAATTTGACGTTCTGTTAAACCTGTCGAAACTTTGCCATGTTTCTGCAGTGCAAATGTGTACTGTTACGTGCAGCTAAAAACAGTAATTAAAACATACAAAATCTGGAGAAAAGCTTGAGAACGATAGCAGCATGGAGAGAATTTCAATGTAGCACTGAAAAGTCAGGATAAATAGAAAAAAATAATCAGATGAAGATGTGCTGAAGTGCTCCAACATAACCAATATATTCCAAGGTAAAGACACAGCAGGTGTGCACTGTAAAATATTAAGGTAACTTGTACTCACTGTGGTAGTTGTGCTGTACAACCATATGCTATTTTTATTTGAACAAGTTGTGGCATAGTGGTGCAGCGGGTAACGCTGCTGACTCCCACCTCTTGAGCTGCTCACTTAGGTGTAGGTCTGGATCCAGCTTTGAAGAACTCAGAGAAGCTGCTGCTGACAGACATGACTGGCGTGTTGAAGCTGGAGAGCTCAGAATAAGTTGGACTCGACTGGACATCTGAATCAGTAGTATTTTTATTACTTTTCTGCCACAGGTCTGATAAGAACAGGCTAAGGAGCTCACTCAGCCAGGAGGATTTAGAAATCATTCATGCTCATGTCAGCAGAGAAGGAGATTCTGGTGTCCTTGGACAATGATGAAGTGACCAGACAAGGTGGCAGAACCCAGTGGGCTTCTGAGGAGACGGTGTTTTAGTGTCGAAAAGACCTTTTTCGTCATGTTTTTCGTGACACCGAGACAAAGCTGCACATATAATTTGAAAAGATCACCTTCAGAAATTAAAATGGTCTATAATGAGTTGATTTTTCTTTGTTGTTAATTTGTCTCTTTTCGACAAATTTGGCAGCATAGCGGCTAGTTCAGTTTTTTGTTGTTCAGCTGCCAGTACTACTAAGGTCTGGTCTGCAGCATCAGCAACTCCCCTGCTGAAAGTGAGTCCCACTCTGGTCATGACACATACGACATACCGCAGTACATACTGTAGTATATCCTCACCAGGATGGTAAATCCTGTAAAAAGTCCTTATGCAAATGATTTTGATTATATAACAATACAGTTATATACAATAAAATGATGTACATATTTTTTAATTTAGTTTGTTAGCATTCTGTATGTTGATGGGTTGGAGTTCGGAATCATTAGGAGCATTAAAGTAAGAGTCAGTATGAACTCCATAGACGTTAAAGGAAAGAGTCGTCACTTGTTTTAAATCACTCACTCACTTTCTTTAACCGCTTGTCCTGGAACCTATCGCAGAATCATTGGGCTCTAGACTGGGCTGTACACCCTGGGTTGGGTGCCAGTCCATCGCAAGTTCGGTAGCCCGACACACGCAAATGTAGAGTGGCCATTTCACCAGAACTACATGTTTTTGGAGTGAGGGAGGAAGCCGACGCAGACGCAGGGAGAACACGCAAACTCCGCACAGACCGAGCTGGACCGAAACCCGCCTCTCAGCCCAGGCAGGGTGATGCGGCAGTGCTACCCTTTGCACCGTAATGCAGCCCTAATTAAAATAGAGCAAAATACTTCAGAGGAAACACTTTGCTTGGAGTAAGAAGAATAAAATACCAAACGAAAGGAAATGAAGATAAGACACGATCTTCTTGTGATTGTCAGAAGAGAAGACAAAGCGCTGTCAGTTTTGGGAGAGGAGATGAAATCGTTGGTTATATATCTGATGTCAGAGGTAGCAATCTTTGCAAAAGACATTCCTAGTTAATAATATTTGATTTTGTTAAATTTTCCTTTCAGCTTGGAAATTACTTGGTGGAGAACCAGCACATGCTGAGCAACGTCACGCTGGTGCTGTATGCCTTACAGATCTGCAAAGCTCTTGCCTACCTGGAGGGAGTAAACATGGTTCACAGGTGAGTTGTTTCCTCTCTGCCAGCAGTCTTTCTGCACTGGTTGGAAGTGTGCCTTTGTTTCTGGTGCTGTGCATGCTAAACTACAACTTAGCTAGTTGAATTTGAGGAAAGAAAGGAGAAGGAAAGCATTTTTATTTTTTATCATGTCGTCTCTTCTGTGTTTTGACGCTAAAGTTACACAGTGTGTTTGCATATAAAAAGATGGCCCGAATAGATCATGACTAGTCGCAGCGTGGTCTCCGCTGCCAATGGCCAGCGATGGCCGAGTCTTGTCCTCGGACCGCATCCGGTATAGAAGCGTGTATCTCCGCCCACGTGACCCATGGAAATCTGAGGTTTGAGGCGTGCAGAGGCATGTGGAACTGCTCAGCACCAGGGTCAGGATCAGACCTGTCTTCGTGTCTGTTCTGTTTCGCGATCGGCTCATGTGGTGTGCAGCGTGCGTGTTAGTGCGCTTCCTACTACTGTAATTGGTGGTGTGTAGTAAACACTCGTCAAAATAACAGTTGACAACTAAAGAAATAAATGTCCCATGTGATGAAATGTTCTTCACCATCACCTGCGATGACGGGGTATATAACCGGCACACAAGGCGGTTTTTCCCGTACAAACCGTCTTGTGTTGATTCACTCATATGTTATATTGAGTAACTCAGTTATTTTGCCTACAGCATATCATAACCTGACTCATTTTATATTTAAGGATGAGTTGTGAAATTGCTCAGGTCTGAAACTTGTACTGAACCTTGTACAAAAACATAAAACCAAACACATAAACATATTTAATGTTTTTCAAACGAAACTTTGCAGATACACAACTTCTGTTTGGTTGATGTTCATTCTGTTTCAATAAACACATTATTATTAACATTTGTATATTTATATCTGGTGCTTTTTGACAATCAACTGATTTTTTTTTTTCTGCTTATACAGGTTGTGTGTGTGTGTGTGTGTGTGTGTGTGTGTGTGTGTGTGTGTGTGTGTGTGGTGGTGCAGTGGGTTGGACCACAGTCCTGTTCTCCGGTGGGTCTGGGGTTCGAGTCCCGCTTGGGGTGCCTTGCGGCGGACTGGCATCCCGTCCTGGGTGTGTCCCCAACCCCTCCGGCCTTATGCCCTGTGTTGCCGGGTTAGGCTCCGGTTCCCCGTGACCCTGTATGGGACAAGCGGTTCTGAAAATGTGTGTGTGTGTATATATTTTTATATATATATATTATACATACACACTATATATAGTGCTTGGCTTTTAATATTACCTAAAAATCATCTGGTTGAATTCTTCAACTGATTCTTATTTGCAGAATGACAGCCAGTATGGAGAAAAATTGTGCAAAGTATTATGTTGTTATTAATATTCATTATTTGGTGATTTTCTAAAAACAGAGATGTGCAGCATTAGGTTTGTATACTAATCTCATTTGCTTACTCCATAAACGCATATCATAAGGCAGGATCACAGCGGTCCAGAGTGCATTCAGGAAGCGTAGTGTGCTGGGCAAGGCAGGATACACCTTGGGCAGGACATCAGATCATTCCAGGGTAGTCAAACATTCACATATAAACACACTTTGGCAATCTGGAGTCACCAGTCCACCTGAAACATGTCTTTGGACTGTGGGGAAAAACCAGGGCATCTGAAAGAAACCCACGTGAACACAGGGGAGGACATGCAGACTCCTCACAGACTGAGTGGGCATTGAACGCATGTCCCAGTGCTCAACCCAGGCACCGTGAGGCACCCACATGA
This sequence comes from Scleropages formosus, assembly GCF_900964775.1. Classification (NCBI taxonomy): domain Eukaryota; kingdom Metazoa; phylum Chordata; class Actinopteri; order Osteoglossiformes; family Osteoglossidae; genus Scleropages; species Scleropages formosus. The sequence goes on from NC_041806.1 coordinate 34,557,695, forward strand.
ACTGGTTCACCACTGTGTTCCCTGTATACTAAGCTATTTACCTTTACTTATTTATATAAGTGGGTACTTTCTACCAGAGCAGTTCAGGGTTAGTACCTTGCTTGGTTACAAGGAAATGGTTGTAACCACTGCTGCCCTCTACATGTCAGTTTTTCAACAATACTCTGATATTGCATCCTAATAGCACCAACCCTCACCCTTGCCGTTTGCTCAGAGACATAGCAGTGAGGAATGTGCTCGTGGCTGCTCCCGACTGCGTGAAGCTCGGAGATTTCGGCTTGTCCAGGTACATCGAGGACGAAGAGTATTACAAAGGTCAGTGATCGACGCCAAAACAAGTCAGACCCTACATGTGTTTGGCGGGTGAAAACTAGGGCATTTGAGGTCTGAATCAATAACTGTTTCAGCGCCACTTAACTAACAGATACAGGTATAGGTAGTGCAAAGTAACGGGATTCCGGTTGCGTCTGGAGAGCTGGAGACCGAGAACCGTAAGTGGGACTCTGTGAAGTTCAGACCGAACTGCTGACGATGTTGGACGGGCTGGAGAACTGACAGAGATAACAGCCGTCCTGTTCCGCATTGCAGCCTCTGTAACGCGACTGCCCATCAAGTGGATGGCCCCCGAATCCATCAATTTCAGACGCTTCACCTCAGCCAGCGACGTCTGGATGTTCGGTAAGTGACTCCCCGCCACATTCATTCGTACAAAGACAGGTCAATTAACTGAAAGTGCGGAAGCGGTGCCAGATGAAGCGAAGCCTGAATCTCGCTGCTTGGACATTTGGCCACTTTTCATTTTGCTTGCTTGCAGAAATATTGTCTTGGGCGTTTCATAAATCTAATCCATGCCGTGCATTCTCCCATCCGTTTATGGATGTGCTTTTAAATATGTTTTATTGTAGCGGCGCTACCTTTTACACCTCTGCGTACTTTCGCCATAGGCCGGCAGCACCCTTTCTGCCCTGATGCTCTATTGATGGGCTCCATACTGGACTGCACCCCAGCAGCGAAATTATTTAAAGCCTGTCAAACTGCTGCTGAGGTTTTTTTCAGTGTTCTAGGGGCACTTTACGAAATAATAAAGCACTGTGAATGAAAGTTAGGGGAGATATGGGAAGAGGAGCTCATCTGCTTTTATGACCTGTGAATCCAATTCCCTGCCTTGACATGTTTATATGTGTGCTTTTCCTGACACAGTTCAGTGCGAGAGGAGTCCGCTAGTGACTTCTGTTTTCATCTGAAATTAACTGCCAATCCATCTTTACCATATTTTCGTAGCATATTCTTGATAATATTGGCCCCGTAACAAAAAAGGACGGTGAGCATATTTTTTTAAATAATTGAAACGTATGGTTCTGTTGCTGACGTTAGGTACTGCGGTTTAGTTTTTTGTTATAAACACCGGTAAAGAGTACACTCCATCAAGAGCATTCTGACATCTGGTTTTATGGGTCCCAGAATGGAGGTATATTATATACTTTGACTGCGCAGTTGCAGAGGAACTCTCCTGGATGCTGAATAAATATCGTTAGTTCAGTGCGGAGACAGCATGGTAGCTGATTTACTGGATCGATGGCTCGTCCTGCTGCTCTTTATCCTTCTTAACTCAGCTCTTTTTGAAGGGGAAGGCAGACAGCCAGTTGGGCTGGGTATCGCTAGCAGCTCCTGAGTTCCGAGTTGTCAAAAGGAGTAGGTCCAGAGGCTCCGGTCACGCCAGTGCAGGTGGCCATTTGTTAGGTGCATCAGTGTAAAATTGTGCATGCCTCCTTAGTAATCTTCCTACTTACCTGCCGTTTTGTTCCTGGTAAATGTGCTCACAAGTCAAGCAGGCCCTGTCACTAAACTCTGCGTGAAGGTTGACCGTGTCCCTCCACCCCTTGTCAGCGGTGTGCATGTGGGAGATCATGAGCCGGGGTCAGCAGCCCTTCTTCTGGTTGGAGAACAAGGACGTGATCAACCAGCTGGAGCAGGGCGTCCGACTGCCTAAACCCGAGCAGTGCCCACCGACGCTGTACAGCCTCATGACCCGGTGCTGGACGTACGACCCCAAGGAGAGGCCCACGTTCACAGAGCTCGTGTGCAAGCTGAGGTACCGGATCGGATTGCGTACGCTTCCGTCCTGCCCCCAGCCGCGTTGCTTTCTCGCTTTTTATATTTCAGCCTTCGCACTGAAAATTGTTATTTCTTCAGCGGTCATTGTCTTGTTGTATCAGGGACTCCGAATTTAAGTGTGACAGCATCGTCATATCAATGAATCTGCGCACAGATGGAACCCTTCCTCTGATTAGAGTTTAACCTTTTCAGCTGCTTTTTCCACATAACAGTAGAAACGAAAGAAAGTGAACAAGAGAGATGGGAAGTGCTTCTCACAGGGCGGTCAGTTGGAGGGAGTTAAATGAACCGTGACGGGACTTCACGTCCGACACAGAGAGGTCGTGTGAACTCCCGGTAGTCGTTCAGCTCTGCCAATTAATGGCATGTTGGATGCTTCCCATGTTACTTTGAACGTAAGAAGTCGAAAAGTTGACTTTTTTTTTTTCTGAGAATAAAAGATTGTAATACCAACCTTTTGCCTGTCAACATAAATAAATGCAACGGTAGAGGATTTGGGGGGAGGATACTGTTTTAAAACAAATTTCAGTGAAATGCATACAGTATGTATTCAGAAATTGTAGTTTGTGTCACTGCAAACACACACACACATTTTCTGAACCGCTCGTCCCATACGGGGTCACGGGGAACCGGAGCCAACCCGGCAACACAGGGCGTAAGGCCGGAGAGGGAGGGGACACACCCAGGACGGGACGCCAGTCCGCCGCAAGGCAACCCAAGCAGGACTCGAACCCCAGACCCACTGGAGAGCAGCACTGTGGTCCAACCCACTGCACCACCGCACCCCCCTCCAAACCCAGAATAACTTTGTAAAATGTAACCATTCGTGTTTCACAACACTTCCAGCTTCATACATCCACGTAAGGGTTGTTGTCTATACAGTTCTAGTTGCATCGCTGTCAATACGCACTGCCTGTCGCTATGGCAGACAACCAGTAAACTGTGTAATGGTACCGCATTGAGAACTGCTGAGGAATGGCAGTCCGTAGAAAGTGGAGGCAGAGGTGCTGAAATGTCTCGCTGTCCCCAGTGATGTGCACAAGATGGAGAAGGAGCAGGAAGCGGAGCAGCAGAGAGATCGCTTTCGCGCCACCAAGACCTTCGACCCCAAGTTCACCTTCAACGAGCCTCCGCCCAAGGTATAGAGACCGTCGTCACGGACGTCTTCGTCCAGCTGCATCTCAGCAAGAGCCCTTGGTTTTGACCGGGCCGCCTTTCTCTTGCAGCCTTCGAGGATGAAACCCAGCCGCTGCGGAAACACCCTCAGCATCGGCCTGCACATCCAGGTACGCCTTCGTTTTCCTGGCATTAGGCGGCGTGGACCAGCACGTGTGTATATTAATGTCTACACCTGCATTTTCCTTGGCTTTTTTTTAAGGTAATACAGAGTACGTGCTGTGATTTCATTATTTATTTGTTTCACTGACACTTTTCTTCAGAGTAACATACATTCTGTACAAAGCGATTTACAATTATTGACCCGTTCATACCGCCGAGTTATTTGTGCTGAAGTAATTTAGGGTAAGTACCTTGCTCAAGGATATTACAGCAGAAGTGGAATGTAAACCTGGGACCTCCTTGTGCAAGTTACCAGCTCTGATCGCTGTGCTACCCTCTGTTAACACTAGCAGCGGTAATGTTTTTAATTCTTGTTTAGCAAGAGTCAAAAATACGCCTCTGTTGTAGTTCCTGAAAAGTTTTCTAGTGGAAGTTGGTTGTTCCTCGTCTTGAAGTTCTAGATATGAAAATGGGTGACACATTTGATCATTCAGAATAGTCCTGAGTATGTTTATGGTCTGTTAGTGTCGCTATATGGCTTTCAGCATCCATGTGCCGTTTTGCTTTGTGCTCACAGCTCTTGTGTGTGTGTGTGTGTGTGTGTGTGTGTGTGTGTGTGTGTGCGTGTGCGTGTGCGCGCGCTGTGTGTCCTCATGCATTTCTGTGACCTTCCCTGTGTGATTGTGCCTCTTTCTGTTTGTACACTTGTGTTTGTGCGTCTGATCGCTGCTTCCAGCTTCCCGAATCTCTGTGCGCCAGCTCGCCCGCCATCGCTAGCCCGTGTGACTACCAGTCACCCTTCGACTCCAGCAACAAGCTGACGGTGCCTAAAATGTCCCCCCGTCGTCGCAGCGTCGGGGTAAGACTCTTGGCTGGGGGCCGCGCGACGGATGTATCCACTCATCTAGAGCCGTGGGAGTGGATGTATTCACTCGCTGCCCACTTCGCTGTTTTTTGTGCATGTGTTTCATGGTGTTGGCAGCCTGTGCCAGACATCAGCGTTACTCTTCCGTCTGCTGCTTTGTTTCATTAGCAGCTTCCAATAACCCATCTGTATTAACTAGCTCAGATGCCGTATGTGTGTTTCCGTAATTGGTTGAGCAGCGGAGTAGCTCTTTAACCGCTTCAGCTCTGTGTACATTACCTAGTGAAGTATTTGGGTTGGGTATCTTTCACTCTGTTTATGTCTATCATTTTGATTTTTCAGTGAGTTAATTAATTTTCCTTTTCAGTTAACTCTATACGTTTTTTCTATTTTGGCTTATGCATATTCCTTCTTATATGTACAGTTTGCGTCCCTGCATGTGACACACAGTGCGAGATTGCAGGCTTCCTTCTAACACTGCATGAAGATGTGTTTCATTTTTAAAACAACATAGTGTTACCTTCCTTTCTTTAACAATATATTGTGGATGAGAACATGTTTTTCCTGGAAAGAGTTTAATTTAAAAAAAACGCCAGTGGTGTTCCAGTGAGCACAGCAGTTCACAGCAGCACTAAATAACCTTAGAAAACGTGTTAATTAAATATATGTCGCAGAATTAAGTTAATATATTCCAGGAAAGAACCAAAGGGAATTTATAATCTGTGTGTCAGGTCTTTATACGCACAGTAGTGCAGATACATGGTGTATTTTAACGTCCCTGTGTAACGTGTGTGTGGGTGTCTGAACTGAAAATGTATTATGCAGATGGGATTAGCGAGTGTGTATATTCCTTCTGATATGTACAGTATGTGTCCGTAACGCCATAATTAGCTGCTGACATTTTTTGTTTACCATACTATAAACCAGTTGAATGTCCGTGAATCTGAATGGAAGAATGCACTTTAAGAATGTGTTGAAAGGCAGAGTAAAAGATAACTCAACACAAGCTAAATACCCTCAGCTATAAAACAAGCTTATGCGATATAATTCAGTAAGTGAATGCTTTGCATGCTTCGGGAAGGAAGGGGAGCTGATCATCGAGCCATCGAGCAAGGAGGATGCCCAGCGCCTGTGGGAGATGGAGAGACTACGCATGCAGGAGACTCTGAAGAGGCAAAAGCAGGAGATGCTGGAAGACAACATGTGGCTGGAGAAGGAGAAGAAGCTGTTGGTGAGAGCCCGAGAGGCCCCCTCCGTCGCCCCTCATGGGACGCGGGACCCTTAGTTGTGCAACTCTCCTCATCCATCGGTTCCTAGGCCAAACACACTCGCTAATCCCATGTGGGAGTTGGCATGAAATATTTACAGCCTTGTTCAAAGTTTCGTTCATTGCATAATACATTTTCTTGCTCCCAATCAATTACAAGAAGAAGGTGCACTTTTGAATTAATTAAAACAAAAATTTATATTAAGTGTATTAACAGCTTTTTAGAAATTCTTGGATAATATGTTTTAGTTCCACAGAGAGTTATAGATGGTGTGTGTGGTAAAATGCATAAAAAATGAGCCCAGTGTCATTATTCTGAAATTAGCACAATATGATGAAAAATATGTCTGTTGCTGGTACGTTACAAATGAGCTGACATATTATCATAAGCCTCCACCTCAGATTCTGTGAAAACAAATCAATCGAAGGTAATTTGTACTTCTAATTTCCCCTCCGTAAGGTTCCGAGTCATTATTTAAAATCTGTATCATCTATCCAGTAAATTCATTTTTGAGCTTTCCTTCATATTCTGCTGCCCCACTTTTCCTCGTTTTAAACCCATAACTCCATAATTATCTGCTAACAGTGCATTTTTTGTTTACCGTACTATAAACCACTTGAATGTATGTGAATCTGAATGGAAGAATGCACTTTAAGAATGTGTTGAAAGGCCGAGTAAAAGATAACTCAACACGAGCTAAATGTCCTCAGCTATAAAACAAGCTTATGAGATGTAATTCAGCAAGTGCCATCAGCAGGCGTGAACATTCTCGGAGTGCGCAGAGGAGGTGGTGGTGGTGCTCATGAAATGGACTGTACTTCGCAGCCCTGCGGAAAGAAAAATCTATAGCTTATTCCTATCCTTGACCGAAGAGTGACCGCTGGCAAAGAATCTTTAAAGATGATCTGTGCTCTGGTTTGAGGGTGTTTACTGCGCACGTCTTCAGTGATTTTTATCTCACCACAAAATATTTTTACCCTCGCGTAGGACCCCATGAGACCAGATGATATAGCGACCCCATTGGTATGTTTTCTCTTTCATGTTTATGTTTTTTTCAAAGCTGCAAACTAAGTAGCAGTGTTTGTCACGAAAATGTGTTAATAGATGAGTACTACCATTCATAAAATATATATATGAGTTATCGCTCAGTGTTAAGGTTGCGTGTCTTTCTTTTTTCCAAGACCCCCGAGAAGGAGGCTGGATATGGTGAGTCCTGGATCTCAATAGTCTTTTTACTCAGTCGTTTTGTTTGGGCCACACTGTAAACAATTCTCGTTGAGAAGGTACAGATCTTAGCCCATGAATTACAGATGACAGATACACCTTGAATATACTGTTCTATTGTTAAAAGTGGTAACAGTGCTTAATAGTTCTTTCATACTAGTTGACCATGCTGCATTTGTCTAGTCTCAGTTACAAGAGCTTTGTCTATAATGTCTGTAACTTAGAGGTGAGATTGTTCTTTCAAAAGTTGTATTTTACAGCAGCTCTTATTTCTGAAAAGGTTCTACAGCTCAGATTTTTCCCTCAATGTTAGATTCAAAGTTCACTGTGCCCTAGGGAAACTCATCTCTCTTCTTTCTCCACATTGCTTGTGCTGCCTCCTGCCATCAAGCTGAGTTCACTGCTCCCCCAGAGAAGCCTCCGAGACTGACTGCCAAGGTAACAGCGACACCCCACTTCTCCTCGTCTCCTGAACATGCCATGTATAGTACTAAGGTGCTACAGCCTTCTCAAGTGAAAGGCAAGAAAGGACCTTCCTCTGCAACATGGTCTCTTTTAGCAATCTGGACTGCCCTAAGGAAGATTACATCTATGTTCAGCCAATATTGCCACACATCAGGGCCAGACAAAGCATTTCGTTGCAGTCATTGCAGCTCAAGGTGGCGCAACCAGTTATTGGTGGTGAAAGGGAAATTGCCTTTTCATGTGTGATTGCACATTTCGTGATCTTCCACACAAAGGAAATGACAGAAAAACGGCAGTAGTATCATTTCTTCTTTCATGTACTTCTAGAGGTGACAAAACGATCTGACGGAGCGTAGGGTCAAGAAGCTGCAGAAATGGAGAAAAATGGGAAGGGGGCAAAAACATCTTGCCTGAAATGCATGAAATCCCTTGTGTATCATTAAATCGGTGATCCACACTTATCTCATCTCCCCTCAGAACTGAGTTTAAAAAGTGGTTCCATGTGAGAATCTGCTAAAGGTGTTGAGACAGTCAAGTCTGAGCAGCGAGTGACTCCATGTGAGGACCGAGTACTTGAGGGATACTCTTTTCTTTGTCACCCCTGCACTGAGCAGCCGGCCCCCACAGCAGAGCTAGACCGCTCGGATGACCAGGTGTACCATTTCGTCATGGAGATCGTGAAGCTGGTGGTGCAGCTGAAGAACGATGTGAACACGATGCCTCCATCTGAATACGTCAGTGCAGTAAAGGTAGGCACGTGACTAAGTCTGGTGAGGACTGATTTCGTTACACTTACAGATCTGAATTCACATTCGTCCTCCTTGTTCCACTGCTGCTTTCTCTGTCCACCTTCAGTGATCTAAAGTCTAACAATTTGTCTCAGTTTAACTAAGATAATGCATTTTTATTTTTTATGTAATACAGCATCTAGATATATATAGTACATTGCTTAGATTACATCTTAAAAAGGTGTCTTTGGAGAACTGTAGTGGATACCGACCGCTGTAGATCCACAAAAAGCCTGTTTCTGCTGTGGAACTTGTCCTCTTCCTATGATGTGACACAGCACCCATCTCCGTCCCTCCATTGTAGTCGGTGGGCCTGACGCTGCGCAGTCTCATTCGCAGCGTGGACGATGTCCTTCCCACTCTCCACAATTCCGTCAGGACCGAGGTACCTGCTCCCATTCATGTCCCTCTCCTCCTTGCCCTGCATTTGCAGTGCTCTCGCCATGTGATAGCTCACAGCTCTTTGGTATTAGTCCCTGAGCTAGCAGCCCTTCCTCCACATTTAGTGCCGTGATGCTTACTGAACAGACTGTTTACAGGCTCAATAGAATATGCTCTTTTCTTCATAATTGCTTCATTCTTTGTGTTTCATGGATGTGTGACTTTTGCCTTCGACAGGACATCTTTGTAACAGAACCGTCATGGTTTGTGGGTCTTGAGAGATGTATCTCGCCTCGCTTTCCCCCGTGGTGTCGTGCAGAATGTCATCTCTGTTCTCCGGTGCTCTCTAGTGCGTGCTGGACTGTGTAAACCAGCTGTCGAATTCATGTGGCGCACAGACAATGAATACGCACTAAAGAAAACGTCTGTCTTCACCTCTTACAGATCGAAGGTACTCAGAAGCTGCTTAACAAAGACATGGCAGAGCTGATCAACAAGATGCGCCTGGCCCAGCAGAACGCCATCACCACCTTGAAGGAGGAGTGCAAGAAGCAGATGCTGGCTGCTGCCCACACGCTGGCGATGGACTCCAAGAACCTGCTGGATGCAGTGGACCAGGCCCGGGTGCGTGCCAACGTGGCGAAGCCAAAGCCAGACTCTTCCTAGCCACCTACAAGCTTTTCCCACTGGGCCCCTCCCACGCTCAGAGGGACCGTCTCAGTCCCCTCGGTCCCCTTAGGTACACCAGCGTATGAGAGCTGTCAGCACTCTGTTAACCAGGATTCTGATGGCTTTTGACCTCTTTTTTTAAATTTTCTTAATCATGAATCTGTTCAGGTACGACTGAAGCTGTGATATCTAGGCAGAGCACAACATTACATTTTTAAAATGGAGCTGTTTTTTTAAATAAATGCAAACACACAGTCACATTCACATGCACATCTGACTGAAAAAAGAGTGGACTGGTGGTGTTTATCAGACGTTGGACTGACGGTATGAATGTGCGCATAGGCTGCGCATTGGAATTCAGTCATCTTTTTGCAAACAGAGTGTAATAGTTTTTAAAAAGATGTGCTGTATGAACATCATGTTTATTCTGTACATTTGATGTGTGATGTATGTGGTATTAATTCAGAAAGTAAACCCAAATAATGAAAGTTTTAATTCAGATTACTATTGCTTTGTCAAGATATTACTTTTATTTAGCTAGTGCTTTTCAACAAAGTTTCTTACAATGTTAAGCTACTTACTTTGCTCAAGGGGACTACAGTTGGAGGAGGGATTTGAACCACTATGCTGCCAGCTGCCCTGTTACCAAATATCAGTTCCATCAGTTAGTTTTCTTCAAGGTAAAACGGAGCTAAATCTGTCAAAACGTGAAGCCATGTGAGGTCCATAATCCTAATGCACCTTGTGCTTGGATTTGGTGGATTTTAGTTCTCCACCCACTGTATGTGAAAAGGTTGACATCAAGGCCTGAGCAGCACTCAGCTAATGAACGCTGGCTCTGTGCTGTTCCTTGCACACTGAGCTCTGTGTTGAATATCAGCCTGGCATGAGAATACTGAGGTGTGATGAATACCTCGCATGAGGTACGACAGTACTGAGAATGGCGTTCACTTAAAGAACTGTTTTTCCTCAGTTCATTATCAGTAAGCACTTGTCTATGGCAAGCTCATTGTGGGTGGGACTACACTACAGACACGCTAAAGGCAATTTAGTGTAACCATCCTACCTGAAATGCATCCATTTGGACTGTGGGAGGAAACCAGAGCACTCAGCAGAAACTCGCGTAAGTACGGGGATGTGCATTTTACACAGACAGATTCAGACCCGTGTCGAAACCCACAGCTCAGGAACAGTGCCGCTATGTTGCCCCCAACTGTTATTCATTTATCTCCACAATTTGTGATAAATGATCAAAGGGTACAGAAAACTGAAATGCAGATGTAGGACAATGTTATGTATGCATTTTGCACAGTTCAAGGTTGGTACTATTTTATTATACAGTACAGTAGATGCATTTCAAAATATTAAAATATTATTCATATATATATATTATACTGTATATGAAGACATGAAATAAATTCCAACAGCAGCTGTTGTGGGGATAAAACCTGTTTACAAAAAAAAAAAAAAAGCAGTTCCAGCTAAATAACACAGTATGATTCAAACTGTGTCCTTGCGAAGAATCAAATTTTGTGTGTTTTGTCAGACATGCGCTCAGACAGTAAGCACTTCACTTGATCGTACCGCTGTTGGAGAGCTCTTCTTTCCGCGGTCCAGCACCACTCCCATATGCCTTGGGTGTTGTGATCTCGCCGTGTCTGGGCATACATGTAGGTCTAGATCATACCGGCCAGCCAGGGCGGCAGGAAGAGTCCAATTGTGCCTAGCAGGCAAACGATGATGAACATCCACAGGAAGATGCGGTCAATCACCATGGCAACATACTTCCAGTCCTCCTTTACCTGCCCAAGCAAGGGACATGCATAAATGGACAGTGGATCAAAACAGATTGAAGACAAAATCACGTAATTTAGTAACACTGTGAAGTCAACGCTTTGAGTGATTTTTCGGTCAGTGAACTAGACCAACAAAACTAAAGCAAACATCTGGTTTTTAATCGCATGCTTGCAGTTACACTGTGCTAATATTTCACTTAATTTTTGTAGGACAATTTTTTGTTTGGATAAGGTAGAGGAGGGGCAGTGGGTTTGGCCGGGGCCTGCACTCTGGTGGGTCTGGGGTTCGAGTCCTGCCTGGGGTGCTTTGTGATGGACTGGTGTCCCGTCCTGGATGTTTCCCCTTCCCCTCCAGCCTTGCACCCTGTGCTGCTGGGTTAGGCTCTAGTTTGCTGCGACCCCACTCAGGACAAGTGGTTTTGGACTGTGTGTGTGTGTGTGTGTGTGTGTGTGTGTGTGTGTGTGTATAAAGGGGACATGTTTTCTGCAGCAACATGAGCCACTCACAGAGAAGTCAGCATCCTCTGCTCTCAGGTGGTCGGCGATGTAATGCACCCCCTCCAGTGCACGGACGAAGCTGGGCGAGAGGGAGAACGTGGCATCGGACACCAGGTTGTCGATTTTGATGGTGCGCTTGGCGGGATTCGTCCTGCCCCCCAGCTGCCGGGCCACACTCTCCAGTCGGTGGTGCAAGGTCTGCTTCTGAGGCAGAGGGCTGGAGCCAGGCAGGTGGGGCGAGGCTGCGTGCAGGGAGGGCGAGGCTGCGTGCAGGGAGGGCGAGGTACTCGGCTCCATGTCCCCATAGCGGGCATCAATGTCCGTCTCCTGCAACCAGCTCTTAGAGGTGCTCAGGTGGGGGGTTGGGCATGGAGCATGCGCCCTCTGCTGGAGGAGCAGCCGCCGCCGCCTCCCGTCTGGTATAGGCCTCTTCATGAACAGCCAACGTGGGATGAACTCCAGGAAGACCGAGTGCACCCAACGGGGCATCTTGTGGGTGCTGGGCGAGCGATGATGAACATTCAGCACAAACACGGTGATGACAATGGAGAGCGTGACAAAGATCATGGTGAACAGCAGGTACTCGCCAATAAGTGGGATGACCAGCGAAGTGGACGGAATAATCTCAGTGATGAGCAGGAGGAACACTGTGAGGGAGAGGAGCACGGAGATGCAGAGGGTGATTTTTTCACCACAGTCGGAGGGCAGGTAGAAGACCAGCACTGTCAGGCAGGAGATGAGCAGGCAAGGGATGATGAGGTTGATGGTATAGAAGAGAGGGAGCCGGCGGATGATGAAGAAGTAGGTGATGTCCGGGTAGATCTCGTGGCAGCAGTCGTACTTCTTTGTGTTGTAGGTGCCCACAGCATTGATGATGGCCCACTCCCCACTCTCCCAGTAGTCCTTCAGGTCCACCGTGTTCTCGATGCGCTCCAGGTCAATCTTGGCCTTATCATATGTCCAGGAACCAAACTTCATCTTGCAGTTCTGCTGGTCGAAGGGGAAGAAGGTAACGTCGATGCTGCAGGAACTCTTGTAGATGGCTGGGGGCACCCAGCGCACGAGGCCCGTGTGGAAGAGATGAGCCTTGGTCATGTGCGTCACAGCAAACTCCCCATCTGCACTGAAGGGCAGAGGAACACAAGCGATGAATCGCACTGAAACAAACATGGTCCCACTGAATCCCATTAAAATCAACCATCTGCTCTGCGAGACACACAATACAGCTGGGAAATTACAAAACATAATTATGTTATTCTTGTTTGCGTTATTATTGGACCAACATTGCTTTTTTAGAAATTTTACTTCATTTGAATGTCATCGGTAGTAAATTTAAAGAACTGTAAATGATCAACATCATGTGCCAGCTCCCAGTCTTCCAGTTAAAACTAGGATAAACATGGAACAAGCTGGAAAGTAGTTGTCATTACGTGAAATTGTTGAAATGTATCTTATTTCTAACATTGAGAGGTGTGTAAGTAAAACATAAGAACATTACTTCTGACTGAAAAAGTGCAAAGCATAAAATATTTGCGTGCTCGTCTGGTCACGAACGCAGGAATGAAAATCTAATGTACGCTGACTTCTTGCTATCTGAAAATATTTGAAAGCATGATCTTCATACAAAAGATAAACAAATGGAATGCAGTTTTAAGCTTATGCTACATAATCACTTTTCATGGATTCCCGACACAGGTCTTCATGCAGTGTTGTATTAGGTTTCGCCTCTTAATCACACCAATGACAACCCAAAAGAGTGAAATGTAAGACTCAAGCACTAGAGGGCACACTGTCACTGTGCAAGAGAAACCTCCCTCTTACAGGAGACCCAAGGAAAAGCCTGAAAACAGCAAGTATGTCTACACTAAACCCTTAGTGTCTTTCACATATACACACGTTGTCTGAAACCGCTTGTTCCATGCGGGGGTCACGGCAAACCGCAGCCTAACCTGGCAACACAGGGCAGAGGGCTGGAGAGGGAGGGGACACACCCAGGACGGGACGCCAGTCCGTCACAAGGCACCTCAAGCGGGACTTGAACCCCAGATCCACCGGAGAGCAGGACCCGGGCAACCCTACTGCACTACTGCGCCCCCTTTCTTTCCCACATATGTAAATTAAAAACCTGAGGATGTGACTGGAAAACACTTGTAACAGTGAGGAAAATACACCTTGTTATTTTCCCGAGGCCATTTGAACGTGTGCGGCGTTAATTAATGGAAATGTGATTCTGTCAGATTACAAGTTTGCATCGAAAGAACAGTTTTTATAGTTTCACAATAGGAATACTACATACTGTGGGAATACTACACTAAACCATATAGCAACATGACCCTTGGAGTAACATCTGAGTGATCTGTTTTTCAGAAGTGTTAATTGTGCTGTTTTAGTTCAACGAATGGCTCACTTGTTGTACAGAACGATATCGGGTACCCAAATAAGTTCTGAGGGCACCCTAATTGACGTTACGTTGTCGTAGTCTGACGGCTTCCATCGCAGCTTGTAGTCGTTCCACTCCTAGCAGGGAAAAGATTAATGTTACCTATTTGTTGCACGTATCTTGAGCCTCAAAATGATTACATTTTCCTTAAAATGTTTGTAAATACATACATACATACATACATACACCTTCAGAACCGCTTGCCCCATACGGGGTCGCAGGGAACCAGAGCCTACCCGGTAACACAGGGCGTAAGGCCGGAGGGGGAGGGGACACACCCAGGACGGGACGCCAGTCCGTCGCAAGGCACCCCAAGCGGGACTCGAACCCCAGACCCACCGGAGAGCAGGACCCGGTCCAACCCACTGCGCCACCGCACCCCATGTTTGTAAATAAATTTTTTTCTATAGCTTTTACAAGTTTACTGACACAGAATGCCTTCACAAACTTACTAGAAGTTGTTGCTTTGCCCATTTAAATTCACACAGGCCTGCTTTTATACACATCTGAAGAAATACAGGAAAAAGCACACAGAGATTTCACACAAGCATTAACTTGTGATGGTGCCACAGTGATGTTGGATGTGACGGCAGCCCGCAGTGCTGGAGTTTCACACAGAAACCGAAGAGATCTGATGGCCCCTGCCAGTTCCTGGAACCCTGTCTCAATCCTCCCTGCAGGGGGCTGGGCTCTGGCCAACCTTTACCAATACAAAGCCCCCTAAAGCCGCTGGAACCTCACCTGCTTCAGCCACACGTTTGTGGTCATCATCTGATTCTTCTCATCCTGCAGAGAGGGGAGATGGGACTGGGTGAGTCAGGCAGCTGGGCCCTGTCCAGATGAGGAGGGCTGGGATAAAAAGGGGTCACTGTGACTGAGTGACAAAAGGGCGACGGACCTTGTCTGAACTTTAATATCCTAATTGAAGAGATGCATGAGCCATCCAAACTGTGGAACCTGAAGGTCTGAGACTTTGGTTTCTTACCAGTTTTAGATATATAAAAGTACCATAGGTGCATAACCGGGTACAATGTGTACTTAGAATGGGGTACAACAATTGTTGCAAGGTTACTGGTGAGAAACAGCCGAAGTGATTGCAGAATATTTAGATGGTCTGAGGTGTGAGCGGCCACCTCCAGCCTTACCGGTTTCTTAATACGCTGTGCTGCACGGTCGCGTCATGGCAGCGACTCCAGAGGAACTTGGTGCATATGGTACGACTCAGCAGTGACAAGCTGGACATCCACTCACCACGTCAATCAGCTGAGCTATGGAAAGGCCAAACTTGACGATGACCACGTCGGAAATATTGGGCACGGGTCTGGACCACTTGTTGTAGCCAATAAAGAGCTTCCTGAAGAGCTCATCTTCCGCATGGGAGCGCGTCTCCTCATGGCATAATACTACAAGACAGAGAAACATATGCGAAAGGTAAGGAACAGGTACAGACAAAGTTATAATATTGTTCAGATGCTTTTCTGAATTGTGCCTTTGTGATGCCTGTATGGTTGAGGGAAGAACCACATGGTTGCCAGTGACTGAAAGAAGGTGAACAGTAAAAATATCTTCATATACAAGGGCAATCCATCAGCCCACCAACAATTACAATATGCTTTTCAAAATATGTATTTTAAGCATAAAGCGAATAGTTTACTGATTTAGTGCAGTTTTATGTACAAATACTAGTATCTTACGGCATCTCAAAGTCCTATACATAATATTAAGCCTGCAATCATTCTACACCAGTACCAGAATTGTAAGGAGTTATTACTGAAATTCATAATGAAATCAAACTGAAACTAAAAATTGGTCGTAAAAGTCCAGTGCAGCCTATTGATGTGTTTCCTAAGAGTTTTTACTGTGGTGATATATGCAGGTTCACAGTGGTCTGGAACTCATCCCACAGACATAGAGCAGGAGGCAGAGTACACCATGGATGGGACAATGGTCCATCATAGGATAGCCTCGCACGCACGCACGCACGCGAATGCACTCACAGCAGGTGGTTTAGAGTTACCAGCCTACCTGAAACATGTGTCCATACACTGTAGTGTGAAACCCCCTGCCCAAAAAAAAGAAAAAAAAAAAAAAAAAAGACGAGAAGGTGCAAACTCCCCATCGACTGAGCTGGATTCGAACCTACGGCAGCTCACACAGAGCAGTGGCTGCGAGGCACTAGTGCCACTTGTTGCACCACCATGCTTTGTCTATTATAATGTCACAATGGAATGTTTCAAACCATATAATCACAATATAGGCACACTATACATTTTGTAATTGGACTGTTTACAGCTCCAATGTGTTTTGATGCATGCAGACATAGAGTAATTGAAATAGAACAAAGGTTTTAATACTCGCAGTAGGATGGATGGATGTATAGATTTAAAAATAGTAAACAACACCGAAAATATTTTGGTATGGATCTCCCATCTAGGGTTGTGCAGTTTCTATTCTTCAGTGGCTGTTCTGCAAAGGAGGATGGAAAAATGTGGGGCATTTCCTGGCGACACAGTGTAGTATCACTATGGCAGATGATGATAAATTCAGAGAAAATATTGCTGAGGGGTGTTTAACCAAAATAAGTAAAATGTACAAAAGACAGTTATAAAAGCACTACAGTTTGTGATGTAAAAATCTGATTGTTTTACTTTGATTTCATGAGGAAAAAGTTAAAAATAACCTTTCTGAAACACATATGTTAAACTTTCTGAATATTACTTAAAAAACTTAATACATATTCTTCCACTGGAATCTAATCTTGTCTTCAATAGGCCTACGTGCTCCTATATTTCATATGTTGTTATGGAGTACCACAGGAGACTGACTTCCATTTCAGATGCGCTCTTAATTAATTTACCTTGATTGGGACTTTGACTGAATCACATTAAACAAAATGCATTAGATGAGGACACATTATCCTTTTTCAGTTGTTGACAAAATGGTTCTGTAGAATGTTTATGAAGTGGCATGGTGACGGGGGCTAGTGCCTCACAGTAATCCAGCTCAGTCTTTGTGGAATTCATCTCTTATCCCTGTGTCTGCAAAGAGTTCCCCCTACAGTCTAAAGACATCTTTCAGGTTAAGTGGACAATCTAAATTACCTGCAGCATGTGACTGTTTGTGTGCGTGGCTATCCTGCGATGGACTGGCGTGCCGTCCAGGTTCTGTCCCCAAATCTTCCATCCATTGTCAACAACTGCTTATCCTAAGCAGGGGTTGCGGCGAGCCGGAGCCTAACCCAGCAACACAGGGCACAAGGCTGAGGGGGAGGGGACACACCCAGGATGGGATGCCAGTCCATCACAAGGTACCCCACACAGGGCTTAAGCCCCAGGCCCACCATACAGCAGGCACCAGCCAAACCTGCTGCACCACCACACCCTCCCCAAATCTGTGCCTAGTCCTTCTAGGACAGACTGTGGACTGGCACAGCCCTGACCATGACAAAATGGTTAATGAAAGTAAGTGATTATATTTATAATGTCAGTTTACAATGTGAAAAAAATAAATGGAGCATATCTTCCTAGCATAAGTGTGCACTTAATGGTTTCGCAAAACTGCTTATATATTCAATATCCCAGATCATAACTGAAAACCAACTCTGTAGTACGCAGGACACAGCCTGGTGACCAGTGACTTACATTTTACTCACACAGTGCACTGAATCCCTACATACACATATTACATGTGGAGGACTGCATTGTGCTTGCAGTCCACATTCCAGTGCAAAGCCCATCACTGTGTTGACTAAAGCCTTGTCCAGCATGAGATCAAAGCAACCCATCAGCAGAGATCTGAGAAAGAATTGTGACTGAGCTGTCCAAGGCCAAACATCACAGCGTGTGAAGTCTGCTCAACCAGGCAGCCCAGGGCAATGCTTTTTTAAAAGAAAATAAAAGGACGGCCAGAATGCTGGTTCTGTCAGCAGATCTCAGAACCTCAAGGCTTCGCAGTGAGGACTTTGCGCTCTGCTTGCTTCAGATGTCGGGGATTCTGGAATCCCACTTCAGGAGGCATCACGCCGCAGGAATATCATGATCTGGCAGAGAATGTAAGCACTGGGACAATTATGGTCATCAGTCAGAACGAAGGATGATGCACATGACTATGACTCAACCCTGGCTGTCGTTCTTTTTGGTTAAGATTTTTTTAATAATATAACCTTTGGACTTCAAGTACTTTTGTATGTATGATTATGTAGTTAGGTAGGAAGGAGAAACTCCTATAACTTACACTCTTTAGACAGCAGTACTTAAACTTATTTTACTCTGTATCTTGCTGCAGACAATGTGAAGTAATGGTAATTGGGAAAATACTTGCACTTACTTGACTTACATAAGAAGAAACAGCAGAAAAATGTCGTCTTGGCCGAGAATGTGAAAGTAAAACCACGTTCCATATTTCCCCCTGGGAGTTAATAACTTCTGTAGAAATCATAGGGCTCGACTGTCCAGGAAAATGTCTTCTCTAAAGATGTCTTCATGGCTTTACTTTCAGTCTAAAAGCTTTCTTCTGGGATGATTTGTAAAACTGGAATTTGTTCTCCGCTCTCATCCTTCCTGATTTGGCACGCATTAATAAACGGGGTTGTGTTCATCCGAAACATGTGCTTGAGTTCAGAGAGTTCGGACAAGCCAGAGAAAACATGGCATTAGAAGAACATGGCTACTGTCAGTAAAGGAATTTACAGGTGCGCCTTTTTTAAACTGACAAAAGTTTCAAAAGCAGTGAAAAGTATTCATTTGATTCCATGCAAGAGAGAAGTTCCAAGTTCAGTACAGACTGGAGCTCTCCATGTAGCAGTGCTGAAACAGAGGAGGTGCTGGTGGCATGGACTGATGTACAGGACGACTCCCAAAGGACCGGTAGGTTTGAGTCCCCGACCAAGTCTTTCCACGTGCATCAGTGTGCAGCTGGACAGGTACCATCCAAAAATTATACCCTTTACCCTTACACCCAAAGGTTTACCCTTCACATCCACTGAAACATGCCGTTCGGCATAACCTAAAGGACAGCAGCAGAACACACGCAGGTTTATTTAACATGTAATCACATGCACTGCAGGAAAGAAAGGAACACAATAAAAATCATAAGAGAAGGACATTTCAAAGAAGATTTGAGAAAACTCTAGTCAGTTATGTTTTTTATTATTATGCTTTGTCCAGAGTAACTTACACTTTTACATAATTAACTTCCTTACAATGATTTATCCCCTTAGTTACAGTAGGGTATAAGTACAGTAAATGTAGGGAATTACCTTGATCAAGCGTACTACAGCAGGAATGGGCATCTGAACAAGAGAAGCTACTGACTCCAAAAGAATAGCTCAAGGCTGTACAGTACGAATGTATGATTTACACCAAAGAAAGATTAATTCATAATTCTCAACGCTCGTAGAGGTAGATGCGTCGAAATGCGTTGCGCCGGACGAGAAATTAACTGCAACGTTAAAGCACGGCTGAATTTTCATACCGCTCACATTTCTTTCTTCTTCTTTGAGGCGGACATCAACAGGATGATGATATTATATTGTGAATCTTAATAAATCCTCCCGTCGCTCTTGACAACTTAGGTTATGAGAGAAGAAGTGCACGTCGAGGAAGGAACTCATACCTGTTCGAAGCGCTTCCCGCAAACTTCTTCTCTGTCTGAGCGAGTAAAACAAACGTCTAGAACTTGGTTTATACTATTACTTAGTTCATTCGTTACCACTAGTCTTCATACCATCAGTTGGAGAAAACACTAGTCTACGGGGAATAAAAACGTCTTTTCCTCTCTTGTTCCCTCTTTTTTTTCCTTGCCAAAGTTTGTATCCAGGTCGAGCGCCGCGCCAAGAGCTGCCGCCGAAGAAGGAACTGCTTCCTCGCGCCGCTCGAGGAGCCTCTTTAACTCCCGAGCACGTGCTCGCTGCGGGTGACGTCAAGCAAACGGAGGCGGGACTCGGGCGCGAGTTTCTCCGTCGGTATAATTAACGGAAACCCGCGACGGAACGCGGACGTTGTTCGTATCTCAGGTAGGTTTTTGGAAATACGAAACACGTTACAAAACGATTCACAGCGCTATTCATGTACCGTGGAGTCCAGTGCGCACTGGAGATCATTACATAAATTATTACGATAGACTTCTTAAACCATCGTCTTAATAACACGGATCATTCAATGATGTGCGTCACGAGCAAGACATACAACACATGAACATTTCACTTAAAATTAGGCAATTACAGAAATATGACTATTCGGTCGAGGCGTAAAGAAGTGAAGCAGAATCCAAAAGTATTTGAAGACACTAAAGTTGTGTTGCTTTTCCAAGTGACACAGCGAAGGAAACGGTATTAAATCAATGAATAAATGCGAGCGTGAGGGTTTCTGAAACGACACGATGCAGACATAGTAGAAAATACAGTACAAATTTATTTGCCGTCGTTGAGCGGTCCCTGTTGTTCTACAGTAAGCACTTCGTTCGTGTGACATGAACTGATCGGTAATGACGTTACACAAATAAGCACGAAACTAGTTAAAACTGAGGCAACAGTTTATTGTTAAACATCAGTTTAAAAACAGACATTGCACTCAAACAAAACTTTTATGTAACCACCTATATCCAATTATTTTTTCCCAATAATGCCAACATTCTGAGGAATTTACACACTGCTGTCGCTTTTGCCCTAATTTGGTTCAATTATTTTTGCAATAACCAGCACCTTTTCGTTCACATGAACGAAAATATTTAATATGAGCTTGCCTCGTCTTCGCTTTTTGTAACAGAACAAATGCACACATGAGCAATAACATAAATAAATTCCTTCTGATTAAGGTGAAGAGCATCCAACGACACATCTGCGATCTACGGTCAAAACACAAGTTTACTGGGAATAAGACGCTGGAAAAATGCGAGACCCGCTGAAAATGCAGTAAAAGAGAGACGCAGAGGCGCGTGAAATGACGTGAAGTCCCGCGCGCTGAGTTCTCGCGCAGTGGAACTCCCCCCCCCACCACCCGCAGAGGGGGGGGCGTGTTACTGTTTGCGTGAACGTGCTCGGTCCACGAAGCACAGAGTCCCACAGCGGTCGTGCAATTGGGAGCCGCGGAACCCCGGCGGGATGAAAAAAAAAAAAGTCGCAATAAATAAACGGCACGCGCTTGACATGGTGTAAGGACATGTACCGCAGCAAGGCCACATATATATAGCAGCATTATTAGAGAAATAAGCACGAGACAACACTGAGGCATCCGTGATAAACAGCAAGATATTAGGAAGCATCCGCGAATAGATATAAATGCTTTGCATTATTACTTATTCATAGGTAAAACCCGTTAAATAAGTTGCCACAGTGATAATATGATGCTTATCCATAATGTGATTAATAGATAATAAATGGCATAGAAGAGGCTGATATTGTATGTATGCACTTATTTGGCTCAGTGTCAGTTTATGAGTTAAGTCCAAAATGTCACATTTCATATAGTAGTGTGTACTGTATGTACAGTTAACACAGAGTTTAAATAAAAGTCACACACTTCATGTTTCAGTGTAGGTTGAAGAATGGTGAAGGTATGGTAATGGTGTTCTGATGCTGGCAAGTGCGATATTGAAACTTAGTGTACATGACAATTATTTAATAAATTGCATAGTTAAGATATAGTTTAACCCCCACCCCCAGTGTCCTGCATCGCCGAGTATGATCAAACAAAACAGCCTTGTTGAAGAGAAAATGAGTTTCGAGGACATGCTTTAGAAGTGTTCCCGTAACATTTAGCTGTTTTTTTGTTAATCAACCACAAACTATCTGTGCACAAAAAAAAAGTTTGTTAGTGTTGAGGAACAAGGAACTTTTTCAGTTGCTTGGTGAAGGAAGTGTGAAGGCTCTGCGATGAGATCTCCAGGTTCTGGGCCATGTTTGCCACTGTGCTTAACATGCTTTCAAAGGCTAGGGACTCCTCTCTAATTCTGGTGGGAAAAAACACATAATGAGCATTAATGCACTGAAGAAATATTCAACTTTTTGCATTGAAGTGCATTATGGAACATTGCACTGCTCTTGGGAAACCACTGAGCGGTGTGACCCCACTCTGAGTGAGGATCAGACCTCTAATAGCTGTAACGCTCTTATAGTCGGAACAGACTGTAGTCCTTTGTGACAACAAGACTGACCTGATTAACTCTAGGACCTTCAGAATTATTTCTCGCTGAATATACATTGCCGCCTGAACAAATTTAGCCTAGTAATTAATCTGGGATTTGGAGGAAACAATGCCTATCGTGGCATACATTGGCTTCCAGGAGCAAAACTGCACAAACAGAGGGGGTGGAAGGCTCACTTACTTATGTGTCCCTGCCAAGATCTCCAGGATACCTCCCTCAAGCTGTGTTTCCAAGTCGTCCTTCACCTTTTGGACCACACCTTCACAGCTGAGGTGCTCCTCCTTGACGCCAGCCACATTCTCCTGGATCACGTCCTTGTAGCTTTGCTCTCCCATCTCGGCGCTGATGTACTGGACCAGGTTCTCCAGCACCGCCTGGTTGCCGTGCTGGATCGCCTGCAGGTAGCTGAGCTCCTCTCTCATGGCACGGAGACGGCGTGCGGAGGCAGGACACGTGTAGAATCGTGTGGAGCAGTGTTCTGGGTCAGCCTCACTGGCTTGCTTGCTGTCCTCAGGTGCATCCTTAGGCTCACTTGAGAGGCTGTCAGTAGGAGACTGGGAGGGGTCTCCTGAGCCCCAGTCCGCATCCCCACTTTGGCAGAGGCTGGGCACGACTGCAGACATAAGGAGGGCGCTCAGCACCCAGCACAAGAGCATCCTGACCTGTAGGAGTGGCACAGGAGTGGAAGCCGTCACAGCAGTGCGCCACGTAATGTTCTCAAACCCTAACCTCAATTAGACTCCCCTCTTAAACTCAGACTGTCCAGAACGATTTCACTGCATATCAACTGAGTAGCAAAGCTGCAGCTGAAACTTGTCAGGCTAATGGAGTTACAACAGAAAGACACAAAATGATGAAATCTGTGATGAATCTACAAAGTGTGTATCTTCTAAATGTCAGCATGCTTCAGTCCTCATAATACAGCTGAATTCCCAGGATAGGCACAGTCACAGGCAGCGTAAACATTATGCCTCATTGTTGGCGGAGACCTTCTTTATTAAGTCTTCCCACAGGAAGCCTGAGCCCAGCCTTACGACCACCCCGTCCCTCACCGCGGTGCCTCGGCAGCTGTACACATCTCAGCTGGTCAGACTGTGCAGATGACTAACAAGACCCTTTTTAGTTAGTTCCTGCAGGTGATTTATGGTGGAGTCAGCTGTCAGCCACATGGGGACAATTAGAATCTTTCTCTGCGTGGGCGTGGACCTGGGGCAGTGAAAAAGCATGATGGGATTCTTGACCTGAGACAGATTACCCCTTTTATCGTTGAGATGGACTCAATTTCAGCAGTGAGGAGGTTAATATAAAGTATTATTAGCGACAATAGGGTGATGTTAGTGGTGGGATTGGTCAAAATTGCTTTCTTGGTGCAGTGCAGATTTGGCAGTGATTAGCTGGAGTGTGAAACTGCTAAAAATAAAACACTACGAAGAGGTAGCAGAGTTGAAACTGCGTCAGTATAAAAGGAACAGAAGACCTTACGATATTCCCGCTTTTGTGGAAGTTTTGTCTTTGAGAAAGGCGGGAATCCGGTATTATGCCCTATGCAAGTACACTAAACGTTATGTTTTGTATGATAATACACAGAATGCTTACACACACACACACACATTTTGATTGTTGAGACATATTCCTTTATATGAAAGCATGTTTGCTTTCAGTGTCCTGTTTTGAAACTTGCCTCACAGTTATGTTGCTGTACTATAATTATTTGCCACGGGGTGCAATCCCGAATCCCTTCCGACATGCATGACGAGCACACAGCAAAAAAACTTGCAGCAAAGCTGTGCGGCACCCTGGCCTTCCAAGGAACACAAGACACAGTGTTTGCATTCTTCTTTCTCGGCCGCTCTGCCAATGCCACAGCAGAGCCGATGGGTGACTTGTAATCTGCTTGTGTCGCACATTCCTCCTCCCGCAGCACGGACGGATCCCGGCGTCTGGCCTGTAACGCGATACGCTCGTGCGGACTGGGCAGCGGCGGCGGCAGCTCTGTTTTTTTACTGTCAGCATATTTGGCTTTGTGGTAACAGCATTAGTGCCCACAGGAGCTCAAAAATATTCATTCTTAACTTCCTGCTAAATAATATGTTGCTTAAATGGTATGTTTTTCCGTACTACAGTCCACAGTGCAGTACTGTGCCTAAAATCCATCCAGTCCGATTCAGCTGTAGCATCAGCAGACAGACAGAATAAAGACGATGAATCTTTAGGGGGGGGCAGTGGCTGAAAGATTTAGGGCCGTATAAAAGCCTTTTATTGGGGATGGCTCCTACCATATCTCTGCTTTTGATTAGTGTAAAATGGCAACCTCGCTGGAATTACAGTGGATGAAAATCTGAAACCTCCACAGATTGCTTGCAGACAGCAGACACACCAGGGAGGGCTTCTGCTGAATGCCTTTTTTTTTTTCTCTCATTCGCTTATATTAACATGTAGATCCATGGCTTTCATTATCTCCAGCCCAAGTGAGAAACTATTTCCCCTGGACATTTGATTAACTTTTTGTTAATAGATGTTCGGTACACTCACTCTCTTTCGGTCAGCACTTGTCCCAGACAGGGTCAGGGTGGTCCGGAACCAACCACAGTGTAGCCACACACTATTGGCAATTTAGAGTTACCAGTTTAACTGAACTGCATGTCTTTTCACTTTGGGAGGAAATCAGAGAAACAGGAGAAAACTGATACAGAGACAGAGAACATGCAAACTCCACATAGATTGAGCCAGATTCGAACCTACACCTGAAGAACCCAGCCACCAAGACATGGCAGTGCTTCACACTGTGTCACATTCAGTACAGCGATGTTGTTTTTTTTTTTTTTTTAAAAACATCTCAGCGGTTTACATATCAAGTAATTAGTCAAATTCCAGTTTGGAAACAAATGTTTGTTGAAACATACAGTATATTTTCTAGATAAACATGAACACTTTCATTTTGGCATTGAATTCCAGTAATGTTTCTTCTTGTTTATGAGTAGTGAATTTCATTAATCCAAGGAACTTTAAAAGTGAAAAGAAAATGTTTTGAAAAACCTTGAAATTTTCACAGACGTGGCAAAATTTACAAATGGCAAAAAAAGGTTCAAATTCTAGCTACATTTCTTCTAATATATGAGTGGTACATGTTTCTAATACAATGTTTCAAGTCAAAAGTAGAAGTAGCCCTGCAATTAAGTAAATGTTATGACCTCCTTTATAAAATACTCCAACTTAAAAAAGCTTAGCACCAGCCATAATGTATGAAAACACGTTTCTGCCAACATCAGCTCATTGCCACTGCTCCTATGTCTTTCTTTTAAATCACTTCTGATTATGTATAAATAATTAGTATCTTGCTTTATGAGCAAAGGCTAACCTTACTATAAAAGTGAAGGCCACATTGTATTTTCAGTCCCAAACTGATGCGGAAGAATTGTCATGTTGGGTAAATTCACCACAACAACACAAATCAGGACTGGGTTGTAAAAAAACAAGGTTTCAATAAAAAAAGCCCTTCTATAAACACTAGGTACCAAGCAGATCTGCTTGTCACAGAGGTGGGAACAACCTTGTGAGTAATGATTCCTGCCTTGTGTTGTGGTCCTGAAGCAGAACCATTAACTGTGCCTTGGCTGCTACAAAGATTCATACAGTTATTGAAAGTGTCAGAACAACTGGGGACTGGGTTTCCACACACAAAATCATTTTCTTTCTCTCTCTCTCTCTCTCACACACACACACACACACACACACGTACACACACACTAATGCTGGATTTTTTAAAATCACGACCATAGGGCTGCACTATGATTTTCCGCAGGTATACCACGATGGGTGCCCTAAATGGCCACATGGGCTGATGTGGGTGTTGTCGCCATGGTGACCAGGCCTTTGACAGCTGGGCTTCCTGCCTGCTCTCAGGGAGCATGTTTATCCCATTGCGATGCCACCTTTCCCCCGCTGAGGACAGTAACCAGAGGCTGCACACTCAGTGGAGAGGCCAGGACTGGCAGTACGAGAGTAGGCACCTCCTTCCCCATCTGAGAACTTTGGCTTTGTGCAAAACGGTCCCCAACAGACTAAAGAACCAGTCACTTGTTGGGGTAACTCCTGTAACACATGCTGTAACAAGGTTGATATGAAGGTTGCAATAAAGGAATGCACAATTCTTGATTTTCAAACTCGGTATCAAAATGAGGAAACTATTAATGGAGGTTGCAATGTGTCCTTTGTTAAAGTAACTGTCCATCAATTCTTCCGTGCTACTAAAACACAAGAGCACAAGAGAATAACATAAAAATGCTGACTGCCATCCCCTGCAGAACTGTTCTTTGGGGTCGTATGTTGTATTATAGAGAAATAAATTCTCTGTCATGCAGGATTTACATTGATTTACATTCTTGCCTGTTGTGCGAGTAGCATTCTGTGTGCTTCATCAGTTCATGCATGTTTATCTTTACTTCTGCAATTTAGCTTCAAGATGCATATTCTGTGCATTCTGCTGTGTTTGCTGCATTATAATTTGTTTATTTACTTTGCAAGCTCCGTTATACAAGCAATAGAGCCTAAATGCATTGTGACATAAATACATATGACAAGCACTTATAAGCCTCATAGAAGTGGATTAAAAGTTCAGGTATATTTGCTAAAATCAACACTCCATTTAACAGAGCCAGCATGCTGCTTGCTTCCAATCCTTTCAATAAATCATATTTAGTTTTTTTTTTGTTGCGTTTTTCCACTCATTGAAAATTTATAGAGAATTAGAAGTAGTTTTAATGACATTTCAGTGCTAAGCATGCGGTTAAGTAATTCGTATTAAGTGGTTAAAAACTTCAGTTGTTCATCACGGATAGCGGCAACGGTTCGAAGCATTCATCAAAATAACTTCCATCTGAGTGAAAATCCAGCTGGAAAAGCAGCACTTACCCTGATGCTCTGTTTACAGAAGTACAGCACGTTTTCAGTTTCGGGGGTTATCAACGCGTCCCGCAGTGTACTTTTCACAGAAAATGCAGGGTTTTTTTGGACTTGTAATGTAAAAGCTGCTTTAAGGTTTCCCTTCAGTTCTGTGCCCCGCTGCCGGAGAGAGAAACACGCGTCTGTGCAAGGATGGTGGGCGTCTGCACGTCCGTCTGCCGGTGCAGGGAGGGAATGTTTAGAGAGGCCGGATCTCAATGATTCCTTTCTTTGTGGTGTGAGGGGCTGGGGAAGGCAGCAATCGACTTCACATCTGTAGCGGAGCTAATGGATGGCAGATGCAGTCGGAGGTGCAGGGAATCAGGCCGGGGAAGCGCCGTGAAACAGGGCCATTTGAAAAGTGATCATAGAAAAGACTTGAAGTGGGGACGTAGAGTAAAGCGCGAGAAGTAAATCAAAGATGCAAAAAATGTCATTTTGAGTAAAACTTTTTCTTTGCGTTTAGGGGAAAACAATTTTAGGTAATTACAGGCAATTTGGAAAGAATATAGATTTTCAGGCAGTCGCTGCTGAGTGTAGTGAAATGGCTAAAATGGAAGGAACTGTGCAACTCGAGTCGAAGGTGTACAAACATTTGGAATCATTTTTGTTTTCGGGAACTCTTGCCGTAATTAAACAATAATTCCACGTCTGCTATCTTATATTGATTTTATTAGGAAACTTCATTATTTAATGATTCCTTACTCTAAATGTCTTTGAGGTGAGCTCTTCCGCATTGACACAATCCTTTAAAGTGGCCAAAAAAATTACTCGCAAGCAATCAAAATTCAAACATCCACCCAAAACAAGAACGAAATCAGTATGAATTTTATAAAATAATGGCCCCACCTCACTTTTCTCCAAGACCTGGGTACTGGATATTGTCACTGTAGAATATACAAGTGCAGGAGCACCTCCCTAAAGACACCAGAGTGCTGTCCTCTACTAGACAGTAAGTCCTTCCTCAAGGAGGCCCCAAACAGTCCTTCAGAATACCATTACTGTGTCTGCAGGGACCTTTCTCGGTGTGTGTGTGACAAACATTCAGCACATTCCCAATCCTCTGCCCTGCTCTGCTTTCACAAACTGCCCTATGGCAAGAACTTCCCAAATTCTTCCTGCAGTGACCGTGACCTCTTTCCTAGACAGCTTAGTGTACTAATTTCTGAAAGTATATTAGAAAGAAATTACTTTTATTTATCAAAATAAACTTGCTATATGAAAAAGTAGGTACACTTCTAGGACCTTTACACACTTTGTATGATGGAAATGGTGAAAAAATACAGCAGTAAAGGATCTGAGGGTTTTTGACATACAGTATGAAATACAGAACAGAAAGGGTAGTTACTTCTTGTACAACCACATGCATATAGATATATAGAAATACACAGATATATAAACATCTATTAGCATGCAAAACCTTTTTAAATGTCATATACCACAATAAACTGATTTATTGTAAGTCACTGAGCATGTAATTCAGAACATTAAAGTTACAGATCAGAATTGGCTAATCACAGAAATGCATTAAGTAGAATCCTTTACAAAAAAAGAATATTTATTATAAATGATTATAATATTGGGGCGCAGTGGCGCAGTGGGTTGGACCGGGTCCTGCTCTCTAGTGGGTCTGGGGTTTGAGTCCTGCTTGGGGTGCCTTGCGGTGGACTGGTGTCCCGTCCTGGGTGTGTCCCCTCCCCCTCTGGCCTTACGCCCTGTGTTGCCGGGTAGGCTCTGGTTCCCCGCGACCCTGTATGGGACAAGCGGTTCAGAAAATGTGTGTGTGTGATTATAATATTTATTATAAATTACAAAATGTGTAATGTCTCGGGGGTGCGGTGGCGCAGTGGGTTGGACCGCAGTCCTGCTCTCCGGTGGGTCTGGGGTTCGAGTCCCGCTTGGGGTGCCTTGCGGCGGACTGGCGTCCCGTCCTGGGTGTGTCCCCTTCCCCCTCCGGCCTAACGCCCTGTGTTGCCGGGTAGGCTCCGGTTCCCCGTGACCCCGTCAGGGACAAGCGGTTCTGAAAATGTGTGTGTGTGTGTGTGTGTGTGTGTGTGTGTGTGTGTAATGTCTCAGGGGGTGCAGTGGCACAGCGGGCTTTGCTGGGTCCCACTCCTCTCTGGCAGGTCCAGGGTTTGACTCCTGCTTGGGATGCCTTGCAATGGACTGGTGTCCCATCCTGGGTGTGTCCCCTCCCCCTCCAGCCCTGCGCCCTGTGTTGCCAGGTTAGGCTCCGGTTCGCTGCGACCCTGCTTGGGACAAGTGGTTTCAGACTGTGTGTGTGTGTGTGTGTGTGTGTGTGTGTGTGTGTGTGTGTGTGTGTGTGTGTGTGTGTGTGTGTGTGTGTGTGTGTGTGTGTGATGTCAAGTATGTGGCGGATCAGTGCCCTGAAACATAAACCAGTGTCCTGCAGACTGAAAGAAGGATGTCCCATCTTTCCATGGCCTGTGAAATGTTTCTCACGCCTTCATATGACTATGTCATTACCCATGTCTCCCAGATGCGTCTTCCATCTGTGTTACTACAATGCTCTCATAGCACTGGCCAAGAGTAGGTCGGTTACATCAGGAGCGAGAGTTGAAGGAGACAGCAGTCATGTTTAGTCTACAGAGGCCTATAAGGGATAAGAGCATGCCAGAACCGACATATACCAGACAGAGTCAAAGACAGAAGCTTGTATCATTTAAAGCTTTAAAATATAGCCATCTCACTGTCAGCACATTTCTTTTTCAATGATGATCAGACCAGATGAGGCACAAAAGCGTTTTCCTTAAAAGCCGGTAAAATGACACAAGCGGCCTAACAAAACGTAAATGATAATGCAAGGCACCCTGCAAGCAGGACGGGCCTGCTACTTACAAGAACAATTATTCAATACATTTGAAAAAAGCTTATTTTTTCAATCAGTAGCTATAAAGGTAATTCAAAAAAGCCATGCAAACATCAGTATTTTTTCCAATCACACACACTGGCTGGAACCATTTGTCCCAAGCGGGGTCACGGCAAACCGGAGCCTAACCCGGCAACACAGGGCGCAAGGCTGGAGGGGGAGGGGACACACCCGGGACGGGACGCCACTCTGTCACAAGGCACTCCAAGCAGGACTCGAACCCCAGCTCCCCTTTTTTCCAATCATTCAGATTTAATTATAAATGCCTTACACTGTGGTGAATAAACCATGCACGCATGATTAATGTCTGAACACCATATACAGTGAATTTGAAAATGCATTTTGGATAAAAACAACTGAAATTGATATAATGTTGTTTTAAGGTGATAGCAGACTGCTGCTCAGATTTGGGCAGGTTTTTACTGCCTTTTCAACAGTTTTGCACTACAGTGAGGAGGCTATTACAAGAAGCACAGCGACAACCACGGGTGCAATTGGGTAGCGGATAAGGACTGTCGAATATGTAGCAATCATTGTGTTGCTGATGTTTTCTGACATCCGTCATGTGACCTTTGGCTCACTGCATCTAGCTCTAAATTGCCGCAGTATTCACAAAGCTTCCTGAATTACTTTCGTTACTTAACCTGCGTACCATTAAACTAACAGGCTTTCCATTTGAGAGACGCGCTCTCAGTATGATACATATACACTTGCACTGATGCATTCAAGTTGGGGGAAGCTGTGACTGTAGTGGTTAGCTGTACAGCCTTTGGACCCAAAGGTTGCAGGTTCAATTCCTGTCTCCCACTGTGGTGTCCTTGAGCAAGGTACCTCCTCTGAATTGCTCCAGTAAAATGACCCATCTATATGAATGGCAGGGTGGGACAGACGTTGATGTCAGAGTCAGAATAGGCAAGGCAAGGGCAGCTTTCCTGCAACTGAAGAACGTGTGGGGGTCCAGAGTTCTGACAGTCAGGACCAAGACCCGAACCTTCAACTCCAACGTAAAGTCAGTCCTACTTTACGGAGCAGAGACCTGGAGGACCACCGTCACCACCACAAAAAAGATACAGACATTCATCAACAACTGTTTGCGACAGATTCTCAGGATCCATTGGCCCGTGATCATCAGCAACCAAGAGCTATGGCAGAGATCAGGACAACAACCAGTAGAAGATGATACCGTGCAAAGATGCTGATGATGGATCGGCTGTACCCTGCGAAAGCCAGCTTCAAACACTACAAGAAGAGCCCTCACGTGGAACCCCCCAGGCAAGAGGAAGCGAGGCCGGCCAAAAAACACATGGTGACGCCACCTGGATGCAGAAGCTAAGAGGATGGGCCACACCTGGGGAAAATTGGAAAAACTGGCCCAGGACAGAGATGCCTGGAGCACCCTTGTTGACGGCCTATGCCCCAAGAGGGGTAGTAGGCATAAGTAAGTAAGTAAGTATATGAATGGGTAAATAATCATCAATACCTTACCAATGTAAGTCAACTTGGAGAAACGTGACAACTAAACAAATAAAAGTGTTATTCCTATGTTTCTACAAACATGTTAGAACATGTATTCCTTTTCTTTGCATTATGCACAGTTGGCTGCACTGAGTGTTAGTTTGAAATGAATCTGAACATTCAGAGACACATACATAAAAAATAGAAAGTAGAATGGTGAATGGAAAAAAGGATTGCACAAAATGTTATAAAAATAAATGTACTGCCTAATGCATTACTCCATTGTTTCAGTTGTATCTATATTGTGTTTCTGGTTTTTTTCTGCGAGTGATTTATACAGTGGAATGTGGTCTTTATTACTGCTTCCTGTTCAAATATTAGCCTTGGAGGTGAAACAGTGGAAAAGAAACACCCGGCCAGAGCTGTCTCAGGCCATCCATCTTCATACACATTTACATTTAGATTTATGCATTACTCACACGCTTTTGTAAAAAAAAACATACAACTCAACAGATGCAAACTTGCATTAACCAAGAGATGAAGAGCTGTGTATACAGACACATGATTACCAAAGCACAGCTGAAACACATTCATCAAGTGGTTGCCTGTAGAACTGACACTTGGATAGCAAACACATAGACGATAGTCGAAAATTGTGTTGAGCTGTGGCTACAATGTGGCTTTCTGAAGCTGCTAGGCTAAGATAAATGGGTGCAAAAGAGAGGGGTTTTGAAACCCTTCTTGAATGCTGGGAGGGATTCAGCAGTTGCGAGTGCGAGAGGGAGCTCATTCCACCACACTAGGGCCAAAACTGGGAAACTAGGGTTATTCAACTTTATTCCCTTGAGGAGTCAGGTGACCGCTGGTAGAGGAGAGCAGTGCTCATGCTGGGGTGCAGGGATTGATTAATCCTGTAGGTATCGGGGTGCATCTTGTAGACCATAACCAGACTATTAAACTTGGCACAGGCAACAACAGGAAACCAGTAGAAAGAAACATAAAGGGAGGACGTTATGCATTTAAAAAGGTCATATTGTCTTATTTGCGCATCCTACAATGTTTAGATAACTGCGGCATCTATTCACTATTAATTGTGAATTAAAGCACAGAAACAAAGCGGTTAGCAGGGTGAGGTTAGAACAGCATTCCAAATTCTGCTACATGTACACATTCTGGTTCCTTCAAGTCTTATATGAAAGTAAACCTTAAATGAATTTACTGAGGTTCATTTACTCCGGTTAAGTGTTACACAGTGAGGTAAGAGGAAGCATTCATTATGAAAAGCTATGAAAACATAATATCCACTAAGACACTGGCTTTTATTCTGCATCATATCCTTATTATCCTCATTCATAAGCATTTTCAGAGGAGCTTCTTGTGTCGTGGGTCCATTACTGGGTCAGACTCCCAAAATAACTGTGTGGCTGTGACAGAACAGCAGAAAGGAAGTAAATAGTGTGATGATTTCCTGGTCCAGCACTGTCAGCCCCTGGAATTTGAGTCACAGATGAACAAAAGACCGGAACACAGCACTGGACAACATGACAGCGGTTGTGAAATGTATTAATTATATTTCGCTTCCCATTTGAGCTTTTGTATTGTGGGCTAGACAGAGGATCTGAGTAGACCTCTTTTTACACTAGCTTGGGAGCTTTAAGGCTTAATAATATAAAATTTCAAATTAAACGGTCTGGTCAGTGAGATTGATGCTCTATTCTACAACACATTTAACTGATAGGAAGTCTGGTTATTGCGTAGAAAAAAAAAAATTAAATGAAAAACTGTTGTTAATGGAAGGAAGCCTGTAAATTTTGAAACGCACTGACTATCCAGTCCCAATGTAATCAAAAACTTGGATGGGTTTCATATTGTTGCATTCCTTATAAATAAACAAGATGGGATAATGCATTATGGTCTCATTGCTTGCAAGTTCCCGAGCTTCAGATATTGATTTATGAAGCCTGTAAGATTTTATCTAAAAGCAATCAGTCCCCAAAGCTCAGGCAGAAATAAAAAAGGAAAGTGTCACATTGTGAAATTGCTGGCCTTTACATTTTATTACATTTTGGCAGAAACCTTTAGTTTAGAATACATTTCACAAATTGTACTTATAAATAAAATTTAAGTGTAAAATTTATTAAAAATGTTTTTGTTGCTAATCCTTACTTCTGTAAATACTTACATTTTTGAAAAAGTTCATTTTAAATGCTAGCTGGTAGGATTGAGCCTTACTGGTTATTATACTCTCTTCTCTTCAATTTATTTACTTTGCTGACACCTTTCCCTAAAGCATCTTATAGTGTTAAGGTACTTGTAGTTATTTACCTATTTACACACCTGGGTAGTTACAGTGGAGCAATTCAGGATAAGTATCTTGCTCAAAGTAAGACTTGAACCTCTAACCGTTGGGTCCAAAGGTACCTACTCAAACCACTACACTACCAGCTGTCCCTTATCAGATGATGACACTCAACCAATAAAAAAACATGCAATAAAAATACTATTTTTTAAAGCCAGAAAGGGATTGTTATGGGAAAGACTTGTCTTGACAATGTGTTTTATGTAATGGTTGTTTAGTAACTTTGTTGACCAACTGTAGGAAAATGGTGTTGGGTTTGTTGGATTGTGGATTTTAATGTATTGTTTTGGTTGTGTTGATAACTTTGTTAAATAAAGTTTAAAAAAAAAATAAAAAAAAAATACTGGTCAATCATCTGTAGAAAAATACACAAAAGATCCACATTCCAAAATATCCATTAGTGCCTGAACACTTTTGTCTTCAAAATAAAATGTTGCAGATATTATCTGATATACAAAAAGTGTAAATAGAAGTGTATGCTTTTTCAGTGTCATGGTTTGGGTGATACCTGAGTCAGAGTTTACCTGAGCTCTGGTAGCTGTGTCAGCATGTCTTTTACCTGTCCTTTAGCTGTCACAGCTGCCTGGACTGGCAGTGGTGGTGATCTGAATGAAACAAAGTCCCTCATTGCTTCTCCGGGGCCAAGAGAGTCAGAGTTTAAATCATATCGAGGTACTGGTGGCCGGGCTCTGATTCCCTTTTCGTAATTTCCACTTGTCCCACATCTCCCAGAATGCCTGCAAAGGGGGCTGCCTAAGGTTGTTTTCTTTTAAAGCCCTGTCCAGCAGCCAAAACACAAATTCTCAAATTTCAGATTTAAAACACTTAAAAGAGAGAGAAAAATCTGATTCAAACTGGAATCTTCTCTCAGTCATGGTTGATCTCAAACATTATCAGCAGTGACTTCACTGAGAGATTAAAAGTAAACTGGATGAAGATGTTACTGCACCTGTATTTTTATGCATGTACATTGTGTAGTGAAATGGGACAATGATGATGGGAGAATCCATCCATTGTCCACAGCCGCTTGTCCCAAGAAGGGTCGCGGTGAGCCGGAACTTTACCCGGCAACACAGGGCGCAAGGCTGAAGGGGAAGGGGACACACCCAGGACGGGACACCAGTCCAGCGCAAGGCACCCCAAGCAGGGCTCAGACCCTAGACCCACCCCTATCTAATCCACCACATCACCACGCCCCCTTGTGTGAGAATCCATGTACAGCTTTTATTTCTCAGCTGTGAACAGTGAATAGGAGCAAAACTCGAGATTCTTTGAGAAGAACAAGAGACAGGACCAGGACTGCAGGAGCTCTGATACAACACCAGAGTGAAGCACAGTACTCTACAACAGCAGACAGCAGTCTCTGTCCTCCCAAGCATGGCTTGATGGATTCACTCTGCGTAGGTTCATACTCTACAGTCAAGGAAAAGGAGTCTCCCGCTGGTAAGACATGTGGAGGGAAGTGGTAAATGTTACACATACATAAAAAAAAAGCACATAATTGTATAGATGGAGAAATGTAGAGGTATTTAGATTTCTTTGGTGCATGCATGTACATTGGCAAACATTCACCACTATTCTGCTATATTGAAAATTATGTTTAAGCCATTCCAGTTTCCTTACTTTGGAATGTTTTGTTCAAACTCAAAATCTTAAAAGAACTCTCCTTAATAAAACTGAATTTGTTTTTCTTTTTAATTATTAAAATGGCTTATAAATGGATTCATACTGTAACCTACTTATGTGTAGAATATGTGTCATTATAATGAAATGCACATGGAGTGGTTTACTTGAATGTTTACTTGTACGTGGCAATGCACAATACTCACACATGAGTGATTATAATATGCATTATGTAAATCCAGTTCACAGTTTATTTACTTTTAAACGTGCTTGCCAAAGTATTTACAACTCACTGCTCTTGGCTTGCTTGTACATAAAATAGCTTAGAAGATGAGCTCTAAATTTTTGAAGCACTGAATCAAATTCAGGAAGACAAAATGAAGATAGATTGTTGTTTGTGTTTCTGTATCTACTGAGATTAAAAAAGTTCACATTCTGTATTTTTGGCTAGTCAGGGATAATAATAATAATAATAATAATAATAATAATAATAATGAGCCAATGCAATTGTCACATGAAAATCATCTTAGATAACTGAAGTTCAGAACTGCATTTAACACAAGGCAACAGTGAACAAAATACCAAAGAGCTTTTTTCTATGATAAAATTGCAAGACATATCCGTGGATAATAGAATTAAGTTGTATTTACTGTAATTTCTTTAAATGACTTTGATTGTGAGTGTATATGATGGAGTAAGTTGCTGTTTTCTTTGCCTTGCTCAGCTAGAATGTTCAGTTTGTACAATTATTTCTCCAATTTCATTGGCTTATCAAATGTTTTTACCTCTAGTTTGTTTTTGTGTTTATTAATCTTTTGATGGATGTGTGTTTGAAGTGATTTTAAGATGAAACAAGTGGGAAAAGAAATGCACAATGTTTATGCAAATTCTGCCTGCCAAATCCTGATCTCTGATGTGAAAAAAGATGTTAATCTTTTTACATATATCCACAACTACTAGTAGCACATTTAACATTCAATTTTGCGCATCCAGAATGAGTCCAAAACTATTAATCTGTACAAGGTATATTTTTTCTTTCTACAAGAACTCTGTTATTATCGTAAGTATCTACCATAAAAATTGTGCGACTGCAGTGTATAAGTATAGGTATTTTAGCTGGGGATAACACACATTACATTTATTCATTTGGCCGACACTTTTACATAAAGCAGCTTACAATATTTTGCCCATTTGTACAGCTGGCTAATTTTGTTTTTAGAATCAGAAACAGAATCTGATTTATTTGGCCAAGTATGGAGACACATACAAGGAATTTGGCTTCGTTTCCCAATGGTCCTAGTGTAGAGTAGACAAAAGAAACACACAACATACATACATCTGCAAAGATGCATTGACAGTGCTGGAAAATAAAAGAAAATAATGACGGATGGAATAAACAATGAGTGAGGGAATAAGTAAGAGGCAGAAAGTGTTGCACAGACTAACAACAATCAGCTGTTCATGGACATAGCAAAGTTGGGAAAGAAGCCGTTTTTGTATCTGGTTGTTTTGGGCACGATGATCCATAGCGCCTGCCGGATGGGAGAAGTTTAAAAAAGCTGCGGGCAGCGGGGTCTGTCACGATTTTCCCTGCCCCTCTCCTGATTCTGGAGGAGTACAGTCCTGGATGTAACTGGAGCAATTTGCAGGAGCAATTCAGGATATGTCCCTTGTTCAAGGGTATTAGATGGGAAGGTGGGATTCAAGCCTCGAATCTTCAGGTTCAAGGACAGCACCAGGCTACCTGCTGCCCTGACAACCAGTTCTTTATCTTAAATGAAGAAAATAACTGTGCAGGATTTAATTCCACAAAGTACTTTTCCCCATTGATTGCCAGATGGAACAGTCTTCAAAAACATTGTTAATGCCACATTATGCAAACTTTCAAGAACTTTATTCTTAGACAGGGAGTCTGAACTTCTACATTAACTGTACTCACTGGAAGCCTTGAAACATAAATGACTATAGGTCGGCTAGGGCTTTTGCTGTAAGAACTTTAGATAAATGCAATAAAGTTAAATCAATAAAAATAAATCAATGAAAAAAATTTAAATTGTAGAAAAATGTATGACGTGTCTGTCTTTCAAAATGTATGCCTTTCTGCTGTGAATTCTTTTTGAGAATGGCATGTACACTTTATATACGATGTCAGATGGAGTGTATGTCACTTGCAAGTACTGTCTTTCCTCCCTCGCAACGTGAACGCTTATATTTCAAGAAAATACAGTTTACATTTTACAATAAATTCATTCATTCAGCAGACGCTTTTCTCCAAAGCAACTTCCAATGAACTCTATGTAGTGTTATCAGCCAACCACCTTAGTCACCTTGGTGACACACTCTCTCTCTGTGTCACTCACACACTACGGGTGAACTTGAACAGCGTGTCTTTGGAATATGGGAGGAAACCAGAGCACCCGGAGGAAACCCACGCAGACACAGGGAGGACATGCAAACTCCACACAGTTTACAAGTAATTTTCTCCCTAAGATCTGTATAATGCAATTGTGAGAAACGCCTCATTCAATTCAAAATATGAGCCTTGGCATCATCTACTATTACAAAAGAACAGCAGCCCTCCCCCATGTAGGTTGTGTACGTACTTGCAAGCATCTTTCAGACATATTGTGATTTTTTTTATTATAGTGTAAAATGATCATAAACCATCATTACCTAATAATAGGTTTGAAAAAAATTTTACAGAAAGTGATGAGAGAAGTTGAATAGGAAAGGAAAGCATTTCTTAGTAATTCAAAACTCGAAGTGATAAAATCCAAAGAATTCTCTTGAAACGAAATATCATCACAACTGACTGTGATTTCAGTTACAACTACAAGAATAAAAATGGCAAAGTTGAGGAGCTATTTGTTTCAGCTCAGTGTGGTGTAGCCTGCTGTAGGTGTGTACCATACTTCTAGTAACACACACTTACATAAATGCACATTATGCGCAATAATTATGTTCCGATTTCACCCTGAGTACCAATGACCACTGACAGACATCCAATGATGATAAACGAACATTATTCTCACAAAGGGGCAAAAAAGAAAAAATATCTTCTAGAATACATTTCCCTTTTATCCCAGTGGTTTTGCGCAGCTTTTAAATTCATAAAATGGTTGATATATCGCTCTGAAGCCAAGCCTAGCAGTTCCGGCCTTCAACGGGGTTTAACCTCAATTGCTTTAGCGAACAGCAAGCTGTATGAATTGATTAAATGATATATGCATTTACAAATAAAATGTGTTATATACCATATGGAGGAAAAATGGAAAAGGACCATCTGTCTTGTCAGCTGTACTGCTGTGATGGTGTTGCTGAAGCTGTTACATTTTTCATGAGATGGAGAAACCCTTTCCTCTCTTTAGGGGCAAGTCTCTGCACATGTGTATGAGTCCCACAAGCTTCATTCCCAGCTGCAAATAACCTCTTGATTTTTTTACGTTATTAGTTGTGGTATTACACCTGCTGTACACCTCCTTTCACTGGGCAATAGTGGCATGGCGTGGCGGGTATGGCCTGTGCCCGGTATTTGGCGGGTCTGAAGTTTGAGCCCCACAGAGGGTGCCTTGTGATGGACTGGCGTCCCGTCCTGGGTGCGTCCCCTCCCCCTTCA
The DNA here is from genome assembly GCF_900964775.1 of Scleropages formosus. Taxonomy (NCBI): domain Eukaryota; kingdom Metazoa; phylum Chordata; class Actinopteri; order Osteoglossiformes; family Osteoglossidae; genus Scleropages; species Scleropages formosus. Next base: position 34,596,508 of record NC_041806.1, read on the forward strand.
CCCCTGCGCTGTGCTGTCGGGTCAGGCTCCGGTTCGCTGTGACCCGCTTGAGACGAGCAGATGTAGCAATTGCAATAATTAGAAATGCTAATTACAATCAGCCATTAACACTCATGTGACACTTACTTTCCACTCAGACCTTCTAGAAGCTTCCTCCTCAGCTGCTGTCAGGGCATGCCACCTAAACCAACTCAGCCATGTAACAAAACACACACACGTATGTGTACAGTCTTGCCACAGGTAATGCTACCCCCTCCCATTGTTCAAGCTATTTGGGTATGGGTTCGAGTCTCGCTCAGGTGAGCTGGTAGTGCTGAATCAACATTACAGTGTAAATCGAAGAGTGATCGTGTGGCTACCTGACATTCCGTCCTTTCCATGATGTCCTCGCCAGCCTTGCACCCAGTGATTCTGGGGTCTGGTTCAGACTGCTGTGACCCTGGTCAGAAAAATGGTTAATAAAGATGACTGAACTGTGTAATTTATAATGCTCTTATTTACTGTCATTCACAGAACACACACTTTCTGAAACCACTTCTCCCATGCAGGGTCATGGGGAGCCAGAGCCTAACCCGGCAACAGAGGGCATAAGGCTGAAGAGGCATCGGTCCATCGCAAGGCACCCCAAGCGGGACTCGAACCCCAGACTCAGCAGAGAGCAGGACCCAGTCAAACCCACTGTGCCCCCCGGTTAGAGAACAGTAGTGTACAATTAATACATTTTCTAAAATGATGAACCGTGATAAAGCAATATCCTTTACTGAGAGAGATGTCTGAATTATGGGCAGGTGAATGAGTCAAGAAGTAAGGAACTCTGACAGTGGAAGTGTAACTCTCTCACCTTGTCTGGAGGGTAACACTGACACCTGAGAAGGAAATGAGAGGTGGAATTTTGACGGAAAGGCTGCTGGGCAGGACAGGACAGGACAGCCTGCAAGGGAAGCACTTTGTGTGTGTGTGTGAGCGTGTGCGTGTGTGAGTGTGTGCGTGTGTGTGTGTGTGTGTGTGTATAATATACGCAATTCCAGCTTGCCTCTGCTGAGGCCTGCATTTTACTACCAGACTGCTGAGTGATCGCTGTCGTCTATTACACCGTTACGGACAAACGGGACACCCCAGAGATACCGCAGCAGTCAGTAACGCAATTCCTTGGACTTCACTGCCATGAATAAAATAACATATGCTCTTCCTTTTTTGTTTATTTATTCATAGTGTTTGCTGACCTGATGCGAAGCTGAGTAAGTAAGCAGAAAGTAGCGTAACAAAGTTACCTTGTTTTACCTTAGTTCAAGAATCTGTGACGGCTTTACAGGTGCGTTTCATACCTTGTCATACAATATTTTTCATGATATTACTATTGTGCATTTTACCTCTGCATAAAAATGACTGTGAACGACACCCATTTGAGAACTAAGCCAGTTGCTTGCTTCAGGAATGGAGGCAGCGACGTTTAAAACTCCTCGTACCTTACCGTGATACCTTTTCTCAGCACTCTGTTGAGCGATTCAATCTGTCTCTTTGACATTTTCTGCTACAGTCGCTTCTGCTCTAACGCAATAGATGCGCTCCTATAAAACGTCGCGTTATGGAAAATGGTGCAATAAAAATAACAGAGCTTATAGGAAAAATAGGGTGATGGGCAGATCATTCAAAACCTAAAGCACTACTAATTTCAATAACAATCCTAATAAAAATCTGTTCAAAAACTTGCTAAAATCCTAATAAATAAATAGCACATTAATACAGATATTACAAATAAATATGGAACTGTACCTTAAAAAAAGTGACAACAGCTCTAACGGAAGGTTAACTCTTTCATGCCAGTTGCGCAAATGATGTTCTTTCATTCGGTGCTTTATAATACCAGGCTTTTCTTCAACTCTTAAAGCTTCCCTTTTACACTCATCACTTGAAATTTTATGACCAGCACACTTCTTAGGCACATGCTATTTGTAGGTAATATGTTTTTATGCTAGTGTTGTACAATGTTCTTCGGAGAGCTGGTAGCAAAGTGGTTAGAGTTGGTGCTTTTTAGACCTAAAGGTTGCAGGTTTGATTCCACCTCTGGTTGTGGTACCCTTGTGCAAGGTATTTAATTTCCACATACCATCTGAGACTGCTTGTCCCATGCAGGGGTTATGGGGAGCTGGAGCCTAACCCAGCGGCACAAGGCAGGGGGCTGGAGGGAGAGGGGACACACCCAGGATGGGATGCCAGTCTGTCACAAGGCACCCCAAGCGGGACTCGAACCCCAGACCCACTGGAGAGCAGGACTCAGTCAAACCCACTGTGCCACCACACCCCCCCTTAACTGCTCTACTAAAAATAAAATTATCCAGCTGTACAAATGGGTAAATAATTATAAATTCCTTAACACTGTAAGTTGCTCTGGAGAAAAGTGTCAGCTAAATGAAAAAATGTAAATGTTCTTCTGAAAATAACTTAAGCTCGGATCCACCTTCAACTCGGCATCATTTCGGATGATTCACACGCATCCGACACGCCAAGTACAGCCGAGAGTCTTAAAGAAAACACGGAAACGCCGCGCACAGAGCCAGGTTCAAATCCAGACTCCTGGTGCCTGTGCTACTCTCTACGCCGCTGTGCCGCCCTGTCTATTCATCTGTCTGTCACATGTTGACACCATATGTAAGGAGAGCAAAACATCTATGGTGTTTTTGTATATGAGAACAGAATATGAGTAATATGATTCATATCTAAAATGATCTCAGATTTAACTACAAAGAATGTGCACTTTTAGTGTTTCGTATGTATGGTATCACAAGCCTCACTACGCATGAACGCATAGGAATGGAATATTTTCTAAATGAATAATTCATTAATTCTTCAATTAAATTAATTAAGTAATCTCTTGTTTTTCTTTTATCACTTGTGACTAGCGAGACGGTTGACTTTAACAGTTATCAATGATTACAAAACATCAGTGATTACAAAAGCCAAAGCTTTTACCCTAAAAAAGAAAAACAATCTCCGCTCCGTGTGCCGTGACATTATGCTGTTACACTGTTAAAAATGAAAGTCTTTAATCGCGACCTCATCTGGATGACAGAAGCCTGAGGGATAACAAGGCAGTCCTCTCCACTTGCCTAAATGACAAAAAGTTAATCAAAGCACATTTGATGGGAAGTCAAGCAATGTAAGCTCAAGTTAAAATGGAAAGGAAGACCAGTTGCTGGTGTCAAAAGGAGTTTTTACTAAATTTTTGGGGACATACTTTACATCCATGACTACACTGCACATCACATTGCGCAGAATAAGATGTATTTAGTGCTGCTGTTAGACGGTAACAAGCAGCGAAGATGACAATCGGTCACCTTCATGTCTTTCAAAGTGATTTGTCATACACTTTCAAGCAAGTTCAGAGCACTGGAAAAAAGAAAAATTGGGAAAGCAGCACTGTAATTTCATTTTTCGCAGCCTATCACCAATTTGTAATGGTAAAATGCAAAATTTCCTAAGAGTCTCTTGAGGACTTAAACTGTGGTGTTTACATTACACTCTTCGCAGAAAAACTCACGCAACTTGCAGTTGCACAGCTGGCGAGATTCTTCGGCAATTTATCAGCAAACTTTAGGATGCAGCATTGGCTTCACCCCTTTTGGGATTTGAATGTGTAATCTCTTTATTATAACTTAAGCTCCTTAACCACTTCACCACCTGTTACTGAAGTCAGCCCATCCAGCTACAGGGGTTATTTCTGTAGAGGTTTTCCATCCATTCTCAGTAACCACTTGTCCAGAGGGGTTGCAGTTGTCCAGAGTGTATTCTGGAAGCACAGGCCACAAGGCAGAGAGCACCCTGGACAGGATGCCGGTCCATCACAGCACAAACACCGCGCACATCCGCACTCTGAGCAACTTGACAGAGTGTGTATGACGGCGTGACAGATCCATCTGAAACACATCTTAGAACTTTGGGAGGAAACCAGAGCAGCTGGAGGAAACCGACACAAAGATGGGGACAAAATGCAAACTGATTGAACTGGGTTTGAACCAACATCTAAACCTCTATTTCAGGAGCTGTGAGACACCAGTGCTCCCTTTAGCACCACCACGTCACCCTATAGAGGTTTTCTGCCTTTATCAAAACACACACACACACAACACACACACACACAAACACACACCGTCTGAAGTCACTTGTCTCGGAACTTGAACCGGAGCTTAACCCGACAGCACAGGGCACGGGGGTGGAGAGGGAGGAGACACACCTTGGACGGGACGCCAGTCCATCGCAAGGCACCCCGAGCAGGACTCAAACCCCACACCCGCCAGAGAACAGACCCCGGCCAAACCCGCTGCGCCACCACTATCCCCCCTTTTCAAAAACACTTGTGAAAAATCCCTGCAGTTATACTAAATGTACACGCTAATTAAGTTGTCTATGGTTTGCATTGTAAAAAGGAATAAAAGGCAAACCTTTTATATGATGTTCTCCTGCTCTGGAAGGCTTTTGACCGAGGCTTGAAAGCGGGTGTTAGCATAGGATCGATCAGCAGAGACAGGTTCATACTCAGTGTCCCTGGTGCAAACAGGCCTGATCCCTCACAAAGAAAAGCCTGTCATGTCCATTCCATTTTATGTGCCTGGATGTCAAGATGGATTTTGAAGATATCTGCAACAACAAGAGCCTGGAGACGAGTTTGCTTGGGAAAGGAAAGAGTCTGAAGGACTTTCGATGATCCGGTTGTTCAGCACCAATCGATGGATTTCCTCAAAATAAATGAAAAAAAAATAAAAAATTTTGTTGTTCTGAATTTGTGTTCTGCTAGTTTCCTTTCAAGTAGACCCCAAATCTCCAATATTTTTTGCTCCCTGCTCAACACTCACCACCTCATTGAGCCCCCCCATAACATGCTCGCACGAGTCACCTCAAGACTTCCAGATTTTTACTTTGGGGGAAGTAAAGAAGAAGTTTGTTTCGCAGGTACATCACAATTAGGTTTTACAGATATTGTTTCAACAAAAACACGCTGCGTACTAACCACTCAAACATAATGAGTCGCATTTTCAGAAGAGATTCTGAACCTCAGACCCACTTGAAGTCCATTAACTTAATTATTGACTTACACTGAAAGGTCTGGCTTACCCTGTGAAAATTGTAATATATATTCTGATATGTTTACATGTTAAAATCATGTTTTCTTCCCATCAGTCTGTGTGCATACATACATATAGTGGCACACAACACTATGGGCGTAGATGAGACAAAGAAGGACACAGAAGCAGCATTCATAATTAATATTTTACTAGAACACTGGCAGACAGGGAAATCATGTTTTCAATCTGAGGAGCCTGTTTCCTCAAGGACCTACATCTTTTTTTTTTCTCATAAATCGGAATGGATCCACACACTGCCAAACACAGCCACCCAATTATACTCTCCACAAGTCCCCCTCGTGGTTGAACACTTTATTTACAATTTACCCACAATCCAGCTATTTACAATAGATTCGTTTCCCACCCAAACTCTCAGTAATGCAGGTCATTACAATATACATCATTTCCAGAGTTCATACACATGCAACATATATAGAAGATATTTGTCAAAATAAATATAAAATACTGTATATGATACAGTCTAACACTGCTCTGGAATGAATATCGAGTATGTAATGAATTATAAAGTCACACTATGTTTTGATATCAATGAGAGAGAGCCTGGATTACTGTTACACTTTCACACTGATCAGGAGCCAGGGTTTATGCTCATGTAGCGGAGCATAATCCGAGATATCCGAGAAATGAACACCAGGTGTAGCCAATAAATCATATAAAACTAATCAAAAAGTGTTAATCTGTTAAAAAGAAGCTTTTGGAGCTGGTGCTTCGGAGGTGTGGTTGGCTGTGCACGTTGCAATTTCACTCAAGTTGTTTGTTCCTTTTCATGAAGGCTACTTTTATACTGTTTTTATACAATTTCGACTTTCTGTTTTTCAGTGCTGGTATTAATTAGCCATTTTGATTACTTATTAACTTGGCTATTGTTTTGTTTTGGTTTAGGTATGGGAAGTCCACCTGCTGCTGCTTTGTAACAGACCACATCCTGTACCGGAGGCATCAGTTTATGTGTTTTGTCCTTAGACATGGTTTTTTAAAATAATAAAATACTCAGTTTTGTTTTACAGTTATGAAAAGAATATTCTTAATCTAAGAAAGTTTTCCATTAATTGAAGACTATTTAGGGCACAATGGACCAACTTTCCACATACATAGGTATCTCTAAGCAGCCGGCCTGTATTACTATGTACAGAACACAACCCAAAATGTTAATTTCAGGTGATTCTTACTTTGACCTGTCTCATACATACTTGTAACTGTGTATTATATGTCCTTTCATGTCCTGCACATGTTTTAAAGTTCTGTCTCTATAGCCTTCAATACAGCTTGGCTTTTAATGCACGACAGAGACACATTCAGCAATACAAAATGAAATAACTTTCCATGACTTGTATATTGATATAACTCAATGCTTTAGCTGCAAGGAAACTCAATAAAATAAAATTGGTGAAAAGGAGAATGATGCTGCAGCTGTTTCTACAGAGGTCTTGGGTGTAAGTGGAAAGAGATGGCAATTTGCATTGATGTGACAGTGGCCTGTGGTTTGTTCAGTTCAGCTTGTGTTCTGTTATTGATTGTGCTCTTCTCCCTCACACATCTAAAATGCAGTGGCAGCAATCTGTCTGTCCCCTACGGGAGATCCTCTCAATCACTTGTGCGTGGGAGGCTGTAAATTGTACCCCTGCTCCACCTGTGTGTCGTAAAACACCGAACTCTGTGCCATTATCGCTTCTAACTTCTCATTACGTGGCACTCACATGGTTGAGTAATGGAAGACAAAAAAAAAAGACAAAAAATTTTATATTGTGTATTAATGGCAGTAAAATTTCCTTCACTTTTCCAAAATGTTTGCAAACAATGATGTAGTCAAAAGTTAAAATATATCTGTCTTGTTGATTCCTTACTGGGCTCACATGTTGATGAATTAAAAGCCGTTCAAGTTCAGATCACACTTTTTTCAAAACTGTTAAGATTTGAAAGAAAAAAAGTTAAAATCTATTTAATTTAAAAATTGATTTTTTAAAAAAAAATTCCCAGCAAATACCATTTACTCAAAACAAAATTGACTCAACGATTTTCTGAAAAACAATAGCCAAAAAAACAATAGAAAAAAGTCAGTTATTTCCTATGATAATCTGAAATTTAAATCAGAGTTATAAATTTGTGCAGAATTATGGTGTCATCTTAAAACAGTTAATGAATAACTGTTGATAAAACATCATACCAGGTCTGTTGAAATGCAGGCTCTTTAACACTGACAATGCAACCAGAACACCTGTAACACAAAAGACCAGGGTTCTCTAATCTCCCCATGACTGAGAAGAAATTCAGTTACAGTCAAAATCCATACATGCAGAAAATCTTTTACTGTCAATTGTAAAGCTGTTTATTTGTAAAGCACTGGAGTCTTACCCCTGTTACATGACCATTATGGTCCAAAATATTTGTGTTTCATTTAGGTTTCATTTCATTAGTCAAAAGGATTATTTGAGTATTGAAACAAAAATAGACAATATTAATATGGCATTAAAAATTAGGCTAAAACTAGATTTAAATTTACATTTATTTATTCAGCAGACACTTTTCTCCAAAGTGACTTCCATTGAAAGATATGTTATCAGCCCACAACTTATTCACCCAAGATGACTTACACTGGAAGATACACTACTTACAATGAGTCACTCACCCATATAGCAGTGAAACACACATTCAGATTTTTAAAACTAAATTAAAAATGTGTTTTTGACAAACTGAATCCATAATAATTCAATATTATGGGCCAGGAGTTTACAGGAGTCTTGACCAATGTTCAGGCTGGACATTTAATCATAAGAGCCCTTGTTATGTTGTTTACCACAAGATGCATGCTGACCTTATACCAAGGAGGATTTATGGCAATCGACACAAAGGGCACATCCAATCTAGCAAAGGACAGCGGGTCATAGAGATAGGGCAAGAAATCTTACCTGTATGATTGCCCTCAGTAAAGGTGCTGTGCTTAAACTCTTCATTCAGCCCATAGCATGACTGCATCACATGCTGCTGGACCAGGCAAAATTAATTTCTGAAAGTACTTTGGGGTGATGCTTTATTGCATCTTTGTTATTTGTTTGAAGAGGCTGAAGTTAAATGGCTCCACTAAAGAGACAGGTGTGGCCTTCCTATAAAAACTTAAATGTTTGATGGGTTGCAAATTCTTTTTTACTGTTAACAGCTATGAAAGCCAATACCTTCCAAATGCCTGATTAAGGAAAACAGATAGATATCTGAAGAGATTTTCATATACATTTGAGCTATGCAAATAAAAAGAGAAGCCCAACACATTGATAGATAAGGCAGATATTTATATAAGAACCGTACACCTCAGTATTTATACATTGCATAAAGTATGAGCATGTCATTACTTTTGGAAGATTGCATTTCTGAGAATAGATATTGATTGTATGCTATGGACAATTATTATTGTATCAGTACATTGAATTATTGAAATTATTCAAATATACACCTATTCCTTTCAACACAGGGTTAATTTCTTGCTTCAAACGTCCCTTAATGTGAGTTCCCAATATGACGTGGTCAAATAACCAATATTTCTTGTTGAAAGAAAATATAGGGTGCTCTCATTAAAGTGTAATATGTTCCTGAACATCTGGTTGTCAAGTGAACTCTCGGAAAAAGAACACTTCATTAGCATTAATTTAAAGGGGAAAAATATATAATGTGAACATAACTCAAAGTACAGCTTCTTGTACTGCCACTAAAGAAAGCAAAAGATTGTGGATGATTTTTATAGTACAGCAATAAAAGTTAACGGCTGCTGTTTCTGCCTTTGTCAGCTCACAAATTCTTATTACAGAAACATGCAAAATTTCTCTGTTATTTTTTAAACACAGAGAAAATCATATTCCAAACCATATTCAGAATATGAAAACGTCTCAGGAAACCTTTAAATCCAGGCTTAAAACCAACATGTTCAAAACTGCTTTTAAAAAGACATTTGCTTTTTGTAAACCCTTTGTCTTCTCAGCATTTATCTTACTATTATACCATTATAAAAACTTACTGTCATATACTATTTTCATTTTGTTTTACTCTGGGGATAAGTGGTTTCGGACAATGTGTGTGTGTGTGTGTGTTTTACTCTGCTGCAATACTTTTAACAGAACAATGGATAGTAATTAGTTAGAGTGATGCCACAGTCTGGAAAATTCATGGCATCAAATTCTACTTGTGCTTTTTGCATGAGGGGCAGCTTCAGAGCTTCTCATAGCTCTGGGTTTATGAGTTTGAGTTTATCTCAGAATGCATTGTTTACTGTTCTATTATATAACTAGCTCATTGTATGACAAGATGGTATATATTTCCATAAGCTGTTGTAAAGACTCTTTGTTGTGCAGGATCCAGTTATTTAAATATACACAGTGAGTGTTATGTCAAAGACAGCTCAGACTGACATCTATTAAGGCTACCTATTGCAGAGCCTGTAAAGAAAAGGTGAAAGCAGAACACTTAGAGCAAAGAAAGGGACTGGATATGTGAAATTTCTCAGACACTCAGGCCTTCGGGGGAGGTCTTGCTACGTTGCTTCACTCCTGATTAAACTTCTCTCGAACAAGCATTTTACTGAAGTCTTCCAATGAATACCTCTCATTTTGGGCTCTTATGCTGAGTACTAGTTATTCATTTTTACAGTATTTTGTTCTTTTCATGGCACTTCTGTCAGTAATTTATATTTATAGATGTACCTTAAAGCCCCAAAAAACCAAGGTTTATGAATATTCTTCAGTGCACTTTCTCATAGTCTGGAAGGTGACCCGTAATCACATTAATATTCATCCTGCCAGTTTGTTCAAAAAATTACTGTTAACTTTTTAATTTTCAGATTGTGCTCTGTGATTCACTGTATTTATAGAAGTGATAAAAAACACAAGAAACATGACACATTTCCAAATTGTGAAGCATTTTGTTGATGCTTTCCAAAAACAAATGATAAGGAAACTGTATCATAGTACTGAAACATGAAAATCAATAAATTTCAGCATGTCTTTTTTCCCTTTGTATCTTAATTTTCTGTTTTCCAAGATATATTTGTATTATCAGGTGCCATCTGAATTTGGCACGTACATATTACTGTACCTAAAATGTATAGTGACGGCTTCTCGTATTTGGTGGTTGTTCTTGAGTGCTTTGAAACCACATAACATTAACTGTAGGTATATGGTGCAGAGAAGAAAATTGATCGTGTGAAAGAAACAAGATTTCATCAAAACTAGTTTTTTGGCACTGTTAATTGGAAGAGTACTACCTGACATTATGATGAAAGGAAGAAAACCTGACCTTCATGCTAATCAATATTGGTAGGGGTTTACACAACACATACATTTTAAAGCACCTGTACACATGTCTAATTTGCTGTCTTTTAAATCAATGAACCCATCCCAGAGAATTTGTTATGAGATACAGCCATTTAAATACTGCAGGAGTTCAATTTTTTATTATATATACTGCACTTGACCAGATATCCTTTGCCTTTAAGCCAGAGTTCTTGCAGCTTCTGGGTCATGCATTTAGGGTGGGTTTCCACTGACTTCTCCAGTTTCCTCCGGCCGTCCAAAAATATGAGGTGATGTACACCTCAGAGAACAATAGAAAAGTACATTACATTAACAGGAAAAATTTGGATGCAGACATATGATTCTCGAGTACAGACAATCTGTGACATTCCACCATATGAAACAGCATACATTACACAAGTAACTACATATAGAATTTTCCATTACCCAGCAAACTGGTATTGAAAAAATTACTAAATATAAACACTTACACATCAGATAAGGAGCGAAGTGAGTCCGAAAGAGATGAGTTTTGAGACCATTCTTAAATGTACAGAGAGATACAGCACCTCTGAGTGAGAGGGGAAGGTCGTTTGACCGCATCAGAGCCAGAAGTGAGAACCTTTGAGTGTTTGCTTTTGGACCTTTTGTGTGTGGGACCACCGAGCAGGCAGATGCGGAGGAGTGTAGCAGTCTGGTTGGGGTGTGGTGACTGATCAGCTCTTGTAGATATCAGGGAGCACATCCATTGATGCTTTTGTAGGTCATAACCAGAGTCTTGAATTTGATCCGGACGGCTATAGGAAGCCAATGCGGAGAGATGAGGAGGGGAGATACGTGGTAACGCTTCAGCAGGTCAGACAGAACTTGCGCAGCAACGTTCTGTATCAATTAGCCAGTATATTAAACAAGTACCTGCTGACAGTAAATGAATTGGAAAAACAAATTTTAATGCACATATTTTATTAATTTGTTCATATAGTACGCTGTAAAGCAGTATTGTTTTGTGATAAGTGTTCCAACAAATGTTGATGAATTACATGTTCTGTGAGATTATATTCGAGTTTTTAATTATTCAAAAGGTTACACAAGGAGCCATAAAATCAATTTTGATGAGTTTATCATCAACGGCTCTGTATACACACCAATCCATGCAGCAGCGGTGATGCTGGTGCCTGACTCTGCCTGTCTTTCTTGTTTTGGTGTAGGTTCAAATCCAGCTTGTGGATCTGGCTGCGTGGAGTTTGTATGTTCTCTTCGTGTTCACAACTAAAGATAGGAGAAGGTGATGGTAACCTACTTTTGTAGTACACTGATTTACCAAAAATACCACAGGAGAACCTGCCTGTGAGTCAAATTGGAACCTTTGGCATTAATGTAAAGTCACTGTTGGTCTCATAATGAAGTGTGGTTGTTCCACAGTCTTTAGAGAAAACCTTTGTAACCGCCTTTGTTCAATCAATATTTGATGTGGCTGTGCTGAAAACCACTTATTACATTCATCTCAAGCATCAGCTTGGTAACCCTGACCTTTTCAGTTTCGAGTTTAGTCTTAACTTGTACAGAATATTTAAGAAATACTCTGATTTTAGGTGACAGCACGTTGGCACAGCGAGTAGCACTGCAGTCTCATAGTGCCTGGGTGGTGCGAGGGGACATGGGTTTGATCCCTGTTCAGTCTGTGGAGTTTGCATGTTTGTGTCTGTATGGGTTTCCTCCAGGTGCTCTGGTTTCCTCCCACAGTCCAAAGACATGCTGTTCAGGTTCCCCCATAGTGTGTGAGTGACAGAGAGAGAGTGTGTTCCACTGATGTATGGATGAGTGACCCACTGTAAGTAGTGTATCTAGCAGTGTAAGTCACCTTGGTGAATAAGGTGTGTGGGCTCATAACACTACATAGAGTTCATTGGAAGTCACTTTGGACAAAAGCGTCTGATAAATGAATAAACGTAATACATGGTGTTTCAGCTTGTAACTGTGCTTTAAATGATGGCAATTGCTATGGCAGTTATTACCAGCTACACTACACATATCTTTGTGTATTTGTTTTCAGTCTCTGTGCCCTTTGAGTACAAATATCAGAAGTAAAATGACTCATGAATCCAATTAATTAAAAAACAAATTTCACACCAGCATGGCACAACGGGTCATTTGTACGCCATCGTAAGACTAGTGCTGCAGTTTTGTCCTGGTAAATTTGAAATGACTCAGCTGTGGCAGAGTCCAGGTGCCAGTGATTTAATGGAGGGCAGAGCACAGAAAGGTCACCGTTTAATTGCAAAAGCACCTTTTGTGCTAACCAGAGTAATTCGATCTGGGTGAAAGGAAGGGAGCGCGGTGGATTAGCTCGCGTGTTTGAGCTGCGGCTCACGAGTCTCAGTCATGAGAGGAACATAGAGCAGAATGCTGCTTTTCTCCATTGAGCAATATCTTCCGCTCCAGCTGAAAAACCAAATTGCCAGAATGCAACACAATGATATCAGAGCATAAGCATTTGGAATCATGCTACTTGCTGAAATTACATTACACCGTTAAAATCACACTCCGCTGCTAAATAATGTGGCAGCTCTTGCGGGTTTTCGCAGGAATGGGTTATTTTACGCTAGATATGGGGATTTTAAAGAGCTTTAAAGAATTAAATTACGCTTAAGTTTTACGTCATACTTGAGTTAATGTGTGCTGTTTGTGTTTATCTTCAGAATACGCTGTAAATATGTAGGCCTAATACTATAATTTCTGCAGATTCTTAAAAAATGTGTTTGGTTTGGGGTTATTTTAGAACTGCCTCCGTCACTATTTCGGTTTCAAGACAATTTTTTTTTAAACAGCACTAAGACAATACATTTTGCCAATATCATGTTCAAACTTGACCGTGGAGGCGAACCTGAGCAACTGCTGCGTAACTGCTGAAGCACAACTGCCGTCCGCTGCTGAGAGGTAAAAGTGAAACAGAATTTTTACTTGAAATACATTACTGCAAGGTTGATCATTTCAGTGTCCTTTCTTGCTAATTGGAAGCAATCTGGCCAAGCCTACTGATGCTGGATTTCCCATAAATCCGCCCTTTTAGCTGCGCTGCTGTCAGAGGGTGTCCAGACTGGTTTATCTGCAACATCAGAAATAAGTGCTGATGAGATCAAACGTCTGTGACAGCGCCTGAGACACAGAGTGACCCTGCATTACAATGAGGAGCATTAAAGCTCACTCCATCCAAGACTCAGACACCCTGTTAATGAGTAATGAACCCCCCATCCTCAAACAGGCACATTATCCAGCTCGAGGGCTATGGGAACGCCAGGCTAACGCGGGCCAAAGTGCGAAGGCAGACAAACAGCCCTTTCGGCGCCCCCTTCTTCAGGATCGGGCACCTCATTAGTCTGCCTCTCAGATGTGCACGGATACATGTGGAGGTGCACTACCCACTCGAACCCACGCACTCGCAGGGCTGGTGCCATGAGGCCGCAGAGCCTCTTCATGGATCCTGAGTCTCACTGCTATTATCAAACAAGTCGTGTTTCTCACTCTTGGTGGACGTGGTTTTTCTTTAGCTGCAGGGACCTAAATGAGATGGAGAAGTAGGGAGTCAAGGATGTACTCATCTTTTCACCAGTGACTTCAATACTCAGTATCCATCCATCCATCCATCCATCCACCCACCCATCCATCCATCCATCCATCCATCCATCCATCTATCCATCCATGTGTCTTTCCTAATGATCTAAGTTAGTAGTGATAGATGAGACACAGCTATTGCTTGCAGAGAAAACACAGACACACACAGCCCTCATAGAAAGTCTCCAATTAACTTCAACATGTAATCGAAATTTAGGGGGAAAACCAAGAGTACTTGGAAAAAGTGTTTCAAGAGTTTGAAGTATTAGACTATGACTGTGCATTTGGTCAAATGCCTGGACCGCTGGAGGAGTCTGCTGGAGGGCTTGCCACTGCTTTCAAGTGAGCCTGTTGACCTCCCAACCCTGCCCATTGGGACGTTTTTGGAAAAAAGAGAGAGGTGGGGTGATGTTGGGTTTGCAGAAAACACCGGTTGTTGGAGCATGAAGGTTACTGGGTGCTCGTGTTTGTACGTGACTGACAGCTGAGTGTCTAGGAATTCAATGTAATGTTTCTCTCCAAAAAATTTATTTTTGGAAATCTCCACTTATATGTTTATAAAAGTAGTTTTCTCATGGCCTTTTGCATTTCCATGTCATGTTTATCAAATCATCATTTTAAATAGTCAATAATTATTTCAGTGCGTTACATCCAGAATTTTGTTGGATCAGATGCTGGAGCAAAGTTAATTTGTTAAGCAAAGAAAGTATTTCAAATGTGTATTTCAAAGGGGTAATTAGCAGAAGGGGTTAAGAAATGTTTATAAATGTAAAAGTTCTTTAGAAGGTCAGAGTTTTCCGCAACTTAAATTTAACCGATTATACAGGAAATCTGTGTGTGTCTCTGTGGAACAGGAAATTATATGAGGCTAAGCTGATAAAGTCATAATCTTTGGGAGAACAGTAATGAAATTTAATACAATCCTATGCTCTTCTGAAAAAATGGTCCAATAAAAAAAATTTACCCTGAAGTTAAGGTATTGGAGAAATTTCAGTTTTCCATTAAGAGAAGCACCAAAGGGCATACACTGACAATGAAAATTATCCTGACTGGAAATTGAAAAATAAATAATTATAAACAGGGCTATGTCAAAAATACAGCAGTATTTTGGTATCTCAGATTCCCAGCTGTGACTCATTTTTGTTTCGCAGACATGGACTGTATTTAGTAAGTGAAGAGTAGTAGGTTGCAGTGTGATGAACCTGCAGTTTTTAAATGCTACGGTAATTAAGTCGCTGTGCTCAAATGACAGTTCAGCTGAGGAGGAACGCTGCTGGAAAGAAGTCCAAATAATGACCTCGAACAACGAGCTGGCTGCCACACTATATCGCTCGTGTAAATAGAATATATAAAGCCTTGTGAAAACATGAAGCGACACCGGGGCGTACTGACGTACTAAGGAATTCTGCTCATGAATGGTCCTAACGCGTTGCAGAAACTTTATTGAACAATAATAGCCACAGTTACAAAGCACATGAGAAGTGAAGAATTTTTGAAATGAGGAGTAAGTCAAAGTCAGGGGATCTGACCTACAGAGCTGAGTAGACTGTATGGTAGCAAAACCATATCACTGTTGTTTACTCCATCCTTTGCCATTTTATTCATGGAGGTGCCCAGCTTATGAATCAGACCTGATCCCGGCTGCCTTTCTAAAAGCAGACGCAACGGCAGATATAAGCAAGGAGCCACCCTGACATTTCAGCGTCTGAAGGAAATCACTGCATCTAACATGTAGCTTTTGTTTAGGCTATACGAAAAATTAAATGCAAAATGAAAGCGACAAGGTTTCAACTCCATGGAAACAGAGGGGTCATGAAAAGCAGATTTTTACTGGCCCTTTTACCTGCTCAGACTATTTGTCTTTATATTAGAATGTGAAGCTGAGCAACTGAAAGATGCATTTTAATTTATTGTTCACTGTAGCGTCTGACAGCGTGTCATTACTGTTGGTGTGCAGAGGTTCCCCCCACGTATTTCTCATGTGCCTGCAGTCTCCTTTCAATGTCTACAGTGTGTTCAAAGGGACAATTTGCTGAGGATGTTGTGTGATATCCAGATCAGATGCTCTCACGTTCATGTTGAGTTTTTCTGCTTTTCTATTATTTAGAACATCTAAATAGATGCTGGGACAGATTCAAGTGACAGTCATCTAAGACACAAAGAAAACTCTGGTGCCTCGCAGACGAGGATTACACATGCAGTAAGCTGAATCTTTCTGATCACACTGTCGTGTTTTAATTTGTGGCTTCAGGTTAGACTGTGAAAGTGTTTATGACCGTTAGACATCAGTCTTGAATGGTTGCGTACCTGCTCTGGCCGTTAGCTCGTATTGGGCTTCCGCTGTGATTATACCTGGAGCTCATTGAGATGCAGAGAGGATTTGGGAAGCAGCTGTATTGATTAGTTTGCATTCCATCTGAGGGGAAGCTATGTAAAGCAGCCTGGAACATATCTGGGGTCACGTGGTTCTTCAAAATGCTCATCTGAAGGTTATAAACATTCCCACCAGTGTCAAAAAGGTTAGGTCCTTTGTGACTTAGCGCTCATTCACCAGAACATACAAATTTTCTCCTACAAATTTCTCACTTCTTCTCTAATACTTCAACTACACAGCTCCTGAAGCGATGACTTTTTGCCTTTTTTCCTGCTCAGCCGTTCCTAACTTAATCATTTGCCATTTACAGTCTACTGCGGTCCACACTTCCCCAGCTCAGAGGTACTGAGGCCGAGGTGTGTATTCTTCTCATGCGCACTCCTGTGAGATGATTCATGAATCGGTGCTGTGTTTGAGAGCCAAAGCCAAACAACCTTTTTCCTCACAAGGATCCAGTGCACCTTCTTCCACTACTTTTTCAGAGGTTACCTGAGATGCCCAGGGTAGCGCGAGTTCCACCATGCCCGGGAGAACACTACCAAGGACCTTCCATTGCTACAGAAGTGCACGTCACGGTCGGTGCACGATAGCATGGCCGTGGACCACAGCTGGAGTTACTTTAAAGGAATGCGTATGCGTTTAGAGTAAACATCTTTGTTTTTTGTGCCACACAGGAGCCGCTGTCATCAATTCTCGTCTATTTGTATTGCGGTTAGGATGCTAGGCTTCCCCAGGTTGGAAAGAAAATCCTTTTCAGAACCTGTGTTGCGAAGCATACAAGTCATAGATCCCTCATGCTTTGAATGCCCAGCAGGGTGAGTTTATACTTGATAATGTTGACTCCGTATTTAATTTTCAGGCTGCTCCAGTGTCTATTGATTTAACAGGGTGTTTGCTTGCTGTCACTATCAGCTATGTGCCTCAGAAACCTCATTTTCTATCTCCACTCCTCATGTACAGTAAATCAGAGCCTGAGAGCACTTAGCTAACAGGCAGTGGACAGATGTTTCTCTGTCACGTGGAATCACCTAGGAAGATTAAAACTTCCTCTGTGGCCACAGTATTTTAGAGTCTTCTGCGTTGGTAAAAATTACTGCCTTTTCTCAGTATGACTTTTTTTACACTATTTAACATGCTGTGTGTAATGCCTAAAAAACACTAAACTGTTCACTGAAGAGGACCGATTGAAGAAAGAGAAGCTGAAGAACCTTTGACAGGTATTTTGCTTGAATTGCTTCATTTTTCAGCATTCAAGATTATTCTAAATGTCCTGTTGGATAAATGGGTGAAACTGCTGGTTATTGAATGGTAATAATTCATACCTAAACAACAATGAGCCATGGGGCATCAGAAAGGAGCTGTTTCTTGAACAAGAACTTAAACTATGTTGAGTGCTATTCATAAAACCAACCAACGAATGTCTACAACAGCTTGTCCCGACTGGGGTCGCAGCGAGCCAGAGCCTATCTGGCAACGCAAGGTACAAGGCCAAAGGGGGAGGGGCCACACCCAGGACAGGACACCAGTCCGCTGCAGGGCCCTGCAAGCAGGGCTCGAACCCCAGACCCACCACACACCAGGCACTGGCCAAACCCGTAGCACCACTGCACCCCCTGTTCAGAAAACCAATATTTTAAAAAGTATTAATTAGAAATAATTGATTGGGGGGATGCGGTGGCGCAGTGGGTTGGACCGCAGTCCTGCTCTCCGGTGGGTCTGGGGTTCAAGTCCCGCTTGGGGTGCCTTGCGGCGGACTGGCATCCCGTCCTGGGTGTGTCCCCTTCCCTCTCCGGCCTTACGCCCTGTGTTGCCGGGTAGGCTCCGGTTCCCCGTGACCCCGTGAGGGACAAGCGGTTCTGAAAATGTGTGTGTGTGATGTGTGATTGATTGATTGATTGCCAGATGATGCTATGACACATGCCAAATAGTGGGTGGAGCATGAGCCACAGGCCACCCTCCCCTGGGCTGTGAATTACTCAACAGTCTGAGTGGGGGAAGGTGGCACAGAATGACAGTGGCACAGTGCTGTCAGTCACCATGTATTACAGCGCTGAGAGAAGCCATCCATGTCCATGGTCACCTTCTCAGGAGCCGCTCACCACATTCATTTAAGATACCAGAAGTGGGCAGCAATGTAGCCTTGCCAAAGGTAGGAACACCCTACTGAATTCAAAAGGATATTCTTCCAGGTTTCCTGCAATAAATCTGGGTAAACTGAACGTTTTTAACTCCAGGCATACACTACTATAATTAAAAGATTATCTAATAAAAAAGTGCTTACTATTCCTAGCACTCGTGATAATCTTGTTATCTCCGGATGAATAAAACAGTTTGTATTAGTCAGAGACTTTTAATACCACTTCTGTTCTGGGGTAGAGTGGGGTGCTGGACCCAAAGGTACCTTGGTTTTTCCTCTCCGAAAGGGAACCCTCATCTTTCTGCAGCCAGAAGAAGACAGACAGACTACATCTAGTCTTGAAAGCGTTAAAGGACATGTGTCGTATTATCTTGTTATTAATTCCGACAATAACATATTTAAAATATAATACTATACAAAATGACGTTTCTTTTTAGCCTTCTTTTATAAGCAGATTGTCTAGATTGAGATGGAACTTGAATTATTATAATAAACATAAAGATGAAAATGTTCACAGATGAATCTCAGTGTATGAAACTAATTCCTACTATTGCGAAAAATCTCTGTGCTTCTATATTCTC
Source organism: Scleropages formosus (assembly GCF_900964775.1). Classification (NCBI taxonomy): domain Eukaryota; kingdom Metazoa; phylum Chordata; class Actinopteri; order Osteoglossiformes; family Osteoglossidae; genus Scleropages; species Scleropages formosus. Next base: position 34,615,626 of record NC_041806.1, read on the forward strand.
ATATTCAAAAGACCACTTGCTACGAAGTTGGCTCTCAACTCTTTTGTTCATTGTCTGTGTCCTCACAAATAAAATTCAATTATTATATAGTTACTATGAAGTCCTCTTTTAATCTGTAGCTTAGTTAATGCTATTAGTAATTTGTTTTCTGTGCGGCTCCCAGTTCATTTTTCCTTGTGATGATATTACATAATTAAGGAATGACGAAATAAATCCTGAAAAGAGCTGTACATGACCGACAGATGATTGCATTTCCTTCTTCCCCGCTGCATTTTGAAAATGATTACACAGGAGAGCTCTGAGTCATATTCGGTTGGCATATTTCAGTGGGAGGACAGTTTGTATATCTGTGAGAATCGTATAACTGCAGAGTCTATATTTCCAGCTTAAGGAGAGAATGAACCACAGTGAAAGGTAACTACTGGGTCAAGGAGGTCCTCATTCAATTCTGAGTGTTCAGCTGTGACTCCTGTGTAATCCATCACACAAAAAGATCTAGAAAAGGATGCAGTTTCCTCCAAGGTTCCCAGTTTCTTCTCAGAATTTCATCTATTATCAAGGACAGCAGACTGTCTCACCCTGAAACATTGATTAAAATATAGTATTCCACTGATGTTTGTAAAGATGTAATGTTTGAATCTACATGGAGTCCCCATGTGCCATAAGTTTTCGAAGGGTGCAGATGTTTCTGAGCTAAAGAAACCCTTTTTGTGTGAATTGATAACTTTCTTTCGCCCCTCCTCTCTCTGTTGCTGTGCCAGTGAACACTCCAGATTTCAGCCCATGTGACTGCAGATCACTAACACTGAGCCTGGAACGCAGCTACTGAAAACTGTTGGATGGGTGAAATGAGAGATAAATATGAGATCGATGTAAAAAGTGTAGGGGGCGGCGCAGTGGCACAGTGGCACAGTGGCGCAGTGGGTTGGACCGGGTCCTGCTCTTCGGTGGGTCTGGCGTTTGAGTCCCGTTTGGGGTGCCTTGCGATGGACTGGCGTCCCGTCCTGGGTGCGTCCCCCTCCGGCCTAGGCCACAGGGCGTGTTGCCGGGTAGGCTCCGGTTCCCCGTGACCCGGTATGGGACAAGCAGTTCAGAAAATGTGTGTGTGTGTAAAAAGTGTGATCAAGTGGATACAGCTGCGCATCGCTTTTTATCCAGAAAATCCCACAGCATGTGAAGCCCCTGCTCTATATTAGTTTTACAAACAAGTGTGTTTTTTCATACTTACGTTACATGAGTGTATGCTGTACCTGGTATTGTACAGTAGCACATCACGCGTAACTGTGAAACCGGGAAACATTCGAACTTGGATGTATCACAAGTTGCAATGTCAGTGAAGGACTCATATGTTATTAGTGCATCTTTTGGTCATAACATTTCCCTTCAACACACTACAGAAGAATGTGAAAAAATACTCTAAGACAAAACCTCTCAATACATGGGTTGGTAAACTAGTTTTTGTTTTGATCATCATAAACCTTGAACTGTCAAGAAGTCTCAGCTCACAGCGGTGGCATCCTTTCAGAGGCAGACGCAAGTTACCATGGCAACGTCACACCAAATCCACTGAAACAAATCTAGGGAGACCCGATGTGCTAATTAAGCAATGCCATCCTTTGTGTTTTCCTCTTCCTTTTGCCTACGTGTTTGGATACTTGAGCTGTTTGGGGATGGGGGGTGCAGCTCTCCTGGATGGATGAAGTGTGGTCAAAGGGAGCGAGGGTGGACAGATCCGTCACGGAGACACCGGCAGAGATTTATGAGCTTCTGCCACCCCCTCCCTGATCTTGACACCAAGCAGTCATTACCATCTCCATAGGGCCTACCTGTGCATTCGTCTTTAGAAGAGGAGCAGTGCTCTTGTGTGGTGTGCAGCATCCCCTGGAGACAATGTGGCCATCTTTTGGAGACCTCGTGGGACAGCGAGTTTACAGGAGAGGGGAGATATGCTGTGACGTATGATGTCAGAACAAGAGCAGGCACTTTTCCCTTCCTTTGATGCAGAAACCTTAAGTTAGTCAAAGTTAAGCTCATGCTAGAAATAGTTAATTTCTGGGCATATATACTACATGTGACATCTGTTTGTCTAGGGGTGTATGAGTTGACCATTTTGTGACCTACAGTGTCAGTGTGATAAAAGCAATCAAAATCTGTGTCTGAGTGGGGCTGACAGCATGTGTTAGAGAGAATGAGTGAAAAAGTTACGCCTGTTGAGTTATTTTTTTTCTTAGCATAAGAACCATTTTTTCTTGCTGATGAAGACCTACATTTCGAAAGCCTATAAAGGCAGCATGTCTAGAGAGAAGCAGTACAGTTTTCCAAAGTGGTTTTCACTCATGAACTTTGGTGTAGCAATTCTTTTAATTGCTAAGAAGATCACTTTCCTGACTTGGTTGTATCAGGATGTACTTTGCTTGTGAACCACACGTCTCATGTGCCTTTATGTGCCGGCTGGCTGTTCACATGCTTTTACATAAGAACGGCAGCCAGTGGATGCTATGAATTTGTCCAGTTCTCCAGCTGATAACTGTGGATGGTGAAAATCTAAGTCTGTCTTACACCAACTTGGCCATTTTGGAGCCATTGACTTTGATCGTGAGGCTCATTAGTCTCGGTTTCATTATGAGTGAACTTTCAATGAAAGTAAATTAGTGTTCTGTTCCATCTGAAGTTCCGCAGCTCACATTTGGAAAAAATCACCATAATGTTTGAGATGAAGAACAGCGTGAAAAGCACACAATTAAAATTCCTTCTTTGATACTTTGAAAGAAGAAAGCTGAGCTGCATTTATTTTGGTCCAGGACTTGGATGCAAGATTTTATTTTTTTCCATCCCAAGATCATGCATGGGAAGAGTTAAAAAGACTCGGAGAACACGAACAATGGTTTGCCTGATTATGTTGCAAGGGCTGCTACACTGTGAAATTTATTTTGTATAATACCTGTGTTAACAGCTGGGCCAAGATGCATCTTTCACTTACCAGCCTCTTTTTTTCAAGTGTATTACTTGAAGTGCAATAGTGTAGAACAATACAATATAATTCATGAATACAAATTACATGACCAGGAATTAAACAGTATGTAGATTCCACACAAAACCTATACAAGCGTGCATTGTGTTTTAGATACTGTGAACTGAATGAAGCTGCCCCAGGGATCTCAGTTTGTTGATATACTTCTTAAAAATGTGACATCTTGGCCCTTGTGAACTGTGAGTGAACCCTCTCCACTGCTGAGTGACCTCTGTATTAATCATAGGAACATGTGACCTTCCAAAAAAGTGATTATTCATATCTACTTATCCTTCAGTCTTCCACTGATTCATACTAATCAATATGTTTACAGCTGACAGAAAGTGGCCAAGCAAAAACACAGCTTTTCAGTTTTAGCGGTGCAGAATGTAAAATGAAAAGCATTTCAGTTTTGATGCCATTTCACATAACGAATCAAGCACTCAAGTATCATTAAAAACTACAAAACATGTCTAAAACTAAAAATCATATGAATTCCCTTAAGCATGGTTGTGAAAACCCCTTATAACATCTTCAGAAACATAGGATTTCATTGTCTAGGACTAAATTAGAGTGAAAATACTGAATGAACCTCAAAGCAATGCCAAGAGTGCCAAGGATCTCGTGAGCTGTCTTGTCCAGTTTCAGGATGAGCCCTAGAAGGTAACGGGCTGCTTAACTAGGAATGCAGGAAAACTGTTTGGCTTCACCTCAGTGGTCTCACTCGACTGGTCCTCACGAGAGGATAAACATACCCAAGGTGAAAATGAAACAAGTTTCATCTCTTTGAGCGTCCAGATTATGGACGCAATGGAATTTCTCATGAATCTGTTTGCTTCCAGAAAAAAGATTCCAGTGCTGTTGGTTGAAAAATCACCATATACATTTTAAAAATCACTCCAAAGAATTATAGTGACCCTGAGAAGGGCTGGCATCCTACTCAGGGTGTACCTCTCCTAACCCTAGTGTTGACTGATTCCGAGATATGTGCCGAACCCCAGTGACCCTGACAAGGACAAGGAATTAATGAAAATGAGTGAGTGAGAACTAAAATATACTTAAATAACAGCCTGTTTTTGCATTTTGTGATTACTTTATAAGTTACAAATAAATACTTTCATTATACTTTGACTACTTTTATGCGCTGCTAAAATTTTAAACACTACTTTTGCCCTTATATTTATATAGAAGGGTTCTCTTCCAGAGACGTTGCATTTATTATTTGTTGGAGCACAAGAATGAGTAACAGTGATCTGCTCCCGAACACAGGTTTCAGTATGGGAGAGGGGCACCGAATACATGCTAATGTAGAAGAAATCTCAGCCTGAAAGAGGTTCAGTTTCTGAGTATCTCTCCTTTCTCAGTGTGGTTTACATTTCTAGTGGCCCACAGAAAAAACACACACACACACACACACACACACACACACACACACACAGTCTGAAACCACTTGTCGCAAGCCGGAGCCTAACCAGGCACCCCAGGCAGGACTCGTACCCCAGACCTGCCACAGAGAACGACCGAGCCAAACCCGCTGTGCCACCGCACCCCTTCTCCCCCTAGAATAGCACTTCCTAATTCTATTTCACATGAAGTTTTGAAGGCAACTTTCTTTATTATTCCCTCCAAATGTACAAAACAACACACATTTGGAAGTTAACTGACATCAGAATGGCTTTCACACAAATTCCGTTAACAAAGCATCCTCTCACACCAATGTATTTAGCTGTTGACGGTGTCTGTGCGTAATAAATTGAACACTGGTAGACAGAGGCTGTTGCTGCACATAGCACTCAGATGAGACTTGAACGATCGCAAACTGCTCCGCATAAAAGTTAGCAAAGAATGACCAGTTCCGTGAAGAGGGCAGTCAGAGAATAAAGCATTACAGCAGTCTCTTTTTTGGCAGCGGATAAAGCCCTGGGGCAATTATGTGATTAAATGGAGCATTACAAACAACCGAATGAAACATCGTCATCCATATATTGTGTGCGTCTTGTTTTTTTTGCGGCAGAAATTGTTGAGCGGTTTTTAGAACCTTTTGTAATCTTCTTCTAGTTCGACAAAAAAAGAATACCATTAAACACATATATTGATTGGAAATCTTTCGAAGGCCTCTAATTATTGGGAGAGTGAACTCTGCTTGTAACTGCAGAGTTCATACAACCATGAAAGTGTTTTACTGAAAATTCTCAAACAAATGATGCTAAAAATAAATAACAGCACAGGGTTATTTAATGATATCTACAAAAATAATTCAGGATGCAAATACTAAGATGAAAAACATCCTTTCGGCTCAACAAATGATATTTTCCATTTGTCCATTGAAAGTGGTTTTTGATATTTGGGTCCATATCATGCTATTTCAGTTTGTTTCAAAATGTACTTACTGAGCTCTCTTGAAGGGCCATTGACTGTACAGTGCCAAGCTGCACATAAAAATAATATTTTTAATAAATACACACAGTTGGGGGTGCGGTGGCACAGCGGGGTTGACCGGATCCTGCTCTCTAGTGGGTCTAGGGTTTGAGTCCTGCTTGAGGTGCCTTGCAATGGACTGGCATCCCTGTCCTGGGTGTGTCCCCTCCCCCTCCAGCCTTACGCCCTGTGTTGCCGGGTAGGCTCCGGTTCCCCGCAACCCCATATGGGACAAGCGGTTCTGAAATGTGTGTGTGTGTGTGGGTTTCAGACTGCGTTTGTGTGAATACATGCATGTTATACCCTACTGAAAATATTAATATTCATATATATGTGTTTTCTATCACACAATGAGTTATTTGTACTGCTCTTATTGTCGCTGTTCCCAAATGAGTGTATGCACACTACAAGAACCAGATGTTGGGAAAGGTTGAGTATTAGAGTGTGTGTTGGTGTCCAGAATGGTGCACTTCTTGCTTCAGTGCAATCATTATAACTGGATCTCACCTGTGCCTCCTGTACTCCTCAGTCCAGCCAACTTGCTCTGCTCATGCTGCTCTCCATCCTGTCCACACCACATGTTTTTATTCTGTTCAATAGTCTGCTTTGTGTGCGTCTATACTGCTGGAAGGATCCGAGGTTTTTCAGCGAATGCGTCCATGGTATAGGCTTTATAACATTTGACATTACTATTAAACTTTATGAACTCCCATTCATCAATCCATCCAGTTTCACATACACACACACACACGTTTTCTGAAACCGCTTGTCCTATACGGGGTCGCAACACAGGGCGTAAGGCTTGAGGGTAAGTGGACACACCTAGGATGGGATGCCAGTCTGCCGCAAGGCACCCAAGTGGGAGTTGAGCCCCAGACCCACCGGAGAGCAAGACCCGGTCCAACCCACTGTGCCACCATACCCCCCATCCAGTTTCAATATTTGCTTAATTTATTTATTATCTAGGGGGGGGGCGCGGGGGCGCGGTGGCGCAGTGGGTTGGACCGGATCCTGCTCTCTACTGGGTCTGGGGTTCGAGTCCCGCTTGGGGTGCCTTGCGATGGACTGGCGTCCCATCCTGGGTGTGTCCCCTCCCCCTCCGGCCTTACGCCCTGTGTTACCGGGTAGGCTCCGGTTCCCTGCAACCCCGTATGGGACAAGCGGTTCTGAAAGTGTGTGTGTGTGTATTTATTATCTATTCTTCTGTTATTCCAGTGTCTCCTGTCACTATTGGTGGTATGTATGCTGCTGTAGCCCATGCAATTTCCTTCTGGATCAATAAAGTTTTTATCTGTCTTTTCTTTCGGCAGACACTTCTTTTTGCTTGAGCACCTAGACACGAGATATGAAGATCATGGTCTGAAGAAGAAATGAGAATACTTCACACCACGTGCGGTCACAGCTGGGATATGGAACATGAAAACGTTCAGTTATGTCATAAAAACACCTTTATCTTATTTTCTTCAGAAACCCGCCAGATTCTTCCTCATGTGTTGCCTTGCTATCCATTCGCTAATTACTAACCTCTCACTTTTATTCATTTCATTTGATCAGATAAATTTAGAACCTTATTATAGGTGACAGAATCATAAAAATCAAACTAAATGCAACAGCAACTTGCTGAATATTTGCCCTCACACTCAGCTTGTACAGCATTTTAAATTTGTAGTCCAAATTCTGGCTTTTCGTGAGGAAATGCAGCCCCATGGCTTGTGCAGTTCCTCCTCTTTCCAGGACCTCCTGGACACCACCGAAGCCCATGTGTGAGCTGCACAGGTCCCCTCTGTGACTAGGACCCACTTGATTGTGGAGACTCCAGATCCCTGAGACTCTAAATATTCCTAAGAGATCAAGCTTTGGATCTGGACTCTGGCTTGGACTGTTTGCCAAGCGGCTGCTCTTCAGCTCCTGGCTTCAGCGAGACAGTAGCCTTTCTCTGATTGCTTTTCAAGCTCTTGTGTGCTACCTTTCTGGAAACCGCATTTTACATCTGACTTTACTGTTTTCGTAAACCCTTCTGACCTGCAAAAGTGTAGAGAGCTTTGATGTAGTTTCCTGCATGTTAGGTTGGCTGTTTTATTACTTTTGTTGACTATTTATGATGTTTTTAAGATTCAGAGGCATGATTTTGTGCCAACAGGTTAGGGTCACTGGGTCATCGTCAAGGTACTCCGTGCACCTCGGGCAGACAGGAAATACACATTTCGGGCACGGTGGTCCATTGGAGGCGAGTGAACGGGGTTCAACCTTCATGCCTCACATCTGCCCCAGGCACGCATCACGGATCACTGCTTATGTCAATCATTTTGTTGGGGGTTACAGTCAGGTGCCCCATCCCCCCTGGCACCTTCAGGCAGACATGTGAGTTTTGACAAGTGGTCTTCTGTACATTTTCATAGCACATATTAAACTAAAGAAACATATTAATCTCTATATTTCAGAAAAACAAGTCTAACATATTTTATTCATAAATCATTTGATTTATCTTTAAGCCTGATAAATTCACTGTGTCCTAAATTATTATTAATGATGGTGGCGATGTAATTTGTTTAAATGACAGTGATGTCAAGGATATTTAATTCGACAACCCCAAGACTCTGCCCATATTTGTCGTAACATCCTAATTATTCATAGGCTCCTGGCACAAAGGCTATTATCTTGAGAATTTGATATGGCTTGGTGATGAATGAGTACACAGTGAAACTGATTCATGATAAGTGGGTGTTTTATTACCGTTGGAGTAATAATGTGGCGTCACTATGGGAATTTTGCAAGTTAAAGGTAACAGGCTTCTTTACTTCCCATCTGGCTTCCTGTCCCATCTCTGTCTCCCTCTTTGTCTCCCGTTGTTTGTCTCATCTGCTTCTGCTTATCATCTTCACAAAGTGCGACAGAGTGGATTGCCAGAATCTCCACTCTCTTTAGAGGATGGTTACTGCCCTGCGTTCCTGCAGCGGAAACACTTCTGAAACATCGAACACTCTCAAATGTTATTGATGGGGGGTAAAAAAAACCATAAAATTTTTTTTCTCCAGAACAGTTCATTTCTGATCTCGGAGAGAATCAGATGGACCTGTTTGGGTCAACCCCTCTGGGTTATTAAAAAAAAGGATTGATTTGAAACAGTCACATGCTTGTCTCATCCTTCCAAGCCATTTCAAGCCTGGAAATCTAGATTCATAGTCATCAGTGGCCCCATTAGCAGGAGCTTCCAAACACCTGCCAGAGTCCTGCATGTAAACAACATTGTCCCACATGGCTGCTGTTCCAGGGTCATTTTTGTTTGAACTTCATGCTGCATAACAATGTGAGGTTTAACTAGGCCTGTAAAAGCACCAGTGATGTTCAGTGTCAAACTCTTTGTTTAATTTCAGTGTTAATTTTGGCTTTATGAAGAGAATCATATCTGGTTGCTGCGTTTTGCAACTGAGCACTGGCAAACAGCAACTCAGGGTGTGAAGTTCATAGGTTCAGTTTAATACAAATACTGACATGATTCACATTTACCCTAAAAGTCACTGAAATCATATTTAATATGCTTTGCTTATAAAAAAAGTGTTGCTGAAAAACACAAGTAAAAATGTTTTACTGTTAGGGCTTTTGCAGAAAAGCACCAAGCTCCAATGCAAAAACGATTAATACGAAGACTTCAAATAGAGAGGTTATTTTCATCTTAAATTTGGCTGTGTAGTTAATGCATGAAATTAAAACAATCTTCTTGTTTCATCGCCATTTATGTAATTTGTATTTCTTCAGCTGCAAGAACAATTTTTTCACAGTCTAAAAAAAACATTGTTTTAGTTGCCTCACCGTTTTAACTGCTACATAAAAAGAAACAGTGATGCATGTGCCAGTGGTTTAATTAACTTTATGTCAACTTTTGGAATTAGGATATTTATACTTAAAGTTATTTATTATTTCAAAAATGCTTCAGAGCACATGTTACACGTCCTTATTTGAAGTTTAAATGAAAAAGTGTCTGGATGGCAGGATGTGAGGTGAACCCAGGTGCAGAGTTTTATTTGCTAGTGCAGAAAGCCAACAAGGTAGTATGTGAAGGTGAGGAACATGAAGACGGGAGCTCAGAACAAGCAACACAGGAGGCTTAACAGGGATGATGATGGGGGCAATGACAAGAATGCATGGGCTTGGAACAGGACTGAAGCTCAGACAGTAAAACACTGTGAACAGGTGGGTCAGCGCATTGTTTCTCCTGAGATTCTGCAGTGTCTGTGTCGCAGTTCCTTTCATCCGAACTCGGATGATGTGGATCAGGTGCAGGTACGAGGGCCTGGGCTCATAGCCCTTCTGGGCGTGTTTCTGGTGGGCATGACAAGAACATATTAAAAACAATATTTTAGCAAAGAAGGTGTCCTATGTTAAAATTTTAAAATTTCCTACTGAACCTGTTGAAGTTTCTGCATCTTCTGCTGAAAATGTTTAGAGTATCTCAAAACTGTTAACCCAAAGTGAAAAATGTGTACTTGTCATGGTCGGGTCTTGAAGGAAGCGGCGGACCCAAGTGCAGAGCGATAATCCTGGTGTCTTCGGGGAAATCCAAGAGAGGAGGTCAGAGAACGGGCAAAGGGTCTTCGAGGCGCGAACGTCGTAACAGGGAGGATCCAAAAGGCGAGGTCAGTACGCAGGCAAGAGGTCGATGATCAGAAAGAGGCAGTAGATCGGGGGAACAAGGGACGGGTTCGGGGAAGGCGTTCGGGAACAGGAAATGGCTGGAGAAGGTCGCTAACGAGGAGGCAGATCAAGGTTCCGCATCAGCTGGTGGTCTGATGCAGCCTTTTATGCTGTAGTCTGCGTTGCGTCCCAGGTGTTCCGTGTTGGCCCGGAGGTGTGGGCGTGGCAGTACTGTACACCTCTCTGACCAAAACTTAGAAATCTGTTGAAAAATACTTTATCTTTCATAAAAATGACCTTTTTGTCAAAAATACCAAATGCCATGAATACCCAGTGTGCACAAGATATAAACGGAAGCACTTTTTCTTTAGTAAAAGAGCAATCATATGCTTTTTGCTAAAAAACCATTATGTTATGTAGTGTCTTTCAACTGAATTTACAAGGAGGCAACAAAGGAAAGCAGGGTGGCTCTGATCACCATGTCTCTCTGCCACCTTTGAGGCTGAGAATCATGTCTCATTTTTTCTGCGTTAATGAAGCTTTCGGAACTTCTGACATACTGGGAGTTGTCGAAGCTGAGACTTTGTCAAAGCTGACTGCTAAGTATGAGTATTCCAACACAGTAAAAATCGATTAATTCTACCAACATCCCTCCACTTTACAGTGCATGCATGCATATGTACATGTTTTGCTGACCTTGATGGAACGTTGATAGAGGATATTACATGGAAATACCTGGACATTGAACTTGGAAATTAGCCCTAAGAAAGGCCTTTGAAAAGATTTTCCCACAATGTAAAATGCCTTTTCCTAAATAGAATCAATTGTTGTGGCACAGTACAAAACTACAGTATTAATCATGATGTTTAATGAAGTCCCGGGAAGTCATTAGTCTTAAGACCGTTCGCTTTGTTCCATTTAGCTCAGCAGGCACCACTACTTTGGAATGAGCCCAGAAAACCCTTCCACACAAATATAAGTAGAGAAATCTTAGACCTAAGTGAGCCAGAGAGCTCTGCAATTGCTCTTTCCTTTGCTAAAGGTCACTGATGTCCTTTATGCTCATTTCTTGCGATTACCACCTATACTTGTCAAAGTTAAGATGTTGCAGGAGTCAGCGTCCCTAAAAATAGGTCACGGTATCCATCACCAATAAGGACCCATATTCAAGAACAGTTGGAACCCGGTGAGTTACAATGAGTGTCAGTGGCAGGGATTGCAATAATCCCGTTGTGACAGCGAGCTGCAGGATTCATCGTTAGAACATCTCCTGAGTGAAACTGGCAGGAAGTCACACCAGAGTCTGAGCTGCTAATTTGCTGTCTTCACAACTCATTTATAGAAGCAAAACAATGCAGACCTAAAGTAACACCATGCGTGTTAACAGACCATGTTTTTTTTCATCCACTATTCATCATTCATGTTATACCATCATGTACAGTACCAGGAAAACAGTTATTACATTTCTTTTCTTGTTGGTTAACAATTTTCTTCAGGAGAGCAGCTGAAATGTCTTCCCAGCTCTTTTGCAACAGTTCAGACATGAAGGACATTTATGGATTGCGTTGTTTGACTTTGACTCTTCTGTCCAGTTCATCTTATACACACATTGTCTAAGTTGCCCATTTTTATTCAAATTGGTATTGTATATAAGAATATTTATATACTATATTCAGCTTTATTTCCTGCTCCCTTTAAAAGATAGGTTGAGAAGAGGTTTTTACATTTACAATATACTTAAGCTTTTACTATGACAAGTTCAAATTTATGACAGTTCAAATTCAAAAAGGTTCACAGAAACCAATGAATACACCACATTAATCATAATCATAACTGTCAAACAAGCTAATAGACCAGAGCTCAGTGATCACATACAGTATTAAAGCATCTTTGTTTTTAACTTTATTCATTGATTCTCCTGATGTATTTCTATCTTCTGTACGTAATTAATTCTTATTGTAAAGTGAATCTCTTTTGATTATCTGCAAAGTAATCATTGGTTAAGTGGCATATTCTTGTAACGCCAAGAATGTTTACACCAGTTAAGGCACAAGCACCGCAAATGACAGATGCACGTAAATGCTATACATTATCAGCATATCATTCTTTCCTTGAAGAAAAAACAAGTGTGATTTTTATGAATCTAGAATGAAGATCACAGTATAAACACTGCAGGAATTTTCTTGAAATGCCAATACATCTCTTCATTCACCTGACACTTTTCTCCAAAGTGACTTACAACATTAATCTATTTACAAAATGTTTTACCCATTTACACAGCAACAATTGAGGGTAAGTACCTTGCTCAAGGGTACAACAGCCAGAGCTGAGATTCAAACCTGAAACTTTTGGGTCCAAAAGCAGCAGCTTTAACTACTACACTACCAGCTGCCTCCAGCTTCATATAGGCATCAGCAAAAGTGAAGCAACAGAAGATCATTCTCAATTTACAAAAAGTAAACCATAGTTTGTACCAAACACATGGATTATTATATCCCTTCTAACATGAATGGTATTAAGCCTCTGGAAACACAAACCTCAAACATTAATGACCACCAAAGCAAACAAGATATAGACTAATCATTATGGGGGCTGTTTTTGATGTTTATGAGACATGCTTTCTCTTGGCATCAAAGATGAAAGACAATTATTTTTGAGAATAATCCCATCCTTTTACAATGACTAAGCTAAGGCTGATTGACTGCATGACTGCAGGAAAGTTTGCAGTTTCAAAGACAGCCCCATTACAACTTGTTTCTTCACCTTGAGCAATCGGAGTCATACGTGGCTTTCGTGCCCGAAGCCCATTCCACGGTGCATTTTCCGTGTATAGCGTAGCCAATGGTGATTTCAATGCCCCTTTCTTGAAGTGACATTGGATTGCTACGTATTTGTAAACAAATGTAGCATTCCTAATGAGTTTCCCCCTTGCGATAAACCAAGTCAATATGATTTTATCACTTATGTTTAAATCTTCCCTGAATGGCACATTATACATAACATTAACAGTGTTGGCAGTTTTACATATTGACCTTGTATGATCTTTAAAAACTTTGTCTTCAGTTAACAGCAGCTAGAAATCACTTTAAAAGAGGCATCAATGTCTTTACTCCCCAGACTTCAACGCTGCTATTAATTAGACAGGACCGAGGCATCTTTAACACCTCAGAAAAAATATTTCATGTGAAAGGTCAAATAACTCAAGGTCGATCGCAGCGTAGTTCAGTAATGACTGGTAACTACCAAGCTGTCTAACTGTATTGACACCGGTGACGGCAGCCTCTGTCTAATCAGCTTCCCCAGCGTCATATGCAAATGATTACTTTCCGCACAGTATGGAAAGGTGTTTTGAATTACAATTAGCACTCTTTGCCTGGGGCCTTAAATAATGGAAAACATTCCATCCACAACCACACTTCTTGCCCCATCTGGACAAAAACAACTTGGGTAAGACATCCTCCCTGCAGTCACCGGCAGCTCCTTTCGTTGTATTCCCCAAGGACATCAGCGAAATACGGGTAGGGACACAAACTACCACAAACTAGGCATGACACAATCCTTTTTGTTAAATAGCTTACAAAGTCAACTCAAGGACAGCTGAGAGAAGTTATCTTTCTACACAAGGGCACTGACTTTGGTGCTGGTTCTTTGTAATAACATAATCCCGGTTGTTGATGAGGGACCACTGTGCAAATGCTGAGACCCAGAAAAGCTTTTTTTTCTTTATTTTAACCAAAATGACATCTAATTCCTCAAAATGCTCCATAGGAAATTTGTAAATCTGCTTTGCAATTCCACATATCCGGGCTGTGCCCGTGATTCCAGTGTGTTGACTAACGTGGCAGCTCCAATATGCAGCAAGCGGCATTTGCAAAAAAAATGAATAGATAATCCTGGCTATGTCGCTTTTTACATTGGGGGCCTGTAGTGCACTGTGGGAGTGGAGATTTTGCCATTTGGCTTATACTATAATCAGTTTTAGTACCAATGCAACAGCTTCAGAATCTGAGAACAAAGCAAAGTATTCTTTCATTATCACAAACTGACCGCGCACATGTCAGAGTCTGGCAAAAAGTTGAAAAAACATATTAAATCTAATATTGTGTATCATTTGTCACTGCTTTCGAGAACAGTTAGAGACAATATCTTTGCATTGCACCATGTCTAGTTGTGCTAAAATTCACTCGTACATCCCTTTATACAACTCAGCTTGTACTGCAGGTAGACAATATCTACATCTTTTTGAGATGGCTTTCAGCAATATGCTGGAGAATGACATAAAAATCATATACATTACATGGACGGGTTTTTATCCAATATTCATCTCCGAGACTGAACATAAAATTCGAGACAACACTTTACTAGTCAAGTACATTTGCACATATAAGGAATTTCCCATAATGGGTGTTTGTTTAGACACATTTGACATACAATAATAGAATAAGTATAAAGTACAAAAAGTCTGAAGAAAATGCAATAAATACTATTCAAATAGTATGATTATTTGTAAGGATGCGTATGAACATGTGGTCGGTCCTGCAGTAAGCAAGGTAGCGGAATGGAAATCTCAGCACCGAGAGAAAAGGCAAACTTTTGAGAGATGTGCCTAAGCTCGAAACATCTCCAGTGATCTCTGGGATTTGATCTGGGTTGTGGGTCCTGCAGCTAGTGATGCTCGAGTTACTGTGGAGGTCCTGGGTTGCAGCTTCCTACACTTGCTAAGGTGTGCGTTCATTACCCCTGCTGGACTCGTGTTGCTGTAACGCCTTCCCCAGGTAGCAGAGCCATACTACTGATACTATTGTTACTACTGAGAGGTCACATACATGAATTTCTATAATAAATGATGCATGGAATCATATGTATAACATGGCAACACTTGACTTCCGGGAGCTGTTTACTGTGTGAATTTAAAAAGTAATATGGACAGAGTAGTGGTACTTGTACAGGCTATAGGACGTTAACATGAATACTGTACGCACTATCATTGATTAAAAAACTGTTTAGAGCAAATAAATTTCTCTAAAATGCTGTTATGGAGAAGCTGAAATTTATTAGTTTATTAGTTTCCTTTAGAGCTATGTATATATTTTTTTAGTTCAGCAACATTTCTTTCTTGCGGAGTGAAAACAGAATTGTTCAGTGTTCACTTTTCCTTTTTCAAAGGGAGATGGAGTCTAAAACCAACAGCACTTACCTCTGTATATCCATCTGCTCTCTGTCAGATCTTGAGTCTCAAGCATTTTGAAAGATATACCTTAAACCCGTTTCACATGGAAATATTACATGTGAAACAAACTACATCAAATAAAAATTATTGCAACAGAGGTCACTCTAAGAGCTGCAGATATAGGCATTAATTTTTTTTTTACATAATTAACTTTTTTATTGGTCTATATACTACACTTCCTAGTAGAAAATATTGAACAAGTGCCTGTGTGGTCAAAAAGGCCAAAATAACTATTGACCAAGCATGGGCAAACTCATTTTGTACTCCTAAAGAGACTGAATGTACAGATAATTTATGAATGCAATATTCGTGAAATACTTTATTTTTTGCAGCAACTATTCCCAGATCATTTCAGAGCCAGGAGAATAAGTAAAGTATATTCATCAAAAGCAAAGAAATATTGATGCTTGTAAATCCAATGGTGGCTAAAATAAAATACAAGATATAATTCCTGAATAGGAATTATATTGACTCCTCTGTGTAATTGCATTGATTTCTCTGAAACAATGCCTTAATTCCCATGCAGTAGAAAAATTATTACAAACCCTTCACGTAGCTTACAGTTACTGAAAAATTATGCTTTAGACACTGCAAACATTGTAGAGATAGCTGGACGAACAAGTATAGAGATGTAAATTTGTATGCGATTACCATTGCTTCTGTTTTCATATTAGTCATATTTGGCATCATTTAAAAATATTTAAGATACACGTAGTAAGTGATTAAACAGAAAAATACTGTGTTTGCTTGATTGGCAGAATTTCTCTGTCTTTCAGTGTGAAGGTATTGCAAGCAAGTCCAGGATCCTTTGTTTTCATATTTATTTTTGTGACACGAGGCCTTGCTGTTGCCGGGGGAAACAAACGACACAGCCAGGCACCTAATGAGCTGTGTTATTGGCTTGGTGGGCAACGGTGTGTGCACCGCCAGCTGTAAGGCACTGCGAGACAGAGAAGCCCTGCGCCGCACATTCGTACCTGCATTCAGAGCGTGAGCAACATTTCATAAGCTATGATTCACATGCTCTGTGGTTTGCGGGGATGAAGGAGTCCGGAGCGGGTTTGAGCGGAAACGCCATCGGCACCTTTGGCTTTGGCCCAAAGAAATGTCCCGTCGTGCACCAAGAGTCCGAAGCGCTTCTGAGAACATTACCTAACATCGGCCATCCCTGGGAAAGGTGATCTTACAGAGTTGTTAGCTGCATTTTTACAGGGGTATGCGCTGTGTGTGTCGGCAGGACCCGAGGCCACGTCGATGCCACATGCTTAATGAAGCTGTCGAACGCTGTTGCTTTCAGCTTTATCTGCCCCCCAGCCTCCACCCCCAATATGGCCTGAAGACAGAACGGAGAGGAACGACAGGGCATCTGTGAGACACACCCGTCCTCCCAACCAGTAAATCCACCCGCTTTGATGAGAATCGACTTCTTGTCAACAGTCCTCCGCTTGATTGTCTTTCCTTACTCCTAACGGCAGCTACGGAAGTTCGGCATGTTTGACTCTGAACTCTCCTAAAACTTACAGAAATGTAAAAAAAAAAAAAAAAAAAGTTAATAAAAATCTTTCCTAAAAGCTTTATTCATGGAGTACTTTAAACCTTAATCTAATTTTCAGGCTCAGGCAATATTCAAAGAACAGAGGGTCTGCGCTCAGAACCTTAATGAGAATGTAAAAAGAGTTAATTCTAAAATATGGATTATTACCTGTGGTCTTTGTCAGGTTTATTACTGTCTGAGATTAATTAATGAAAGTGTAAAAGATTTGATTATTTTTTTATTGGATAAACCTTTTACTTTAGAGGTAGCTTCACATTAACACATGCACACACACATTGTCTGAAGCTACTTGTCCCAAGCGGGGTTGCGGTGAGCCGGAGCCTAACCCGGCAACACAGGGTACAAGGCTGGATGGGGAGGGGACACACCCATGACAGGATGCCAGTCCATCATAAGGCACCCCAAGTGGGACTCAACCCCCAGACCCACCAGAGAGCAGGGCCTGGCTAAACCCGCTGTGCCACCATGCCCCACACGCCTTCGCATTCAACTCATCTGCAATTTCTGTCTCTCCTGAGATCTGCCTGGGAAAATCCAATACTTTACATCGATAAAACAGCTCATTCCATAAGAGTTCGTGTCCTTAGTTGCTTGGACCCTATACACCCAGAAGTTAATCACAACTCATTTTTGATAACAGAGAAACTGCAAACAATGTAGAAAACAACAGAACTGCCCGCAATGGCCCCAGAAGAGTCACATTTTAATTTCAGATTACTCCATTTCTCAAAGTTCAGTTCACTGAATGTCATCAGTCTGTAGATTGATCTGCATTTGAAATCTAGTAATTCAGTAATAATAAATATACATTTATTGCATACTTGCCTGACAAAAGCTCTGCATAGGACAATTTGAAGGAAGGAAACAGTTCCACTTCAGCAACCACCTGGATGGATGTCACAACACAGATGCGCTCTATAACAAAGGACAGAGCAGGCTGTATTTTTTTCGAGGGCTGCCGTTGTTTAACATGTAGCAAAGCAGACTGCAGCCTCTACGTTATCTTTTATGTGTTTGTATGCTGGGGAGATCCTTTCCTCTGGTGAGAGGTGCAAAAAGTACAGAAACTGGCAAAGAAAGTATATTCTATCAATATTCTGACCCCCCCATTCAGAGGAGGCAGTGGCAGAGGCTGGGATGTGTTATGATGTAAAAAGAAATGTTTTTGTGGTCTGTCTTATTAACACCCACAGTACAAAGACATGCTGTTCATGGTTCCCCCTTAGTGTGTGAGTGACAGAGAGAGTGTGTTCCACTGACGTATGGATGAGTGACCCATTGTAAGTAGTGTATCTAGCAGTGTAAGTCACCACGGTGAATAAGGTCTGTGGGCTGGTAACACTACATAGAGTTCATTGGAAGTAGCTTTGGAGAAAAGTGTTTGCTGAATCAATAACTGTAAGTGTTGTCTGACACAGTGTGACTTTAGTTATGTCAACCATTCAGGTTAATGAAGAATCATCTCCTGAAGAACAAATACCAAACAATCCAGGCCAGCAAGACCAGCTCTGGGAACCACCGGAGGTTGTAAGCAAAAGCATTCAGGAGACAAACGCCCTCCCCGAGTTCACGGTTCCACACTCAGTAGCGGACTTTGGAAACAGAAGGACTAAGAACCAGTTAGGAGGAAGTATCAAACAGCGCCGGAGAATCCGAAAGAACGAAACACTGTTTATAGACAGTTTCCTTCCATTTGTCCTGGAAAGGCTCCTAATGCGTGTTTCCATTTTCCTTTTACATCCCGCATTGCTTTGAGTCGTAAAGAGGTTCAAATCCAGCCTGAAAAAACATCCAGCTTGTCCCCAAAAGTTCTTTTCGTTTTGTATCCTCCAAGCGCACTAGAAAAAAAGCAATGTTGTATTTCAGTTCCTAATCCTTTATGGTAATGAAAAGCTTTGTGAAATGAGAAATGCTCATTGAAGTGAATCCCCGCAGTTGTAAACGCAGCCCGACGAAGGGAACTTTGAGACAAAAGGGAACGCAGGAGTGGACACCAGCGGTAAATCTCCAGAAGAAAGGCAGGCGAGACACTGCATCCTGAGCCGAGAGCAGATTACCGCTCTGTGAATCAGTGCTGTTTATGCGACAACACATGGTTGATTAATGAAGAAGAATTACAGAGTGCTGTTGTCCAGGAGGAGTCCATCTCACTCAGTTTATACTTCTCCTGCAAGGTGCACCTGTCAGATTTCGTAAGGTTATTCCGACACAGCATTCTTTCATCCTTCGTGCAATATGCCGTGAAACACCCCCGTTGTTATCGGAACTTCTGAGACAGCATCGTATTTATTTTCACTTTTCTCCCGTTGCTATTATTGTTACTTTGAGATGCCAAGAACATTTTCAAGAAATATGCAAGGGATCACAAGTAACTTTGTGCCAGAACTTGGCAGCATCTTCTCTGTGATAAATGGTTACGGAAATCAAGTGAAAAATTCCAAACCTCTTTAGTTTTCTGAACTTTCCTGGTCGATGCTTCAAAAAAAAAAAAAAAAAAAAAAAAAAGTTTAAAATGCAGTGTGTTGGATGGAGAAATTGAAAGCTCTGAAAAAAGTAAATTAAACTGCAGAGAGAATATGGGTTGGCTATAGTATAATAGAATCCTGTGAAAATGAACTTTGAGGATGATGCTACACAACATGGGGGTCAGAGCAGTAGGGAGTTTTTCCTGCCTTCCTCTAGAGGTACCTTTCATCAGTCCTTAGTTTTCTTCAGAACTTCGCTCTAGTTTTGTCTTTTCTTTTACCTTTTGCCTCCGCACACAAATGCACCAGCGCTCGCTCGTCGTTCCAGTGTTTATTCTGCTCACACTGAGTGTGGAGCACCTCTGGAGCTTGTTTATGGCTCTGCTGTCTGTTCACTGAATATTTTATTGACCTCAGGGCTTTTTGGGTGCACAGGAGGTCCCCCGATGGCTACTGAAGAGGTCTGTTTGTCCGGCAGAGGCTGGGTGTCCCGGATGGGCTTGAGCATGGACACTTGGGCTGCAGAGAAGGGGACAGATGTCACCAGTAATGTGGCGGGAGGAGAGGCTCGCCGTGCACATGAACAATTGGAAAAAGGGAATGGATCAGAACCCACACACTGAGTGGACTGCATCTGGTGTGTGTATTTTTTTTTATGCACCCTGCGGTTTCCTCACGCACTAAATTTGGAATGCAATATCATCCACACCACATCTGTATTCATTTAGTAGAAACTTTTCTCCAAAGCAGCCAACATACACATTACCACGAGTGACACTATACTAAATACGGTACACTGCATTAAACTGCCCACAGTCCACCACCCAGCACATACAGGCCAACAAAGCAACGAAACACGCAGAGCAATTTAGTGTCTCCAGTTCACCTGAAAAACATCTGAATTATGGGAGGAAACCCACACAAACACAGGGAGAACATGCAGATTCCATACAGACTAAGGGAGATTCAAACCCATATCCAAACCCGCAGCAACAATTGCTCTTAGGCAATACCAATACCTGCTGTTCTGTGCCACACAAGACTCACAAGGTTTCATTTGTGGCAAGGCAGGATTGGGAGGTCACCTGGTTGGGAGAACTGATGGGTAGCATTGGAGCAGTTTCTATTTTTCCTTTTCCCATAATAACCAAGGGCACAGCAATAAATACCAGAAAAACATGGTGCATGACTATAGAAAGGGGGGAGGGGGATAAGACTGAATAAATGAGTCCAAGATCAGACCTAAATTCAAGCCAAAACTTTTGCCCTCCCTTTCCAGGCCCTCCAAAGTTTTATTGAGTTCTTTGTTGGTTCACTGCCTATATCTGGTGCTTGTTGTCCCTTTAGCAATGTGTTCCCAGGCCTATCTATCTATGTAAATCAGGGTTGACAGTTTACCATGTCTCAAATTGATACACTTTTGAAAGAATGAGCCACTGAATTATCCAGAGTACATGGCAGTTATTAACACAAACCTTTTTGTTTTAAGAAGCAACCAGTGGTTCTTGTGAAATTCATATATGGCTTTCACATTGCATTTATTCATTTAGCAGACACATTTCTCCAAAGCAACTTACAATGTTAAGGTTACAATTATTTACCCATTTACAGTATGCAGCTGGGTAATTTTACTTGAGTAATTCAGGGCAAGTATTTTGCTCAAAGGTACTACAGCCTGAGGTGGGGATTGAACCTAGAATCTTTGGATCCAAAGGCAATAGCTCTAACCACTACACTACCAGCTGTATTAATATTATTGCTATTATTATTATTGCAAAACAAGTTTTGACCCATGAATACAGCAGGGCATTTTTACTGCACAATTCAGGGTAAGGGTTCTGCAGCAGGAGTGGGAAGTGGGGCTTGAACAAGTTCCTGTCCTAAACCACCACTCTACTTGCTGCCTTCAGCTAGGAGTCTAGGAAATTTAAGTGAATTTCTGTCCGCAGAGGTGAGAAAGCCTTCAGTGTCCGTTGCATCTAAACAATATGTTCTCTTTCGTTTCTCAAGGCTAACACTGTGATTACTTAATACCGCAGCAGCAGACAGACACAAATTGTCTCACTATCAGATCCAAAGCACACATCAAGCTCCCTGCCTTTAACGTCCTGCACCTTCGAATTTGACCTTCTTCCATAAATTTGCCCTGCTGTCACTTGGCACATCCTGCGTGTAATTTTGATAAATAAGTTTTTAGGTGAGAAGGGAGATGAATTGAACGAGTTATGCACGGCAGGCTCCACGTCTCAGCGGGAGCGTCCGCTGTCGGCGCCCCCTGAATGGCTGCCACCGCAGCACATCACCAGTACCGAACTAATCAGGCAGACTTAACGCACTGTGACAGCCCTCTGAGTCATGACCAATCGGCTTGTCGTGAACCTGGCCAGCCGCTTGACAGAGGACTTTGGGTTTGCAAAGCACCTTGGGGGGGGGGGAGTGTGGGACAGGCTGGAAGCAGCCTTATGGGGCCCTTGTCATCACACCTCTGTGTCCTCATCAGGAGACCTTCTGTAATTACAGACACAAATGTGGTAAGAGGCCAGAGGTTCAGCAGCGTCTCCTGTTTGTTTGCTGTTATTCTTGTGTCCTGGTCAATTCTCACGGTGAGTTCCAAATGCAAACTTTCATGTCCCTATAAAACAGTTTAGTGTTTAGATCAAATATCTGAGGGGGTGCGGTGGTGCAGTGGTGCAGTGGGTTGGACCTGGTCTTGGTCTCCAGTGGGCCTGGGGTTTGGGTCCTGCTTGGGGTGCCTTGTGATGGACTGGCATCCTGTCCTGGGTGTGTCTCCTCCCCCCTCCAGCCTTATGCGCTGTGCTGCCGGGTTAGGCTCCGGCTCCCTGCGACCCTGTATGAGACAAGCGGTTCAGATGACGATGTCAAATGCTTGAATTAAATGGCCAGAAGACAGCACAAATGTATATGTATATGCACTGTGCTGCTTGAAAGTATATGAAGTTCTTCTGCTGCTTAGTTTTACCATGGAATGGTTATTTAACGCGGTGCGGTGGCGCAGTGGGTTGGCCCGCAGTCCTGCTCTGCGGTGGGTCGGGGGTTCGAGTCCCGCTTGGGGTGCCTTGTGATGGACTGGTGTCCCGTCCTGGGTGTGTCTCCTCCCCCTCCGGCCTTACGCCCTGTGTTACCGGGTAGGCTCTGGTTCCCCCGCGACCCCGTATGGGACAAGCGGTTCTGAAAATGTCTGTCTGTCTGGTTATTTAATGAGAATCAGTATTTCTCATATGACATAATAGGTGTGTAATGACTAGTTCCAAACTGTGTGTAGAAGAAACACACAAGTAGTGCAGGTGCAAAAATAAGTGAACCTAAGTTACACTAAACCAAGTAGATAAGTAAAATCAGATGTGTAAATTAATCATTTAGTCAAGTTAATTGTAAGATTTAGCATTTAGATTTCATCAGTTTATTGCAAGATTTTATACAAGAATAATGACCATCCCTATTGGGTTCACATCGTTTGAAACAGCACTGTTTATGTTTACATATATTATGTATATGCATGACATTTCAGTCTTCCTCCAGCTGTGCTGTCCCTCCCTGTGATCCCTCCCTTCGGTTGCCTCATTGACTGTAGGTAGGGGATGGGAGGTCAAACGATCAGTCCCCGTGTGTCAAGTTGAGCTCACGAACGTCCCGAGCTCTGCGATGCTCCGACGTCACACAATGAGGGATACGATGAGCTGTAATGAGGCAGCTCTGTTACACTCGTCATTTTGGTTTTTCCACTAACAGAACAAGAACAATTCCCTTATCAAGAGAATACCCCTTGATGACACTGTAAAATCCTTTAATGGAGATACAAAATACAACATTTACTTGTTCAAGTCAGTGAGCTCAAAATAAAATGTTGGGTAGTCAGGCTACGCTCTATAATCATTCTAATCACTCCAACACAGACTCATTAACTAAGTACTGCACTCTACGGGATGGCTTTAGGTAACGTTGTTATCCCAGGGTAACTTTACCTTATCCTTTTTGGTTTTACCAAAGACTCTAGATGCTATTGTTTTAGGGCAACTGAAAATAGAAATGAACTTTGCAAATCTGTCTGCCTCATGTTCTATGAAATCATTGGAAATGTTAGGAAATAAATGATATTGATTACTGCAGTATAAAAATGATTTATTTTACACCACCTATTCAATACTCCTGTTTTTGACTTACTGCCACTTGGTGAAACCTGCCACAGTAGCAGACAATTACCTTGGCATCGTATGATTTATGGCCGGGCAAATAACTGGCTTCTGCTCTGGGAATGAAGGTGGAAGAGGAAGGCAGTACAGTAATGTAACTCATGTGATGGGAAAGAGTCCTACAAAAGGCATGGAAGGACCACAAATGAGTTTTACAAGTCTTACTGCTATCAGCTCAAACTTTCCAGGACTCATTTATTGCATATTCTGCCACCTTTTCTTTTGAAGACAAAGCACATTTCTGAGCTGTGTACATCACAGGCGTTAATGTACAATTTACCGTTTTATATGTCACCTATTTCCAAAAGGTTAAGTTGTTTTACTGCATGTTTGCCTACTCTTACTTATCCTCAGAAATAAGTTCTTCAGTATCCTGTAAAAACCCCGCAAGATTATTTGGACTAAAACTGAGTAAAATGCGGCCTTAAAGGAATTACATTTACTCGTCATTCTGCTGCTGTTTTCCAGCCAGAGACACTCCCTTGCCAAATAAATTATTATTTTCCTTTTCATCAGGCTTCTCCCTTGCCAGTGTCCTGGGAATGCGACCTTGCGACAAGCTGCCCTTGTGCTTTTAACTATGTACTTCCAACAAAGTACTGGGGCTGGAAAGGCAGTTGTCTGTGTACCTCGTGGAATGCTAAACAATGATCCAAGGTCTCCTTCTCAGAGCAAGTGTGCAAAATCCAAAAATTGTATTACATTGCGGAAATAAAATTGCTTTCGTAGCTGGAATACTGTATAAAATATTTAATTTCAGTCAGTCCCACAGGGAAGGACTTATTGCTGCCACCCATTAAGAGGATGTATCAGAACCATATAACATTCTTTGATATACACACTATACGCACACACACCTCCCCTCTGCTCAGATCTCTCCACTATCTACCCATTACAACTCAGGTCCAGTTTAAGGCTCCCATCCTAATAGGCAGGTCTCTCCGTGGCTTGTCTTCTCAGCACCCCAGTCTCTCCTCTGTCCCTGCTGTGCCCAATGTAACGCCTGCTCCTTCTCTCTGTACCTCTGTACCTCCTGCCACGAACCACTCGTTCTGCCCTCCAGCTCCCAAGCTGTGGAATGAGCTTCCTTTCATTAGAACTACTGTACCTAATATCTTCTCTTCTGTCCCACACATGATCTTCTCCACAGTATCTCACAGTGTTCTTAACCCTTGAAGTAGCTTGTTCTTCATTTGAGACATGGTAATAATTTTTTCTTTGCACTAATCTAACTTGGGGTGTGGTGGTACAGTGGGTTGGACCAGGTCTTGCTCTCCAGGGGAGCTGGGGTTTGAGTCCTGCTTGGGGTGCCTTGTGATGGACTGGTGTCCTGTCCTGGGTGTGTCCCATCCTGGGTGTGTTCCCTCCCCTTCCAGCCTTTTGCCCTGTGTTGCTGGGTTAAGCTCTGGCTCCCCATTACCCTGTATGGGACAAGCAGTTCAGAGAGTGTGTGTAATGTAACCTTTGATGCCTTGGATAAGGGTATAAAATAAATAAATTACCTAATAAATGTATGGCAGAAGCAGCGCTCAGACTTGGATAACACTGCGGTACCACTAAGAAGGACAGTCATCGCTTCTTCCTTGCTGCAGCTTCAGGTTGACTGACATCAGGTCCCTGATGTGTTTCTAACAGGTCTGGTGACATTTTTTACTGTAATCTTCCCATCCTGTTGAGAACCTGATCACCATCGCCCATGTGCATACATCTGCAGATCTCTACTTTGAATAGTAGGTAGATACTCAGTTTTTATGAGATGTGAGAAGATGTTTATAGTGTGACCACCACATCCGTGTTTCTGCACACCTCCTTTATATGGACTACATAAACTATGAGTGTCCCCATATAAGTAAATATAATATTTGAAACAGCTCCCCTGCAAGGCATGTGCCACTTTGGGAAGCCCCTGATTCATTAACTCATCTGACATTTGAATATGTGAATGTTGCCATGGATGCATATAAATTGAATAATTTCATAATCTGCTATAAAGCAATGGACAATCACAATATGGATAACTAGCAGTACGTTCCACTTTGATGATTTTGTAGAATTAATCCTTTTTAGGCTTTCACAAAACAAAGTCCTTATTTTTACCCACTCTTGTGGTCTTCCCTGTTTATGTTCACTCAGCCAGTGGGTTTACTGATTTTTCCAAAGTGATCTTTATGATTTTCTGGTGTGCTCTATTTTAGTCATCAAATGGCAATTCTATTACATCCATTTTATGCTGCTGTAAATAACTAATGTAATCTTTCGCAATGCTAATATTTTGCATTGTCTCAACAAAGAGCTGACAGTGAAAATACCATAAAATACCCAGTGCAAGGCAGACATGTAAAAGCATCACAAAGGTAAGAAAAGAAACTGTAAATGGCTTAAGTTAATGAAATTGTTTTACAGTGGCTTTTTTTTAAATACTGCTCAGAATTCATTAAAAATGTACAAACAACTAGAGGAATAATTTATCAGAAATGTTGCACTTACTTGACTGGCAATTTATTAGATTACATCGTGAGTAGTTAATAATATAAGAACTGAATAATTCAATGACATTACACCATTCCTTCTGTATGTTCGGTGAGTTGCATAAGTATATGGGTTCAATCTTGTTCTGTTTTTCAATTCCAGTTGCTTGAGATCTCTTATAAATGGCTACCCTGAAAATGACTTGAGCACTTTGGGAAGCCCTTAATCCATTATCTCATCTGGGGTGAAATTAAACCATCTACTTCTCTTAACAACATATGAATCTTATACAAGCATTTACCAAGTGCTGTTCTGCAGCTGAATGGGTCAATAAGGCACAGCCACTCTCCACATCCTCACCATAAAGCATTTAATTCATCTATTCATTGGAGTCCAGCACGTCTGCAATTGGTCCCTATGAAATGTGTGAAAATCTGCATCTGAAGCATGTTCTAAAGCCTAATTATCATTTTCAATTATAATAAGTTTCTAAAATATGAATGAATTCAAATCTAGAATTCATTTAAATAACTATTTTCGAAATAACCTCAGTGGAGAAGGAAGAGTGAAACTGCTCATTATTAGCGTGATACACAAATAGATTGCGGATCATCTACTTCAGCTTCAATGCTAAAGGACTGTTTCCTGATTAAAATATCATATATGTTTGACATAAGTGCATGAGTTTTTTTTTTTTAATGAAATTATTTATGTGATTAAATCTCAGGTGGTTAGAGATTGTACGAAAAATAAATGGGAAATTATTCATGCGATACAATATAAAGCAGCCTGAAATCAAAAGTTAGTATGAGGTTAAACTAAAAAAAAAAAGTAACAAAACAATGCTGCTTTTAACTAATCAAGAGTTTAGGGTTATAAAACTAAATTGAAAAGAAAAAAGAATGAACTTTTTTACAGTTGGGGAAAAACCATAGGGGAGTTTTGATTTTAGCCACATGTTTTTGGTGCTGAGCCATGAGACAGTAATTCTCTGTCATGGAAGCCTTATCAAACAGTGCCTGGCTTCTTCTCACATCTCTACAGTGATGATCGGATTGTGTGTGTTTGTGCAGCAGACTGACATTTAGGTGCTACATAAAGGTGCAGAAAATGACTAAAAGAGTGAGAAAATAACATTTTAAGGTTTTCCTGAATGTTATTATTCACACAAAATTTTTAATTCAAAGGGAAGAATAAATATTGTTAGATTTTTGAGAAAATCTCTAAATTGGTACCACCTAGTTTATGACGGGGGGGCGCGGTGACGCAGCAGGGTTGGCCAGGTCCTGCTCTCTGGTGGGTCTGGGGTTTGAGCCCCGCTTGGGGTGCCTTGTGATGGACTAGCGTCCTGTCCTGGCTGTGTCCTCTCCTCCTCCAGCCTTACTCGCTGTGTTACACGCGGCTTAAGACTGTGTGTGTGTGTGTGTGTGTGTGTGTGTGTGTGTGTGAGACACTGAGGCACTTATTAACACAAGAGCAAAATGGGAAAACAATCAACGGCCATGTACTTTACAGACAGCGTAAATATAGCCTGAGATGAAAGAGCGACCAGAGTCCATAGGGTAAGAACACACTGGTGTTTTTCATATGGCACGTGGCTGTGAATAAAATTATTTTGTTGCAATCAGTTATTAATTTCACTTTAGAAAGAGTTTAAATGTGAACATTCTAGAAAAGATGGACAATTTTGACAGACTACCAAGTTTAAAGAAAACCAAAGGCACTAATACCATGGATGGAGAGAATTCAGTTGTCAAGAGTTACTTCATGTCTAGTCTAATACCCATTTCTAGAGCTTTGCCAGAAAATTTTTACACAAACATGACTCATTCACTGTTAAAAATTAAAGCTTGCTTTTCCTCAAATTAATATTTTTTGGACTTGTTCTTGATCATTCTTCCCTCTGCGTCATCATTTGTCAACTTTACCACAGTGATGTCACCCTTTTCTTTCATTCACTTAGTCAATTCTGGCAATACTCCAAAGTCAACTTCAAGATTTTCACTAATCACACTTCAGGTATATGAAATAACTTTAATCTAGAGACACTACATAATGCATGCATGCAAATTTTTAAAAATTTATAACATGTAGCTGAACATCTTACATCAAGAAAGACTAAAGGAAGAGAGATCACAGCACAGATATGCTGAAAGACCTCATTGTGATGATATATAGTTTTCTGGCAGACAATTAGGCTCAGCAGAATTGAAAATTAATGATTGAAATTTAGAAGGGAAAAATAATTGCTACATATGATATTACGAAGGTTACGGATATTATGAGAATGACGGAGGCACCTAAATTTTGTAATATATTTTGGTATTAGTTCTTTCTGATGTTTCCTGTGAGGAAAAGCATTTCCAGTAGGATTCTTTCATTATCCAGATGAGGCCTTCATCGTTGTGATTTATTATAAATGCTGAAGAGTGAAGGTATTGCTGAAATGGGTAACAGGAAATGATGAAAGTCTTGAGATAAATGTTATTGGATCAGCAGACTGACATATGCTGTACTTTGGCTGTCAGATGCGCAAGAGGTAAGAAGTGGTGAGTATATTGAACTCTGGTCAGTAAATCACTGCACTCTAATCATAACATAGGAGCATATTGTGAAATCAGCACTTGGACACACATACAGACTGTCAAGCTAAATTATTCCCTATCTACAATGTTAAAATATGAGTACTGCTTTTACATTCAGTAAAAAATAGATTGCACACTTTAATAAGGATTCAAACAATTTGCCCTGAAAAGAGGAACCTTTGTGATTAACAAAAAGCTTATGAAATATATCAGTTGACAATGAGAAACAGAAATCGAGATGTAGCAATACTTTTTCATTAATCTAAACATGTTTATTCAACTACGTATCTGTTTTATAACAAGACAGATACTATTATACTTCAGTGGATAAATGTTGGGGGGTGTGGTAGTGCAGTGGGTTGGACTGAGTCGCACTCTCTTGTGGGTCTTGGGTTCAAGTCCCAGTTGGGGTGCCCTCTGATGGACTGGCATCCTGTCCTGGGTGTGTCCCCTCCAGCATTATGCCCTGTGTTGCTGGATTAGGCTCTGGCCCCCAGCAACCCTGTATGGGACAAGCAGTTCAGACAGTGTGTGTGGATAAATGTTGGAAATGTCACAGGTTAAGTAGTAATCACTAGAGTGGCAAAATGAGTTTTACAAAAAAAAAAAAAAAAGGTTTACTAAAGGGTGGCACCAAAGAAATTCTTTATGGAAATACCCATGGAAATACCCATGCAAAACCTTTGGTCATCATCTGTTTACCAGATTTGGTTTCTAAAGTTATGCATTTATAGCTTGATCAAAAACCAAGATGTGACTAATTTGTTTTTTTTCATCATAAAAAGATAATTTAATTTAATAGAACGAAGAGCAATGCTCCACTGACTTTAAATAGACAGACGGAAAAATAAAACACAGCTGAATTGCATCCAATTGATTCCGTAATTTCCTGGATAGCTGGTAATTGTGGCTAATTAGCCTTCTTTTATGCAGCACAGTGATGTCTTACTGAATTAATCTCACATTCTGGTTCCCTGACACATCTAATTTGTACAGAAGTAGATTCCCTGGATTTAAATAAAGTGCATTTAAGGCAGTGGGGCTTCAAGGCATGGTAATTAGTAAGGGTGTCACCATGCTTTCCTCGTATAATCCAGTGCTCTCAGTGTGGAGAGTTATTGGTGAATACATGTTTGGGGCATTTCTAAATTCAACAAACTTCTCACAAACTCTTATCCAGTTCTGAAACTGTTTGAACTTATCCCTGCACTGATGTGTGTCATGTGCAAGCTTGAGATGTTAATTAAAGCTTGAATTTACAAAATCCAAAGTCCATAAACAGCTTGCAATATATTAATATCAAGGGCATAATACGGAGAAAGACCACCATTTGCCTTTAGAGCAGCTTCAGTCCAAATTCAAAACTGTGCGAGACAGATATTGCACCATTATTCAAGAATAGAAACGTCCATTTCTTTGAGGGATGAAGGATGTGGAAATCTATTCTGCATTCTGTGCTCCAGAACTTACCAAAAATGTTCATTGAAGTTTGAAGGTGTTTGATTTCATCCACTGTGGATAGGGGCATTACCATCTTGGAATGCTGGAACATCATAAGGGAACAGTATTCACACCAAAGAGTGCATCTGGTCCTGCAAAACACCCTCATAATGCTTGGCTGTTATATAACCATCCAGAGCAATCATCGGACCTAATGACGCCAACAAAATGTTTGCCAATACCATTACAGATCCCCCACCATGTTTTACACTTGGCAACTGACATTGTGGGTTGAACAAATTCTTTGCCTTTTTCCAAATCTAAGCTCATCTGGATGCTGGAAATAGGGGGCACTATGACTCATTGGACTATATGACTGTTTTCAAAGAGGTGCTGATTCAATTCTGTGGTAATTTTTGAGGCTGTACTTTTGTGGCATTTAGCAGCTATCCTATAAAGTGTCTGTCTATCCCTACTTGTGAGCTTCCTCCTGTGACCACTGTTCCTCTTTGCTGAAGCACTTTGTTAATGTTCAATGTGCATTTTAAATCTTTGTATTTCAGACTGTTTGCCTTGATACATTAAATAATTTTGCAGTTTGAAGGGAGAGGGTAGAAGGGAAGGCTATTGACAGAGAAGAGAAAACAAAGAGTAAAGGCCTTTGAGTGACAGATACTCTGTGACTAAGTGCTGAAAAACAGATTTCTATATGGAAAAATACAGTCCATCCATCCATCCATCCACACACACACACACACACATTTTCAGAACCGCTTGTCCCAGATGGGGTTGCGGGGAACCGGAGCCAACCCGGTAACACAGGGCGTAAGGCCGGAGGGGGAGGGGACACACCCAGGACGGGACGCCAGTCCGTCGCAAGGCACCCCAAGCGGGACTCGAAGCCCAGACCTACCGGAGAGCAGGACCGTGGTCCAACCCACCGCACCCCCTCTCCATCCATCCATCCATCCATCCATCCATCCATCCATCCATCCAATAATACTAACTACTTGCCCTGAGCAGTGAACCCCTGCCTGTCCCGGAAGCTTTGGGCATAAGGCTGAAGGAGTACATCCTTGAGAGAACACCGGTCCATCACAGTGTAGCCACACTTACACACACACACAAAGAGCAAATTAGCATCAACAATCAACCTGAACTGCATGTCTTTGGACTGTGGGAGGAAACCAGAGCACCCTAAGGAAACCCATGACAGACTGAGAAACTCCACACAGACTGAACGGGAAAACTGAACCCAGCTGCTTTCAGGCAGCCGCACTACTCACTGCACCACTGTGCCACCCTTCCCACCTTGTTTCTTTTCTTAATTTTTTGAGTAATTTTGAATTCTTCACAAAGTGATATTTTACTACATTGTGTTTCAGTGTGTTATATTTACTTTCTTTACTTTTTCTCTGTACAGATATACATGGCAACTGCAGAGTGCATCTTGTATGCATATAATATTTAACATCATCCCAGTGATGCATAATAGAATGGATAATTGCATTATTTATACAGGAAATATACAATAATCAATTGCAATATGTTTTACCATGATTTATTTTTATATGATAATCAAAGGTTGTGGAGATACACTTTCTAAGTCACATAGCAAATTTACAGTAAATTTACAGTCTTTTAGTCATATGTACTTCATGAATGTAAAAAAGAATGAGGGAAAGAAGCTTTTATTCTCATTGATTTTTACTTTGAATGGTATATCTTATTTCACCTGGATTCCATGATAATGGAAACTAAATTAAATTGTATGCCTCCAAGGAAAAATATTGGTGTAAATCTGTCCTCTCTGCAGTTAACTTACATTAATATTGCTTGTGGTATTTTTCTCAATCTTACTCAGACCCGTTATATATAATTTTCCTACCAAGAAATATTATTTATAATAACAGTGTGCATACAGATGCAAATTAATATATTGCTATATGTCACATTACTGCTAATTTGGTCAACTAAACACTATTATTAAAGATTATGTATATGTCATTTTATTAATTTTTTTCCTATGGCATGAAATAACTTCATTATAACAATTTCTACAGACAGGAACCTTGTATATATCAGGGAATATGATAATCCACCTCTGGAAAAGCATTAAATGACCTCCCAGTGTTGCCTGAAATGACTGCACAGCACATTAGTGCTGCCAACTCACAGCACCCAGGCTGCTTGGGTCTAGGTGTCAATCTGGGTTAGTCTGTATGGAGTTTGCCTGTTCTCCTTGTGTCTTTGCGGGTTTCCTCTGGGTGATCTGGTTTCTTCTCACGGTGCAAAGACATGAAGTTCAGGTGAATTGGCCATTCCAAAATTTTCCTTTGTGTCTGCTTGTGTGGCTACCCTGAGATGGATGGATGTCCCGTCCAGGGTGTACCCTTTCTAGCCTCGTGCCCAGTGATTCTGGGTTAGGGTTCGGGCTGCTGCAACCCTAAGCAGCAAAAGTGGTTGTGACAAGTGTGAGTCACCGTCTGTTAAAATGGGAAGAAAATGAGCCCAAGATGGAATCAAGCATCTGCAGTCAGTGCTGAACAATGACTACATGCCAGCACAATCTCGAAAGAAGAGGTACAGCACTCATTCTCTGGCAGGGTACAGAATAGCTTACTGGGTGAAGATGCCCTCAGTATAAAATATCATGTGGGTATACAGGCTCAAATGTAATTAAAACTTTAAAAAGGAAGTATTAATGTCTTTGTAATTCTAAGTATAAAAGTCAGGCTGTAAAAGTTATAATGACATAAAATGGTTTTTAAACCTATTATTTAGGATATTCTCCTAAAGACTAACACTAATACTTAGCTATGGGAAGAAGGGAGTAAAGTGAGTGAACCACTGTTGCCACCAAGTGGTTTGAAAGGTGCTGAAGAAGCAATGACAGTGCTGTCCACGTGTGGTCTTTTCTGAAAGGCTGTAACTAATAATTATCCGTATAAAAATCTCAATGTGGTTTATTTTTGATGTTCAGGAGTTTCATGCGGCTATAGAACACAAAACCTGTCCACCTGATATCCGATGTTATCTGTTGAGAACGTAAGGTGATGTCAGTATTCTGGAGCTGTAGGTGAAACCGGGTCAAAGCTATACTTTAGCTAGTATCTAAAAATGCTACACATACTGTAGGTTTCTTAAACTGAGGTACTTTCAATGTCATTTTAAGTGAAATACCAACCATTGTCAACAACCACTTGTCTCAAGGTGAGCCAGAGCCATACCCAACACAGGGTACAAGGCCAAAGGTAGAGCATACACACCCAGGACAAAATGTCAACCCCTTGTAACACAGCCCAAGGAGGGCTTGAACCTCAGACCCACCACGCAGCAGATTCAGATCAAACCTACTGTTCCACCACACTCCTTTATGGGGGATATTTACTCAAGTTAGGGCTGTAATGATCGGGAGCCTTTCTGAGGAGACTAGGGCACTGGGGTAGTAAGGGTACATGTTGGATTCCAGTCCACAACTGGGTCTATATGTAAATAAAATACACAGACACACACATTGTCTGAAATTATGGTTTTTAAAATATTGTATGCAATTCAAGTGTTACATTCAAAAGAACAACTTAATTTTTGAAGACAAATGAAACTCAGGGACCATTGGCAGTGTAGTGATTGGGGCTCCTGTCTTTGGAGTCAAAGGTTGCAGGTTCTATCCCCACCTCTGGCTGTAATACCTTGTGAAAAGTACTTACCCTGAAATTACCCCGCTGTCTAAATGGATAAATAATTATAACCCTCTTTGAAGGAAAGTGTCAGTTAAACAAATACATGTGAAACTCAATGACAAAAGTCCTGTGTTGCTGGGTAAGGCTCCGGCTTGCCGTGACCCTGCTTGGGACAAGCAGTTGTTGATGATGGATTTTCATAGTTAAACAGTTTAGTAGCTGATGTACAAAAAAGTACCACAGATGTGTTTGAGAAAATAGAGCTTTGTCAACAGAAGTATTAAGCTGTGGTAATGGCAGCAGAAGAATACCTGATGGACTTACATTTGGGTTTGGAAATCACTGCAGGGCTTGCACTTGCTATTGGTGAGGTTGTGAAGCCCTCCAGATTGGGGTGTCTTTCATAGAACACTGGAGGTAATGGGGTGGTGGGATGCTGTGAGCAACATCCTCAGGACCATGTGCTTGTGGGAGTCTAAATTGTTTATTTGTGAAGGACAGGCTGTTGCTGATGTAAGAAGTCTAATATTTCTCTCTCTAAAATCTTCTTAAAACATAACTGAAAGTAATCTCACCACATCTCATAGATGCAATGTAAATAGCAAAAAAAGATCTGCGTAAACTGGCGGTAGAGATTCAGCGTCACTCAGATGGAAACGATTTGTTGACCTGACTGTAGATTCCACTTATGATTTCATGTTGTCTCTTGGAGAAATGGAGATGCCTCTTGGTGTCCAGCTTTCAGCTCCAAGCTTGGTGGCACGTCTGGCCTCCTTGCCCTCATTCAGGATGCATAGAAAGCAGAAAGTCCCCACCCACATCCCCATGCCCACATGATGTCATCTCAAGGCTTCACCCACTGGTCATAGTCATAGACTGATCTATAGCTGTAGATGAGCATGTATCCCCTGCATACAGTTTGAAAGATTTATTTTATGTGTGTTGCATTGCTTACACAAAAAGGTTGCGTCATTAAATTGTAAAATACTGATTTGATTTTTTTTCCTGTATGGGAATTTTAATTATATGTCTCGTAATTTTTTTTTTACTGCTCTCAGTAGTAATTCTTTACTGTCACCATCAGTATGTGATTTGCCCTCAGAGTGACGACCCACATTTGATGGTTTCTAGAACTGCTGAGTTTTCTCATTATCCACTTCGGCGTACATCTATATGGCATGGAAGACGGTATTGATTTGTTCAGCATTTTTTTGGGCTAACAGAAAAAGTTCTTACTAAGGTTTGCTGCTGTTCCCCCTCAAATTACTTACAGTGAATGCATTTGACAGTGAATTTAATGCCCCAGTTAAGCAATGGTCTTTCATCTCTGAATCACTAGGTTGCGCTTTGATCGTCACTGTAGTCTCCCAGGACGGTAAAACTCCGGGGCACTTTCAATCCAGCTCCTCTTAGTCATTTTTTTTTAAAGGAAAGCCAAAATGGGGCATCACAGAAAGATCCAACAGGCACAATTTACATGATCAGCCCTGTATAGCTCTCCTTGGCTCTATATTCTTTGCATTTTCATTATTAAAGCACTGTTTTACAGTCAGCAATATTAAAAACACCATGATCGCTGAGGAATATGCTTGTCACCAGAATTAAGCTGTAACCTCTTACATAATGAAAGTGTTGGGCACGAAAGTCATTCAGGTTTGTTTAATAGCTCTTTTTTCTTTAATTTAAATGTTGCTTTTCATTGCTTGTAATGTGCTAAAGCAGAGCAATGGAATAAACTGTCTTATTTTATTTTAATAACATTTTCCTTAATTAAAATCTGGCAGAGTACATCACAAATACAGTAATTTGCATTTCCTCCTACTGTTGCATGTTGCTCAATATAATTTAATATACAGTAATTTCACACTGTAATTACTGAACCTTGAATTTTTACATCTTTTGATAGCTTTTGTTAGATACACTGGACGGCTGTCTCAGAAAATAAATAACACATCTGAAGTTTTAATTAGTTTTTTTTACGGTTATGTTTGAGGGTGACATGCTTATGAATTATTGTTATTATGTGGAGCACACTGATGGGATGCAAAGGCTACACTTCCAAAAGCAAGAGAAACTCAAGATGAGCTTTACTGACTGTATGGGTCTGCAGCAGCATAAATTGGTGATGCTGTTTAAAAACGAAGAGGTCCAAAACGATACGGGCAAATGTTAAAACAGTCCCAGCTTCCCAAATATCCTGCTGATGCTAAAATATCTCCCCTTGACAGTTTTCTGATAAGACAAGACATTAAATCCTTCAAGATTCATATGCTTGTCATTCCAGGGAGAAATTTGTGAGCAGGCTGGAACAGTCAGCACAGCCCCTCTTCACGCATCACCCTGGTCCGATTTTCAGAGAAGTCAAAGTTCACTTCGGCCTCAGCCCCATTCACCCATTTTCGACTAATAAATGTCTCTTTGTGGGACAGAACTGAAAGATTGATAGGAGAAAGCAAATAATGTCATGAGGGTCATGAGAGCTTGACAGTTATAGCTAAGCCCCTCCAACCGTTGCTTTGATTGTCGGTATGAGATTTGATTCCCCCATCAGCGGCTACAGAGGTTTATTTAATCCTATGCAATTCTATAAATCTGAATCATAAAAGAACATGTCTTATGACTGTCATCTGAATATAAATGGAATAATTGACTTGGAGAGCTATCCTATTTCTTACTCTTTGGTTTTGCCGTTTATTCTAGAAACCACTTATCCTTCGTGGATCTACTGTTGTGGACATAATCCAATACTGTAACAGATAATACTTCTTCAACCCAAGTGATGAAAGGAATTTGACGATGTTTTAAAGATGCACATGCCTTCAGCATGATTCTTTTTCAGCTGCAGATTCGGGACTTTTCCAGTATAGTTCAAATATGCACTATTTGTCTAAAGGTAAATTCTTAGAAACCTCTACGCTTTGTCTTTATTGCAAGCTTTTTTTATGAAAAACCTGGTGTTCAAGAAATACCATCTGCAACTGAGCTGTAAACTTCTTTTCACGCTGAGGTTTGGCAACTGCTGAATGCATTCACTGTATATAAAGGTTAACAAAGTGCACGTTCTGCAGTTGCATTTGACAGTTCTTCCTTTCTCGCTGGCATTCCCCATTATCTGCTATACAAGAAGCTCCTAGCTGAGGGTGTGATGCTCCCACGCAATTCCATTTGAACTTCTTCCAGCCCCTCATCTGAGTGAAGTTGTCACTCACCCATACAGGCAGCCACACTCCGGGTTCAACAAAGGGACATCCTGACATGTATTTCATCTGGACCCAGGTTTGATCAGGGCAGCCCAGAACCAGCTCGCACTCCTATTACTGAGCCTCGTTTGTCTACCTGTCAATACATTAATTTACCTTTGAGTTGGCTCCTGTTCTGAGTCCCATAAGGAGTCTGCTGCTTATTAAATGGAGGTCCTAAAGAAGAGGTGGTCTTGAAGTTGACTGGAAAGGAAGGGAGAATTTTTCCTTGTTCTCGAATTTACGTCTTCACTTGGTTTCTTTTCTCATGATCTCTAACAGAGAATTTGACTAAAATCCATCAGACCACTTGCCCAGCTCGTGTTCCCAACAGTCTCACTTGGGTCTCTGTACTTTTCTTATAACACACACACACACACACACATTTCCAGAACTGCTTGTCCCATACGGGGTCGCGGGGAACCGGAGCCTACCCGGCAACACAGGGCGTAAGGCCGGAGGGGGAGGGGACACACCCAGGACGGGACGCCAGTCCGTCGCAAGGCACCCCAAGTGGGACTCGAACCCCAGACCCACTGGAGAGCAGGACCTGGTCCAACCCACCGTGCCACCGCACCCCCCTTTCTTATAACACTTTATTTAAATTAGTGGTGGCACAGTGAACAGTGCTGCTGAATCACAGCTCCTGGGTGGTGTAAGAGGACATGGGTTTAAATCCTGCTTAGTCTGTGTGGAGTTTGCATGTCTCTCTGTATCTGCGTGGGTTTCCGCCCACAGTAAAAAGACATGCTGGTCAGGTTCCCCCATAGTATGTGAGTGACACAGAGAGAGTTTGTTCCACTGATGTACGGATGAGTGACCCACTGTAAGTAGTGTATCTAGCAGTGTAAGTCACCTTGGTGAATAAGGTCTGTGGGCTAGTAACACTACATAGAGTTCGTTGGAAGTCACTTTGGAGAAAAGTGTCTACCAAATAGATTAATGTAAATTTTTCATATACAGGACACCTATATACAGTACACTAAAGATTCAGCCCTGAATGCTAAAAAAAAAAAATAAGTTTTTAAAAAAACCATGAACATAGATGTGTTCCAGTATTAAAAGTATGTATTTGAATATATAAAAACCAATAAAGCACTTAAACAAAAAAGGAATAAAAAAGATGCATTTAACAACAACTATTTCTATAACTTATGGGTCTCTGTGTTAACGACATTATGACCTCATTCTCATTAAAACCTGTACTCAGTGCCAGCTACCTTATACTTCAGGTAGTCAAAAAATTCAGAAAATTGCCAGCATTTTCTCCCTCTGATCTCACCTAGATGCCATCACATCTCTTTATATATGGATGGAAGATCTCTAAACCAAATTATGATAAAAAATAGAAGCTTTTCTAGATTTCCTTTAACTTGTTCTAAAAAAAATGTCAAAATCAGTTTTCCCTGCTGTATCTGCCTGTGTGCTGTAATGTATTCTGACCATCCACAACTCTTAATTTCATGGTGTTGTGGAGAACAGAGGGAAATTCAGTAAATTTAATAAAACAGTATAGTGTTAGACATAAGAACAATGTCATAGATACAGTATCAGTACATAACACTTATTTATATAGCTGATGCTTTTCACCAAAGCAACGTGAAATGTTAAGCTGCCTACAGCTCTTTGCCCATTTTTACAGGGGAAATTTAGGGTAATTACCTTGCTCAAGGGTACTAAAAGAGTAGGTAAGATTTGAAAAAGCAACCTTCCAACCTTCCAGGCAGCACCTCCAAGAAGTATGCTACCAACAACACTTAGATATAAATAATGACCAGCCTACATCACCTTGTCCCAAGTGGGGAGGTCACAGCAAGCTAGAGCTATACCCAGCATCACAGGTACAAGGAGATATACCCAGAACAGGACACCAGTATATTACAAAACACCCCAAGCAGGGCTTGAACCCTGGACCCACCACACAGCATGCACCAGCCAAATCCACTGCATCACTGTGCTTCTACCCACCCCAATGCTTAATGATTTAGATATAATCACCCAGTGGTCTTGGGATCGCTAGGTCACAGAGCACCGAGCTCAAATCAAAGCAAAATGAATGAATAAATTAAAACAGACATCATAGAAATCATTAATTTCTTTTTCATCCATGCATTAATGCCAATAACTCCTTGTGAAATGCAGGGTGTTGGTCATCTGGAGCCTATCTTGGAAGCACAGCTTGCTCATCACAGGACAATGACACACCCATAGTCACTCACATATTCACACACTACAGACACTTCACAGTTACCAGTTCACCTGAAATGCATGTCTTTGGAAGACACTGGAGAAGAAACTGGAAGAAACTGGAACACCAGGAGTGAAACCGTATTGAAAACTGGGAGAAGATGCAAATGAGCTCAATCACATTCAGTGATTAAAAGAAAAAAACTTTCTTCCTGAAACTACCTGTATTTAATTTCCTTGTTTTGTTAAATGTCACGTTTAACAGGGTAATCGCCTGTTTCACAAATTGTTTCCTGGCTTTGTTCATTTCCAAGCTTGTCTACATGGCAAGATAATGTCAGATTTGTGAGTAACCATGTGTACAAGTGCGACACACACTAACAAACATGATCAGTAAAGATGACCCGCTGTTCCATTGTGGAAGGAAGTACTTCTCTTCTACTGTGTGTTCCAATTGTGTCTCATACTCACATGTTGTAAATGTAATGGTGATACCTGCCCTTCAAACACTTGTCAGTCTCTGCAGCAATACAATTATGGAATCTGACTAAACATTCAAATTTATTATTATTATTGTTATTGTTATTATTATTATCATGAGGAGGGTGCAGTGATGCAGCGGGTTTGGCCTGTGCCTGCTCTCTGGTGGGTCTGGGGTTCGAGTTCTGCTTGGGATGCCTTGTGGTGGACTGGCGTCCCACCCTGGGTGCGTCCCCTCCCCCTCAAGCCTTGTGCCCTGTGTTGCTGGGTTAGGCTCTGGCTTGCCGCGACCCCACTTGGGACAAGCGGTTTTAGTCAATGGGCGAGTGTGTGAGATTATTATCATCATATTTTTTTTTTTTTTTCCAACACACCTTTACACACTGATAATTTTCAGCAAAGACTGCTTTTTCAGCAAACTGTCCGCCATCTGTGATTGCAGATCAAATTCCAAATCTCTGCGACAAACAGTGCCAAACTTCTGAAAGGGTAAAACAATGCAAATGTGGTCCATATCATACATACGTACACGGTGTTTTTAGAGACTGGAAATATCTGTCTGTCTGGGGGTAGTAAAGAAACATTATAGAGATAACTTTATATATTATGTCCTTGTTACCTCCTTGTTTCAACCTGTTTCAGAAGGAGAGCAATACATACTTTATGTGAAGCTGCTGTAGTACTGTTCAGCTCTTAACTCCACTTTCTGCAAAACATTTTTTGATCATCCGTTGCAGCATCACTTCAGTAATTAATTGTGGTGAGTGAGTATTGCAAAGTGCGCATTTGTTCTGAAGCAAAGACATTCTCTCTTTTTATGCTTTGGCTCATTGAATAGATCCTTCAATAAGATGAAATATAGTAAATATTAGTGACAGAGCTGCTAGTAATGTTTCGTGAGAAACCTTTCATAGGGTTGTTTGTTTATAGAGATTAAGTATCTTAAAAAAGGGCAAAACCACTTTCACAGTTTAAAAAAAGGAACAAAATTTCAGAAGGTGAAAAATTTCAAAGGCTGAAAAATATCAGTGGACATATGGAGGCTGTATTAGTCACCTTTACTGTAAATGAACAAACATAAATCTGTCAAGTTAGATAGTTTTATTATGGTAATATGAATGAGCTCTTTAGGTTAAACATGACTTTTAATGCTGGAACCTTTATTGTCCAAGCCTTAGTCAGCGTAGCAGTCAGCATTTTCCAAGCTTTTTTTTCTGCAAGCACAATTCACTGCTATAAAAAGAACGAGTCCTTTTTCGATGAAGTACGTCAAGGTGTAATGGATTCTATCGATTCTCGTATTCCCAATTAAAAATCTTTTACCTCGGTGTGTACTGTTGCAGAACAGTCTTCTGTGAGGAAATGATTGATAACTAATACTGCCTGGGCAATATCAACGTGCTTCACCGTAACGGGACAAAAAGGGATGTGACGGCTGATGTTATAGCTACAATAAATGTGAACGCAATAATATTAAAAAGCTTTATCAAACTACTCTATATTAAGAAATACAATATTATTCAGATGTCCTTGAGTAAAAGCAAGCTAACAAGCTCATAATATTTTGCTTATTAATTTTGCAATAAAATGCTTTGTGTCTGAAGTGATTACAACTTTAAAGGTTGATATAGAAAGCGTAAAAAAGAAAACTAGTGTTAGTGCTTGAAACACCATTGCCAGAGGTGTGGAGGGCTACTGAATCTTTCTAAAGAGCAGGTGTATGTGAGCATCCTTACTGGTCATTTAACACACACCTCTGTGCAAGACCACTTGAAAGGTTTTGTACACAAGGTGACAAACAATTATTTACACATCAGGGTGTTTGTACTGGAGACACATGTCAGATGGATCATGTGCCAGCAGAGACATGTCAGGTAAACTACCGGTTGCACTGTGCAAACAATCTCTACGTTAAAATAGTGTGGGGGGAAAGCACAAATCAAAGCACAACTTCTTACTGTCATGAATTAATAAAGTATTATTGATTGATAAGTACTGATTTTACTTTAACATTAATTGAATTCATTAAGTTTTGAATAATACATAATATCTGGTAACTGTCAATTACTAATCTAACTTTACATGTGTCTTTTCTTTTTCTTAGAACAGGTTATGTACTTCCCTCAAGGGTATGAAAGATTACCCAATTTCAAAGGTGATTTTTGTCATAGATCAGTTTCCTTATGCCTTCTATAGGCAGTTTAAACATATGAACAAGACTCTTATTAGCCTTCTTGTAAGCATGTTACCACATCTTATATCAGACCTTTAACGATGTAATTATGTCTCTTAATTGGCACTTTCATCAAAGAATAAATGAAAATCTTTGCCTCCAGCAGCAGTTTACTACTGAAATAGAATTTCAGTTACAGATTTTAAAGTCAGTTTCATCACAGCCTAAAAAAAAGGGCTTGAGCATAATGTCGTTATAAAGCAAGTTACTGTTTTATTGTGCTATCCCATAGTAATTTTTTAAAAACTTTTAATGGAGACATGTAACACGCCGGGGTGGGCTGAAGGGGCGGCAGAGCCCGGGATGGAATAACAGCACCTGAGTCTAATCAAGACCTCTATTTCTTCCCTCGGTCCGACCAGTGAGAGAGAGAGAGAGCGCGTGAGAAATTGACGCCGGAGACGACGCCGAGGCGTTCGAGAGCACAAGCCTGCACGCATCCCCGACCCCGAACCCTTATCCCGAGCACCCCCTCCAGACACCAGTTCCTTGCGCCTCCTTTTCCCCCGTCCCTTTGTCCGCTGACGCACCTGCCCTTGAATAAAACCCCTCCTCTCGAGCACTCCACATGATCGTCTCGACCCTTTGGTTACAAGACAGTTTACAGAAAATTTTTAAGCAGTTTCGGATCATTTTTTTCACTTCTCTCTAGAATTTCTTTCTCTTTGTAGCTGGCAATACCCTCAGATGGATAAATAAATCAATGGAGACTGAAACACTTTTTAATGCAACCATCATAGGAAAACCCCCACTTTGCAGACCATGCATTGCACTTCTATTTTTTTGCACCCACACACTTTCAGCTCTTGCTGCATTTGGCAAAGCCCACTGCCACTTACCACTAATGAAAGAACAACCCGTTGGTGCTGCTCTTGATTGATGGAGGTGGGGGAAGCTTACGACGAACACTTGGCTCCACTTGGCTCCACTGTGCAGGACTAGTGTCCTTACACATCACTGCCAGGAGGCCTGTGACGTGATTGATGGGGTTCGGCGTTCATGTACGTGCTTCCACAAATCTCTTCCCGCAGCACTGCAATGTCCAACATTAATGTTCCTCATGACTTTTCTTCCGAAACAAGCGGAAGCTGATATTTTCCATCAGCTTCTTACTAGGGCTTGCTTTCCCCAAATTCAGTGTTCTGTAATATTTCTCCTGTTCACGGGTATCTTTTCTCATTTGGCCACAGCACCTTGTGACGTGAGGCTGTTTTTGTAATTAGGACAATGAACAAGATGATTCTGTTATTTTTATAATCAGTTTAAATGATCAAAGCTACTAATATCCTAATGTTGGCAGTATGATGTTGAGCCATTTGTAGGTTCCCTTGGATGTGACTTTGGATAATAGCACAAACCATCACCTCTGGCTGACCTTTCTCAGCTCCCGCCAACTGCAATTTATAATATTGAATATTTGCAACTTACTGTAATGCTGAACGCTCAGACCCTGACTGTCCTCTAAATTTTCACAGTTGCCTTGACGGTAAGAATCTTGTTAAGACAATTAAGCAAAATTTCACGTGGTGGTGCGGCAGTCTTGGCCGGGTTCCGCTCTTTGGCTCATCTAGGGTTCAAGTCCTGCTTGGGGTGCCCTGCAACACACTTTTGCCCCATCCTGGGTGTGTCCCCTCCCTCTCCAACCTTACGCCCTGTGTTGCCGGTTAGGCTCTGGCTCGCCATGATCCTGCTCGGGACAAGTGGCTCCAGCAATTTGTGCGTGTGTGTGTTAACGTTGCTATAATGTAGTTGGCATTATCTGTCATTTTCATTCTGATTTATCCTAAATGAAAACATTATGAGACAGTGGCCTTTATTAATATGTGGGATAAATATCACACGTTGGAAAAATTTTATTTTGTTTCTTTTGCTAATGAAACTGACATTGTTTTTTCAGTTGAAAAAAGTTATACAAATGAACAAACCATGCTTTTTAATACTGCTGAAAGTGTCTTAAAACCCTAAGCTGGAAAACAAATTAATTCAGACCATTGGCTAATTCTCGCATTTCACTTAATCACAGTGGAATACATTGAAATTTTGCTCTCTGTGATGTATTATATCAAAGCAGTGAAACTGAAAATTAGAGGCCCAAGCAACACGTTAACGGCTGAAGAACAAAAAGGCAAATGGCCCAGAGGTCCAGTCAAACTCCTGGTCTCAAATTCTGAGAACTGAAATTGAGAATCTGCAGCACTGCTCGAAAACTGTGGTCCACAAATGTCAGCCATCAAACACGAACAATCTGGAGCAAATCTGCACAGAAAAAATTTTTAAAAAAGCCAGTGTGCAAAGATTGTACATTTTTAATCCAAAATTCTTCATCATGTTATTGCAGCTGTTTGC
Organism: Scleropages formosus; assembly: GCF_900964775.1. Lineage (NCBI taxonomy): Eukaryota > Metazoa > Chordata > Actinopteri > Osteoglossiformes > Osteoglossidae > Scleropages > Scleropages formosus. The sequence continues at coordinate 34,659,809 of NC_041806.1, forward strand.
TGAAATGTTGGTGTGTGCTGTTTGAATATCTATACAGTACAAGCAGCGAGTTTCCTTTTTCTCTAACATAAAAGAATGTCACCTTAAAATAATTGTTTCAGTGTTTTGAAATGTCCTGCAGAAAAAAAAATTTAATTTACCATTCGTGATAGAAAGGGGGCGCAGTGGCACAGCGGGTTTGGCTGGGTCCTGCTGTCTGGTAGGTCTGGGGTTTGAGTCTCACTTGGGGTACCTTGTGATGGACTGGCATCCCTTCCTGGGTGTGTCTCCTCCCCCTCCAGCCTTACGCCCTGTGTTGCCAGGTTAGGCTCTGGCTCCACGCTACCACGCATTGGATAAGCAGTTTCAGACGATGTGTGTACATTTGTGATAGAGAACAACTATAAACTTGAGTTGCATATGTTTCCCCTATAAAATGAAGGCAATGGAAATAAAGAATAATCTCTTTTAACAAACTGGCAGTAACCATTGAAGGCAACCTGCTGTATTCAGGAAGCCCAGGAGTTAAGCGTACCTTCTGCAGCACAATCTACTTGTGGTCAGCATTGCGGAGCATCGTGCTTTATGGTTTATTATTCTCTGGCGGGGCCTCTCACGTGCTACTCGCCACCAGGACACGGCTGCTGCTCTTCGTTTCCCACATCAGCGAGCTCATAAATCACAAGGAAGCCATGGATGGATTTCCATTTCCTTGCCCACAAATTAAGCATCTTGCACACTCTCTGCACCTCCATGCTAACGCATCCGCCAACCTCCTTTGCCACATTGGTACCACAGTAATGTTTCAGGAACTATCGCTGTGAAAAGTGTCCATGAGAGGATAGCACCTGAGAGCTGCATGAAAGCAAAATTCTTCTGCCTCATATCTGGCGATCGGGACCAATGGCGACTGGTCCATAGATCGGGGAGGAACACAAATCAAGGGCCAATTACACCGCAGTGACAGCGCAGTAAATATGGCCAAGTATTAATTTTGTGTCCAGGGGCAAATTAAGCACATGTGCATGATGAACTAACACAACCAGTTTAAATTATATAATCCTAATATATAAATAATCCTAATATATAAGACTTTTGAAGTTGCTCTCAAAAAACTTGGACAAGATGAAATGGAACAGGATTATGTTGAAAATAATTATATTTATGGCTCCATTAAAACACCTAAAAAAAATCCACAGTTCTTATGTCACTGTTTCTGTGGATTTTTTCTCTTTAGTCCTTCGGTGCCTCAGTGAAAGATTTACACAAGACCTATTCAGTTAAGTTTTTATCCTCCTAACATAGCTTCTCATCCTAATATTTTCAGAGTAGGGCAGTTAAAATCCCCAAGAGGTTTAAGTATTAGCAACCTTTAAAAAACCTGAAGACCAGCTAACAATTACTGAAGTTCCCATCAAACCTGAGAGAAGAGAGAGTGGAAAAACATAACTTTTCTGTATGGCAAAACCCTCAGCTCTTAATTTGTGTAACTGATCCATACAAACAACAATGTAGTCTCTAGGTCTGACTGCTCTCAGCGTGGTACCAAAACATGCACCTGACACTTTTTTCTTCCGAACTTACAATTTTGAGCTACATACAATTATTTATGATTTATACAGCTGGGTAATTTGATGAGCCGTGCCGACTTCACCACCCTCTGCAGTTCTTTACGATGCTGGGCTGAGCAGTTCCCATACCAGGCAGTGATGCAGCCAGTCAAGATGCTCTCAGTTGTGCACTTTCTTCAGGTGCACAAACTTCTTCAGCCTACGAAGAAGTGTGGTGTGCCATCCCATATCCAGGCCAATTTTTACAGGTGCACAACTCAGCAAACCATCTTCAAACCTATTCAAATCATCAACGAAACCTGTTACAGAAGTCTGTCTTACTTTATGTCAGTGTCTGCTGCTTTCCCCATTACTGGCTTATACCTCCCCATTGACGGGTAGCAAAAGCCTAAATAAACTCCAAATATCTCGCAGCAACACCCATAAGACCCTCTCATCACAAAGGAAATAGTAGTAAACAGTGTAACCACACACCTCTGTTGCCATCAACAATCCATTACTACAATGACCCCCTATTAAACACAAAAGTTATACCCCTCCTCATTATACAACTTCAGACTGCAGCTCCATGCAACGCTCTTAGTGGGGCTGCCAGGTACCAGGTGTCACGTCCCTCGCAGCCAGCACATTGGCGACACTGCCGTTTCCTAATGGAAACGAGTATAAAGAGGGACACCAAGGAAGCCTGCATGCGAAACCTCGTTTTGCCACCTTTGTTTCCTCTCCAGTAGTGTTACAGTGAACCTTTCCCAATATAGACTTTTGCTTTGTATTTCCTGACCACGCTCTTTGTCTAGCCCTCTGTACTACGTTTGCCGATCGCCTGACCTACGCCTGTCCCACGACTTTGTTTTTTGGATTACATTTTTGGCTTTATTAAACATCTTTTCACTAAACTCTGCGCTTGAGTCTATCCTCATTAAAGCGAAACCATGACAGAAGGTTCCGCCTCTAACCAGGACTCAGCAGAGTATGAGCAAATGTGCACGGCACTCACGGCGCAAGGCGCGCTCTTAGGAGCGTACGACCAGTCGCTGAAGTGCCTAGAAGAAACAGTGGATCGACTGATACAGGCTCTACAAGCGGGGGGAATCATCCAACCCACCGCAGAGACGGCACCTGCGGCCCCCACTGAACACGCCCCCCCTGCACCACCAGAAGCAGCCGGTCCCGCCACGCTGATCGCCATTCCGGAGCGGTATGATGGCAACCCCGACCAGTGTCAAGACTTCTTGATGCAATGTGAGTTGGTTTTCGAAAGCTCTCCTTGCATGTGTCAGACTGACGAAGCGAAGATTGCCTTCGTACTGTCATTGCTGGTTGCTCCGGCCCGGTCTTGGGCTGCAGCAGGGTGGCACACGCGTCAGAAAACCACCTATCCCGTTTTTCGAGAAAAGTTTGAGGCGATCTTTGACCACCCTCAAGCGGGGCACGCTGCGGGTAACCATCTCCTGCGCCTCAGACAGGGGAATAGGACCGTGGCTGAGTACGTTCTTGAGTTCAGACCCCTCGCGGCCAAGAGCGGGTGGAACTCCATTGCCCTCCTCACCTGTTTTTGCAAAGGGCTGAACCCCCGGATACAAGAGGAGCACCTGCGTGCCGCCTGCCCAGTTCGACCACCCCAAGGGAACTCCAAGGACATAAAGGTGAGTCCTGGGGAGCACCAGGGACAATTGAGATTACCCGTGGGTATTGCGTGGGAGGGACATCGGGTACAGGCAAGTGCCCTTATCGATTTGGGAGCAGCGGGCTGTTTTATGGACTGGGGCTTTGCCAGAGCACACAGTGTCCCCCTTAAGACATGTGAGGTCACCCTGAGAGTGAAAGCATTTGATGGTCAGCCCTTGGGGTCCGGGGTAGTGGATACTCGAACCATCCCTCTCCTACTTGAAACAGGGGCCTGTCATCACGAGAAACTGACCTTCTTTTTGATCCCAGCTCCAGACACCCCGATTATTCTAGGTTACCTATGGTTGACACGCCATGATCCAGTCTTCAGATGGAGTACCAATGAACTGGTCTCATGGGGAGAATCCTGTTGCTCATCTTTTCTTTATTAGTAAGAAGGACAGGGGACTAAGGCCGTGCATTGACTATCTGGGGTTAAACGCTAGAATGGTCAAATAGCCAGATCCGTTGCCGTTGATTACTTCTGTCTTGGAAGGCATTCATGGTTCAACCTGGTTCACAAAATTAGACCTCCGCAGCGCATATAACTTGATGCGGATCCATGAGGGGGATAAGTGGAAGACGGCATTCTCCACTGCACTAGGCCATTATGAGTACCGGGTCATGCCATTTGGCCTAGTCAACGCTCCCTCAGTTTTCCAGGCATTTCTGAACCACGTGTTGGGGGACTTTATTAACCGCTGTGTTATTGTCTATTTAGATGATATCCTGATTTACTCCCGGACCCGAGAGCAAATTATCCAACAGGTACGGTCGGTCCTCCAGTGACTCTTATAGCACCATCTGTATGTCAAAGGAGAAAAATGTGAATTCCACCAATGCCAGATCTTGTTCCTGGGTTACATCCTGAGCCGGGAAGGAGTCTCCATGGACCCCAGGAAGGTCAGTGCGGTGACATCCTGGCCCTGACCCACCATGATAAGAGCGCTCCAACGCTTCCTTAGCTTCGCCAACTTTTACCATTGGTTTATCAGAAATTTCAGCACTGTGGCCACTCCTCTTACTGCACTAACCTCCAGCAAGGAACGGCAATTCCCTTGGGGGGAGGACGCAGAGAGGGCCTTCCAAGAACTTAAGACCCGGTTCACCTCTGCTCCAGTGCTGAAACAGCCTGACCCCTCTTTGCCATTCATGGTGGAGGTTGATGCCTCCTCAGTAGGTGTGGGAGCTGTCTTGTCCCAGAGGCAAGGAGATCCACCGAAGCTATACCCCTGTGCTTCCTTTTCCAGAAAGATGATCCCAGCCGAATGTAATTAGGACATTGGAAATAGGGAACTCTTTGCTATTAAACTCATGCTAGAAGAGTGGCGTCATTGGTTGGAAGGCGCTGTCCATCCCTTTTTAGTACTTACCGATCACAGAAACCTTGAATACCTTGAAACAGCTAAGAGGCTGAATTCCCGCTAGGCCCGTTGGGCGCTGTTCTTTACCAGATTCAACTTTACTGTGTCCTATAGGCCAGGTTCCAAGAATATGAAAGCCAATGCCTTATCCCGGATTCACGACCCAGAACTGATGCCCACCAATCCAGAGGGGATCTTACCCAAGGGCTGTGTGGTGGGTCCGGTCCAATGGCAACTTCTCCAAGACCTACAAGAAGCCCAGGCTAGCGAGCCTGAACCGCCGGGGAAACCTGCAGGACGAGTTTATGTGTCCAGTTCCTTCCACGTGGCACTGATGAAATGGGCACATGAGGCCCTGGAGGCAGGGCATCCCGGCATCCGGCGCACCCTTTCTCTGTTACAAGGACGATTCTGGTGGCCTTCGGTGTCTGATGATGTCTGGGACTTCGTCCAGGCCTGCGCTACCTACGCTCAGACCCGAACCCTACCCAAGAAGGCAGCAGGTCTTCTGGAACCCCTGCCTACACCGACCAGACCCTGGACCCATGTTGCCCTGGACTTCCTAGTTGACCTGCCGGCCTACGAGGGTAAGACTGTGATACTCTCTGTTAAAGATCGTTTCTCCAAAGCCTGCAGACTGGTGCCTCTCCCGAAGTTGCCCACTGCTTTTGAGGTCGCTGAGATACTATGTGAACAAGTCTTTAAGCTCTATGGACTTCCCGAAGATATTGTTTCAGACCGGGGCCCCCAGTTCACCTCCCAAGTATGGAAGGCCTTTTGGAGACAGCTCGGAGTAACAGTTAGCCTTACCTCTGGGTACCACCTGCAGGCCAACGGCCAAGTCGAACGCCTGCACCAGGATATAGCGAGGTATCTCTGAGCCTACTGTTCCCAGCGGCCGCACCAATGGACTCGCTACCTGGCGTGGGCAGAGTATGCCCACAACTCCACACAGCATACGTCCACCGGTATCTCACCCTTCCAATGTATTTTAGGTTACCAGCCTGTTCTGCTCCCTAGAGAAACTCCACAAAGTCCCGTTCCGGCCGTGGAAACGTGGAACGGTGAGAGCGCCCGAGTGTGGAGGACGGTCCGCAACCACCTGCTCTGCAGTACAAAACAATAGAAACGTCAAGCGGACAGACACCGGCGTACCCTTCAGGGCAAAGAGTATGGCTCTCCACCTGAGATTTTAACCTGAAGACACCGTCAAAGAAACTCTGGCCTCGTTACATAGGCCCTTTCAAAATAGTACGCCAAGTAACACCAGTTACTGCCTTCAGTTGCCGCCTGACCTCCAAGTACACCCCACATTCCACGTCTCCCTCCTGAAACCAGTAGGAGTGTACCTACACCAGCCACCGGGCAACACCACACAAGCCCCTCCGTTGCCTCTAGATGGTGACAGAACCTACAAGGTCTGGGCCCTACTGGACTCTTGCCGACGGAGGGGTCGGTTGCAATATCTGGTAGATTGGGTGGGGTACGGCCCGGAGGAACGCTCGTGTGTGGCCGCTTCGGATGTTCTTGACCCTGATCTAATCGCCGTCTTTCACAGGGACCATCGAGAGCATCCGGCGCCCTCCGTCTAGGCCCCAGGCGTCCAGGGCTGCCTGTCAGAGGGGGGGGGGGGGTACTGTCACGTCCCTCGCAGCCAGCACATTGGCGACACTGCCGTTTCCTAATGGAAACGAGTATAAAGAGGGATGCTGAAGAAGCCTGGATGCGGAACCTTGTTTTGCCACCCTTGTTTCCTCTCCGGTAGTGTTACAGTGAACCTTTCCCGATATCGACCTTTACTTTGTATTTCCTGACCACACTCTTTGTCTAGCCCTCTGTACTACGTTTGCTGATTGCCTGACCTACGCCTGTCCCACGACTTTGCTTTTTGGATTACGTTTTTGGCTTTATTAAACATCTTTTCACGAAACTCTGCGCTTGAGTTCATCCTCATTAAAGCGAAACCATGACACCAGGTAGTTCAGGGGATGGCACTGCGGCAGGAGAGGTGCCTTACAAACATATTTAGCCTCACAGAAAAGACTGCTGCACCTGTGACCGATACAAACCTGCATACAAATTCATTACAATACACAGAACAAACAGGTTATTATTTTGTGTCTCAAAATGACCAGATGTACTATAAAATCATGAAAAAAGGGGCAGTGCATTTATTTTTAAACTGCAACTCATTTTCATGTCATGGGGAAACTAACACTTAAATTCTGAGGTGTATGTCCATATCTTCTGATAAATGCAATTAACAGCACACTGAAATATATTCTGCCTTTGGACACAATTCAGAACATTTTTGTAAAGCATTGATTGAGCTTAATAATGTTTTATAATGGATTACAGTAAACCACACAAAAATAAAAAAAATTAAAGGGCAATGACTATATAAATACACAGCATAAGACACTTCAATATTTCAAACCCTAAGGTGTGAAATGTTTTTTTTTTTTTATTATTATTATTCAAATTTCAGGATTAAATATAAATACCTTTCCAGGAGTTTTTGGGACAATTCAGGGTTGCCACCTACTGGCTGGAAAACTATGTCTCTCTCACCTCTGTCCTCACCCCATAATTCACATGTAGCTAAAAGTCTAAAAACTTCACCCTACAAGGCTTTTGACAAGGTAGGATTAGTTTTATTTTATCCCCTATTTTGCTAAAGATTAAAATGTTAGTAACTTTATTAAAGGTTAATTAAATGTTTATGCCCTAAACCTTTGGCCCAGATTTATACAAATAGTTACTATCATTTATATTTACATTTACATTCATTCATTTAACAGATGCTTTTTTCCAAAGTGACGTACATCTCAGAGGAAATACAATGTGTGCATTACCTTAGGAAAAAGAGAGACATAGATGCAGATGTTTGATTCTTAAGTACAGTTTGTTTCTTTCCACCATATGATTCAATATACATCATACAAGTAGCTGCATAAAACTCAGAATATCGACAATTCCTGATCACCTCCCTACTTTTTTTTTAGATACACAAACATTTACGTACAATACAGGAGTAGCTGCGTAAAGGTTTATCTGGGCATGATCTGAAGTTATAGCGCATGAACATTTACACCTTACATGAACTTAAGAGATCATGGGTAAAGTGAGTGTGGAAGAGGTCAGTCCTAAGACCCTTTTTAAATGTGGACAGAGATTCAGCAGTTTTGAGTGAGAGGGGGAAGGCGTTCTACCACAACGAAGCCAGAACTGAGAACCTTCCTGCTTTACCTTTCGTGCTTGGGACCACCAATCGAGCAGAAGTAGATGAACGAAGGGGTCTGGTTGGGGTGTAGCGGTTGATCAAGTCTTGTAAATAGCTGGGAGCAGTTCTATTGATGCATTTGTAGACAATAACCAGGGTCTTGAATTTGATCCAGGCACCTATGGGAAGCCAGTGCAGAGAAATGAGTAGTGGAGATACATAGGAACACTTTGGCAAATCAAACACAACTCGTGCAGCAGTGTTCCGTATCAGCTGTAGAGGTCTGAAGGTAGTAGCGGGAAGGCCACAAAGGAGAGAGTTGCAGTAGTTCAGACAGGATGCCAGCATGGCTTGGACAAATAGTTTGACAGGGTCAGCTGTGAAGTAAGAACGTATCCTGTGAAGGTTATGGAGGATGTATTTGCAGGTCCAGGTTGTGTCTTTGATGTGCTGAGAGAAAAACAGACTTGAGTCAATCATCACTCTCAGACTCTTAGCTGAGGAGGTAGGCAAAATAAGTGAGTTGTCCAGTTTGATCAAGAGAGCAAGATGGTGGCACAGCAAGTAACGTTACTGTCTCAAAATGCCTGGGTGGTGTGAGAGGATGTGGGTTCAATCCCTGCTCAGTCTGTGTGGAGTTTGCATGTTCTCCCTGTATCTGTGTGCTCTGGTTTCTTCCCACAGTCCAAAGAGATGCTGTTCAGGTTCACCCAGAGTGTGTGAGTTACAGAAGGAGTGTGTTCCACTGATGTATGGATGAGTGACCCAGTGTAAGTAGTGTATCTAGCACTGTAAGTCACCTTGGTGAATAAGGTGTGTGGACTGTAAATGTAGATTGTGACAGGAGAACAGACCAGCTGGGAGGTGTATGATCTCTGTTTTGGAGAAGTTGAGTTGGAGGTGGTGATCAGACATCCATGCAGAGATGTCCGACAGGCAGGCAGCGATGCACGTGAAAATGTCTGATGCTCCAGGTGGAAATGAGAGGAAGAGCTGGGTATCATCGGCGTAGCAGTGGTAGTTGAATCTATGGGAGGCGATGACAGGCCTGAGGGAGCAGGTGTAGCTCGAGAAGAGCAGAGGGCCGAGTACCGAGCCCTGAGGGACACCAGTTGAGAGGCAGAAGAGAAGAACAGGAGCCCCGCCAGACCACTCGAAAGGACCTATCAGATAGGTAGGACTCAAGCCATCTTAGTGCTATGTATTTCCTGTACAAAGAGGCTTCCCCCTATTTTCCCCATCATTATTGACACATATAACGGACCATTTGGCAGAAATTATTAGGCACAATAAAGACATTTCCGTTATAATAGCAGGAGAAGAGAGCCATCGCATTTTCCTTTATGCTGACAATGTACTCTTGTACCGAGAAAAAAAGCTAAAACATTATTCCCAGCAGTTCTGAAGGTGATTTTCTATTAAACTTTCAGGGTATAAGATTAATCTCTCTAAATCTCTGGGAGTGTAATTGCATAGCCCTCCTTGTTTTACTCTGCACTATTCCTTTCAACCGGCAAACTCTGGGTTTAGTTAACTGCAAATTTTTGGCATGTCTGACCTTAATCACCTCCCCAGTGCCAACTATAGTATTTACTGCTAATTAGGAAGGTTATAGATGACCTGGCTGCATGGACCAGTTTCACATTTTTTCAGAACCGCTTGTCCCTTACGGGGTCACGGGGAACCGGAGCCTACCCAGCAACACAGGGCGTAAGGCCGGAGGGGGAAGGGGACACACCCAGGACAGGACACCAGTCCGCCGCAAGGCACCCCAAGCGGAACTTGAACCCCAGACCCACCGGAGAGCAGGACTGTGGTCCAACCCACTGCGCCACTGCGCCACCACACCCCCTGGACCAGTTTCATTACTTTGGAAAATTAATGTCGTTACTGCAAAATTTGCCTTGTTATTTCATTATTTTGAAAAATTAATGTTTCTTCCAAAATTTGACTTCTTACTGACCTTAATTTCCAGGAACAATAAAAGACTCAAAATCTAACCTTCCAAGATGTCCTAACAAAAGAAATGAACGGGGATTCTTTACTGAATATGAGATTCTATTACTGGGCTGCACAAATTACAAAAATTAGTAATTGAACCCAGGCTGGAGCTGAGGTTTGTTGACACAGAGTTATTTTCTTGTTACCCAAGACTGTTAAGATCTTTATTTAGACATTTCATAAAATTTAATTTCTACAAAAAAATTCTGTAATCTTCAAAACTCTTCTATTCCAGAGAGACAAGAGCTATCTGGGGGTCTCAGGGAGGCTATCACCATGTTCTCTTTTTGCCCTTAAACCACTCACTGAACTGCTTGTCCCATACGGGGTCGCGGGGAACCGGAGCCTAACCCAGCAACTCAGGGCGTAGGGCTGGAGGGGGAGGGGACACACCCAGGACGGGACGCCAGTCTGTCACATGGCACCCCAAAAGGGACTCCAACCCCAGACCCACCGGAAAGCAAGACCCGGTCCAACCCACTACGCCACTGCGCCCCCCCGTGCCCTTAAACAAGATTAACCCTTTCCTGACACCCAGACAAATCGGACTATAGGAATGCATGTCTAAAGCGATAGCAAATATCTAATGCCAATTTCCATATTTACAGTTGTGATGTTTTATTGGAGCCCTAGAAAAAAAAGAGAAGAACCTACAGAAAGAGGTTATTAAGGTAGAATAACAGTAAATCTCTGGTGGCAGTTCCACAGGTCTGGAGAAAAGTCTGCTAAATAAATAAATGTAAATGTCTAAAGTCTTCCCTATCTGCACCCCACTCCCCAAGCAACCCAGAACAAAACTGTCTATTAATTTTCTTTTAAATTTATTCATTTAGCAGATGCTTTTCTCTGAAGTGATGTGCATGTCAGAGAACAATGTAAAAAGTGAAGGTCTACCTTAGTCCAGTACATCTTTACAGGACAGTTACAGAGGCATTTCAGCTGTGTTTTAAATGTAAAAGATGCTCCATGCACTTTTATATTTTTTTTTCCTCAGAATGAGATAACATATGAGCTTATAGGAATGTTGTTCATTCAGCTATTCAAAAGATCTGTTCAAAGTTTGATTTGTTCCCATTTATATTCTTATTAAACCCACATTCTGTTTTGTGATGCAGTTGTGGAATGTACTGTGATGAACTTGTGGTTGTGTGGTGGTCAGGGATGTGACTGATCTCTTCTCCTTTCACCTTAGTCTGCCCATGGTTTATTCATCCCAGTTACCCAGTTAAAAAGAAGACTACATGTGCTATGCTTGCTTAGTTATTTACTTATCTACTTACTTATCTCTGTTTCATTGCTGTAAGTATCTATTAAGTTTGTATATTGTACTCTGCTGTAACCAAGTGGAATATCCCTCTAGAATTAATAAAATTTGCTTCATTCATAGGGGGGTGTGGTGGCGCAGCAGGTTTGACCAGGTCCTGCTCTCTGGCAGATAGGGTTCCAGTTCCGCTTGGGGTGCCTTGTGGCAGACTGGTGTTCCATCCTGGGTGTATCCCCTCCCCCTCCAGTCTTATGCCCTGTGTTACCAGGTTAGGCTCCAGCTTGCCGCAACCCCACTTGGGTCAAGTGGTTTCTGTCAGTGTGTGTTTTTCACTTATTCAAAGGTATAACACAGTAGGATCCAACTCTTTACTGTGGGAGTCCTGACACATCCAGATCATGAGCTCATACCCATTCTTTCCTCTCCTCAGGCTCACTCCACTCTACATTATTCTGCACTTCCCATACAAGACAGTTCCCCCTTCTGAACCATTACAGCAGGTTGATTAATGATACACGTTTGGCAAGGAAATGCATTTTATTGTTATGATATACACCAGAGGCTCACTCCACAAATATGTGTTTGGCTCAAGCATCTGGCTTTCAGCACATTCTCCCATTGGAAAAGTTTGCATTTGTAGAGCATAAATCAAATCAACTCTGGAATATCTGGACCCCCTTTTGAAACTTGGTATATAGTACTGTATGAATACCCCTGCTAAATATTGAAACATTTTTCCCTTGTACTGTTTTTACCTATATTTGAGTGCACTTTTTTGTGATTTTTGTATTACAAATGTTTGAGTTCAAAATTTTTGAAAATACACACACACAGAGAAACTGTCAGGGATGGGCACTGAAGACAGGTAAGTAGAGGACCCAAGTGCGGATGAGCTTTATTCAAGTAACCAGGTTCTAGGGGCAAGGCAAAATCAGAGTCGGGGACAGGCAAAGGTCTTCTGGGTGCGAATGTCACAATCCAGGTAATCCAAGTTGTGGTCAGGAAGAACAAGCAAAGGTCAGGAACAGGAAAACAGGCAAGGCACAAAGGGCAAGAACGCTGAGACTGTAAGGGCACGAGGCAATTGGGCGCGGAGCCTTTTTATCCCCAGGCTTCCTGAGTGGGCGCAGGTGTTGCTGCTTGGCTCATTCCCGGGGGCGTGACAGTACCCCCCGGCGGCTCTAGCCACCAGCTGAGGCTGAGGTGGGCATCCCCAAGGCCGAGGCGCCGGACAATCTGGGTGGTCTCTGTGGAAGGAGAGAATCAAGTCTGGATCCAGGATATCGGATGCCAGCATCCAACAGCGCTCCTCCGGGCCGTAACCCTCCCAATTGACCAGGTACTGTAGTCGACGGCGACAGGAATCCAGGAGTGCTTTCACCTGATATGCTGGGGACCCATCCACCTGTACCAGTGGGGGTGGCTCGGATGTCTCTGGGGCCTGGAGGTGAGATACTTTGTAGGGTTTGAGCAGGGACACATGAAGTGACGGGTGCACTCGGAGAGATGGGGGCAGGTGCAGGCAGTAAGTAACAGGGTTCATCTGGCGGATAATCCAGTATGGGCCTATGAAACGGGGGCTGTGCTGACAAGACAGGAGACATACTCTTAGGTTCTTGATAGACAACCAGACCCATTGCCCGGGGCGAAAGGAGACCTGGTGCCGGTGTCGGTCTGCTTGCTGTTTGTGGCGCTGGGTGGCGTGGTGTAGCCTCTCTGTGATGGTCCTCCAGGTCTCCAGGTCTCTACCGCTGTTCCGGTACCATTCATTGGCTGCCAGAATTTCGGTTTGTTCTGGGGGACAGGGGTAACTGGTAACCTAGAACACATTGGAAGGGTGTGATACCAGTGGAGAAGTGAGGCAGGGGTTTGTGTGCATATTCTGCCCAGGACAAATATCGGGCCCACTGGTGCTGCTTGCGGCTGCAGTACGACCGGAGGTATCGGCCCAGGTCTTGGTGGAACCTCTCGACCTGACCGTTTGCCTCTGGGTGATACCCCGACGTCAGATTCACCGGCACACCTAGTCTCTGCCAGAAGGCCTTCCAGAGTCGCGAGGTGAACTGTGGGCCTCGGTCCAAAAGGATGTCTTCCGGGAGGCCATACAGGCAGAACACGTGATGGAACAAGGCCTCTGCGGTCTCCAACGCGGATGGGAGCTGCGGCAGGGGTATCAGGCAGCACGCCTTAGAAAACCTGCCCAGGACGGTGAGTATCACGGTGTTATCTTGTGACAGGGGCAGGTCCACCAGGAAGTCGACCGACACGTGTGACCAGGGATGCGCTGGGACAGGCAAGGGTTCCAACAGGCCGGCGGGCTAGTGATTAGGGTCTGGGCTTGGGCATGTCTCACATGCCTTGATGTACTCCTGCACGTCCTCCTCCATGGATGGCCACCAATAGCGGCTGTGGATGAGTGACAGGGTCCGCCGCGCACCAGGGTGTCCTGCTGCTGGGGAGTCGTGTGCCCACTGTAATAGGGAAGGTCAGAGCCTGACAGAGACATATTCCTTACCCTCCGGCTGGTTCGGTGGCCCAGGGTCCTCCTCTCGGGTGTCCTGAAGCTCCTGATGGAGGTTCCATCTCACCGGGGCCACCATCCATTGCTCTGGCAGGATCGGGGCCGGTTCTGCCTGTTCTGGGTCTCTGTCGTGCATTATCGACAGAGCGTCCGCTTTGCCGTTCTTCGATCCTGGTCGGTAGGTCACAGTGAATCGAAACCTGGTGAAGAATAGGGCCCACCACACCTGTCGGGGGTTCAAGCGCTGGGCCTTCTGTAGGTACTCCAGGTTTCTGTGGTCCGTGAGCACAAGGAATGGGTGCGTTGCCCCCTCAAGCCAATGTCGCCACTCCTCCAGGGCTAACTTGATTATCAGGAGCTCCCTGTTGCCAATGTCGTAATTTTGTTCTGCAGCTGTCAGTTTCCTGGAAAAATAAGCACAAGGGTGGAGCTTAGGCAGGTTACCTTGTCTCTGGGACAGGACAGCCCCCACCCTGGTTTCCAAGGCATCCACCTCCACTATGAATGGGAGAGTCGGGACGGGGTCTCGTAAGACCGAGGCCGTGGTGAACCTGTCCTTCAGGGCTCGAAAGGCTGCCTGTGCTTCTGCAGTCCATTCCATCCTCTTCTGGTCTCCTCGTAAGAGGGCGATGAGTGGGGCGGCCACCGAGCTGAACCCCCGAATGAAGCGTCGGTAGAAGTTGGCGAACCCAAGGAACCTCTGGAGAGCCTTGACAGAGGTGGGTTGGGGCCACTCAAGGACTGCCTGCACATTCCCAGGATCCATTGCCATCCCCCTCTTTGCTCAAAATGAAGCCAAGGAATGCGACCTGCTGTTGATGAAACAGACACTTCTCTCCCTTCACATATAGGCGATTCTCCAAAAGCCGGGACAAGACTTGTCAGACAAGACGGACGTGTTGTGCCATCGTGGGCGAATAAATCAATATGTCGTTCAGATACACCAAGACCCCCTGGTTTGCCAGATCTCTCAAGACGTAGTTCACGTACGCCTGGAACGCGGAAGGTGCGTTCGCTAGCCCGAATGGCATAACAAGGTATTCATAGTGGTCCAGCGAGGTACTGAAAACGGTCTTCCGCTCATCGCCTTCCCTGATGCGGATCAGACTGTATGTGCTGTGCAGGTGTAGTTCGGTGAATACTCGGGCGCCATGTACGTGTTCCAGGGACGCGGTGATCAGCGGCAAGGGGTGTGGGTATTTTACAGTAACTGTATTAAGCCACCGATAATCAATACAGGGGCGCAGCCATCCATCCTTCTTGGTTACAAAGAAGAACCCGGCGGACGCGGGAGAGGTGGACGGCCTAATGAACCCTGAAGCTAGGGCCTCCTTGATGTAATCCTGAAGCGCCTGTTGCTCGGGTAGGGACAGGGGGTATACACGGCCCCTTGGTGGGGTTGCGCCTGGCAGCAAGTCAATGGTGCAGTCCCAGGGCCTGTGTGGTGGTAGGACAGTTGCCTTACTCCTACTAAAGACCTCTGCCAGGTCCTGGTATTCTGGGGGGACTACAAAAGAGTCAGACGTATCGGGGCTTTCCACCCAAGGTGGCCCGACAGGGCAAGACCAGGCATGAGGCATCACAATTTGGCCCCCAGTTTCCCCTTACTCCGTGAAAAGACGGGATCGTGCGTTGCCACCCAAGTGAACCCCAATATCACGGGTGTTTCTGGTGCCTTGATTAGGTAGAACATGAGGTCCTCGGTGTGACAAACCCCGATTTGGACCCGCAATGGCCCAGTTTGTCTTTCCACTCTACCCGTGCCCAGCGGCTGTCCATCCAGGACCTTGATCCTGTAGATAACGTCGCACTCGCGTATTGGTACGCCATGGAGCAGCGCAAAATCTACATCCATAAAACAGCTCGCAGCTCCCGAATCGACCAGTGTGCGGACCTGTATGCGCGAGGACCCCCAGCTCACCTCCAACAGCACCGGTAGGTGAGCGTCTAAGCGACGGATGACACTCACCTCAGCTCCCGGGCGCAATTGGCTGGAGGGCCTCTCCGGGCAGTAGGTGCAGAAATGTCCTGCTTCCCCACAATACAAGCACAGCTGGTCCTGGATCCGTCGCGCACGCTCCTCCAGTGAGAGACACCCTCGGCCCAGTTGCATGGGTTCCGGGGCTTCCGCAGGCTTTTCTGTCTCCACTGGTGGCAGCCCCAGGTGTGGCAGATGTTCTCAGGCGAGGCTGTCAATGAAGATGGCGTTCTCCATGAAATGATCCAGGGTCCAATCCTCCCCACGGAACACCAGCTCCGCCTGAATTCGGGGGTCCAGGCCGCAGCGGAACGAAGCCAGGAGGGGCACCTGTTTCCAGCCGCTTTTCTCTACCAGCATCTTCACCTCCAGGGAGTAGACAGCCACGGTCCGATTCCCCTGCTGAATGGCCATGAGTCGGTCGCTGGCGGCACGCACCATCAGCGAGTGGTCGAACGCTGGCCGAAAACGTTTGAGGAAGCATTCAAAGGAAATGATCTCTTTCCTCTCCCACACCACCGTTGCTCAGTCCAGCACGGGACCCGTAAGCAGGGAAATTATATAAGTAATCTTACTGATGTCGGTCTTATAAGCCTGTGGTTGGCTTGCAAATACCAGCTCACATTGAAAGATGAAACCCCGGCATTTTTCGGACACCCCATCATACCTCATAGGCGCGACGGGCAGGAGACCTTTGCTAGCAGGACCGGGACGACTGCTGATGATGTGGGGACGGCGGCGACAGCGGTCGGAGGTGTTTCCGCGCTGGCTGATGGAGACGCCGTATTCAGTATCTGTCACAGAACTTGTTTGTGCATCCCGAGCAACGCATCCTGCGCGGACACCGCTCTCCGTAGTTGCTCCAGTCCCGCAGGGTCCATGATTCAGGCAGATTCTTCTGTCAAGGTTGGGCACTGAAGACAGGTAAGTAGAGGACCCAAGTGTGGGTGAGCTTTATTTAAGTAACCAGGTTCTAGGGGCAAGGCGAAATCAGAGTTGGGGACAGGTGAAGGTCTTCTGGGCGTGAATGTCACACTCTGGGTAATCCAAGTCGTGGTCGGGAAGAACAGGCAAAGGTCAGGAACAGGAAAAGGGGCAAGAACGCTGAGACTGCAAGGGCACAAGGCAATTGCAAAAATCCGCATCCAGGTGTGGGCACAGAGTCTTTTTATCCCCAGGCTTCCTGAGTGGGCGCAGGTGTTGCTGATTGGCTCGTTCCCGGGGGTGTGGCAGAAACCGCTTGTCCCGAGTGTGGTTGTGGCAAGCCAGAGTCTAACCCGGCAACACAAGACGTAAGGCTAGAGGGGGAGGGGACGTGTTCAGGATGGGACGTCAGCCCATCACAAGGCACCCGTAGCTGGGCTTGAACCCTAGACCCACGAGAGAGCAGAACCCAGTCAAACCTGCTGCACCACTGCACCCTTTTTTTTGAAAATAAATGTTACTAAATAGAGGGGGGTGCGGTGGGGCAGTGGGTTGGACCACAGTCCTGCTGTCCGGTGGGTCTGGGGTTCGAGTCCCGCTTGGGGTACCTTGCGACGGACTGGCGTCCCGTCCTGGGTGTGTCCCCTCCCCCTCCGGCCTTACGCCCTGTGTTACCGGGTAGGCTCCGGTTCACCGTGACCCCATATGGGACAAGCGGCTCTGAAGATGTGTGTGTTACTAAATAAATAAATATTTCTGGTATTTTCTGCACAGATGTTTCAGTATTTATCATTGCTGGTTACCTACCGTTTGTCATCTGTGCTTGTTGTAAACTGTCTTTCTGTTTGGTTTTCATGGGTAATAGGAGCAACTCATTAACGTTTCCTTCCGTTTTTAATCCTGTTAGAAAAGTGAAAGAAATACCGTATTTCTGGCTAAATTGTTTGATTATGAAAAGTCTTATTAGCTTATTCATAGTGATAATAATACATCCAGCCCTCAATAAGTGTTGCTCTGTGAAACATTAATTAAATTAGGAAGTTGCCTTCAGTGCTGTGAAGAGACGTAAAATACTGAGCTGAGAATTCAAGATCTCATACAGCAATAATATCATTATTACTTGTAAACTGGCTTAGAAGTCTTATTTAATCTAAAATGCCCAGGATGGGTGGGCAGCCACTGGGCCTTGGACCCCCAAAGGTTTTTTCTTCCTCGATTTTCTGTTGGGAGTTTTGGTTCCTTCCCTCCGTGGCCAGTAGTTAACTGTCTTCTTTGTTTCTTTATCCGATGTATTTATTTTTCTTGCCTCATGTCTGTGTTAAAGCACTCTGTGTCACTGCGTGAGAAAAGCGGACTATAAAAATAAATTGAATTGAATTGTTGTCTTAAATGACAATAACTGAATATTGATGTGGAACTACATTACAGCACTTTGGTTTTTTGTATTCAACAAGTAAACCCTGCAGAAAAACATCAGAGGTAACACAGAAGTTTACATGAACACGGATTTATAACCTCACAGTCTGATTCGAACACAGCTATTCATGCTGCTCCAGTACAATTGTTCAGTTCCATAACTGAACGGGTCAAGTACTGTATGTTGCTTTGACTAAAGCTCTCAGCTAAGAAACAAATTCACACTAATCTCATGAAAGTAATAGAAAAAGCTGATTGATTTTTTCAGCCAGCCAATGTTAACTTGTATTTTTATTATTTATATTTTTGTTATGCATTTGTTTGTTGACCCAATTTCTTTAATTTCCTTACATTTACTAGACCTGCTGTGAATGCACCACTGCCACGTCACCTTGGCTGAGATGAATATAGACACACAGATTCTCCACTACGTGTGCCCTGAGTCATCCGCTTCTTTTCACTCTGTAGGGTGAAAGAGAGATATAATTGCAGATCGGGAGACCTAAATGCGCTTGGAAAGGAGTGCTATTTGCAGGCTTCCACCCACAGACCCACAGAACAACTGCAGACATCACTGTGAGCGTGGGGGGTGGGGGGCTTGAAAGCTTTATCTCTGTCACCTCCCCAGAGGGAAAGCACATCAGTTTGTGTTCCACAGACCTTCTCACAACAGATAGCAGAGGTAGCCCAGCAGGGACTCGAATCTCAAACCCCCTCATCGGGTGGATAGCAATTTTCCAGTTCATCATTCTAATATAAACACAACTCACTGTAAACCCTTCAATAAAACTTTAATTAAAGCTTTTGCTTCCATTCCTAATTTTGTAAAGGGACTGGCTATGTAAACATTCATCAAATAAAGCTCAGCTCACTAAATTAGATGGGGACTGAATTATTAGTAATTGGATATTTGTCAAAACACTTAACAGTATGAATGTCATACTTTGTTTAAATAAGAACTTGCTGTGTTTCAATGTGAGGTGACAGTTCACCGCTCTGTGGTGTCTTTTTACCTGTATCTACATCAGCGGTTCTTAACCTGCAGTCCATGTACCCCTTGGAGGTCCATGAATGGGACTCGGGAAGCCAAAATACACAAAGTCGCTTTGAAAAAACAAAACAAAAAATAATAAAGGTTAAAACTAATTCAAAATATTACTATCCTACTGTTATCTATAGCGGGGGGGTGCGGTGACGCAGCAGGTTTGACTGGGCCCCACTCTCTGGTGCTCGGGGTGCCTTGTGATGGACTGACGTCTCGCCCTGGGTGTGTTCCCCTCCCCCTTCAGCTCTGTGCCCTGCGTTGCCGGGTTTGGCTCCAGCTTGCCGCAACCCCGCTTAGGACAGGCAGCTTCAAACATTGTGTGTGTGTGTTATCTATGGCTTAAGTTATGTTGGGGAAAAAATGAGCAAAACATTTTCTCTTAAGTTATTTATGGAAATTTTTCTAGCAAGAGAGTCTTTGCATTTTCATCACATTTGTCAAGGACTGTGTGACCAATAAAAGGGTTAGGAACCCCTGGGCTACATCACTGTCCAGAACTCCTACATGCTGTATGTTGTATAATGTACAAGTCCAACAGACTGAAACAAAAAAAACTTCAAGTATAGCCTTTCTTGGTTTTTATAAACTTTAAATTTTACTGAATTTCTTGCATATATGGGTAGGTTTCATAACAGAATGAGCTGGACTCCAGCATATGCCCGAGGCACTGAGAAGCAGAAGCGGTGGGTTGCCATGCCGACCCTGTTGTTTTTTTTAAGTTTAATTTACTGTTGGGCATTTTGTACTTGTTTAACTCAGTTCTGTGAGCTTTTCTCTCAATTACAGAATAGCTACATTATAATTATTATGTGACTGCAGTTCAGATCACCAAACCAGACCATCTGTTTTAGTCCTTTGCAGACTGTGAAACGCAAGCAAGGAGAAAGGAAGACATTGCTAAACCTTCAAGTAGCAGAAGGCCTAGGGGCGTGAGCACCTGGACATGCTGGGTTTGAATCCCACCTCCTGCTCTAACGCTCCGGGCAGTGCTGATGTCGCTCCAGTGAAGAGTGCACTGCTCTACATTCGTTGGAGGGTTAATACTCGAAGTCGCTCCTGGGGAAAAAAAAAAGCGCCAGATTATACAGGAATAATTATTAATGCAGCGCAATTTACAGCAAGCACCGTTTGGAAAAGGTGGTGGTTTTAAAAGTGAAGGAAATAGGAAGTGTTGTACATGCTACGGGCGCCGTGTTCGTGTTCACAGTAGCCGTGGTTCGGAGCGTTTCTCCGGTTCCTGCTGCTGAGGGATGGAGTCTCGAACCCGGCGCGCTCTGGGATTTCTCCACATTTCTCCGTGCCACGTGTTTCCACGGGGAACAGCGCGTGGAGCCTCGCCGCTTCTCTCCACGTCACGCGAACGCAACGTAGGACCACTGGCGCTTCGTACGCGCTGCGTTCGCGGCTCACACGCGGAGGAGCGCGTGCCGCGGCTGGGAAGCTGCAGTGAGTGTGGCGCGAGGCGGCGGCGCGCGCACAGGGCAGGCGCCGGAGCGGGAAGCCCGCGGGTGAGTGACGCGGCATCGGTGGGGGGGGGGAACATGATCAGCGACACCCGATGATTGCGGTCATTCTCGTCGAAAGAAAATGTTGTGGATGCGGGGGTGGGGGCGTTTTGTGGACCGTCATGAGAGCGGAAGGAGTAGAACACCGCGTCGCGTGAGAGTTACGGCGAAATTTCCTGGGTTACGGAGTGAGAGGCTCGTGAAGCCATTTTCTAATCAATAATGTTATTAATAACGGATTCCCCACGCCCGCCTGCCCGCGTTAGAACATAACACCAGCGTTCAGGGTTGTCGCCTTATCCTAAGAGGGTGTTGGTTCGAATCCCGGTGCCGCCCCTAGTAGTACCCGCGATCAAGGTTCTTACCTTGAATTTACACAGAAGGATGAGACGTTGTGAACTTTGTAGAATATCAAACAATTGCGAGTGGACAAAAGCGTGGGCTGTTAAGATAAAGAGTGTCGGGTAACTGACATTCAGAAGGGCTTCGGTTCGGTACCCGATGTCCAGTGAAGAGTCTGTGTGTGGGTTCTCAGCGGTCGTTCGCAAATGATCAAACCTGCCTCTGTTTAAACCGTCACTGATTTACTGAAAACATGACATGATCTAGGTTGCCTTCCTATCATGAACTGAAATAATGAAGAAATATTACAATTTAAATGCTTGATGCATAGATGCTCAGAATGTGTATGTATATTCAGATTTCTCAGTGCTGCTGAGAACTAGTTGTAACCACGCATGTATCCTTACTATGGTAATCAGACTTAATGTTACACTACATTTCCAATCCCCATTCAGGAGTATCGATTGAAACAGGAGGTCTACTGCTAAATACAGTGTATAAATATGAGCAGATCTGAATCCACTTGTGGACTTAATTCTCATGCATTTGTAATAACTGAGCACTTGAGACGTTAGTAGACATCGGTGTGGTTGCAGGTCCGGTCCTCCCGGCAAAGGAGACCTAACGAGGAAATGGGATCCCACCTTAGGATGAAAGGATGTTGACAAGTCGGCCCAGCGCTGATCCGCCTGCAGCTTCACCTGCTTCCCTGACCCTCCGTGGAAATGTGTGCTTCTGAGCGTGAGGCAAGCTGACGGAAAGGGAAGGGAGAGCCTTTCTAATGGAGTCTCTGTGCTCTCCTTGAGCAGCCAGGGAGAGAGGGAACGCACAGAGAGAAGCCCTCTCTCCGCAGGCCGCCGCCTCGCACGCATTCGGGAGACCTGCCTTCGGCGGCGCCCTAGACGATGGGGTGTGGGGGCAGCAGGACTGACGCGTTGGAGCCCAGGTACCCGGAGAGCTGGACCAAAGAAACCGAGTCCACCTGGCTGACGAGTACAGACACGGACGTCGCCTTGTCCTCCATCCAGAAAATCCCGTCGGAGAACTTCTCCGAGTCGGGCTTCGCGTCGGAAAAGAACCTCAGCTCTGGTGATCGCAGCAGTGTTTCTTTGCATGACTACTTTTTTATTAAGTTCTTTAAAAGATGTGGGAGGAAAAAAATATATGTAACGAAAGCAGCTTTTAGAATGAACATTCAGCACTGTTAATTGCAGAGATTTTATTGTCAGCAGCTGAGCAGGAAGGATTTGCGATGGAAAGTTGACAACAGAAAGGATCCTTTAACATTCGGCAAATACACCGGTGTATAAAATAGGACAAAAGGGTATAAACTGTGTAAGGTGCTCTGGATAAAAGGTTAACGAACGCAATACTTTAAGCCAAAGCACAGGATGTTTCCCAGAAAAGCACGTGGAGACGGTTCCGGTATTTCCGTAGGAGTATTGTGAAAGGAATCATTTACGACACGAGATCCTAGTCGGCGAGTGTATAAAAATGAACGTCGCAGGAGCTTACAACAGGTCCTGAGACACATGCTACGAATGGATTACGGTTTCCCACCTCGAGCATTACTGATCACGTGTATAATGTCGTGAAACTCTGTAAACGCTCTATTGAGGAAGAAGTGCAATGTGGCACTGCTGACAGCCGAGGGGACAAACAAATATTTTACTTCTAAAAGTGTCTCCTCTACATTGTTGGTTCTCTGTATGCAGACTGCACTGGAAAACAGAGCAGAGCAGTGTCACCTCATTAATATCTGCCTGCAGATGACACAACGGTTGATGAAACGTTGTGTGAGAAAAGCACACGGCGGAGAACGCTGGTCTCATTCGCAGCTCCGGGGCCATATGGCTGCCTTCCCTCCGCTCGCTCACACGTGTGGACAAACACGGTCCGAGTTAATGATTACGGTAAACATGCCTTATGCAGACAACTCGGAGTCATCATATGGGTCAGAGCTAAGCAAAGAAACAAACGAGAACTCTTACGAGACATTTAGAAGAAGTGGCACGATAGTGGAACCAAAAATACAACATTTTAAAGATTCCAGGTTCGCATTAGAAGTTCTTAAACATGCCTTCCTTTGGCCATGTGTAATTATCTCCGTGTATAAATACTAATGTTAGGATTTCGAAATATCATTTTATGAAAGACAGCAGGTATTGTGGGGAGTTGGGGGGAGGGGGGGTTGGTGGGGACAGTACATGGATGAGATCAAAAAGGCAGCAATTATTAAGGAAGTATATCCAGAGGGTTTCTTGTTGCCATGGATACAGCTCCAGCCCTTCTATTGCTATGAAGAAAGAATGTTTAGCAGTGTCCTGCGAGAAAAAGGAACAGGCAGGCATTTCTCCAAGTGCTCTATCATCATATTATAGCTTTTTTTTTAGATTAATCAAAACCATTATTACGGGTATGCAAACCACTTTTTGAATCCAGACGTTCAAAAGCTCTGACTGTAATTCCAGATTTTTTTGATGATGGCCTGCCAGCTCCTGCACAAGCGTATGTGACGGTCTGTTCTGCCATATCGGAGTCTGGCCTGAATGAAAGGAAGGAGGGAAATAATGGCGCAGAACTTCTCTCACAAGACCAGGCAGTGACACCCTCACCTGGAACAACGTTTCAGAACAAGAGCGTGCTGCGTACGGAGGAGCTCGTATGTACTGCTGTTTCAGTCTATACTTATCAAATAGGGCCTGTATTTTAAACCTCATTTCAAATCTCGTATTTTAGTCTCAGGAGTTGCACTTACCGGAAAAAAAAAAAAAAAAAAACTGGATATTTTCTTTCGATCGTATACTTTACTCGGAAATCCTTGTTTCAACAGAACAAACGGCAGGACAAACAGATGTCCACCAAGCAAGTGACCATCACTGTGACCCAGCGCGTAAGGCAGGTGGACAAGCGTGGAGCAGCCGTGGAGAAGTCTCGCACTACCATTGACGTCATGAAGCCAGCGGAAGGGACTAAGGAAGATGGAAAGATGGAAAATAAAAGGCTGAACTGAGGCTAGATTTGCAAACAAGCCTGTTGTCCCTGATTAGTACGAACTGTGCTGAAAATCAGATGAACAGCACTTTTTTTTCCTTCTTATTTTGTCCTGTTGATATTATTACTTTAAGGAAAATATGGGTATAAGGTTGGTATACAGCAGTAAAAATGGACAGAGTACTCCAGAGGTGTGTTTTAAGAGTTTCAGAAAAAAATCTTGTAACCAAGCATAGACTTTGGACACTATTCCTAGACTAGAGTAGAAAGAATGAACTTGCACTGACATATTCCTAGTACAACTGTGATGCATTTGAGAAGTTTTTTTACCTGGTAAATTAAGTGCCATTATTTAATATGTAAATATAATATGTATTTTTCACCATTTCAAACAGCCATGCACAGGGTATAACTCAATAACATGACTTCAGTAGATTACTTCAAGTGTGATCAACATGCTGCTTTCGACCATTTAACTAAAACTGGAGCAAAGCTGCTGTACATACATTTGTTTAGAAGATGTTTTTCTCCAAAGCGACTTCCAGTGAACTTTATGTAGTGTTACCAGCCCACACACCTTATTCACCAAGGTGACTTACACTGCTAGATACACTACTTACAATGGGTCACTCATCCAGGTTAAGCATGTGTAATTTGCATATTGCTCTTAAAAACATTATGTTGCAGTATGCGTATGGCATCGGTGCAGTAGTAAAGAAGCTTTACCATTACTGCTCAGAGCAATGTAATGAGTGGCATAGTAGCACAGTGGGTAATGTTTGTGCTTCGCAGCTCTTGGGCTAGGCTTGAATGCAGCTTGGCCTATGTGGAGTTTGCATGCTCTCCATATTTATATTCATTTATTTAGCAGACACTTTCCTGCAAAGCGACTTCCAATAAACTCTATGTAGCATTATCAGCTCACACACCTTATTCACCAAGGTGATTTATACTGCTAGATACACTATTTACAATGGTTCACTCATCCATACATCAGTGGAACACACTCTCTTGGTAACTCACACACTAGGGGTGAACTTGAACAGCATGTCTTTGGAATGTGGGAGGAAACCCACACAGACATGGGGAGAATATGCATACTCCACACAGACTGAGCAGGAACTGAACCCATGTCCTTTCGCACCACCCGGGCGCTGAGACAGCAGCGCTATACGCTGTGCCACCATGCTGCCTAAATAAATATATAAATGTAAACAAATTAAAATGTATACATATAAATTTATTTATATAAATAAATGAAAGGGGTTAGTAAAGCAGTCACAAAAAATTCATCCCATGCAATAATTAATACTGGAGTAAACAGTACTCAAGCACTTTACTTAAACCGACAGTTTAACATGACATCTTAACAGAACTAATTGTTTCTTGAAATCTCCCTCTTGAAAACCACTGTTGCACTGGAGATCTTTCAATTTTTAAAAATGTATGCTTGAGAAACCTTGGGCCAATTCTAAACAGGAAATCAAAGTCGGTTCTTTCAACTGCTCAGGATCTCAAAGGGTCAAAATCCAGACCTGAAATGCTAAGAAATGATTGCAAATGTATTCTTTCACGAATGACTATCTACATACCATGACTCCCATGTCTGTGAAACACCAGGAACACATACGTATGGATCATTGGCATTGTAATGTATACAATGAACAACTTTCATTATGGTCTCCATCATTTTTCACTTAACTTACAAAACAAACTGTGCTATTTTACATTTGAATTCAGTTATCCTTCCGTGCCACTTGGTCTTGCAAAACTCAAAAACAAAGGAACATGCAGTTGCTTTCAGTATGGTATTTATATATTAAAAACATTAACTTTTAAATTCAGTACTCACACACAGGCTTTTTTTCCAGTTAATTCTCACAAATTTAAAGCAGTTTCTTCCTCAATTTCTATTGCCAGTTTCTTGTTTTTCTTAACAGCAAGAATAGAACACAATGCTACAATCAAAGGCAAAAAGGAGAAAAATGTGGCCTCAAAACTGTACAGGTACGACAAAAGAATAATGAAACAGACATGATGAATTAAACAGAAAGGACTGCAAACAGATTAATTTTTCTGTAACACATGTACTGATGTCACAATGCAGCCAACAGTCTACCTGTTTCAATGTAAAATAACATGACTGTTCATGCAGGTCAGCACTTGCCCACTGTAACTTAGTCCATTGAGTTTATTGGAGGCCTATAAATATGTATATACAAATCGGTCATATGTACACCTCTGTGCACAATAACCTACAATGTTGTCAACATTGCCATTTTCTTATTTGCTTTTTTAAGGTACTGTGCATGGTTCTTGTTTCGATTAGTACATTTTTTCAAGTGGTATTAAGACAGCATCTTGCTATTTTTGGCATTAACAGAAGATGATTGCTATGGATGGGGATCGCCAGCTCATTACCTACAACATCTCATTAACAACTAATAGTCCTTTGTGAGGTTGTGAGCATGTGATCCCATGTGCCCCACCATCAGCTCTGCACCAGCAAGGTATGAACCATCCTCTGCTGGTCATAGTGCACGCGTCCAGTCCTGAAAGACGGCTCGCTCTGCTCCATCCATTCTTTCATGCTGAAATCTGGGAAGAAGAAGGCAATCTCCCTGTGGGCTGACACTTCTGAATCTGGAAAGCATAGAACAGGGTGGGTCAGTCTGGCTGGGTGCAGCTGGCCTCACACATCTTTCATCTTAACAGGATTTTCATTTAGACTTTAAATGGGTAGAGGCCTTCCTGTGAAAGTCAGAAATAGGGCTTTTTTGCCACACTTTACTGTACCTACCCTTTCATATGCAAATAACCCATTTGCTTTTGATGTTGTATGCTTCCCTTGTGGGAGGAACAGAAAATGTCTACTTGCTATATTAGGTAACAGGATGTTTTGTCTCTGTTCCCAGTAGGGCTTTTGGATATAAAACTACGGTTAAAGTGGCGATTATCTGTGAATACAATATTCAGACTGAATTGCGCCTGGCTTTTGTCTGGCTACCACTACACTTTTATGATGTGAGCTTTGTTAGTTTACTGATTTGCATGAGTTGAGACTACCTGATCCATGAGTGGTGTTCCTGGTGTCTGTCAGCCCGTACAAGGCCCGAATGGTGGTGGGGGATGTGTACCTGGCCCGGAACACTTTGGTGGGTCCCATGAGCTCCCGCCACTGGGAGATAGCATTTTCCCTGGCCAGGATGTAGGCCCGCATTGGGCCACTGTTGACAAACACACAACTTCATGTGCTGGTTTTTAAAAATCAAGTTCAGATAACACAAAGTCTATGGACTGCGCAAAAGACATATGAAACAAATTTAATGTGAAGAAAACCCAGTTGCCTTGATGACACAACAAATATACTATGTACTGAAATAACTATATAGAGCTCCACAATCCCTTATCTGCAATTCCGAAACCCAAAAAGTTGTGGCAGTCTAAAGTTTTTCATAAATCTGGAAGCAAAACAATGGCAACTGTCATGTACCATGTTCTCCAAGATCCTCAAGCAACCAGATGTAATGAACATTTATTGGATGTATACAGGTACGTACAGGTATTAAGCTTAGTTTCAACCTGTACGTGTTTCTAGTTTTACTGAACATTTTCCTGACAAATAAGAAGTATTTACAGCTTATATTTACCCCAATATTTCATTTACCAGTCTATTACTATACAAATAAATTGTAGTACTATTTATAGTCTTTAATCACCTCACTTAGTGAGAATATCCATACATTTCACTGCAGACATATTAATGTAATGGTGCTGACCCAGACACCAAAAGGGGTGTTACCAAATGTATGGTACCGTATTACCTTTCTGAAATCCGAAAAATTTGGAGTTTCCAAATATATCTGGCCCCAAGGGTTTCGATGGAACCCTTCTCTATAGATGCATAAGGGATTGTGGGCCTGTACTGCCAAAACAAAACAACAAAAAACTGTTTAACTAAAACAGTACCAGTAGTGGAACCTCACATGAGGGTTTTCAGCCTTACCTCGACATATATTCAACCAGTCTCTGATAGAAAAATCGCCCTGAAAGGCAAAACGCAAATACAAATATGACACAAATTTTTCAGGAAAACACATCAGACCTTTAACTTACAAACAACTGACACCAGACGTTTGTGAGTGGCTTGATTTGTTAATAATTATCATCCATTAAAGGCAAATTATACAGACATCCCTTCATTTATTCCTGGTTTAGGCTCTGTAAAACAAACACTAGATGAAGTTGTAACAAATTAAATAGTTACTGTGAAACTTTTGTTAATTTATCCCATATCCATCAGCTGCAAGTCCTACAGAGTGTTACTGTGTTTCAAAGCCTATCCTGGAAACATAGCGTGTGTATGTATTGAATACTGGGAGGTGTGTTCTCCTGTAGAACAGGCCATTGAGAGTCCTATGTCACCTTTGTATATTCTGGATAGCTAATGACCCCATAGTGTTGTTTCCGGCACTTTCCCAATGAAATATAAAATTGCCTATCCGAAACAGCAAAACTGTCTTATAAAGGCAAAGTGAATAGTTTGTGGGCCTTAATCAAACTAAACACACAAACTCTTTATACAAAATGAAACATCTAGCATAAATTTTTTACACATACAGGATGAGCAACAACAAGTAAATTACATATTGTTCACAGATGCTGATTCTCCACCATTCACGTTAAACAAAGAAGCATGATTATGTTAGCCTGAGGAACAATCCTGTTGATTAAACATTTTAAGCTGATTACTGGGACAATCCATAGGACCTGGGATGACACAAACACATTGCTAATACACCCTACACATCTCATATTGAGGGGATTGATAAAAATCCAAACAAGTGATATCTCATAAAAAGAACATTTAATGAATCCCAATGAGTACAAATGTGTGATCTCAAATTAGTGGGACATAAGTGTGTGTGTGTGTGTGTGTGTGTGTGTGTGTGTAGTTAAGCGATCTAATACTTTGTAATAATATACATTTATTTGTTTAGCAGATGCTTTTTCTCCAAAGCAACTTCCAGTGAACTCTACGTAGTGTTACCAGCCCATACACTTTAATTTTTACAAAAAGTGGGTCTGAGGTACTAATACACAATCAGGTACATTCATTTCCCCTGTCTTCGTTTTCAGCAACTGAAGTGAGCAGCAGCAAAATGCTTTCAGATGTTTAAAATCAGTGAACTAAAGAGTCTTTTAGAGTTATTTTTAGAGGAGAGTGAATACAAAAATCTGGTGAATACTAAATTCCATTATAACATGACACTTAACTAAATTATCAGACACCAAACAATAAAGCACAATATAATTTTTTCTCTTACAGAATAAACAAAGAGAACTAGAACCTAAAACTGAGTTCAAGAGTACATTATATAATGTGTATTGTATCACATAAGAACCCCATGTTACCCATATAAGTTTGATAGATTTTTATCACCACAATTAAAAAGTTAAACTAGATATATAAAGGCTGAAAACCATGACATAGTGTCTCGTATAACCAAAGCCAAGATTGAAACAATTTCAAAATGACTACATGGCTAGACTGTGACAACCAATAAAAACAGCTGTGGGAATATGGTAATTACTTCATTCTAAATATATGTCTCACCAAATAACATGGTTCAAACCCAAGTGAAACAACTTAATGTCTTATTAATTCAAAGAATAAGACCAGTGGTATTTGCTGTTTGACAGTAATGACCACTTCATATTTTTGGCAAATAAAATGAAATTATGCAATATATGAAACTATTGTAACAACTGCAACAGCGAATAAACAGCTTACTGCTACTGCCATTTATCCCTTTTTACAAGCAAATGTTGTGTATAAAATTAAGGAGGAACAAAAAAAAACAAGTTTACCTGAATGCTCCGCATAAAATCTTTCTGAATCCTGTTTCTGCCATTGTAGCTCTTTTGACCTGATTATGATGAAGTTGTTTTCAAGGATTTTTTCATGGAGAGCCTGGGTAAAGAATGCCCAACATGAATTGCTGGCTATTTGTACAAATTTGCAACATGCATTTTAGCAATCAACTTCAGCCACTATGAATACTTGGGGCAGAGTGTGTAATGTGTGCTGCTCACTGGGGATATGGTGATAGCAAGGAGCAACAGAGAGCGGCAGGGAGCGGGCGGCTCCCAGCAGTCCCTCCTCACCTCCAGTATGAGTGGATGAGCCACGGCGTCCGGCTTGATGATGGCCAGCGTGAGCTGCAGCAGTCTGGGGCGACAAAGCGTCATCAGCACCATCCCTGGGACACAGACACAGGGCTAACACACCAATGGTATCACAGCACACAATGACTCAAACTGCTTCCCTATCAGTTATCACATCAGTCATACTGGATTATGTATCAATTAACATACAAATAAAATCAGATTGTTATTATTTTCCTTTATTTTGCTAAAGCCATTGAGGAAAATAACTTAGAGGATATACTTACATAAAAAATGGTTATCACTTTATATATTAGCTAGCTATTGTGTCAATTATAATGTAACATATTTCAGTTTCTATCCCTACCCTAATTAATGTTATCTAAAATTCGTGATTCTACCTGAGCAAAGTTGGTACATTACACTATTATTCTTACTAGTACTACTACTACTACTACTAATAATAATAATAATAATAATAATAATAAAATTTTGTTCAGTAAATAAGCTTGTAAATAAATACCTTAAGTGATAACCTACGTAGCTGGAATATCACATGAAACAGTGAAAGTAAGAAGACGGCTGGTGACGTGAACTCACCGAACAGAATTCTTTACAAAAAACTAGCAACTTGGGCCTGTTGATAAAGTATTATAGCTCAAACAACGCTCAGCGGTCATAATTATTTGGTCATTAAATTTGTGAAACTGGCATGCTGTCCAGTGTAAGTTGTAAACCTGTCTCCTGCCTGGCCGTGTGTGTAGGACATCAGAGCAGCGCTGTACTGGGATCGGTACCCTGTTCGTACACCATTACTGTACACCGATTTACAGCTGACACACGACACCGGAAGCCCACTCGGTCTTAGGCGCGTCCGTCGCTCAAATATGTCCCCTAACTCGAACCCCTAGATAAGTGTTCCGCCCTGAGATGTTTCCTACCCAGCGGTAAAACCGCAGTTCGCTTATTTAGAAGCGCGACTCCACACTTTTCAATAAGAAATCACGGAAGACGAAGTAATAATTACAGCGCGACCATAATAAAGGGATTGGACCCGCTAATCTTGTGCACGATATATCGACACACATGCTTAAACGAAAAACGACTGTAAATTATTGCCCCCTTGGAAATCTCGGGTTCGAACCCTAACCTTGCTGCAAGCCTTGTCTTGTCAAGCCAAGGTTCTTACCCCGAATAGTAAAACACACCTTGCCCTCCATTGGGTAAATCTTTGTAAAATCTAACATTGTTACTGCAGGAAGACTAATAATGGGTAGCACAGCGACACAGCAAGTAGTGCTGCTGTCTCACAGTGCTTGGATGGTGTGAAAGGGTGTGGGTTCAATCCCCACTCAGTCTGTGTGGCGTTTGCATGTTATCCACGTGTCTGTGTGGGTTCTTCCTACAACAGTCTGAAGACATGCTGCTCAGGTTCATTCATAGTGTGTGAGTGACAGAGAGAGTGTTCCACTGATGTATGGATGAGTGACCCATTGTAAGTAGTGTATCTAGCAGTGTAAGTCACCACGGTGAATAAGGTCTGTGGGCTGATAACACTACACAGAGTTCATTGGAAATTGCTCTGGACAGAAGTGTCTGCCAAATAAATGTAATAATAATGTATGTAAAATGTGAGCTGTTGCTAAAAAGAAATTCCATTATCAATGTGGCCTTATATTGACAGACAGTATAGTTAAAGGCTCTTAAAACCATAATTATACGGCATTAGTGTAATTTATTCTAAATACATTAAAGAGAGACACATTATTAGCCAGTATAGAGCAAAGAAACTTTATTGAACACAACAAATATTTGAAACAGAACTTTGCAAAACCATCCAAAACATTTACAGAATTTATTTAAATGATTAAATATAAATTAAGCTCTTAGTTGAAATCAGGGTCAAAGCTTGAAATTTATTTTCAAATTTCAACTAGGATTTTGAAAAGAAGAAAACTATTACTTCTAAGTATTAGTATCAGTATTAGTATTATAGATAAAGTATTAGTTTGGGTGTTAGACTTCAGGCCATTTTTGGACTATTTCAAGTTGAGCCACTGCAAGTACATTAGCTATTCCGATTTCTTTATATGGCTCCTATTGCAGCAGTGAAGATGGCTTTATGTGCGGAACTCAGCTTTACACATCATACACATCACTGGCCTGCATGGATTCGCTTGTGGACCTCTAAGTTATATGGGGAATTAGTGGTGTACTTGCAAAACTCACACGTCTGCATCTTTAAAGCAAGACTGGAGAGGTCTCTATAGTTGCACGTCCGAATGTGTCGGATCAGATGGCTCCAGGTACGAGACACGTATGGTTTCTCACCCCTGTGTGTTCTTAAATGGCAATTAAAATGTGCCAAACTACCAGTAGCATAAAAGCATATTTGGCAGGTGTACTTCAGCATTAATGGCGAGCATGAGTCAGAGCTAGGAGAAGACTCCTCAGACTCACTCTTCAGCTCTGTAGCAGCATGTTTGTCATATTGTTCCGAGTCGGCGAAGATACATGCTTGATAGTGGCGAGTGAGCTGGCTCCGGGTGCAAAAACACTTAGAGCACACGAGACACACGTATAGCTTCTCATCTGCGTGAGATCTCAAACGGTAACTGCAATTTGGTGTATTTTCCGCTGTATCATAGCAGTGCTGCCACACATGGTTCACAGTGTCCTTATTGTCTTCAGTCTTGACTGACTCCTGGGTCCCTCCGCTCTCAGCGAGCGGTGCGGCAGTACGGGAGACGGCGCCACTCTCTGAGCAGTCGACAGGCTTCCATTCAGTGAGGTCCCCTGCAATGCATTTGCAGGATTAGCACAAAATTCGCTCCGGTTACACTTCAAGAAGAATGAGGCTGTTGCCACACTGTTCCATCTCATCATTTAGTGCACCGCACACACTGGACGTCGTCATGTTTGCATTCGCAACGGGTTGTACCAGAAGCCACGTGGGCACTGCTGCTGTCTTCTTGAGGCTCCTGCCAGCCATCTGGGCAAACATGATTGAGTAATTTAATAAACAAACACCTTCTGCCAACTTCTCTCATCACTGTTGCTATATAAATTCTTACCTGTTGTCTCATTTAAAGACTCTTCGTCTTCACTCATTATCACTGGAAAATCATCTGAAAGGAAATTTTTAAAAAATTACAAAAATAAGTAAAAGAAACAATAAATCAACAAAACCAAAAATTGCCTTAAATTCTGCAGCATAGCTTATAATGAATTCTGAGACGTGTGAATGAACTGAACGAGAAAGCATGAAGTTTTCAATTAATCCTCTGAATCTCCCAGGTTTAACATTTATCCAAACTCCATGTTATGGTCTCTGTAATGGAAAAGTCACTTATACTGTATACCATGCATTCTGAAATTAATCAACATTTAAATGTAAACCTTTGTAACGCTGCTCTCTTGTTCAGTTGAAAACAGGATAGACTGCAACTGATTTTCCACAAAAGTATTTTTACTTTCACATTATAACTGATCATTTCTGTAAAGTATGAACAAACTGTCTGTTTGTAAAAGTTCCGTTAAGTATTATAACATTTTGCTTGAAGGATAATTTATTTCAGTGGGACTTAAAAGCTGAAAAAATAAATACTTGGTTGTTAGTACATGAAGCCAGAAAAGGACAGGTGGTACATCGGCACAGTAAATATGGTAAACAAGATAAATACGGTGTATATGGTTTCTGGTGCATTTATTATGCCAGATGAATTTGAAGAATTGTACATGCATAGTACATTGCAGTGTTTTAAAGTCTCCTTCCTCCTTCTGGAAATGTCTTTATGTGCAGATGTGTGTATAAAGATTTAGTTGAGTTTTGTCTTTAATTTTTGGAAGGTTTAGGGGTAAAAGTGCCAACAGTCGAGTAAGAGTGTGTGAGTCTGGCCTGTATGTATTTGTACAATGTTAAATGAGCAGTGTTGAGGAGCACACTTGTGGTGTGTGAAGTGTGTGTGCCCCTGAACTGAGAGCTATTGTGGACAAAAGGTAGAGAGGAAGGTTCTGGAACTTTTCGACTTACCGCCAAAAAAGTGGCGACCCTCTTCTCGTTGCTGGAGCAGAGAACTCATTTTCTGCAGCAGGGGGAAAAGTGTTGCATTAGTCAATACACAACATTGTACACTTGACCTTTCATTCATTGTTCACATTTAAATGTGCCAAGTAACAAGACCGCTGTTAATGACGCGCTTATATATTCATTCATTACTGCTCGTTACGCGTTTAACGGCTCCGATCCCACCTAAGTACCTAAGTAACGCTCTTCAGATACTGTAAAACTCAAGAAAGAACAGGGAAGATCGGCTAACTTAAGGAAACAATAATAAAACAAGGTTTACAAACTCACCTAAAAACACAAAACACTTCTGTTCTCTTACCTCCGTGTTGAGTGTCGCTGGAATCGCGCCGAAATGAAAAATTTTTTCAAAATCCGCAGTTTCGCGTCACCGGGGCCCGAGACTGTGGTTTGTGTCAAGAGCAGATGTGGCGTAATTAAAAGAGCAGAAGAATACGTGAGGAATGGACGTGACCCGAACAAAACTGAGAGAGCAGCGCAAATGAGAAAAATCGTGACGATCGACCGTTACGAACGTTAAAATGTAAATACAAAGATTTGAAATGGACGTGGTTAAAACGCTCGCTGTAACGGTGTTTACACACGTGACCCAGCACGTGCTAACGCTCGCATTACTGTCGCTTCAGTCTTCTCAGGCTAGCCGACCATCTAACACTCATCATACAATTAAGGTTTGCCCACCTACTTTGTATAAAATCGCCTAAAACCAACAGGTTTCTTGTAATCTTACCTTGTGTTTTGGTAACGCCATAATATATTATAAAAACTCCGATGGGCGGTTGCGATGACTTCGCGAATCCTGATCGAAGCGCTTGTTTATGAATCAAAAAGAAAAAACGGGCACGGATGGTCGATGGAACGTTCGCTGTAACGTTGGTTATACACGTCACGCAGCACGTGCAGCGCATCTCTTACTGCGGAGCTCGTGAGCCTTTTGTCTGGGTGTCGCTTTACGTGCCTTTCAAAGAGCGTGATCGACACATTCACTTACAATCAAAAAAAATAAACGACCACCTTTCACATTTTTCAATGAACCCAGCTTCACACATGTCATCATGTGCTAGTAATTCTGAAACAGATTGTTTACTTTATGTGTATTCACAGTGTACATATTTAGTCGGTGTCGAATTCCATGCTCCTTACAAACGTCCCATTAGGACAATTTCCATTGTCTTGTACAGTATATTATACTAATCTTCTTTTACAACAATTAGTACGGTTCAACACTTCCAAATTTACCCAGATAACTTTTTTATTTAGCTGATTTTTTTATTTATTTCTTTCCAAAAAGTTTTCCAATATTCGTTTTGAGAACTAAGCAGGGTGCTTGTAACTGAACTGTAAATAGTTGTACTGATTCATTTCCATTTTGTTCATTTTCATATGGAGATATGATCATGTGTGGCAGAAGGATTGTGTGTTTTATTGTTGGCCCTAGGGTAGATTAACTGGCTTTGGGGTACTGATTTATAATAACATACCGAGGTTCTATTTCGATTTTAATCGCTTTCAAAGGTTAGCATAATTTTATTCAGATGGCGGGGGGTGCGGTGGCGCAGTGGGTTGGACCGCAGTCCTGCTCTCCGGTGGGTCTGGGGTTCAAGTCCCGCTTGGGGTGCCTTGCGGCGGACTGGCGTCCCGTCCTGGGTGTGTCCCCTTCCCCCTCCGGCCTTACGCCCTGTGTTGCCGGGTAGGCTCCGGTTCCCCGTGACCCCGTACGGGACAAGCGGTTCTGAAAATGTGTGTGTGTGTATTCAGATGGCTTTGATTTAAATGGAAATATTATGGTTTCACAGTCACTGTAGAATATTCAGGGATGGGTGGGAGTATAGTGGTTAGAGCTGCTGTCTTTGGACCCAATGGCTATAGGTTCAAATTCCACCTCTAACTGTAGTACTCTTTAGCAAGGTACACACACACACTTTCAGAACTGCTTGTCCTATACGGGGTCACGGGGAGCCGGAGCCTAACCCGGTAACACAGGGCATAAGGCCGCAGGGGGAGGGGACACACCCAGGACGGGACGCCAGTCTACCGCAAGGCACCCCAAGCAGGACTCGAACCCCAGACCCACTGGAGAGCAGAACTGTGGTCCAACCCACTGCGCCACCACACCCCCCCTTTAGCAAGGTACTTATTCTAAATTGCTCTAGTAAAATTACCTGGTGGTAAATAAGTGTAAGTTGCTTTGGAGGAAAGTGTTAGCCAAATGAATTAGTGCCACAGAGCACTTTATTCCCACTATGTAGCACACTGGAATTCATTATGGATGAAAAATGAGAAAATAGCGATACAAAACAGCCACAAAGTTCAAGTAATAAATAACAAGACAAGAAAACATTGTATGTATGGTTTTCACATGGAATGTTTTGTACTGGAGGCTTATTTCCTTCCACCAAAGTAATATGTTTCATATTTATGTAATAGGTCTAAATGGTGTGTAAACTTTAGATGGAATGCAATTATCTGAATGGCTA
This sequence comes from Scleropages formosus, assembly GCF_900964775.1. NCBI lineage: Eukaryota > Metazoa > Chordata > Actinopteri > Osteoglossiformes > Osteoglossidae > Scleropages > Scleropages formosus. The sequence goes on from NC_041806.1 coordinate 34,696,336, forward strand.
TTTTATATGGAAGTGTTCAGTGTATGGTCTTGTTTTCTGTATCATTTCTTTGTTAATAATGAATAAAAGAAATTTTGATTTCACTGACTTGTGCACAGGGATGCGGTGGCGCAGTGGGTTGGACCGGGTCCTGCTCTCCAGTGGGTCTGGAGTCCTGCTTGGGGTGCCTTGCGATGGACTGGTGTTCTGTTCTGGGTGTGTCCCCTCCCCCTTCAGCCTTACACCCTGTGTTGCTGGGTAGGCTCCGGTTCCCTGCGACCCTTTTTGGGACAAGCAGTTTAGAAAGTGTGTGTGTGTGTGTGACTTGTGCACGTTTCAGCTAAGAGACTAAGTGTAGTACCACACATTTTAGCTGGGGGCACAGTGGAACCTAATACGTGACTGTGGGTGGCTTGACCACTCCTTTCATGGAGGAAGTTTTGCCTCTTAATAGGTTTTCATTTTATTTTGGGTATACCATAGAGCCTTCAGATATAGGATTTCGAGTAGCTTTATCACTGTCCCTGCTGAGTGAAAGAGATTTTGTTGTTTTTTCAAGTTAGCTCATCTCTCCCAGGATGCTGACAATTCCCAGATTTACAGAGAAGAGTGGTTTCCATGGTGAGCACCATGACCCAGGATACAGATCAGTATCAAGAACACTGTATGCTTCTGGTGGAGGAGCTGGGAGGAGGATGGCAGCTTCCCGAAGTGAGCAGCTTTCACTCAGTAAAGTGGTTCTATGGCTCCCGGGCTGCACCATTCACATAGTGGTCTGCAAACAGCAGAATAGACCTTTCTTGGTCTTTGTCATCAGGCTGCTGACGAAGGGGAACTGGGATTCTGAAGACTTATTGGGAGAGCAACAATAAGACCATTCGGCACCCGTACTCCATGGAACCTTTGTGGAAGAACGACTGGAGGATGGTGATGGTCCGCATCTTCAACAGCTTCCTCTTTGCCTCAGCCATGAGAGCCTTCCTGGGAGAACTTGTAGATGTCACTGGAGGATATTGATATTTGCTGGATGAGCTGAGATTCTGGAACTGGTGGAGGCAGTTTCAGATTCTCCTCTGTCCTGACCCTGCAAGGACTGAGACAGTTTTCCTTCCTCCTGCATATTTTATCATCTGTGGCAGCAAAGGTTAGCTGTTTTATCATGGTCAGCCTTCCTCCTGCCACCTTTGTTTGGGTCAGGGCTAAGCAGAGAAGAACTGCAAAGACATGATGCACCAGTGATATTTGAACAGGGTACCTGGCTGAGGACTGTAGTTCTTTGCCTTTGTACCTGGTGTGGAAGAGAAAAGCATGTCTTCCATAGCTGCCCCTAGCAAAAGTTGCTCAGTATCAGCAGGTGAAAGCCAACAGACAATTCTGTTGAGAGTTTCTGTGGGACAGATGGGAGCAGCAGCCAAAGCTGAAGTAATGGACGGTTTAGTGATGATCAACGTTGGCAGATCCCATCCTGCTGGCACTTTTGTTGTGCCTCCAAATGAAAAATGACTTGCTTTTCTGGTTTCAGGGACACTGAACTGAGAAAGAAGATGTGCAGGAGGAAGGTGTGGCCAGTCACTGGGGGTGTCCTCAAAAAGTTGAAACTCTACCATTGCAGAACAACTAGTGAAGATCAGCATATGACTGAAGCTCTGATCTGGATGCAGCTATCGCCTGTGTTTTCAGTTCATTCCAATACATATTTTTAATGCTCAGTTTTTTGGTTAACACCATATTTCCCTTTTACTTTCATTAATTGCATATCCTTCTCAGAGAAGTTCGGAACCTATCCCAAAACCTGAGGGGTGTACATCCTGGAGAGGACACGATTCCCTCACAGATTAGCCACACAAGCACACACGAAAGGCAATTTAGAGAGTTCATTTGACCTGATCTGTGTGTTCTTGGACTATGGGAGGAAACTGGACCACTTGAAGGAAACCCACACCAACATGACCACACACACACACACATTTTCTGAACCGCTTGTCCCATACGGGGTCGCGGGGAACCGGAGCCTAACCCGGCAACTCAGGGCATAAGGCTGGAAGGGGAGGGGACACACCCAGGACGGGACACCAGTCTGTCGCAAGACACCCCAAGCAGGATTTGAACCCCAGACCCCCGGAGAGCAGGACCTGGTCCGCGCCACTGCGCCTCCCTCCAACATGACCAGCTCCACCTAAACTGGTCTTGATTCAAACCTACACCAAAAAAGCTTTTACTATTATTTTTGTTACTAATAATTTTTATTGAAGGAAGAGAAAAGACACAGTGACTTGATCAGTTTTTAACCTCCCTTGTTATCCGTAATTTCAGCAAGCCCATTTACCTCAAGAAAAATGAAGGATGGGAATTTTAAGGCTGAGGGAACTGGAAAATCTGAAGAAACTATTCTGAATGTGCAGTAAAGGTAAAGGGTCTTAGATTGTGAGACCAGCTGTCAATAATAAATGCATGAAAGGAGTATCTGATACCCTGCAGTACCGGATCTTTCTGCCTCATCCATCTCTGTGTTGCCTGTCATGGAAATATTTTCAAACAGATTATCTTTGGTGTGAACATTTGTATTATTTTTAATTCTGTCCAATTTAGTAATCCAGTAGCTATTCATTTTTCCCAGAGTTGTATCAGAATAAAATCTGATATCCCATTAAGAGCTGTTGTGACGCTGTGTTGTTTATAAAACTAAATCATTGAAATAATCAATCTTCACTCTCAGCAGTGGTTTAGATATATAGTAGATGTTTGCGGTCCATTTTTTTTTTTCCAAGATGGTGCCACTGTAAGAGAGAAAAACCCTCTCTTACACCTGCGATTTTGTTGCGTGATTGCACCACTAATCAGGAAGGAGCTTAAACATGAGGAAGGACATGCCTTAAACTACAAGCTACAGCATCAACTTTTAAAGATACAATAACCTGGGGCAGCAGGTGGTATAAAGTTTTTACTTTGCAACAGGTAGTTTCCAGGTTTGAATCCAGGCTCATTTTGCAGTACCCTTCACTGAAAAAAATGGAAAGTAGCTCTACTGAAAATATACACACACACACATTCAGCCGCTTGTCCCATATGGGGTCACGGGGAACCGGAGCCTACCTGGCAACACAGGGCGCAAGGCCAGAGGGGGAGGGGACACACCCAGGACGGGACACCAGTCCGTCGCAAGGTACCCCAAGCGGGACTCGAACCCCAGACCTACCGGACAGCAGGACTGTGGTCCAACCCACTGCGCCACCGCACCCCTCTACTGAAAATACTAAAACGAATACATTTACAATCAACTTAATACATGTATGTTTGAGAAGAGAACATAAATATATTGGATAAAGTCCAAGTGAAATTCAACAGTCATCAGAAAAAGTGATATGAACATGCTGCAATAAAATGTTCCAGTCTATTTAAACTTCTAACAGACAGTGTTCACTCAACATTATTTTTACTGCTTGTTCAAATTACTTAATTAAAATTAGTTAATGCAACACAGTTCTTTTTGCATTTTGTCTCAACTTAATTTCATTGTGTACAATCCATCTATGTTTACTTAATCCGGTTGTGTAGGGACTATGTGAATAATATTTGTTGGGTCAGCATCTTGCTGACACTGAACTGAAAAAGGGAAGCTCTATTAAAAACATATATATCTATTCATACAGTATATTGTATTAGATATAGTTATAATTTATTATATAGTTTAACATGCAGAGGGGGCGTGGTGGCACAGTGGGTTGGACCGGGTCCTGCTCTCCGGTGGGTCTGGGGTGCCTTGTGATGGACTAGTGTCCCATCCTGGGTGTGTCCCTTATGCCCTGTGTTACCGGGTTAGGCTCTGGCTCCCTGCAACCCCGAATTGCGTGATAGTCACGACAGTCGACCGCGATAGTCACGGCAGTGGTCGTCGCGGAAGTGGCCTCTCGCTGTGTGCCAGTGTTCCAATGACTGTTGAGCAGGCACTTACACTTACCGCTCATTTTTCCTGTAAAAATCCCCAACTATATAAATGCGTAAATAATTTTATGTCGGTTGCAAAACAACACGACATTATAAATAGAAGATCTCTAACAAAGACTCCAAGAAAAACTAAAAATTCTATAAATATATAGTCCTCTAACACACACACATTTTCAGAACCGCTCATCCCACATGGGGTCGCAGGGAACCGGAGCCTACCCGGCAACACAGGGCATAAGGCCGGAGGGGGAGGGACACACCCAGGACGGGACGCCAGTCCGTCGCAAGGCACCCCAAGCGGGACTCGAACCCCAGACCCACCGGAGAGCAGGACCGTGGTCCAACCAACTGCGCCACTGCACCCCCCTGTTCTCTAACATTCTTTCACAATTATTTACTCTTTACTACAGTATATTGTTATGATTTACTTTAAATTATTTTCTTATAATTATTTATACTTTGCTGTTATGCACTAAGGGGGGCGCGGTGGCGCAGTGGGTTGGACCACAGTCCTGCTCTCCGGACATTTCTGGAATACCAAGTACCTCTGTTTATGAGGCCACGTATGACCTGTTTTTTGACCACAAGCAGATAAGGGACAGTGGAGTTACATGCGTGTGTCCTGCGTTCAGAAAGCTCGCTGAGATGGGGTAACATCTGGAGAGACTATGTAAGAAACCATTCCGAGGATTATTTTTGCCTCATCAGTGAAGCTCCAAAAATGCAAGGCTACGGGCGGAGTATATCCTGGACGGGACGCCAGTCCATTGTTGGGTATATCTGCCTATATCTGTTGGATTTTCTCTATATTAGAAACACTTTGTTTTATGAAAGTAGAATAGAGTAAAACCAGGAAAACACATTAAAATCATCTGGATATTCTTTAAAAAAGGAATGTGTAATTTTGACTCAAACACAGGAAAAAGATGAATTAATTATCTTAATCTACCTCATTTTCTTTTCACTCTAATTGTGATTATTCAGATATTTATGGCCTCAGTACTTAAATGTTGCCGTCACCAAAAGCAGATACTATAACCAAAATACTTAACCTTCAGCTAAGTGTGGAACAATTTGATCGTAACCTAGAAATGCCTTTTCTCTCTTTGGGATACTGCAACTCCAAGAATGCAGCACACACTTGACAGATGCCTTCCTTGGTTCTGCAAAAATGCCACCTGCCGAGCTCAAGTGCAAAGCAACAGGTGAGGGCGGGCGATTGCAGAGATTCCATACCAGATGAGATGAGGGGCAGAATGCTTGAAGAAGGTGGAGTGATGGGCTCGTGACTGATGCAGATGCTGAGAGAAAGAGACTCCGGAGTCTAGAGGCCTTATGGGAATGATACACTTTGTAAAGGTAATCGTACCTCTTTGAGATTTAAACCTGACGGTGGCCTCCTTTTCAGATAGTTATGAATCCGTCACACCGAGACAATGCTTGACCATTTGAGCCATAGAAGTTCTGCTCCTCCTCACAGAGGTTCTGTCTTCTTGCTGTCGTTAAACCGGCAGTTGTCAGCTCCTCCAGACAGGACAGCTGCCTCTCCTGTTTGCAGCGCAAGCACTCAACAGCCTCGGTGCGGGTTTTAAAGACCTCGAGACCTGCAGGTCATGTGATGGGAAACACAGGACTCCATTGTTGCAGCATGGCTGTTAGGAACCATTTTTCATACAGGTAGCTGATGACCACCTGTTTTTTTTATTTTCTTTTTAGGAAACACATTTTTAGCACAATAAAATCCTGTTTTAAAAGAGTAGGCAGTTATGATGTGCAAATTTTGGAAAACGGTGGAAACACAAACTCCAGCCTTTAAATTTATACAGAAAGAAATCAAAAAGTGATGAAGAAAAAAACTGTACAAAAAAAACTGCGTTAGCATCAATTATACTTTTGGTGGAATTTCCTTGATTTAATTTGACAATGATGTTAAGCTTAAGGTTAATAAATGTTCAAAAGCAGTCTTTCCGCTAGAGATGGAAAAGAAGTAAAACTTTGCCCAGGGTTTCGTCTAGGTGCTCTAGTGGTCAGAGTTATTACGTCTGAGCTGATTGTTTGAATTGCCCCACCTGCTAATAATACCCTTGAACAAGGTTCTTACCCTAAATTACTTCTGTAACAGTTACCCTGTCATATAAATAATTGAATAATTCTAAGTACTTTAGCTTTGGAGAGCAATGTCAGCTAAATGGGCAAATACGATAAATAGGCAATGAAAGATGGTCGGAAAAATTTGTTTGTATGTTGGTTTTTGATATGCCTCCCTGTTCATCATCAGCTGCCTGGGAACTTGTCACAAGAGGAAATTCTCACGCACACACACACACACACACACAGGCTGAAGCTGCTTGTCCCAAGTGGGGTCGTGGTGAGCCAGAGCCTAACCCAGGAACACAGGGCACCCGGCTGGAGGGGGGGCGGGGACACCCAGGACGTGAAGCCAGTCTGTCACAAGGCACCCCAAGTGGCACTCGAACCCCAGACCCGCCAGAGAGTAGGATCCGGCCAAATCCGCTGCACCACTGTGTCCCCCCAAGAGGAAATTACTTTTATTTATTCTTGACAAGGTTTCCAACAGTTCTGCACTTAAGCTGAACGTAGATGGCCTTTGACCTTTCTCTTTCTATCTTTCACAATGTGATGCCTTTCAGACACCCAGTCCTTGAAGCTCCTGGCAACAGCTGTGTCAACCTCCACAGGAGCAACTGGCATATGCAAAGGAAGGGCAAAACTTTCATGTCATAACAATTGGTGAGTCAGCAAGGCTTGTTCCCACTGTAGTACATGTTGAATTGCTGATCATATGGAGATTGCATAGTTCAAATGGTTTCCACCGTAGCTTAAAGTGTAGATTGTCTGATGAGGGAAAAGCCTTTAAATTAATGTGCTAAAACAAGGGCAATCCAAGACAAAAAAACTGGTTTATTTTGAACAAGTTTTATGTCAGGGCAATACTTTACTGCTTTACAGATTATCTTTGTCACACAAACTTGATAAAACATGTATGCTGAAATGTGTTTATGAACGGTCTTTAATCATTAAGTGCCAGTCATTTTGTTGCTTATTTAGTGTATGATTTTTGCTGGTTTTCGGGTGCATTCATGTTAAGCTGCTTCAAAACTTGTTATAGTGATTAAGCGTCATGTGTGTCAGCCGTGGGTCCACATGCGGAAATTCACAGCCATGTTGTTCTTTTTACATTTGAAGAGAGAGTTTATTGAAGGGAAGTCCATTAATTGTGCAACAGGTAAATTCAGAATGGAGAGCGAATGTACTGCTTTGATAGCTTGTCTGCTTTGGTAAGAACTGGGTGGATTGGTAGGGGTCAAGAGCGCAACCTTGTGCCAGTCATCAGCCAGCCACATGTTGTGGACAACACCCATGCCCAAAGGCTCCTGTTACAGCAGCTTTGCCATCCTGAGGGAGATGTTCAGTCCTCAAAGCGGGGGGAACTAATGGGAGCTGACCAGGGGCAGGGGGAGAACAAGACTATTAATGGATCTTGAACTGCTGTCCTGGGAAGGTGAAAATAGCCCAGCTGACCCGACTTGAAGCAGGCATGTCCCTCAGATACTGAGCAGGTTTTCAGGGGCTTTGGAAGCAGTTGCGTTGCTGTTCAGGATTACTGTCCAGATGCAAGTGTGCAGTTACTGGTGTAATGGAGCCTACTGGAGATCACTGGATATTTCCTTGCTTTTGCATCATATATATCATAAAATCGTCATAAAATAGCATCATATATATATAGAATGCATCATATATATCATATATCATTTAATGAGGACTGAACAGTTTCAAGATTTCTTGGGTTCTGGGATCTCTCTCTTAAATATTTTCTGTCATGTCATAGAATGTTGAACTTTCAACAAAGGTTGCAATTTTAGCTTTGGTCAGCCATAAATCAAATGAAGAAATGTGTTGAGTAGGAAAGAACTGAGGTCACCTTACCTTGCTGGATGAGATGGTGTTCAGTTGTTTGTCATAACTTTTCATTACATAATTATAACTTTTCATAACTATCATAACAGGGAATAGTGGGGTTTTGGAAAATTATGGATTACAAGCATCTCAGTGACCTTAAAGGATTCATTTTAATCACTTCAATTTTTTTTAACAACACCCACCAATTGACTATGCTCTTCTGATATCTAAAATAATGTGAATACATGTTGCTCTGCCCAAAGGTTCGTTTTCATGGTTCTGCAAGATCCACCGGTCCAGGATCTCACCTAGTTTATCACAGTGATATCTAATGAACACAAGTGGAGCAATCAGACTATTTATGTACCCTGTATACTTCTTAAATAGCTCCAGAATTGGGTTTCATTATAAGCCAGTACTAGTGCCATAGCTTTCTGTGAATGGGGCCCCAGTTCGTACCCGCGGCTGATTTTAGAACACAGGTGTTGACCTTAGCTGTTGTAGAGTGGAGCACTTTATGCTTGCTGTGAAGGAAACGCTTGCATTCTCCTGTTTCTCTGGCAGAGAAGACATTATGATTAGGTATAAAGCATGCATTGAAGGGTGGTGACATTTTAAAGAAGTTTCCGCATCCAGAAAAACAATAAATGCAGTCAAACCCAAGACGTGTATTACAAAATGGGACATTGAGACCTCTTTATCATTTCTTCTTCATTGCTGAAGAAACTGCACAATGATGTTTAATTAATGCATTTAATTAACCCTTTTACATTGTTTCTCACCATCCCTATCACCTCTGACCTTCACCAAATAGTCATATGACATAAATCTCATTTTAAAGAAGAAAAACACATAAATTAAATTAAAGCAATAACATTTCTTCACCAGTATTATTTTTTATCTAAAAAAAACCTGTACACTATGCAATTCATGTTGTGTACAGTTGAATATGCTACATAGCACATGGTATTCATATAAAAAACACTATAGCACCATGAAAAGCACATGAGGGTCCAAGACCATTTTAGGAAATGAAAACCTGGTCCCTAATAAGAAAAAAATTTCATCTTGTTATTCTCTCTTTTTTGAAACATTTCATATTACACATTTAATGGTTTATTTATTGTATGTAATATATTGCTTTGGCAAATACAAGTTAAAGTAACAGCGTAAGTCTAACGTGCAAAAGTGTAATATATTGATTGGACATACTGACAAGAATGTGCAGTGATATAAAGTTCCCCTTCAGCTGTGACCATTTTCCACTGCTCTGCGGTAATAAAAAGCTTTCCTTCCACAGTTGTTTCCTCTGCGCTGGATTTTTAAAGAAGGAGCCATTGACATTCGATGTGAAGGGGAGCGCTGGGTATAGGATGTCTCAAGTAGGGTGCGAACAGCTGAGAGGTGTGATTTCACAGGCTCGCTCTCCCTGTCACGGGGCTGATTGGGCTGGACAGGAGGTACAGGAGAGGCCCAGGCTTCTAAAGGACACCAACAGGTGGGAGGCCGCTGTGGCGGGGGGTGACGGGGGATAGAAAAGGCTGGCCTACAAGGCCTGGCCTGGACACAGTCCAGGAGCTGCTCACAGATGAGGATAATATTCAAGCAAGGCAGCAAGCGAAGAGAGGGGGTTATAGAGAAAAAGATGTTTTGGACAATGCATGCTGTTAAAACCAGTGCAAGGCTAAGATCTATTGAAGAAACAGGTACTGTTTTGGGGGTGTTGTGTCTTTTGGGCTCTTCACTGTTATGTTAATACATCATTCTTAACGCTCACACTCATTTGTAAAACTGCTTATAAAATTGTAGATAAAATCTTTTAGATAATCTTTTCAAAATTAAAAACAATTGTGTTCTGACTCTATGATCAATTATATGGCATTTTCATGTACATAAAATGTAGCCTAAATATTAATTAACATTATCAATTACACTGTGACCATGATCAGGACAAGTGCTTATGGATGGATGGATGGATGGATGGATGGATGGATGGATGGATGGATGAGTGAGATTTCCTCTTTTTATGATAATGCATGGTCAAATTATATTTTCCTGGCTTTACTCAAATTATATTTTATTTACCTTGCTTTACTTTTAAAACTGACAATTATAGTTATATAGTTAAGAATTACACCCAAGTACTTCTTGGTTTTTAACCAACCAAGGTTTTAAAAAACATTTTTTTTCCCCATCTGGTATTATATGGAATTAAATTTATTTTTAAGGAAGAGGTCTCAATTCATCCTAGACTAGACAGTTGTACAAACGCCTTTTAACACAGAGAAAGAGTCTGAAATTTGCTTTTGTAGCTCTTTGCGGACCTCTTTTAAATTTGCCCTCTTTTGGAGATGAAGAAGCTCAGGTGTTCTCATAAGAGGAGCTCCAGTGAGGTAACAAAATAGCCCTGCAAGAAGAGAGGTGGCAGAGCAGCACCTGACATGTCCAAATCACATTTTGATCTGCTGCAAGCTGTCTGGTACTTGTTTTGGCACATGATTTAGATGGTGAAGCGCACTTTACTGTTGAGACCCAGAAAGGCAAAGCCCACATCTCCATTTGAGGCAGGAGAAGGAAGGCTGCGGTATAAGTAATGACTTTTTATGCGATTAAGTCAACACACCAGCTGTTCAGTAGAAGAGGACTGGATCAGACTGTGCTCACATCAGAAAATGCAGATCTAAGATGCAGAAGACATGACAGAGCTTTGGTGGTATATTTACATTAGACTCAAGGCCAAGCTTTCAGCATAACTGGATGCTATCTGAATGCAAACAGAGAGAAGGCCAGAAATAATATCTGAGCCACACTAAGAGTCCATGTCAGTGTACACTGATACCTTTATGCATCACTTAGACACACACTTTCTCTTTGGATAATTTTCCCTATGACTTGGACATGAATAATACAATTACATTTTTTCATCTTGACATGATGTTTAATAGAAAGTGGGTTATAATGTCAGCTTGTGTCCGGGCAGAAGTAAATTATGACTTTTCAAAGTGTGATAGTATTTCAGCATTACTGACTTGCATGAATATGATTAGCGCATCGATCCAGCATAAAAGATGAACTGAGCTCTAGATCTGTAAAGCAGATATTGCCTTTACAAGAAAATCTGTAACAAGAGTTTAGAATAGAACAAATATTGTGGAGTGGAAAAATTACAAAAATGCAGGAGTGTATTTTTGAAAGGTCTAAAAATGAAAGAAGTCTTACGTTGTATGTCACTTGCTGGCAACCACAAGAGTTTCTCCAGTGTATGGTAGATTTGAAAGGACACATTGTGTCGGTGGAAAGGGTATCCAGTTGTCGCTCTGCGAGATGACATGCTTCCTTATATCCCCATATGAATAAGTCGGTTATGGAATGTAAGGAAGTGTGTGGTTTCGGGGGTCTTTGAGCACCACTAAGAGAATTCCTATGTGCATTGTTGCCAGGGGGCCTCCTACATAATGACCAAAAGGAAAAGTGAATATCCTCTTTTACATTCTGTTTCCCCAGTAAGCTGGGTGGAGTCTGCTTATGCATAATTGTGCATAAGATTAGCAGCAGTTCTGAAGAACAAATCTGCATGTTACATTTTGATGACTTCAACGCATGCTTGAAGTATGTGAATGCATGATGGCTGGGGCTGTCCATGGACATGTAGGATGTGTCAGCCACAAACAAGGAAGTCAGGCCATTTCTCCCCACACTAGGGGCAATGGAAACAATGGGAACAATGGCCTCTCTTGGAGCAGGTTTTAAGTGCTGCCGGCACGTGTGCTAAGCTACGAGCATGGACAGGGTCATGGCATGGACTCTGTGGTAGAATCCTCACGAACCCAACCTCTGACAATCAACGTTGATTGACGGAACACAGGTGTTGCCTGTTATAGCACTGGGCAGGCTTAGTCAGAGAAGTAGGGGGGCAGGATGGGGGTTAGAGAAGTCTTACTGCATTGCATCCACAGGAACTAGTGGAACACCAGCCCAAAGGGCAAGATCCCACTGCGGACGGACATCCAAAACCCGGCCTCCCTACCGGAGTTTCAGCTTTCGCAATGTGCCTCTCCACACACGTGGCTCATTTGAAACCTGAGCAGCACATGGTGTTCTAAATCAGTTTTGACAATACTGTCCTTGGCTTTCACAACTTAGTTCAAGTTGCTCACCCAGAGTTTAACGTAATAATTTATGGATATCATTGCTATTTTTTTACTCCATGAGATAAAAAAGACGACCACCTAAAATAAATTCTCGTATTTTAACTTTTTCTAATGTCTTGTGCATAAAAGTATGAGAATTAACTTTCTGTATATTTTCACGTGTTTCCCTGCAGTTCATTTAGGATTTGGCAAACAGGTCTTAGGTCTGACTCTCTTTGCACTTGTTCTTCCCACGTATAGGGCCAGACACCAGTCGTGGTAAATGGACAGAGACGCCGAAAAGAACTCGTCATCTTCTCTCTCTCGCACAGAAGCAGCACGCCTTGCTGTGGCTGGTAAAATGGAACCAAGTCAAGTGTTTCAGTGAGGTTTGGTCCCCTTCAACCAGCTACTGCGTCGTGATTTCAACAAGCAAGATAAGAACAAATATAAGTTATTCAAGATACCAAAAGGTGAGGTTAGCTAAGGGATCCATACATTGGCAAACAAATGGTGAAAGTGGAAATGAGGTAAGAGATAACCACTTTTTTAATTAAGATCACTGGTGTTTCTTCGGCCAAGGCAAAAGAAATTCCTGAATAGCAATCAATAAAACTTAAGAATTCATGGAAAACATTAGAAAATGTAAATTAAACTGAATGTAATGTTTAATGGAAAAATAAAGTTACTTTTAAAATCCAGAGTTGTCATTTTCATTTTAATATTTCATATTTTCTTTTTATATTCTTTCATTCATTTAAAAATTCAGATATTCTGTTACAATTTGCAAATATTTTTCAGCTATCAGAAGGATATGTAAATGAAGTTGTTCTTGAAAAAAATAATGCTTCCTTTTTTAATAAATAAATTTTTCAAAACAAAACAGTAAGCAGCTTCACGTACACTTCTTTCTATAACCAAAAACAACTTGGCTTTCAACAGAGGATTGACAATTGTATGAAAGAGTTCAGAAGTACTTACAAGCTGTCGCACTCTGACTCCATCATCAGTGTATTCAATCTGTTAATTATTGTAATCTAATAATTACAATGCCAGAGAAAAGAAAACATTTATGCTGATTGATTTCTTTAGAGAACTAAATGTTAGGCATGAGTGGGAATATTATTTTTTTAAATAATAGGATGTAATGAGACTGGTAGGATAGGGCTGTGGTGGCATGGTGGCTGCCACCTCATAGTGCCCGGGCTATTCAGATGTAGCTTTGAATCCAGCTCCATTTGTAAGAAGTCTGCATGTTTTTCTTGTGTCTGTGTGGGTTTCTATCAGTTGAATTGTGCACTCTAAACTGCCGTTAGTGTGTGAATGGGCGAGTGAGTGCATGTGTAACTACCCTGCGAAGGACTGGAATCACATGTACCCCCCAGCTTTACACCCATTGATCCTGGAAAGGCTCTGGTCTGCTGTGACACTGACCACTACCAGTGGATATGGAAAGTGAGTAAACTTTTAATGAATTAGTGCCCTTGAAAGTAAAGGGAAAACAGTTATTAGTTCAGGGCTGCCTAAGCAGCTATCCATACGGTACATGTCATAGGCCTAATATATGGATGTGTTCCTCCTCAATATTTGTGTATAAATGCATTGAATAATGTTGATAAAGTTTTACACACCATTGTTTGGGGGCTGCAGGTAGCATCGTGGTAAGGACTCCTGCCTTTGGATTTGAAGGTAAGTTTTGAACCCCATCTACTACTGCTGTACATTTGAGCTAGGTATCATAAATAGCTCAAGTAAAAATTACCCTGCTACATCAAAGTCAAGCTCAACATTCATGTCATTCCCACAATATGTTTAGGACATGCACAGGAGTGAAATGATGTTTCTCCTAGACTACGGTGTGAACATAGAGGACAACATATACTATTACTACTACACAAATGTACAATAACAGGCTACAAAACTAAAAACATTCCCAGATAAAGTGCAGTGATATGTTCAATTAAATGAAATATAAAAAGATTTTACAGGGGATAGTGGAATAAAGTAAGGTTTTTGTGCAATAATTGTGTGGAAATGAGTGAGAGCGTGACCTAATTTAGATCAACATACAACATATTTAAGAAACACAGCAGCTATACTTGGTGGCTGGTGGCATGAATGGGGTGTGCAGTTGTTGGAGTTCAAAAGTCAGGTATTTTAAAGGTGGTAGAGAGAGTTCAGGATCCTGACACCTTGAGGGAAACATTCACTGCAGTTCCCATACTATGCAGCAATACAGCTGGTGAGAATGCCCTCAATAGTGAAGAAAAGAAGGTGTGCATGACATGTGGTAGCACACTTGCCTTCCTCAGCCTCCGCAGGAAGTAGAGATGCTGCTGGGCTTTCTTGGTCAGTAAAGCAGTATTGGTGGGCCAGGCAAAGTCATTGGTTATGTGCACCGCCAGGAATTTGGTACTGTTGACTCTCTATGGCAGAATCACCGATGGTCCGTGGGGGATGATGGGTATCGGCTCTCCTAAGTCAATGACAACCTCTTGTTTTCCCTACATTTAGGAGGGGATTGTTGTTCCTGCATCATACAGCCAGTTGGTCTCCCTGGTCTCTGGATGATGTTTCATCATTGTTGCTGATGAGACTCACCCAAGTTGTGTCATCAGGAAACTTAATGTGGGTGGAGGCAGATTTTGCAGTACAGTCATGAGTCAGTAGGGAGAATAGCAAGGAACTGAGCACACAACCCTGTTCTCAGTGTGGTGGTGCTTGAAGTCCTGCTGCCAGTCCACAACGAATGAGGTCTTCCAGTGAGGAAACCCAAAATCCAGCTACAGAGTGAGCTGTTCAGGACCAGCCAGCCTAGTTTGCCCACAAGTTGCTGAGGAATGATGGTACTGAATGCTGAGGTGAAATCAATAAACAGTATTGTGACACATATGTTCTTCTTGTCCGGGTGTATCAGGGCCGGGTGAAAAGAGGATACAGCATTACCCAGGGACTGGTTGGCCCGATATGCAACTTGGAATGGGTCAAGAATGGAGAGGGAATGGATTTTATGTATTCCGTGACTAACCTTTCGAAGCACTTCATGATGATAGGCGTCAGTGCAACAGGGCAGTAGTCATTCAGGCAGGATGGAGATGACTTCTTTGACACTGGTGTTATGATGGTCACTTTGAAACATGTGAGAACAACTGCCTGACACAGTGAAGTGTTCAAGATACTTGTGAAGAAATTGAGCTCTTTTGCATGGTCCTTTAGAATGCAGCCAGGTACATTGTCTGGGCTGGCAGCTTTACAGGAGTTAATCCTGATTAGAGATCTCTTCATACTGGCTGAAGACAGACATAGAAACTGGTCAACACCTGTTGGTGGTGTGCTTAGTGCAGGCATTTTGTTCAGCATTTCAAAGTGAGATGAAGTTTAGTAGTACATTCGAGACAGACAGAAAAAGATGTTTAATCCCATGTGTATATTACAACAGCTGTACACAAAGACCCAGTCCAACCAACAACATGAACGATGAAGCCACAGAGAACAACATCCAGCAGCATAGCCAACATACATCTCCATGACCCGAGACCAAGAAGCTTAACTACCTTCTCCAACCAACCCAAACCAACAAACCAAATCCACAGGCTACCAACATGAGTATTTCATTGACTGGTGTTTTGCTGAATAAGCACCACGACACCTCCACTGGAAGGCTCAACAATGCATGTCTTTAATTACCACTAGCTGCTTCCCATTACTAGTCACAAGCCACTAATTTACCACTGCACAACTCCCTCCAACCTGTAACCCAACTACCCTGCTCTCTTCTCCATCATAACCACTGACTGACTTGCCTTCTCGGCTGCCGCAGACAGCTCCTTCACTGCCACCTTTAACAAGCAGCCTCTAATATCAAATTCCCCCAAAAGTTGTTGAGTTGATCTGGCAGAGAAATGTTGCTGTCGCAGGCTTCTGGTAACAGGTAAAACATAATTTGCCTGGGGGGGGAAATGATATGAAACACGAAAAGTATCAGTTACTGCCGTAGTATATAGTTTTCTTAACATAATTCTTGTGTTAAAGTGAAGAAATGACACTGTCAGTTATACAAGTCGACAACGTGTAACTAAATAGAAACATAAAATAAAATGAATATAAAAACAGGTAAACAAAGCAATATGTTAGGCAGCACGAGATATACAGCGTTCCGACCTGCAAAGGCGGAACTTGATAGAATTTCCCTTCCGGCTGCCATACTTAATTCCGGTCACGGGACTTCCTTTCAGTCAGGCTCCAATGCAGGCTGCGGGACGGAAGAGCCCTGCGCTGTTTGGGTAGTCGCGAAGGGGCGGAGCTTCATACAACTTCCTGTTCGTGCCAGTGCTGGAGAAAGTCTCGCGTTCTTTGCATTTTCAAACATGGCAGCCGCCGCTGAGGCGAAGGAGTTAAACGACAACTCGGGTGCGCAAGGTAAATTTCTTGCGGGGGACTTCTCACATGAATGTGTCTTTCATGTGTGAATTTTCTGCAGAATAAAATATTGCACAGTTGCCTCGAAACGACGTAGTAGTGACTTCCTAGCTAACTGTAGTGTCTGAGGGGTGTTTCGTGTCTGCTCCGAAGTAGCTGCCAGCTCGTCAACTTCGATGAAAAAAAAAGCTCAGTCATTTGGATTTAATATTTCATAAAGGTGGAAATTAAATATGTAGCATTTTGAGCTTTTACTTCCTTTTGTTATTAAACTACTATACCAATTGTATTGAATTATGTAGGAGTTTGTAACAATAATAAGCTGATGCAATACTGGACGTGTTCAGTGTAAATCTAGACTCTACATGCTTATATTTTCAATTTTTGATTGCAGATGAAACGGACTCCAAGAAAAATGAGATTTTGCGTGCGAGAGTAAGGATGGTTTGTTGTAGTTTATTATGGGATGGTAACGCCACTGTTTGTTTGGTCCAAGTGTCTAGAATGCTTGTTTGTTTATGGTCAACATTTAGTTGAGACTTAAGTAATACAAAAGCCATTTTATAAATGTAGCATATTTTAGGTGTTTTTCCTAAAGATTTAAAGTATTTCAGTGATCAAAATGACTGTCTTATTCGAAGAATGACGGGATGGAGCTGAGCAAAGAAGAGAAACAGCGTCTCAGGAAGGAGAAGAAGCAGCAGAAGAAGAACAAGAAGGATGACAAGGGCCAACCTGACAATGGGATGGGCAAGAAGGACAAGAAACCTTTGACTGCTCCTTCAGCTCAGGTCACCACACAAGTCCAGCAGCCAGTGGTGACACAGAAAGGTAATCAAAGATATCAACTCCTCATTCACTGTTGACAAGATTAACTCTTCCAGTGAGAACAATTAACTTACACAATGCCATTGTTTGAGGAAGTGCTGCTATGGTCATCATAAATGGACATTTGTTCTTCACTAATAGCAACTAGTAAGAAATTCACACTACTTATATGGGGGACAGCTGAGTTATCTTTCAAGATCACTAAGTAGTAAGTTGAGGACTTGAGAGTTTGTCCTTCCTCTCTACATTATTACAATGTGTCTAAATGTGTTTTTCTTTTAAAACTGCCATGGGCTAACGCTGTGTCCTTCAGCCCTGTCAGCATCACCTGTGAGCGAGGCTCCAGCACCTGTAGACAGGCCAGCGAAGAGCAAAGCAGAGCTAAGGGCGGAGAGACGGGCTCGGCAAGAAGCGGACCGGGCCAGCAAGCAGGCCAAGAAGGGAGAGTCTGCTGCACAGCCCTCGGTGGGCAAAACGAAGGCACCTCCAAACGAGCTGCAACCAGGTGCCTCCCCTCTTGCTTACATATTGCTGCTTAACTTTAATCATTAATAATTAAAAATAATTGTTTCATTTTTTTTTACAGTTTTCTTTATGGAAGGAATTAACATTTTAGAGATATTTGCAACATGAAATGAATGGAATTTATGTTAAAAGTGCAGTATCTTACAGTATTTAAAAAAATCACACATTTAAGGTTTTTTAAGGTAATATTTTACCAACGATGAAACTGATGGACTCAGCAGCAGTTTACACCTGCTACTGTGCAATTTTTATAATACAAATTCTACCTTTACAACAGTGGTGAAAAGACTCCCAGAGCACATTCAGGCAGATGACCCTGAAGTTGTGAAAAAGCTGGCTAAGAAGTTGGAGAAGCAACAAGTGAGATATGTTATCTGATACTTAACATGCCTTCACTTGACTATCTGACTGAGGAGTCCTGTGTTTTTTTTTGTTTTTGTTTTTGGTAGATAGTACTATTTAAACCTATTTTTTGAGTACCTGAAAAAGGTAGTCTTAAGAGCTCAACGGGAAGGTTGTGTAAACACAAGTGTTTATTTGCCGAAAGGAGAAATGTTACAATGGAAGAACAGACACCCCTCTACTTAATAAATTTGAATTGCGTAAATCTGGATTTACGTTAAAAAATTCCTGGCATACATGTTATTTACGGTTAGCACCTACGCAAAACATCTGAAATACGTTAAGCGCAAGTCGGCGTAGCCAGGCAAGGAAGGAAGCTGCATCTTCCCTGTTCCTGTGTGTTATTTATTTTATTTATCGTATGCTCAAAAACAAACAGATCTTTAGCAACATAAGGCAAGCTTTAAGCATCAGTTTGATCAGTCTGAAGAGCGCTTAGCCATCAGGGACGTTGCTTGGGGTCACCACGGGGAGGTAGCTCTTCTCGACCCCCTTTCTGCATGCTTTGAGCTGTGAACGCATCCCCTCTCGTTAGTGTAGTGCTTTTTTCACATATTTTACCCATTTTATTATTCACAATGCCTAGTGGTAAACGTGTGCTTGAAGGAAAATGAGAACCATCTTGCAAGCAAGCGTACAGTAATCAGTTTAGAGATGGAATTAAAAATATTAAGGAAGTATGAAGATGGAAAAGGATTTTCATCTATAGCACGGAAACCAGGTTTATCCCTATCAGCTATAAATATGATAGTGAAGAATGCTGTTGAATGATGGGGGAAGAAGGGGAATCTGACATATGTAACTTTTGACTTGCGTAAGGGGTAGAACGGCCTATTTGCATAAGTCGAGGGGTGTCTGTAGTTTGTGATAGTAAGATCCTCATTTGCAGCTGTGCTTTTATGTCACTGCATGTGCTCTGCTCCTCCTTTTCTTTCAGGCTCTCTGGATATGTGCTAATAAAAAGGTGTCTGGGGTTAAGGTCTGGCTCTACTACTTTGCAGTTGGCTTTCATTTGACCTCAAAGCATTGTCTCTTAATTATTGCAAGCTCAAGTTATTGAGTACTGCATATATGGGAAATGTTCAGTCTTGGCGAATGTGACTAATCATAGTCCAGTATAGTGTTTGTGATGTCCATTGTCCTGAACGGTGAGTTGTCTAAACCAGCTGTCTGTTTTATTTGCTGTAAGAACCAGTTGCTGTGCAGGTAGTGAGTTTTTTTTTTTTTTTTTTTTTTTTTGTGGTGAAATCCTTGAGTGTAGTTCTCTCAGAACACACCTGGCCTTGGTCTGTTTAACACTCTTCTCATCCTGTTGTGTTTCAGATCCCAGTGAGGCTGGACTATGGTTACAAAGTCAGCTTGTTCTCTCACCTGCACCAGTACAGTCGCAAGGCACCTCTCACTCAGCAGATGAGGTATCTGGCTCAAGGATTGTTATTTAGTTGTGCAACGTGGTCACTCGTGTTCCTATTTCTGATTATTCTTATCTGCTGAAGCATTCCCTCCACTGTGATCCACCCATCCATCGTGCGGCTAGGCCTACAGTACTCTCAAGGCATCGTGGCAGGTTCAAATGCGCGCTCCATCGCCCTTCTGCATGCCTTCAAACAGGTACCGTCCACCAAAGCCAGCCTCATTCATGTCCACTTTAGTTAGCATTTTCTTGTAACTCTATTCAGATTACTATGCTCTTGTGAACTATAAATTCCTCTCTTCTGCAAGCACTGGAATTTCCTATTATTAATCATGGTTTAAAAATTGAGTGCAAAATGCTATTTCCTTTAGGTTATTCGGGACTACAGTACCCCTCCAAATGAGGAGCTGTCCAGAGACCTTGTAAACAAACTGAAACCTTACATCAGGTATAATAAACAGCGTGCCTGAATGTGACATCCCCTCTGAAGACACAAAGTGCATTCAGTTCAGTATTGTTGTCAAACAATTGGCTGCAGTGTGTCAGTAATTCTATGAGAAACAAAAAAGGTGTTTGTTTTGTCTGCTGTTTATTCAGAATTTTAAATGGAATGATTTGAACAGCTGAATCATTAAAAAAAGTCATGCATAGTTCTGTGGTCACATGAAGCCATGCAGGTTTTGTGGAGAATATGGATTGACAAGGTTTTTCTGTGTTCCCAATGGTACCATCCCCTTTTTCAGTTTTCTCAACCAGTGTCGCCCTCTGTCGGCTAGTATGGGCAATGCAATCAAGTTCATCAAAAAGGAAATCTCAAATATTCCGAGTCAATGTAAAGAAGAGGAGGTGAGTCTAAATATGTAATGATTCTGGATTATACTGTTGGTTATAAAACTTATGCTAACAGGCCTTGTGTATAGTTGTGTAAATTATACAAATCATTGCATGTCCTTAGTTCACTTTGTCTTCGATACAAGTTAGTACAGCAGTTTCATTACTCAATAGGCAATGAAGGAACAAACATTCCACACAATGTAACATATAACTCTTCACAGGCAAAGTCCAGACTGCAGGCCTCTATCGATAATTACATCGAGGTGAAAATAAATCTGGCAGCCGAAGCAATTACAAAATTTGCCATTGAGAAAATAAGCAATGATGATGTCATTTTGGTTTATGGATGGTAAGCACTGAGACTTATTCGCCTTAAATGTCATCTTATTTAATGGAGGGGGGATAAAAAGGGGGAAAACTATTACAAAATCCTTATGTTTACATTTATCTCTCTGGTATACTAGTTATAAAAATCAAAACTGCAGCTAGAGATTAAATAATAAAGATATGTTGCTTTTCATGTTCCCATTTTAGAAAAGTGTTATTTAAAAAGTAATCCTCAACTTCCTTATGAATATTGGTATAACAATGAATGGTAACAGATTCCTTCCTGTATTGGATGCAGCTGAGTTCTGTTATTTCGTAATCCCCTGTGCCACACAGCTCGTCATTGGTCAACCACATTCTATGTGATGCCTTCAAGAAGGAGAGGAAATTCAGGGTGGTGGTGGTGGACAGCCGACCCAGACTAGAGGGACGGGAGGCTCTGAGGCGGCTGGTGAAGATGGGCATCCACTGCACCTACGTGCTCATTTCTGCTGTCTCCTACATTCTGCCTGAGGTGAAGCCTACAGTTTCCCTCAAGCCATAAGATTTCAGATGAAGGGGATGTTTTAATGTAGAGTTCCTGTCTCTGTGTGGGTGGAGTTTTGCATGTTCTCCTTGTGTTCTTTGGGCTTTCCCTTTGTTTGCCTTGGTTTTCTTTTGCAGTCCAAAGATGTTTCAGGTAGATTGTTGACTAAATTGCACTGAGTATTTGTGTGTGAGTAAACAAGTGTTTGTATGATTGCCTTGTTTTGGAGTGGTTGCTCACCCAGAGTGTACCCTGCCTGGCACCATTTTCTTCTGAGATAGGCTCCAAACCACTGCACCCTGGCAGTAGGATGAGCTGTTATTGATAGTTTCTTTGTGTAACTTAAGTATGATTACTTTTTATATGTGTATATATACAGCTATTTTTTTTTATTTATTTATTTTTTTTTAACGCGAGCAATTCATGGTGAGTACTTCCACTCTAGAATACTACAACAGAAGGTGGTATTCACCCCTCGGTCTTTTAATAACAAGGCTGTGGCTCTAACCACCACGGTACCTGCTTCTCCAGCAGGGTGGAAGGTGTAATTTATTTTGCTAGCTGACATTGAGTTGCTATGTTGAACTGGAATTGTGCCTACTTTTAACAAGTCTGTAATGTAAGGTTACATACAGATAACCTCAGCAGCTTTTTTTGAACAGTTTTCCTCTGAATGTTTTTCCAGGTATCAAAGGTTTTCCTTGGGGCCCATGCACTACTGGCGAATGGTTATGTGATGTCACGTGTTGGAACATCACAAATTGCACTCGTTGCCAAGGCTTACAATGTACCTGTGCTGGTGTGCTGTGAGACCTACAAGTTCTGTGAAAGAGTGCAGACAGACTCCTTTGTATCCAATGAGCTAGGTACTATGGCACATTATTAGTTTGGTTTTCTCCTATGAATGCTTATGGATGTAGAATAGAACTGATACACAACTTATAATTGGTATAAAATAAACACATTGTTGGGGGGGCTAGTTGTAAATAATGTGGTGGTAATATCAGCTCTAATTATTTTGTCTAGATGACCCAGATGAGCTCACAGTGACCCGGAATGGCAGGACACAGCTGAAGCACTGGCAGAGCTTCCACATGTTGGGCCTGTTAAACCTTGTGTACGATGTCACACCACCAGACTTTGTGGATCTGGTGATCACAGAGCTGGGAATGATCCCGTGCACCTCGGTGCCGGTGGTTCTAAGGGTGAAGAATGTGGATCAGTGAGGACAACAAAACTTACGCATGTCTGTGTACGCTGTTTTCCAGCATGCAATAAATATTTGAATTTGTGCTTTATTTTTTAAGCAACCATCCTATCTGTATTTTTTTATATAATTTTGCATAGTCAACATGTTACTTAACAGTTTAAGGTGCTAGTACTTTTAAAGACAACATGAAATGTGTATCACTAAAGCTATGTAACATACAGATGAAGTTTAACATTACAACTGTGAAAGTACTCCGGCTAGTGCTTCTTGAAGCCATGAACAATACGCTTTCACTGAAAATAAGTACAGAAGTTTTTCCACAAAAGCACCCATTTTATGTCAGCAAAAACTACAGTCTATGCTTATGAGAACACAAGGTATTTTCAGTAGGTAATTACCATAAATATTTTAGGTAATTTGTGTCAGTTTGAATTTCACATGAAATTTTCAGTTTAAACCACTCTGATTTTTTTTGCTCCATTAAACTGGAACCAAAATTCAACATCAGTATGTTGGCCACATGTGACAATCGTTACCTCTTGAAAAAATACCAACGCAGTCTTAAGAGGGTTTAGAGGTATTACCCTGCCAATAGTTCATTGAACAGGATGTCAGTAACACTGAAGGAAATGCCTACTTAAAGTCATCAGTAGAGTCCAGGGCCTGTTGTAGAAAATGAAAGGGGGAGGGCAAGCTGGGGAGTTCAGGTGAACTTAGCCTTCCGTCGTTGCGTGTACCACAACAGTGCTGACGCCAGGAAAGTGCTGCTACCCAGGATCCCAAATACTAGACCTGTGGGGAACTGACCCTGTAGTCAGATACAAATGAACTGTGTTGTTATATAAACAACACCAAACCTTGTTAATTTAGCTACAGTTTTAAATCTATACCCCACCCCATCACCAACTGTAACCTTACCCAGGAATAGCAGCCAGAGAAAACAACTTGTTTGTCCACTCACCTCTCGCAGACACTTGTATCCATGGTATTCTCCTGTGCAGCTACACTGAGTGAAGCCTGGACCATCTGGAGCACAAAGGGAATTTTCTGGACAGTTCCAGGCTAAATTGACAAAATGTGAAATACAAGAACGTAATGACATTAAACCTGTGGTTTTACACCAAAACTGGAAGAGGCTTTTAATCTGGACATACACATATTTCCATCTTGATGGCAGGCATCCTTCTGCTCTTCACAAAGGCAAACAACCCCATCAGATGTCACTTTCTCCCATGATGCATT
This sequence comes from Scleropages formosus, assembly GCF_900964775.1. Lineage (NCBI taxonomy): Eukaryota > Metazoa > Chordata > Actinopteri > Osteoglossiformes > Osteoglossidae > Scleropages > Scleropages formosus. The sequence goes on from NC_041806.1 coordinate 34,720,038, forward strand.
TCCTCCTGGACACTGAAGTGTAGAAGGCAATCTCCTAAATCCATAGAGAAAAAAAAAGTACAATGTTACAGTTGGTGTATTCTACAATAATAAAGTCTTCAGTGGCCTCATATGCTTCAAAGATTAATATTGTTGTAAACTTACAGGTAATGAAGTTCTATAAAGCCTTGAAATACTGAATCACTTATGTTTATAACTGGGTTGGAAGAGAGATCTCTGTAAAAGACAAACACAGTCTCTGTAATTCAGATATTTCCTGCAGAAACTCAGGAAACAAGGAGAAAACTAAACAGAACAAATCCTTGAAAAACAGAAACTGGACATACATCATTACTGCTGTGGAAGCTTCCTGCAGATCCTCAATGTGTCTTAGAGAACAATTGGAGAGGTCTAACCTGAAAGACCACAGTTTGCATAATGATCCCACACACTCATGTTTGAACTCAGATCACATATGCATTGCACAACCTCTCTTTTTCTATAAGAGATCTGTCAATGTTGTTCTGTTCATAAATACTAAATGGGGACAACTACAATGTGGATGTGGTGCTTCCTACCCCACGATGGAGGCTCTCTCGCCTTGCTGTCGCCAGCAGCAGCGGCCCTCCACTCTGCCAGACAAGGAAGCGCAGAAATATCCCACAGCCGTTCCATTCTGCAGACTGCCCACGCACAAGTGGCACACCTTTCACACAAGGTAAACCATCACCTTCATCATCATCATCATCATCATCTACACCACCATCATTATTACTCCATATCACCGATCAACAGCGATACTTAATACATACATGTGATTATGATATAACAATTTGTAGGGCACAGCTCAGAATAAGTCCCCTACGCAGAGGTTCTACAGTGGTACACAGTCTGATTCGAACCCACAAACTTCAGGTTGCAGGTCCAGGTCCACAACAAGCTGCCTCTTATTTATTGATCTGGTTTTTTCCATGAAGACACTCAGATGTTACACGTGAACACTGGTGTTTTCGGCAGACGGCAACTAGTAAACATGCATATCAAATACAGCAGCGAGATCTGACGATTTCTTGAAAACGTTCGGCAGGTGTCAAGTGACTAGTTCAGCTGTCAACATCCAGCTGACTCTTTACTCAATGGCTCTTTCACAACTAAATTTCCTACCTGAAATTCCATCTGTTGATAACTTGAACCAAACAAAAGCGACGTTATACATAGAGTGACAAATGTAAACATTGTGCTGTGTTCTGCGCCTCTTTCAAGTCTTTCACTTAGACGCGAATCACGTGACCTTTATATCACGTGACTAAACAGCGCGTCGAGCCACGTAACTCCTCCTGGTATATCACGTGACCGCAGACCCCCTGCACTGCTCTGCCCACTCTCGTTCAATTGGGAGAATTCAACACGTCGATGTTGTTCTGATCCCGAGGGAGCATGTTAAATAAAAAGCAGTTCGTTTCTTAACACATGACAATAATAACAGCAGTTAACAATAACGTATTTAATAATCTCAAGTTTCAGTTGTAAAACTCTTAAATAATACGGTGTAAACCGTATTTTTATGAGGTCATTTATACTTTAACATATTGCATATTATAATATTATACTCATATCCTTCTTGTAATAACAAATATCAAATGTTTGTGAAAGCTGACATTTAAAATACTGGGGGACAGAAATTAGAAGGAGAAGTGTTAACTTGTAGGCTCTGCCAGTGTATGGCACTGTTCCTCAGTCATACCAGTGACAGCAAAGTCGAGCAAAAAATGACACTATAAGGGTCGATTCATGCTAATTCGTATGTAATGAGATACGTACATCGTGTCTTAAAATTTTAGTGTTATGTAAGTCACTTAATAATATGTACATGATTTTTTTGGACCAAGTACCGAACAACCACTTTAAGTTCTCTACTTTTCACTAACAATTGCCATACTGAAAAAAAATTCAGACAAACCAAATAAATACCCTGTGAATGGGCACAATTTATGACGCTTTCTCATACCGCACCCAAACAGGCCAACACTCGGTCTGAAAGGCTCCACAGTTGTCACTGCCAGCCTTGTGCAATCTGGAGGTCACCTGACTGCTCTGACACTCAGGCATGTTCCACTTCAGTCGCAGGGGTGCCGCGTAACTTTGCTTCTATTTGTGACTATAAAAACGACGTCATAGATATGGGTGTGCTAAAAATGTATAGAACCTGAAATGTGTGATGTGGAAATAAGTTAATTATCTATAACAAAGTTAAGCGTTGGAGTGTTACGGAAACTAAATTTCGACTCCCCTTTTACGTGGATGGTTTGAACCACTGGGCTTCTGCCCCACAAAGAGGGTAGTACGGCTACACACGAACGTAAGTGGGGGAATAAAGTGACGATAGTACGTAGAGAATGGGTATAGTTTTAATTACTTTTGCTTTGCGTCGTTTTCTTTCAGGAGAAGTTATGTAGATTTGAGCGGGCAGTTGTCATCCCCAGCAGCTCAGATGATGGGCCTCTCCCCCTGCTTCGTTTGTACCACCATAGTAGATTAAAATTTGTTCCGACGGGGTCCGTTCGTTGTGCACAGAAGTGTTCGGTTTCGTGAAGCAAATGATTCAGAAGTTACGCGGATGAACGGATTTCACTGAACGCATTTTAAAACTTGTCCGCATAAGCACGTTTGTTTGGCTTTTACTTTGGGATTCGAAAGGAGTTTGCTGGCAACTCGGCTACGAACACACACACTCTCTCTCTCTCTCTGACACACACACACACGGATGGAGGTGGAGTTACCTTGGCTCGCAACATGGCTGCTGTAGGCACGTCGGGGAAAGTTGGATTCCTCACTTGAGAAGTTTTATTTCAAATACCGTAAGAAAAGGGAGAAAAATAAACGTCCTGCTCTGAAAACTGGAACTCGGTGGACTGCAGTAGCCGGCTGAGAACACACTCCTGAACACCATCTGCTCACAACATCTTGTCTGTCGAAACACACCCAACCGTGTGTGGATCATTCAGTACAGCTCCTGTCCTGGTGCCTTTTTACCAGAGACATTTAAAAAAAAAAAGACTATTAAAGCCCTGAATAAAAATTAAAAAAAAAGATGCATTTCTCCATCCCTGAGACCGAGGTCCGTTCCGGAGACAATGGATCAACATATGTGGTAAGTTGAGGGTTCAGTGTACGAACGAATGTGTTTTCGTGTTAGTCATGCTTTTGAATAACAAAATCTATAAAATCATATCAGGGTGTAAAAAAAAAAAAGACAAAAACAACCTTTCTTTCTACGTACGTGAATATAATTAATTTATGTATGACGAGAGAGAGCCGCGCGCCTGCTTCTGTTCCTTTCCGCGCGGTTTTATGCGTCTCTGGCGCATTTCTCTCTCTGCTGCTCCCGACGGTCTGGAAATTGGACATGGGCAGAAATTCACAGTAAAATCACCTCACCAAAGAGCCGAGCTCTGTGTTGGTGTAACGGACTCGACGCGGGGGGATGAAGTCCACAAGTTGCGCCACATTTCGAGTGGAATCAGTCGCGGTCGTGGCATGTGAGGCAGCGTGTATGTGTGTGTGTGTTTTCGCACCAAGGACGGCTGCCCGAACACGGTTTCTCGAGCGAGCGGAGCCGCTCTCCTTCCCGCCGCTGCGGCGCTCGCGGCATCTCCCGCGTGACGCAGTCGGCTCCTCTCGCGGCGGGCTTCCGCGCGAGACGGTCGCAGGAACAGCTGACGGCACGAGCACCTTTGCACGGCGCAGTGTGTGTGTGTGTGTGTGTGTGTGTGTGTGTGTTTTTGGCCCCTTTGCTGCGCGTTTGACGCGGACCTGCTGCGGCGCACTGCGAGTTTGCACAGAAACAAGAACAGTAACTGGAAGGACACAAGGAAGCACATTTCTGTCAGTGTGAAAACTAACTGTAGTTCTGAGGACACGGTGGCTCATACTTAATGTGCTTAAAGCGCCACGACGTTCCTCACTCCCGTACTTCTACGTGTTGAACACTGATGGTGTGTGTCACTCATGATGAGTTCTGAGATGTGAAACTTCTCCATGAGAGCAGATGTCACGTATTATGACATCAAAATGTGAAAAGTAACGCATCCTCTACTGCAGCATGGTATATGCTGTGAGATATATGAAAATTTTGGTTGTGACCTATCATGTATATCTTATGCACACCCTATGACGTAGAAACGGTGACATAATACTGCTATGTCATAAAGGACAAAAGATGTTAACAATGCATCATTTAAAAGCTTTATATGCATATTATGACATAAAAGCTATAAGCAACACTTCTGTGTGCAGGGAGTCTCAAAATGCCTTCACTTTAATGTGTTAAGTGTTCCTTAAATGCACTGGGGGTATATATTTTGCTTACAAAAATATGACAAAGGTCTGCATTTTAAGCAGGGGCTGAAAATTTAAATTTGAAACGTCATGTAGGTTTTTTTTTTTTTTTTTTTTCTCCCTCTTACGTGTTTGAGACATTCTGTATGCTGTGACCCAAAGTGTTTTTATAAGAGATGATTATTGCTGGTATGTGCTCACACACGCAGATTGGATGAGGTTGCTGTCACGAAACCACTGAACAAGCCTGTAGCTGAGAATAAATTCATGGTGGATAAATCATTATTTTTCCGGCTAAGCACTGCTGGCAGTTTTTAGTTAAGCAAAACAAATTAGTGTCTGGTACATGGTCACAAAATGTATTGTTCAAAAGCTAACTTCTGAATAAGGTCTGGCGTTGTTGAGTCCCGCGTTACGAGTTGGCTGGCAGAGAGGAAATTCTGCCATTTTCTTTGGAGGAGTGTTGAAATTGTGGCAGAATATCCAAATATTTTAAGGCTTTTTTTTTCCCCTCTGAAACGCGCTGCCTCTCTGCCCTGCCTCATTAAAAAGCAGTGACGAAAGGGGTTTAAAATAACCTTATAATTGTGACTCATCACTGGAAAATTTTGTGATTCGTACCTACCATCTGCTTGCCATTGTTAGACCGAAAAGAGATCGCTTTAAGTTATAAGTGGTAGGATAAACAGCCTGAAGGTTTATTTCTTTCTTTAGCTAGTTAGTATTTCACACTGAATTATATGAAATTCCATTTGTACAGTAGTGTATTCTCATTGTAGTAACTCAGGATGGGTACCTTGATTAAGGGTACTATATCAGGAGTTGGGATTTGATCTAGGTACTTCTAGGCTATAAGCCCAAACCACTATGCCACCTGCTGCCCTGTAACACATTTTGCTAAGTTTTCAACCTTACAAAATATTTTTTTAATTAATTTTTTGGTTTTACAGACAGCACAGAGTCACAAAAGTGTACAGGTAGATGGTGCACCAAGAATTTGCAAATATGTCCACTTACAAAGAGCGAGGACTTGGTGGAGAAAAAAGTATGTTAAAGTCATGTTAATGCTGCAGTTTCTAGTGAATTCCAGAAGTGTCCACAGATTCCAGAATTCATTTAAATTATCCTGCAAATGTAATTTTTTCTAGCAGGACAAATTTAAACATTTGTCATTGACATATTTAGAGGGAACGTCTGGTATAGACCACAGCATTAAAAATACATTTCTTTGCCAAATGTGACTTGTTTACCTATGTACCATAACATCAAGGAAAAAGTTTGCTTGTGATTTGAGCTACAAAGTGTTGGAGAAATCAAGTTTTTCTTCCTCTCAAATATTTTAGAAGAAAAGTGTAACAAATACAGAACAAACTGTCTACATGAGAACACTGTCAAATTGTTAGGTTTTGAAAATTTCCTAGTTGTTTTAGAGCCATTGTCTAACCCCCAGTACCTGAGATTTTGACATAGTATATTTATATCAGTGGTACATATTTATTGCTGCTAACAGCAAAGCTTTTGCTGCGTTTACTTTTTAATTTGACACATAACTGCAGAAGTTACCACAACCTGTAGAATGTGGTTCTCAAGCAAGTCCATGTTAGCATGTGTGACTCTGTGTATATGACTGTCCTGTGATGGACTGGCATCTTGTCCAGAGTGAACCTTATCTAGCCTTGTGCCCTGTACTTCCAGGATAGGCTCTTGACCACTGTGAACCTTACTTGGACTAGTGGTTATCAAAAGTGAGCAATTGTGAGAAATTTGCTTTGTACTTTCTCATATTAGTGCGATTGTTTTGGAACCTTTGTTATGATGTCATCTTGACAATAAAGGGCCATTGCTTTAAATATTTCCTCTGTAACTTAAGGAGCTAAAGTTTCCCATTGTGAGAAACAGTCGGGAATCTTGCTCGACTACGTGCTGAAAAGGTCCTGGTGAAGACAAGCAATTTAGCTGGATTCACTCAAGGTGAATATTTTTATTTGAAATACATTTTTCATGAAATGCATCCATGTTAATATATCAGCTTCTCGTTGTTTGTAAATGTTGAGGTGGTGGTTTCCTATTGGTCTGTAGCAATGTATATCATACACAATGGAATGGGATCTGCAAGTGTTCTGAGCCATTTCTTGGAAGTTAGGCAGGACACTCTAAGATGTGGTACACCGATATATGCAAAACGCAGTCCTATCCATCTCGGACTGTGACTGTCACTCTCTACACAGCACCCTGGTTAAACAGATGAGCACCTTCAGAAAAAGACTGGTGCAGTTGTGCTGTAGCTGAGGCTGTTTCTCTCATTGACCATTAGGCTCTATTATTAGTCTGTCACCATCATCCCTTTAGCTGACGTTTGCCTTCAAAGTGGCTTACAATTACTTATCCATTTTTACGGCTGGGTAGCTTTTTATTAATTGGAGCAGTTAAGGGTAAGTACCTTTCCAACGGCTCAAGCTGGCAGCATGAGGTAGATACCCGAATTCAAAGGCAGCTGCAGCTCGGACCACTATACAGTTTGGTACCGCCCTCTCACAGTGGTTCTTGGTTCTAACTTCTTATTGTCCAAATGGTACTGAGCTGTTAGCATCAACAGATGTTAGCTGTTAGTACTACTTTTTAATTTGTGTATTGTATTTGCGCTTGTCTGGGATATATAAATATCACATTACTCTGTATGTATGTTGTTGTATACACACACATACACATTTGCCGAAGCCGCTTGTCCCAAGCAGGGTCACGGTGAGCCAGAGCCTAACCTGGCGACACAAGGCGTAAGGCTGGAGTGGGAGGGGAAACACCCAGGACAGGACACCAGTCCATTGCAGGGCACCCCAAGTGGGACTCCAACCCCAGACCGGCCAGAGAGCAGGACCTAACCAAGCCCGCTGTGCCGCCGCACCTCCTATGTTGTAGCATTGTGCGATTTCATTCAGGATCCAGTTTTTTTATCTCTGTCCTTTTTTAAATGCTTTTTGTTGAACTCTGTCCTGATGAATGTTGGCGTGTTTCTTCACTGCTGCACACACACAGTATGTATGTTATTTTGATGTTGTACATTAGATGTCGGATGATGCTTTAACCAAAATGACAGCTTAGTGGGGTGTAGTCTCTTTATTTTTCCTTAATTATGAAATAAATGAGAAGCATCTAAAATTGGATTCTTGCATTGGAATTTTTCACTTTGGTATTTGTGTTCAACTGCGCATGTTTGAATGATTGAATCACCTGAATGCTTCAGTTTATCCCAAAAATGTAATGAGCATTTGGAACAAACTGTCCACCGCAGACCTGTTATGTGCTGCTGCTTTATCTCGGCGAACCCTTCCTTGTTTTGGCATGGCTATTGGCAAGAAAATGGATCTGCAGTTGGTGCTTTTCAGTTGGCGCATCTGCTGTTCGAGTCAAGGGTTGTTGGTGTGTCTTATTTAAATTTAAAAAATATTCTTTTCATTGACTAAAAAAGCAGGTCTGCATTATTAACATTCTCAGTTTGCAGGAAACCATACATCGGTAAAGTAATATACTAGTGTATAGTATATTATATAACAAATGCATATAATGTGCCTTAGTGTCCTTTAGATTCTTATTTTTTGCAGCTTTTCAATTTATTGATAAAAGCTTGCATTTTAATGCCTGAAGTTGGCTGTTGTGTTCAGCGTTACCAAAGATGTTTTCTGGGAGCTGTATTTTTAATGTTTATCCAGTCATTGTAGACATTCCCTGCTTTTTTTTTTTTTGCAGAGACAGAGAGGGGCCCTTAAAGGCAGGCATGTGGTCCCCAGAATGTGCCGAGTTAGCAGAGGGACCAGGAAACAGATTCTGCATTTCAATGGTAGAATTCCTGTGTGAGCGCGGTCTCCGTTACTCTTCACACATCCTGCACACTACAAGGCATGTTCTTCATTCCACTGCATCTTGCTTTATTTTAAAGCAATAGTGCTGATGCAGTTCTTTTTTAGTATTATAATCTTACTGTGGTACTGCTGAAAAAAGGAGTGTTTTGCTCAAGGTTTTTCTTTTTCCCAGCAGTCGTAGAGTTGGAACATGGTCTAAATGAACAAATTCATTAGGTGTCCACAACACGCTGGTTAGTGGGAGAACAAGCACACAGAACTTGTGGTATTAGTGATAAAATCCCTTTGAAATGTCAAGGAAAAAATTTCTGCCAGATGCTGAGGAATGCAGGCACAATCCAGATTTGATTTGAAGCTGTAATGAAATACTGTTCTGCTTTGAATTCAAAATAGCCGCCTTGTAAGCTTTCAGTGTTCCCTTGAGAACTAAACTGTGTTGCCAAGTGTCACCTAATTCGACCCTTTGCGCATTTGTAATGCATACATCAATGCTTGCAATTGAGGCATCTTTTTTTTTTTGGGTAAATAAGCTCACTGCTGGTGTTGCAAACATTAAAATTCCAAATTTTCAAACAATTTTTCATTTTAGTCTTAAGCACCACCTTTTCATCGTTCTACTTTCTGTTTGTAGAGTTAATCTATTATCCTCACTAGCAGTTAGTTGACAGTAAAACTCACTCAGAATAAGACTGTGGGACTAGACTGGTTCTACTCACTTCCAGAGCATTTATAGCTGCTATTTGGGGTTTGTGAATGCTGTTGATCAGTAATAATCTGAAGAATGTTATAAACAGTTAATGAATTGTCTAAAATCTGCATAATTCAACTTTTGTTGATAGTGAGATACTGGTAAAAAGTGACTTTGCATTTCTGAACAAATACTTATAGGCAGACTTAATGTCTCAATTGTTTGTAAGTTGAGGATCCAGTGTACATGTTTTTTATTATAAAAATGACAGTAAATGAAGGCCTTCAGCGAGTAACGGGTTGTACAGTATTTAAGGTCATTGATTTGTAACTTGAGGCTGCTAGTTTTGTCCCATTTTCAGTGAATCAACAGTAAAACAATAATAGTAATCATGGTAAATGAAAGCATTGCCTTATAACTTATGTTAGACTAGTAATGTTTTAAGGATTTGTAATTTTTGAAGCAGCCACCAGATTAATTCCTGGTACAATACTTGTTTGAAGAGATTTTAAAACTGTTTTTGCAAAAGCTGATTTATCAGAAATTGAGAGGTGCTTTGTAAGGCAAGCTTCGCAAGGATATTGGAAGAAATTTAGTACGGTCACTCATCTTCTCTGTCAAAGGTACGTTTTGCTGTTGAGAAAGTGCAGTCGTCAGAATTCTTTTCATATCAAAGTGGTGTGCTACCCATGCTTAATTCTTGCCGAACATTCCAGTTTGGATGTTTGTTCTGGGGTCGCTGACACTTACTGAGGAATTATTCCTTGTTCTCACATTGAAGCAAAGATGGTGTTCTAGTCAGCACTTACCCTGAAGTGTTGAGCATGAAGTTGATTAACCTTTCATTTTGTTGAACACTCAATTTTTCACTTGCTAGCCGTTCTAAAGAAAGTTATGAGGAATCGTTTAAAAAAAAAAAAAAGAAAAAAGGTAAGCAAAAAGCAGTTGCTTCAACACAGTCAAACAATGACTGAGAATGGAGTAGTAACGTGTGGGGACCTCGTCCGCCAGTGCTGTTGTAAAAATACGAAATAATATGAAACGAATGGGAAGACTGTCTTAAGTCCAGGTGATTTAACTCGTATCATAAGTCGACGGCTACCGTTTGTATTTTTGTTAGCGTGTATAGTTTAGTTCATGAATGTATTCTTATATTTCAGTAGATCTTTTTTTTTATTGGTTTTTTTTTTATTTTGCGTGGCTGTTTTTAGAAGGCCCTTTTATTATTCACAGCTCCTTTTAGATTGAAAACTCCACCCGTTAAGGATTCAGAAAAATGTAATGATTCCAAAAGTATTAATTCAGATTCTAACCCAAGTCATGTAGATCACAGATGATCTTTTCAGGTCTCCGGTTGCCATATAAGTCCAATGGTGAACACAGGAGCTGTGGGTGAAAGACAGCTGGAAAACTGGTGATGGTTGTGTTGTTGGGATGTAGAGAAGCACCGAAAGTACCGTGTTGTGCCACCTTCTCCATTCTAATCGTATTGAATTGTGGTGAGGTATGTTTGGGTACCTTTCCGTATGTGGAAAAAGTAATGTTTAGGCTTAGCATGTACAGGCTAATGCAAAAGAAGCTGTAATGTTAGCACATTCTCCATGGATTTGTCTACCAGTCCCACTTCTGCACGATGCGAGGTAAAGTGGTTTTGGTCTTTGACACTTCACCTACATTCACTGCCTTTTAAACTCTTGCTCACCGCTGGAGTTTAGGCACATTTGTAGATAGTTATGCAATTTTAATGCTGTTCTCATTAGTGCTTTTCCTCTCTCTTCCCTAGGCTTACAACATCCATGTCAATGGGGTCCTGCACTGCCGGGTTCGCTACAGTGAGCTGCTGGGTCTTCATGAGCAGGTGATGACAGAATTGCCTGAGTACGCTACCTGTTCCACGTGTAAATTGCAGTGCTCCAACAAACAGCCAGGAGCCATATTCTACAGCTTGCTGGATCTGACGTGTCCCGTGTTGAATCCAGAAGTGATGAAGTCGGTCAGCACAATGGAGGGAAAATGTTGGAGGAAGTAGTAATAAAATAATGGTTAAGAATGATAGATTGCCTAATAAACAAAAAAGTGCCTTGCAGAACTTGATGATTACTGCAGGTTACAGCCTGTTTTCCTGAAAAAAGTAATTTAGTTTAATGGTTAAATATTTTTTGCAGAGTGCACTAATCTAATATATGTTATGTAGGACTGGTAGAAGTGCTAGTGACAAGTTTGTCTACATTGCATATTTAAAGCAGCAAATATCTAACTTAATGCAGAGTGTGAGAGCCTTTTAACACTGCAATTTGAATGATGCATGTGAAGTCTATGATATCACATCATGTTGCAGCACCCTTCCTTTGTCAGAAAAGTTTTTCAATGCCAAGGGAGTCTTAATTGTGAGGGTTTTGAATTCATATTTATATAGATGACACCTTTGTGCAAGGTGGCTTACAACATTAGGTTTGTACTTTAAGGTACTCGATGACAAACTCATTTTCATTTATTCATTTAGCAGGCCCTTTTCTCTAAAGTGATGTATATCAGAAATAATACAAAAGTGCATTACACCAGCAGATATCTACATGCAAGGCCTGGGTTAATGTAGCAGGGAAATTTAGTAGCAGTCCAGGGTAAGTACCTTGATCACGGGTACTATAATTGAATTTTACAGTTAAAAATGTTATATTACCGTAACCTGTTATGTGTCCTTTGGGCTCAAATCATTGTCTTCACCCATGATACCCCATCAGAAAATGTTCTAGGGGAACATGACACTTTTCAGGAAACCTGCTGTAAAAGAAATTGAAGTGACTTTCTTGCTGAATAGGGAGGAAAAAAATGAGAGCAACAGTTTCTCCATAGGACTCACTGCTGTTGTGAGTGATTTGCGTTCTGCTTACTCAGCCTTCTTTGGGTGGAGGCGGCCTGCTGCGGCAAGCCTTGAACTTTAGCCTTGCTTTATCCATCCTTCTAGCCACAGCATCAGCATATCTGTGAAAACCTCTGGTTTTAGGTAAGGTATCCTGCCTATATGGGTAGAGTTAGAGAGGAAAGGGGGGAAAAAAGATGCCTCTGTTGTCAAGGTTGTTTTCCAGTTCAGCAGCTGCTGTTGCTAGGTAACAGGGTATACGAGGTGGGACTTTTCAGTCTGTGTTTGCATCAGACCAAGTCGGATCAGATTCTATCCCTTTAGGGGTTGCCGTGGTGCAGGGATGCAGTCAACCCTTGGGTTAATGCTTCCCTACCAATTAAAGCTGCCAAATTTAGAATACTAATCGTGCCTCCTAAAGACTGGTGTCTGCATTTTCCAGACTCATTTTTTTGCAGTCACTTCCTGTCTTGCAAAAAACAACTTGTTTTCCTTATAAGCAGATTTTAAACACATTAACACTTACTGCATGAGGAATAATATACATCATTGCTGGTGAGTGATGCGTATGTGCCTATAATGAGATCCCCATAAGTGTTGCATCAGCTCTCATTGGTGGTGTTGGGCAGGTAGGTGTCAGATGCAAATTCATATGTTGAGAGACGCTGCTTTCATTTGTGCTTTTCCCGTGTTCGCTGTATTGATGGCAACTTATGTATCAGGGCTATGCTTCATTGGTTGCTAACAAAATATCACCTTGCTTTCTTTTTCCATCTAATCTTTCTCATTGTTCCGTCTCATCCGTTATAGTTACGTTTCACTCGTAGTAAGTAATTAGAGCAAAGTATTCTGTAAAGAACACAAGTATTTTTTTCCCCTGTTTGTAATGTTTGTCTACTGTCATATAATGCTGTGAAGTACAATTTTGTGACCTTTGCCAAGACTTCCTGTGATGGTGATTGTCACAAAGTGCAAGTCAACATCAAGTGGTGCAGGATCTATGTTAGCTGTGCTGTTTGGGAGCTGGACCCTAGCCCCTGTTAAACACATTCTGCTGAACCTCTGGGCCAAATGGCTCTTTTTGCCTCCTCAGATAAAGAAGGAGTATGGCAGCAATGTGGTGCCTTCCTTTCCTCCAAAGAAAATCTTTACTCTCACGCCGGCCGAGGTGGAACAGAGGCGGGAGCAGCTGGAGAAGTACATGCAGGCTGGTGAGAGAAGTCGCTCCTGTGCTAATTCTATGCATGCTGTATGTTGCTTGCTGCTATACTTGTGTACAGGTACTTGCAGCATTGTAAGTCTGTGGTGAGTTCCCTTGGGGAGGGAAATGCAGAAGTCCTCAGTCAGGGATCCAGACTTGCAGTGTGTTGGTATCAGTACTGGACCCCAAATCTGTTTAACGCTGGAAAACATGGTGGCGGCTTCATATTTATTTATTTATTTTTTTTTTTTTGAATCTCAGTAGCAAAGTAAATACAAGATGAGTGTCTATATGGTGGTCTGAGACCTGTGCCTGGATTCTCAATGCTTGTTGGGTCTCAGTCTGATATGGCTCTGTGGATTTACAAATCTGCAGTGACTCAGCTCTCTGGACTGCATTATTAGTTTTTACCATCCTTTGAATTGCAGAATATTAACACCATTGACTATAATTTCCTGTATGTGGATGTCTCGGTGGTGCTGAGTTGGTGTGGAAAGGTTCGTATAAAGATAGAAATGAGTTGAATCGGCAGCATCACACTCCATTTATATAATGCGCTTGTGCTCTGGCACTTTCCTCAGAACAAGCTAACCCTTGTTTGGCATATTTGCTCTCAGTCTGGGAATATCCTGCCTGTTCCTTCACAGACCAGGCATTTAATTACATCATGGTTCAACATGGGTATGGAAAATTAACTGGTACAAACACATAATCAGCACGGATGTATAAGTTACGTGATTGTATAATTGGAGTGTGGAGAGTTTGAATGGAGAGACCTAATTGCAATCCTTTTTCAGCCTGATGAATATGAAACTAAACACTGGCTGCCTTCCAGGCCCCTCTCTGTTGCGCACACCCTTTCCTCACTTGTGCACCCAGTCCTGTAAACATGAATTGTGTGAAGATTTGATGGCACATTGGAAAACGTTCAGTTGTGCTAGTGGGCACTGAGCACCGTGACCTGGTCCCGGGAACAGTGCATCGAACCTGTAGGGTTCAGTTCAGTTTGCCAGTGAATCACTGAGGTGGCTTGGTGCCTCAGATTAACTCTTCTGTGCAGGGATTGTCATTTAGAATAGTTTATTAAATTACTGGTTCTTAGCTGGCTCCTTAGCTAATTATAACAGGCTATGAATGGGTAATTAATAGTTATTTCTTAATCATTTCATTTCTTGCCTATATCTCATCTGTCGTTTCCTCAGTTAAATTTCACTTGAATTAGATTTTTCTTTCAGCATAATGTGATGGAAATCAATTCAGTACAATTTCATATGGTGCCAAGGAGACCAGAGAACTGGAAATGTAATAATCTGTTACTCTAGTAAAAACTAATACTGTACATACTTATACAAAGGGTGAATGTGAGCTGTATGAATAAGATCTTTCAAATGGTCGTTGACATTCAGGTCTCTGGAATGGAGCCAACCATGATTTATTGGTTTTCCTTTTGTATGTGTCTGGTATCTTGCAGTGAAAACATTACTTCTAAGTGGGAATATTCGTACGATCCACAGATGTTTGCCATTGCTACCAAGATGGTGAAGGTTAACTGTGCAGAAACTCATCACACATAATCGTTTTATCAATAGGAATAAAACGATGAATTGTATCACAGCACAAAAAGTAATCTATCAAAAGGTCTGTGTGTGTGTTACTTTTATTATTGTTTTATTGAATTGATGAGGTGACATCTTTGTCAAAGGTGATTTACAGGTGATTTAGGTGGGATTTGAACCTGAGTTGTTATGCTATGGGGCTGCTTATCAGCAAGATTCTGGCACTGAATTCTTCAGTTGGCTAGAACATGGTGACAATGTTAGAAGGCAGGGTAGCAGCTATTGCAGCCATGTTGTAATTTTTGTTGTGCCATTAATGCCCCCTTCTGTCCTCTCCACCCACATGTCTGCCGCCAACCTCACAGTGCGCCAGGATCCTGTACTCGGTGCCAGCGAGTTGTTTAACAGCTTCCTGCGAAAGGCACAGCAGGTAGGTGTCAATTGCTTTCATCTGCCTGGTGTTGGCTCGATGAGGTGCAGTAAATCTTTATTTTTTTCCCCCTTCAATCCCCCCCCCCCACACAGTTTTGGCAGTTTTTAGCATGAAGTGTCTGTCTCACATTCTACAGGTTTTACATCCCCTGGCATTCTCCCACCCACCAAATTCAGTGCCATCTGGTACTTTTATAACTTCTGGGTGCGATGAACTTGATGCACTTCGTTCAGTTTAACAATCCTTGTAAATTTATTCCTCTCCCCCCTGCAAGGCGTTACCCCGTACGCTGAGATTTAGTTGCTGATTTTGAAAACAAAACCAGAAAAAAGGATGCATTAGTACATTCTTTTTAAAAGGTCAAATACAGTTTCAGTCTTGACAAGATAAGCAACTTTGGATAGAAACTTTTTACAATATTTTTTTTTTTTGGTGCTCTCATTGCTAGAAGTGAACATTCATAGTTAAGTGTAGTTTTTTTTAGCTTGCTTTTGTATTACCAAGATTTTACTAACAAGGAAATATTATTTTGTGCATTTATTTAATACGTTATGCTTTTCCCCATTTATTCAGTTGGGTGCTTCCTCCAAAGGTGCTGTAGTAGGGCCTCTCCTCAGAAATACCCCATCAAACTTCATGTTACACGTTCATATTCTTTACTGTGCCACTTCTTGTCTACCCTGCAACCACCATGCTGATATTTTTTTTTTTAGTGCTGGTGAAGTCAGACTGGGAGGATGGCACTTCCTCCTGTGTTAATCATGTTAACCACACATGAGATCCACTAATGCATTTTTTGGAAAACCTGATGGCCCTGCGGTCTTCACCACTGGGAAGCCGCAGGTACAGAGAAAGCAATGAGTAGCTTCTCTCACCGTGTGTTGCTTTTGTATTTGATGTGGAAATCAAGGCCTACCTTATCGGTAGGAGAAATTCACACCGTGAACATGAAATATAAAGACATGAAACTGTCTGAGGTTTGTAAGGATTATATAAATGACCACCTGCACACAGTCAACTATTTTTAATTTCATAGCACTAAAGTAGGCGACACAGGCATAGTGTTGAATATACTTATGTTTGAATAGTACTAATTTGTGGAAGCTGGGAAGTTGTTTATAGAGCCCTACCCTTCTCCTTTTGAGTAAAAACTATCATTCTAGAAACAGTACTGCCCAGTATGCACTGGTTCCTGAACTTGCGAAACCGACAAATGGGAAGCCTGTGCCTTAATGTTTGTAGTTTCAAATTCAATTTTACTATTAAGTCCCGATTAAAATTGCACAGTATGGCTGTCCCTTAATTTATTCATTGGTTAGGGTCTTTAACTTATTATAAGATATATTAAAAAAAAAATCATGTTTGCATGCGTTATCGGTAACTTGTACATTGTTTTGTTTTTGGGCCTATTCTGGAAACAGTGTGTGAGGCAGGTTAGACTCTGGACAGGACTCTAATCCATTGCAGTCTGATGCTTATTATGTTTATATTTTATATTACTTTTCTATTTTAAGTAACATACTAAAATTAAAACTAATTTCAGATGGTTTAAAATTGAGCCAGCAATGGGTATTTTGATGGTTGCTTATCTCCCTGCACTTGAAGGACCCAAGTTTTAATCCCATTCACAGTTGGACTCTTCAGCAAGGCACTTCTCTTGAATTGCTCCAAGAAGATACAATGTGTTACACATTTATAGAGTAAGATAAGTTGCTTAGTCTAGAAACCTAATGTTATAAATCGGTTTGGTTAAAAGCATTGGCCAAACAAATCAATTAATGAAAATATGTAATCTCAACTATGTGTTCAATCCCAGTTCTTCATTAATTTTTGCACATAAACATGGCTTATTGGTCTGCTTCCTGACACTTTTTCTACAACAAAAGTGTGATGTCCATCATTTTGTTTTACAGGTTAGCTTCTGGGAAAAAAAAAAAAATCTTCATATAGTTACAATAAAAACACTGGGTAATTAATTTAAAATGCCTGAAAAAACCTTCTCTCCACAATCTCCTGTTGAGTGTTTACACATCAGCTTGCAGCGTTTGTCATGTTATTGATTACAAATAGGGACAGAGACCAGACTTGAGCTGTAAATTCAGTGGAAGTAAGTTTTTTTTCTTTTTTCTTTTTTTTTTTTTAAAATCTAGTTCCAGGGTACTGTTCTTTTTTGAGTGCCTTTTTACTGCCATCTAATGGCTGGACATGGAAACTCAGATTGCTTTCCCTTTGCAGCGGAATTTTCTTTAAGCAAATAGTGGTGTTTAACGAAAAATAATGCACAGGGCAAATGTTCTGTGCTAACATCTGTAACATGAGGACCCACTGTACTACATGTTACATACCTTAAATTCAGTATGATATTTTGTGTAACTTTGATATGATTTAACAATTTAAGTATCCTGTTTATACCAGCATTATAAAATGAAAATGAATAAATGCTGTTACTTTCCATCTGCTCCCAGGGTAGCCTCTCATAGCAGTGCCTCACGTGTTAAATACTGCACTTGTGCCAATTCTGGCATCAATGTTGAATAGGTAGTTTGGGTTTTGTATTTTCATCCTTGGAAAACTTTTTGATGTTGGAGTGACTGATGTGGTCACTCTGCTTTGCAGGAAACTCAGCAGATCCCTACAGAGGAGGTCCAGCTAGAGGTATACCTGTCCAATGGGCAGAAAGTCAAGGTCAACATCCTCACATCTGACCAGACAGAGGATGTTCTGGAGGTACAGTTGTTGTTGTGACTGATATTCTTTCATTACTGTGTAGTGGGTTTTTTCTTCCCCTTTCCATTTTTTCTTATGTACAGGAGTCCTGCTGGACGCATTCTGCTTGTTGCTTATTCACCATGTGCCACCTTTGTAAACATTCCTCTTCAGGAATGTGCTTAATGTGTCCAGGATGTTCTTACGGCTGAAGTTGCATACAGCACTGATTTTTGTTTTTATTTAGCTTTGTGCTGTTTTTGTCAAAACAGCATTGTGATTGGTGTGTTTGGTTTAATTCCATATTTTGTTGTTTTCCCAAAAGTTCCCCTCCGATAAACAAGAAGTTCAGCCGAGACCACATTCTGGTTAGCTATGCGTGTTTTTCCTTCCGTAGGAGAGTGCAACAGCTGCCCAACTACTTAATGAAATTCCATCTCCTGAAATTGAATGTTTTTGGGGTAATCAAATTTGGACTTGTACTGTGGAAGATGCCTGCTGAGTGCTGTGGAAGTACTGTATGTTGGTAAATGTACTATGTGTTTGTAAATGCATATTTGTTTTGAAGGGGATTTAGTACTACCAGTGAAATATGCAGCTCTGTCACTTTTACAGTAAATTATGGCCTTCATATTGACCTGTCATGGCTGGCATTAATGTGACTTCTTGCCATAAATTCAGAAAAATGACACCACTTCTGGCCTAATTCGCCACTGTGGCTTTGCTGTTGTCATTTCATCTGTAAACAGTCCTGATGCATTTCTGGCATCTCTGGTAAATGGCACATTTAACATCTAAATGGTCTTTGTAAGAAAATGTTCTTGAGGTTTCTGATATATTCAGGGCAAGACAAATATAAGGACAACCTAAAGGGGAAAACAGCTTTTCGGCAGTTGATAAATTTGTCAACGATTCTGCAGAACCTTGCTTTGTTTTTCAGTTTGGTCTGACTGAGTAGACAGAACTGATCACAAGGTCTCTTGATCCAAGAATAAAGGGCAGGGAAGCAAACCAGAATTTTCTCCGAATCCTCTTAATAGAAAACTACAGCATTGTGCAAAGAAAAATCCTTTTGTGGCTCCAGCACATCAAAAGATTGGTGCAATGCCTAAGGAAAGATTTTGGTTTTTGTAATATGTATTTTGTTGAATATGTTTTTTGTTCAGTTCTTTCTGCCACAGTGTCTTCACCAAAAACTGTTTTTCAGGACTGTCTAATGATAATAGTCCCTCTGTCTCTCATTTAAAGTTTCTGACTTATCACATAACAGACTTTAGACACAAAAAAAATCTGCCCACTGACAGTAGGAAATTTGTGATCCACAGGCCGTAGCATTGAAGTTGGGTCTGCCAGATGAGCTGGTGGGGTACTTCAGCCTCTTCCTAGTTCGGGAGGGCTCTGATGGCAGTTGCACATGTGAGTATTTCACCTCTCGGTGTGGAAATGAACACCCAGACAACTCGGTGTCAGTATCCTCCATGGTTTGTCCTTGTCCCTCTTCATGGCTTCGCTATGGGATTTTTGTGTTTCTCATCCAATTCATGCTCCTTCATACCCCTGTTGTGATCCATTAAATACTTTGCTACACATGGGGCTAAAGTGTCTTTACTGCCATGGTTTATCTTTTCCAAGCTGATATACAACCTGATGAGAAACACATGTGACCTCATATTTCCAGCTACAGCTTGCAGATGTTTCTCTGTTGCCTAAAGCATTGCAGTGACCTCAGTGAACCACTTGACAGCCACTTTTGGCCTGGAATGCAATGTAATAAGAGTGGCTTATCTTCTAACACAGACACTTGGACGAAAGTGCACCACTATGTCATAAACAGACTCTTCTGCCTTAGCAGTGTCATTTGTCATTGCGGGATCTGAGTTAAACTGCAAAAGGGAGACTTGTTGCGTAATACCTGGTCGGGAGGCAGGCCAGGAATGCACTGATGGTCCACCATACGTGAAAAGGGAATGCGTTTGTGCTTATTTGCGGATGTGAACTAGATGGTTGGGTTGCTGTTCGATGTGAATAAAGTCTTCGACAAACACACAGGGGAAAGCTGCTGTGAGCAATGCCTGATCAACTGCTATCCTCTGCCAGGAAATCTCCCGGGTTTCCTTTTTGACATATCACTGCCAAAGCCATTGTTTTTGACCTGAACGTTGCTCAAGATCACTTCCCTGACACATTTTATCCAAAGAAACTTGCTTATTTAATTACTGCTTTAATTGTTGCTGAATTTATGCTACAATTATTCATATTGGATAAGGTGTGGGCTGATACTACTACTACATAGTACTACTACATTAAGGTTGAGTCTACCAATGCCATGGGGAACGTTTGCTGTCATTGGTGGATGAACAGCAGATACAAGCAGGAGCTGAATTAATCCAGTCCTGCACCAGTTGTATTGTGTATATGTATTGCTGGTTCAATGTGTAAATGTAGGCAAAATTTGCTCTGCACTGTTTACATTTATTTAACAGATCATTTTCTTCAAAGTGATATACGACTCTAAGAAAACAAAAGTATGTTTTCGACAGCAGAGGGAAAGCTATAGATATGTGATTCTCAAAATAGTCGGTCTGATATCACCATTTCACCAGCATACGCTGAGTACCTGCATATAGAATTGATTGCGTCAAACATTTTTGGAAATGAAAAAATGTTTAAATTTCTAAAGGTAAAATGTTTTTCATAATATATAGAGGTATTCACTCTTCTTAATTTAGGAGATTTTGTTATGCTCTGCATGGCATAATAGTTAATGGGGCAGCTGGTAGCGTAGTGCTTAGAGCGAGTGCCTTTGGACCCAAAGGTCGCAGGTTTGAGCCTTACCTCAGGCTGTAGTACCCTTGAGCAAGGTACTTGCCCTGAATTGCTCCAGTAAAAATTACCCAGCTGTATAAATGGGTAAATAATTGTAACCTTAACGTTGTAAGTCACTTTGGAGAAAAGTGTCAACTAAATGAATAACTGTAATGGTACCTTATAACCCGAAAGGGCCTTGCTGTGCTACCTGTGAGCAAGGTGCTTAACATAAGTTGCTCTATTGAAATATCCAGGTACATAAGTAGGCTTGTGAGTTGCTTTGGACAAAAGCAGCTGTTACGAAATGAAGAATTACTTTACAGCAGTTGTGTTGGAATAACAGGAGAAAAGTGAGATGTCTTGTTGTTTAATACTAGTAGACATAGCGTGGATTTTGCTGCTGCTTACTTCTCTCAGGTCAGTCCCAGAGGACCCTGAGAAACTGTGGTCTGTTTATTTCTTTGTAGAAACTGTCATCTAGAACATTTTTTGACTCTGGTAAATGTGGGGCATATTAAAATTTGGATGGAGACTGTTTATGGGCTGCTTCTCTGAGAAGTTTGTAAAACCCGCTTGCGTATGTTTAGTGCAAAAAATATGCCGGTTGGGTGGAATTCGACTCTGCTGGGAGTGCAGTTTGGCGGTGGATGCTTGATAAATATGACCGATTTTACCCTCTTGCATTAAGGTGGCTCGCGCATTTGAAAAGAAAAGGCTTCATGGGGATTGTTCTTATCTCTCAACCTACAGACTATTTGGGGGGGAAAAGCTTTCCAGCCAGGAAAACTGTCTTCTGACTTTTAAGAAACAATTTCTCTGCACTGGCCTTTTGCTTCTGTAACTCTGTGTTGAGATGGCTGATGAAAACACCATCTTGGTATGCCTCTCTGTAGGCTCTTCTGTACCTTTGACTCAAAGGACCATGAGAGCTTTGCTGCCAGGTGGAATTCCTCCAGCTTTGAAGGCCTGCCTTGTCCTTTCCCCTGCACCAGCAACAGACAGAATTCCCTCCAGACCTGAAGTCCATCTTCAGAAGCACTGCTGAATCCGTTTTCATTGTATTTTGAAATACATTTTTTTTTTTCTGTGTCTGTAGAACCAAACTGTTTATAAATGCTAGTCTCATAACTCATCTATGAAGAGTCCCAGCTGAGAAAATGTGAACAAAACTGACCTATAACAATTGGCTTTTCGTCTTGGAAAATGTACTTTTTTACATGCTAGTACATGGTGATTCATTGTTTAGCATTGTCTTCCTGTTTCCTGAAATGGATTTTCCAGCCTTTCTACATGCTCATGCTTTCCTGCACTTGTCTGTAAACGTAGTCGCACAGAACCCGGAGCAGTTTGCCACACTTGCACTTTGTTCTCTTTGCTGAAAGGCAGGGCATTGTCTGTCCAATTCAGTTCCAGCTCTAATGGGATTTCTGGTTGTTGCTGTTCCTGGGGTTCTCATCAACTTGTCCTTGGCCACAGCACCCTCATCTGCTGCTGTCTTTCTGTCTTTGGCAAAATGCTCCAGTTGTGCGCAAGCTGCAGGAGTTTGAGCTGCCATATGTGTCGGTGACCAGCCTGCAGAACCCTGACTACCACGTCGTTCTCCGCAAAAGGTGAGATGTGAGCTGTGTCATTTGACCGAGACTTAAAGTATTCCTTCTCTGGATTTCTGTGTGTGGTTCAGAGCGACGCCAAACTCCCTCCTAAATAACAGGGCTCCATACCCTGTTCTCACCCCCCCCAAGCACACACACACTAGTTTTAAAGAGGTCAGTGTTTTTTTGACTGCAGTGACTTGGAGGAGCTCTGGCATCATCCTTGCAGGATCTCTTTGGTCAAAGTGAGACAAGCACCCCAGACATCTGAACAGGCTCGTCTTAGCTATGTGCACAGTGTGATACCAGTTTTCAAGTACATATTCTGCCATGGCATTAAATTTGGTTTAACAGATTCTGATTTATTTTTTGCTTGTTTTTGAACTTGTTTTCTGGTATTTAGGCGTATGCCCTGTAAGGGGCTACAAGAAAACGTCAACACAACTCGTGGGGGCCACTGGGCATCCTGTGTGTGGGGCAGTGTCCGGAACTGCTTCTTGTTCTCATTGGAATAATAAAAACCAGCAGGACACATCCTTGCTGCCTGGCCCCAACCCTTTGCCTTCCTTATTGCTCCCTTTATAGAAGGAGGTGCAGGGAGTGTTTCAATTTATTTATTTTGCAGACTCTTTTCTCCAAAGCAACTTACAACAGATACTATGTACTAGTGTTACTAGGCCACATACCTTATTCACCAAGGTGATTTACACTAGGTCACTCACCCATACATCAGTGGAACACTCTCTGCGTCACTCACACACTATGGGGGAACCTGAACAGTATGTCTTTGGGCTGTGGGAGGAAACCAGAGCACCCAGAGGAAACCCACACAGACATGGGGAGAACATGCAAACTCCACACAGACTGAGCAGGGATTTGATTCTTCTTTGTGTTAAACTCCTCCTTGAAGCAGAATGTTGGGTCTGTGGTTGCCTTTTTCCTGGGAGTCAGTACCTGTTAACTAGCCAGAACAAGTTGACATCTAGTCCTTCTGTTAGATGACAGATTCTGAAGAGGTTCCACATAGTGCTTAATTTTTATTTGGACTAAGTTATGTATTCCTGTAATGCAAAGTGGGAAACTTTGTTTTAACTTTGCATGCTGAGAAATGGTTTATCATAGCAGTTTAATTGTGAGGCGCTAATATAGGTGCTGAGCCAGGGAAAAGTGAAATTTTTGTTGGCTTGCATCATTGTGTTAGTCCTTCTGGCCATCTGTCACTTCTCCAGGCAAAATAAAAAGAAAAGTTTATTTAAACAAGGAGCTTTGTTAAACACTTCAGACACTGTGACACTGCTAGTGAATACATTCCAAATCATCAAAAATTTTGTCAAGTAAAATCTAGGTAAATGACTGGCTGGTACAGACTTAGCCTGCTTAGTCATGTCTCTTCATACTAACCCCCAAGCCCAGTGTTGGGTGTGTCGGCACGACTGCTCACCAGTGTTGAACTGACGTGCATTCTGTCAGCCTGGTTTCACAAAACGTCAGTTAGTTTTGTGTTGAATCCATTCCGTTTTAGCGAGTTTGATCAAGTGTGTCACTTTTGATGAGAGCCCCTGCTATGTGAGTAAAATGTGAATGCCAGCTTAAATATTGTATGCTTCAAAAATATGCTGATTTCAAGCCTGGTGAGCCATATTTGCCTGAGATGTACATTTCCTGAATTTTCACTTAATATTTCTGTTGTCTTATATGTCTAGTGAACAAAGCATCTTGTGAATTTAAGAAATTAAAGCAGCTAACAAATTCCAGTGTCTACAGTTCACTTTATTTACACCCCAGTACTTTGGAGATTTTTCCTGATTATTTTTCTGTCATCTTTTAGCTACTGGGATTCAGCCTATGACAGTGATGTGATGGAAAACAGGGTTGGCCTGAACTTGCTGTATGCCCAGGTAAGTGTGTACTAGATTGCACTGTGATTCAGGTAAGGACAGAGATCCTTAGGAGCAGGTTTGTCAATGAACCATGGTGTTCTCAACCTTCTCCCTCTTCAGTATTCAGCAGAAATTATCCTTTTTTTTTTTTTTTTTTTTTTTTTCTTTTTTTTTTTTTTGTTGAAGGTGACTCAATGTTTAATGTAGGCATCCCGTGGTCCTTCACCAGATTAAGCACTTAACACACGTATTGACTTTGTATGTTTTAGTAATTGTTCCTTTTAAAGTTTAGAAAATGAACATCTGGCAAGTTACACAGCCTGCTGTTGATATGTTGGATTATTATAACAATTGGCTGAGCTGCTGCTGTAAAAATGCTGTTGGCTGATCTCTTTGCACAAGTACCAGACTTGATATCGTAGGTTAGGAATGTTCAAAGTCAGAAGGTTAACTCTTTAAAGCTGTACTGTGATCTACATTACATGATGTTGTTTGGAACTAAAGTCTATTCTGTTAATGGGAGTTTTTCTAGCACACAGATTTCAGGGTGCGAAAAGTTTTTGCATCAGAAAGATTAAGATTGGGCAAGTAAAGAACACCTGTGGACATTTCCAGGTGTGTGCTTGTATTCAGACATACTACAGGGTGTGTGGGGAAAAGTGAGCTTATTGTAACTTCCACGGGACTGCAGCAGATGGAGAACCTGTCAGTGGAAAATGTGGAGAGGGTTTGGCAAGGGTTCGAACTGCAGCGCTCTCTTCACAGGTGAATGGAAAATATGGACTTGTTACTGCTCAGATTGTCTTGTGAAAGATTTGTGATGGGTAGCAATATCACGTTGATTGTTCTGGAATCTAAGGTTGTGAAGGGTGAGTCTATGGTAGGGTTAGTTACATGAATTTGTTGTTGGATGCGCTTCAGTGCTGCTTGTCCCTGTGTCTTGCTACTGTCAGACACAGTAGACTTTTAAGATAATTCTTCAGTTTCAATTTAAAAAGATTTATATAATTCTATAAAAATAGAAACCACTGCTGGATGAGCCCATCAGATAATGTTGTTCTAAGCACATGAGAGATGACTGTTTCGGATTAGGACTGGGATAAGTGGTTTCCAGCCAGTTGTGAAGGAAATTTACGTCTATGGGCTGCTTTTTAAAGCACATGCTGAAAAATGGTGTGAATCATTGGTTTGAGCTTAATGTGTGTTCAGGTAATGCTGTGCAGAGAGCAGAAGGAAATGTATTTTTGGCTGAGGAGCCAGCTTATTAGAATTAGAAGAGGAATTACTCTGTGATGTGGTCTGTTCAGATTGGCTGAGTCTGAGTGCATGAGAGAATATTGAAATGCCTTAAAATGGGCTCAATTTAAATTCTTCATTATACTAAATGTGCTATTAAGCAGGAGAAAGTTAAACCATGTTTACATTTCCATCAGACGGTGTCCGATATCGAGCGAGGCTGGATCTTGGTTAATAAAGAGCAACACCGGCAACTCAAATCTCTCCAGGAGAAAGGCTCCAAGAAAGAGGTCAGAATGATCTTCAAACATGAAAATGCCACCTGTTGGTCCTTGTGGAAAAATATTTATTTTCCCATTTGCTTTGGGTTCAGTTTATCCGCCTGGCTCAGACACTGAAGTACTTTGGCTACATCAAGTTTGACCCCTGCATCACAGACTTCCCAGAGAAGGGCTGCCATGTCATCGTCAGCGCTGGCAACAATGAGCTCAACTTCCATGTCAAGCTGCCGAATGACCAGATGAAGGAAGGCAGCTTCAAGGTCACACGCATGAGGTGCTGGCGTGTCACATCCTCTGTAAGTTCTTTTTTTCTTTTCTGCGCAGCTGTCTTCCTGTTTTTTGCTCTTTCATGGGCTACTGGGGGTCATTGTGCTTGAAAATGCTCAAGTTCTTTATGGAACTGCAGCACTGAGGGTGACCAGGCTAATTTCCCACCAGTACTCTAATGGCTTTATATGATGTAACATATGTGGTAAAAATCACTGGGGTGAGAGCTTCCATAAAGCATCGAAGTACACAGAGACAAGATGGTCTAAAAGTAATAGGAAATTTTTGCGTAAAACCTTTGTATTATTTGTACTGTATGTATTGGTGCCTGCCTGCACAGATTAGATCAGCCATCCCGGAATCCTCTTGGTAATACTGAGGCTTGCGAGGGTGTAATTGCCAACATTAAAAGGAAGCCTTCCATTACTCATTAGCCGCGTCTCAGAAGGAATCCGTTATCATTGTAACGACACTTCTGTTAATTGCTGCGTTGTTGTGGCGGCTCGGCAAGTATCGCACAGTCATCTGATCAAGAAGCTGTGGTCAGTCTGCAGTTTGGCTCAGAACAACAAGACTCGTTCCCGAGGGGAAGTGAAAACAGGCTTAGTTTTCATTTTCCAATCAGACTCGATGTAAATAACTCTTCTGGAGGCTTGGGTTTTATCGAGCCACTGGCAAGGCCACTCTAATGATGTGTGAAGAACACGTTTGAAAGCGGAGAGCTTCACAAAGCTGTGCAGTAGCGGTTGAGAGCACGCTGCAGGACTGGGAGCGCTTGCTGCTCTTATGATTGGGCTTTGATAATGAGCTTCCATACAAAAGGTCTTATTACTGGAGCGGAAGTTTCACATCGGGGAAGGGGACTGCAAGCACTAGGCTGGAGCTTAGTCTACATTCCTCTGTTTTTGTCATAGCTGCAGGATCCCTTCAGTGTTGCTTGTTGAAACTGAGTAAATGATTTTGCTTAATTGCTCAACAATTACCCCGTGTTCAGTAATGGATAACTTGCCTGTTGGCACACAGGGGCTTCCTCACATTACCATATACAAATTAAACCTGAGTACAGGGTTTTTTCAGAAAACATAAATGTTTTGACACTCAGCGTGTGCATATTTTATCATACTTTCAGTTGCAGTAGGTAGAGTAGTGGGTAAAGCTGCTACCTTGCACTTGAAAGACTCTAATTCAAATCCTACCTACTGTAGTACCTTTGCTCAAGGAAGGTCCTTACCCTGAATTGCTCCTGTAAAAACTAAGGAATACCAGAAGGTATGCTCAACTTGATATCTAAATTAAAATGATGGGCTTGGATGCTGGAATTTCAACACACGTGGGCTTAGGACAGACATTTTTGTATTGGTTTACTTTCTTCCAGTAAAAATAACCAGATGTGTAAATGGGTAAATTGTTGTACTGAAACATTTCAAGTTGGTTAGGAAAAAGCATCAACTAAATATGTACATTTCCAAATTTCCACTCAAAGGGAACATCTTTTAAAATTTCAAAGCTGCTTCATGTTTAGAGTGACCTGGATTCCACAATTGTTTTTGACATCATTTTGTTGTGTGTTTTTTTTTTTATTATTATTTATTGATTTATTTATTGCTGCTGTAATTATTTTTTGTACTTGTACTGACTTCTTCGGATTTAGGTGGTTAGGTTTTTGATGAGAAACGATATGACGATAGTTGTAATGATGGAAGTTTGTGGCACCTTCACTTTGCAGCAGGTCCCCATGGCCAACGGCACTGCAAGCAGCTGTGGCCCAGGCAGATGTGAGGTCAAGCTGGAGCTCGCCTTCGAGTACCTGATGAGCAAAGACCGCCTGCAGTGGGTCACCATCACCAGTCCGCAGGTTGGCACAGGGCCTGGCTGCTTGAAACTAAGGGTTTCAGTATCTTAAAACACTCAATTAATAGGAGTGTATTCCCTGGTCATATTGTTATGGTATATTCAAAACAATTGCTAAGTTTTTATAAATTAAAATAAGACATGGTTTAGGGTAGACCTTCAGATATGCATCATTTAGGGTCTGGTTTTTGTTTTCCTTTTGAGGCTATAATGATGAGCATCTGCCTACAGTCCATGGTGGATGAGCTGATGGTGAAGAAATCAGGGGGAAGTATCAAAAAGGTGTGTGAGATGCGCTGAACAAGACTGCCCTTCGACCCTGGTGACTGAGCAGCCAGTGTATATGATGGACTTTGTGTTTTCTGGAAAAGGAAGCAGTGCTAGAACTCCAAGGTTGCTTACTTTTCTAATTGATGCATAGAGGTGTTTATCCACTGTAATGTTAAATTCTGCAGTGAAATTAGCTTGATCGTTGAATGTTCTGGCAGTCTTTCTGTTTGAGGTCTTTTTATAATAATAATAAAAAAAAAAACCTCTAGTACTTGTGTATATCCTAGATGCTGAAGAAACGTCACAACGGTGCTATTCACCGATCGGACAGCCAGCAGGCCGTGAAATCACCCCCGTTACTGGTGAACCACCCATTTTTTTTTCCTTCTTTTTAACACAAAACTGTCTTTTGGGCAACCAACACTCATGCAACCCTTTGCCTCTCCCCCAGGACTCCCCGGACCCCAGCCGCGAGCAGGTCGTCAAGCTCTCTGTGAGTGGTGCTTCCACAATGCATGTCTAGATAGCATTGTAGATGTTTCAAGGTCACATACAGGTTGAATTTTATGCATTTATAATAACCTTGCAGACTGTTATCTGATTGTTGCTACTGTGTCTACATGCAGAGTTGATTGCTAACTATTTAGGGTTAGTAGGTAAAGTACCGATGTCAAACTAATGGCAACTACTCACATGCATTAAATCATGGATGTCAAAACTTGTTTTATTCTGCAGGCTGAATAGGATTCGTGGTGCCTGCTGCGGGCTGGTTTTATGTCGCGTTAGTGTCTCTTTGGTTATACAAACTAGCGGAGTCAGCAAGCTCTGTTCATTGCCACTGTAACTCATGAAGGCCACATGTCCCTGTAGTGCTGTATACTAATTCAGTATTGTTCATTTGTTAGATGTCTTTCACACACCTAAACTAATCACAAAACAAAGCTAAAAAGTATAAATCAGTTAAAAAAAAAAAAAAAAAAACCATCACTGTTGTACTGTGACATTTCAGCAGTTTATTTCTGTTGCTCCATGCCTCTCAGTGTTTAGCTTACTCAGCACTGTGGACAGGTCAGCAATCAAGTCGAGCTCAATATTGGAACGTTTCTTCTCGACCATATTGTTAGTGGGAGCTTTGGTAATGAAGGGGGAAAGGGGCTCTGGTAGCGTGTGCTTTAATTGCACCTTCGCGTACCTTGCAGCAAAACTTGACGATGAACTGGGGGGGGTCGGTAACAGCAGCACTACTCCCACTGATGCTTACTACACTAACACATGTAGGGGTAGGGTGTTGTCCTTTCCAACCCCGTAGAGTCCTGTGGATTCTGGTGTTTTGGCTGGTGCATTCTGTCAACTTTAGCAGCTGAGACGTGCTGCGGCACAATAACGTACATGTTCCTGTAGTCCCGTCCCCTGAGTCACTGATTAGTAACCATGCCACTGGCTGCGTGGTGGAAGCGAGGTGGGATCTTACAATACTGATCCTTTGGGTAAGGTACCGTTGGTCATTTGATGGTATTGCTGTGTAAAATATGGACTTATTTAATGCATAATGTGAGACAGGCAGGTTAATTTATTGATTTTAATCATTAAGCGTGGTATTCGTGCTGGTTCACATTGTGTATAATTACAATATTTAGTCACACCCAAATCCCCACCCTGTCATCATGCGGGCTGACCAAATAGCTTCTGTGGACTGTAGTTTTGACACCCCTGGTTTCCATGTTAAGTGAAGGTATGGAAGTGGTTTACCACTGCCTTTTTCCTTGCCTCCTTGCATGTCTTTGGGTTGTTAATACTGGCAAAACTTTCAAACTCTATAGAGCTGGTTTTGAACTTCTGCTCAAACGTCAGGTCAGAGCTTAGAGGTCTGCTCAAACCTCTGTTCAAAGCTCAGGCACCAGTGTTACCTACTGTGCTGCCGTGCTGCATTAGTTTAGGAGAGGCCTTTTATCTGACATTCATTGGACTTGTGTGTGTAGTGCACCAAACTGTTCCTTAAAAGCATGTTAAGATCGTTGTCAGCATGATGAACACTAGCAGATACCGAGCGTTTTAACTGAGGATTGCTGATTGAGGCGGTATGCGCAAATGGATGTTTTTCCAGCTTCCCAATGAGCTCAAAGCATAGAAACACATGTGGGATCATTTCAGCGAGTCCAATGTTGGGTCCACACCTCCTGCTTTTCTTATCCTTCCAACCCTAACCCCTGCGTTAGTAGTCTGTGTCTGCCACTGACTTGTCCAAGTGTTTCCTTGTACTTCCAGAGCAAGCTGACCTCAGTCACCCTGCGTGGGATCAGCACCTCCAGCTCCAGCAATGACATCAGTGGCAACGATTTCCATGGCAACTATGCCTTCGAAGGGATCGGAGATGATGACTTGTAATCCACATCCTTTCCTAGATGGCCAGGGAGATCAAATGCTGTCAGAGACAGACATGTAGCCAAATTCTGCAAGATTGCAACCCACTTGAGAGCACTGAACCAATTTAGCTTTCCTGTTGAAAGCAGGAAAAAAATGTTATGCTGACTTAAGTTCTTCATTTAAAGTGCAAGGTTTCAGGAAATAATCACATTGCCCTCTTTTCAGTTAATGGCTGTTGCAAATTGCAATCTTTCAATCAGTGTTTTATTTGTTCAGTATATTAACAATTTGCTCAGTGTAAGTAATTTAAATTCTTTCTCTAAATTAAATCAGCAGCTTAATATTGCACTGGTTTTAAGCGGATCTTATCTAGGTGTTATTCAGAAGTTGTTAATTCCCTTATGGCTCAGTTCCATTTTTTATAAATATTAGTTCCATGTTCTCGACATTTCTGCATGACTCGCCCGCATGCTGCTTACCCTGATTTAAAAAAAAAAAAAAAAAAAAAAGAAAGAAACCCTACAATTTTTGTGTGTTGTAAACGTCATAAGCAAGAATTTTAAAAATAATTTTGTAATGTGATTAAATAGCCTCAAGGTACAGACATGCCTGTTTTTTGGGCTGGACGTGTAATAACTGAATATGACAGGTAGTGTCGCTGGGCTTGTCGACGGTGTTCTGTCACCGCTCTCGCCGGGAGATCATACACACAACTTCAAAGCGTGCTGCACCAAACGGGACTCAAAACTGTGCCAGTTTCTGACAAGGAGGCCCGTGACGAATAGGATTCAACACTAGTGAAAAGCACTGTACATAGCTCTTCAAAAAAAAAAAAAAATAAATAAAAATCTTGTCTAGTCTGTGGAATGTATCTGGAATGTAAATGTCTTGCCAAAAAAAGGTCCGTATCTGTTGCAGTAATGAGATGTAACATTTTTTCCTAATCGTTCGTTCTGTGTCACAGCTGTGTGCTTGTGTACCGCGGTACATGGAATGTAAGTGTTGAAAGTACGTGAGGGCTTCCCGTGTGCGTAGTGCCAAATCTCGCAGGGGTCATTTCAGGCGTAAAGAACCCATCAATAATGTTCAGTTTGTAGACTTTTTTTTTTTTTTTTTTTTTTTTTTTTTTTTGCGTAGCTAGTCGGTGCCACTCTGTTATTGGTAGTGCAGCTGTGGTTCCAGTGCTGTTGTCTGTGTTGAAAACGTTTTCTACGGAATGACACAAAGCATCGAATTTGTACTAATGACAAAAGTGTTCTTTGTAAACTGCCTTATTGATCTCAGAAGCCTTACTGAGCCTGTTCATTCATGACGGCCTTGTCAGAAACCTATATTTCCCGTTTGCTGTTGCCTGGTTTGAACTGCGTGTTTCACAGGGCTGTGGTCGGTGCGAGTGGGCAGCGCCGCACACTGAATCTTGCAGAATTTGGTGCCGTTTGACCAGCTTTGCTCGTCTTTCCTTGCAGTTGCCAAACAATTTTGCACAGTATTACAAAGGACAGAAAGAGGTCAGCGTATATTTACTGAGGAAGAATTAGTAAAATTCCAGCGCAAAAAAAAAAAAAAAGAAAAAAATAAATGTGAAATATCGGATAGGGGTTCTCAAGGTCCACCATTAATTTATTTTTTCAGCTGATTTAAAATAAACCTTTCTTCATTAATGCCAAAATAATAGTTTACTAAAGCATTTTGCACAAACATTAAATCCTGATAAAAATCACTTTTATATATGTACATTTAATTAAAAAGATATCCTGAACATTGTTACTAATACTTGTATCTTTAATAGTGCATTGTATTCAGATAGATAAAATGTATTCTAAGATGTATGGAAAAAATAGAAACTAATAATCTATGGTTGTTTACAAAATTGCATTGTAGTTGGAATGAAAAATGTTTACAGATTCCAGAATTAAACTGCTTGTCTTACTGGCAATACATTTTTGTTATGAGAGAGAAAGGCAGAGGTGATTGTAGGTCTATGTCTGTGCATTGCGTTCCCCCCCAACACACACACACACACACACACACACACGCGCTTTTAAATTTGTGCCAGTTGTTGATGGGGGCAAAGCGAAGCCCTGTGTAATAGCCAAGTTCATCGATTTTTACTTTTAACACCTCGACCGCACAACAGGAGCTCAGAATCTTTCATCTCAGCAAAAGGAAGGAGAAATTCCATATTGTCATGCTTGCGCCATTCCTGTGCCAGAATCGCAGAGTTCATGGGGGGTCGTTTTGGAAGACAGTTATTTTGAATAGGCTTTAAAAAGGGAGGATTAATTTAGTCTCTGCCCTCCACCTAACTTATTTTCTTTGAAGAAAACCATTCAAATCCATAATCCATATATGTTCCTTTTTCAGCCTTCAGTTGTTTCGAGGGGAAGGTGACTGTCTTGCCTCGTATGTTCACAAATGTCGGGAGAGAAAAGATTTCATGTACTCAAGTATCATTTAAATATGTAGATCATTTGATCATATGAACTGTACGAACAATAAATGAGAGCTGCAAAATAAATGTAGGTGCCAAACAAACTGTTACTGTTGTTTTTGAGTCCTGAAAAATAGTCCTGCTATATGTGTGGGCAGGATGGTGCCGTTTTGCCACACATGACGACATGGATTTAATTGGACCAGTAATTGCACTGGCAGGTTCCCTAGAGGAAACAATTCTGGGAAAACGTCTGGATGCGCACAGATGAGGGGAAGGGCATTCTTGAGGGTTTTTCTCCTCGGGGCCTTTTCCTTGAATCTGGTGGCATGATGATGACCCAGAATGAATGTGGGGGACATCTGTGCCTGTCACTCGGTGTTGAATTTTGACTTTCACCTAAGTAGATGGGAACTGGGATCAGATGCTCAATTTTCATGTAAAGCCACATGACCGACAGCGTGTGGATCTCCCCTGATAGTTAGTTGTGTGTAAATACATTTGCCTGCATCACTGTTTTGTCTAGCAGACTTATGACCAAAAGTAAGAAGGTGCCGGATTTCTTACTGGAACCATTTCGAAATTCCGCTGTGCCGTTTCCTTGGACAGCCAGTGTACCCTGGTGGTGTTCCAATCTGGTTAGCATTGTTGCCTGAGGGAATTAATCACTTTCACATGGGAACCTAATTTGTTGAAAGGGGGACAAATAATTTAAACCTTGAACACAAAGCACACCGGATTTACGTGGAAAGTGACAGTTTATTACTGAAATGGACCCCCCCCCCCCCCCACCAGGCCATGAGCTGCTGTCTCAGGCGCCCTCTAGTGGTGAGCAGCGAGAACACCGGTCACTTTTGAACAGAGCAGGAGAGGAATCCTGTTTCTTTTCCACTTCTACAGATTTTAAGTGCAATCTTTTGTATAACAAATTACAGTGCAGTTCAAAACATTTTCTTGGACTAACTGCAGTAATCTGAGAGAGTAAAATTCAGTTTGCCATGTTACTTCAGAATTGTTGGGAGTGAGGCCGGCAGGCTGATGGAAGAATGTCTTTAGTACCGATACTTGAATTAGTCCCCTTGTCATGGTTATGTTGAACAGATTTTCATAATTTAATTGTTCACCACACAGCACCTTTCTGGGCGGCACTAATTAAAGTTATTGATTCTTATTAAGCTGCCAGACAAACCTGTCTATAAACTCTTAACACTTCATGGTGAGGAGTACCATTTTATGGTATACTTACATACTCATGTGCAGTATAAAGGTAAGTATTTAAGTGAAAACATAAGACCCATTATCATCAGTAATGTTGTCGGTCTGGAGGTATTTGTTTTTGAGAAGGTGCGGAACAGACAAAACCGATGACTAAAGGTTGTTCACCATGACAAAGCTGCTGTCGAGCCTCCGGATGGCGGTTCATGAGGGACACAGACGCCACTTGTGTGCAGCAGCACCTACTGTTCTGCCGCAAGAAGCGCCGACTGAGGACCAGGCCGATCCCACAACGCCATCTCCATGGTGACTTAAGTCAGTGAAATAATACGCTGAGACACGCGAAAATGCAGCCTTAAATATTCCTGCCGAGGGTTTCGTGTTTTCAACCGCTTCAAATTCTAAAATACATGTTAAAATTTTAATTTGACAGGCAAAG
Source organism: Scleropages formosus (assembly GCF_900964775.1). NCBI lineage: Eukaryota > Metazoa > Chordata > Actinopteri > Osteoglossiformes > Osteoglossidae > Scleropages > Scleropages formosus. The sequence continues at coordinate 34,754,290 of NC_041806.1, forward strand.
AACCAGTTCAGCTTCATTACAACGCCGCTTTTCCCCACGGATAAACCAACATAAGCCGAACGCTGAGCGTAACGGGGATGTGCTGTAGCCGCGACGGACCCTCGGAGGAGTAACTTAAGACACAGCAAGCGAGACCGCTGACATTAAGCAGTTATGAATGCTGCCACCTTTCCCCATAATTTCATCCCTATTCCCATAGCTAGTGGAGCACAAGAAGCAGAGCGCCGTGTGTGTCCCGTAGTGGCACGCCGACACGGTCAGGGCTCGTCGTCCTCGCCCTCCTCGTCCGGCAGCCGCACCTTGGTCCAGCCGTCGGCGCCGTGGCCGTGCTTCTTCTGGTGCCTCTTGTAGTTGTCCCAGTGGCCCGTGGTGTAGGGGCACTCCTGGCAGGCGAAGGGCTTCTCGCCCGTGTGCCGCAGCATGTGCCGCTTGAGGTTCATGCTCTGGTTGCAGCTGTAGCTACACACGGCGCACTTGAAGGGCTTGGCGCCCGAGTGGACGCGCTGGTGCCTCTTGAGGTTGGCCAGGTTGCCGCAGGCGTAGTCGCACAGGGCGCAGCGGTACGGCTTCTCGCCCGTGTGCACGCGGTGGTGCCTCTTCAGGTTGTCCAGGTGGGCCGAGGCGTAGTCGCAGTCGGGGCACCGGTACGGCTTCTCGCCGCTGTGCGTCTTCATGTGGCGCACCAGGTGATTGGGGTAGTGGGTGACGAAAGAGCACACGGCGCACGAGTACGGCTTGTCGCTCAGCTCCAGCTCCGTGGGGCTGGCGCAGTGCCCCCTGGAGGCTGCGCTGCTCACGCACTTGCCGCAGGTCCGGCCTCCGCGGGAGCCCTCGTCCGCCAAGCCTCGGCCGCACAGGGTGCAGGCGTAGGGGAACAGGAAGTTGGGGAGACCTTGGGAGGCGTGGCCCATCCCCCCTGTGTCCAGCAGGCCTGGCGACTCCTGGCCGTAATGCCGTGCGTGGTTTGCGTCGCTCTTCACGTGAAGCGCCAGATTGGACACTGCAGCGCCTGGTTCGAAAAAGCATTACAGTAAGTTTACAGATTGTTTTTAAACTAAGAAGACTTGTCAATAAGTGTCACGTTCTCATTGCAAGTACACACACGCACGTTGACCGAAGCGGCATGTCCCAAGCGGGGTCGCGGCAAACCGGAGCCTAACCCAGCAACACAGGGCGTAAGGCCGGAGGGGGAGGGGACACACCCAGGACTGGATGTCAGTCCATCACAAGGCTCCTCAAGCGGGACTCAAACCACAGACCCACCAGAGAGCAGGACCCGGCCAAACCCGCTGCGCCACCGCACCCCCTTTATTACAAGTACAGACGTGTTATTAACCTGCCAAGGTAGCATCATGTAACAAAACAGGCCACAAGTGTCATTCTGTGAAGGAGCGGTGAGGCGAGTCAACCGAGAGCAATTACGGTACCTTCCGCTGTTGCTCGCGATGGCCCGTCCGCAGCCCTCTGGCCCGCTGCGCGTAACTCGGGGCCGTGCGCGTCGGCGGCGGCGCTGCGGTCGGCGCAGTGGGCGCGCCTGCTGGGCGCATGCATGCGCTGGTGCCTCTTGAGATTACCCAGGGAGCTGCAGGCAAAGGCGCAGTGCTGGCACTTGTAGGGCTTCTCGCCCGTGTGGACGCGCACGTGCCGCTGCAGGTTGACCAGCTGGGCCGAGGCGTAAGCGCACAGCAGGCACCGGTACGGCTTCTCGCCGTTGTGCGTCTTCATGTGCCGCTTCACGTGGTTGGCGTACCGCGAGGAGAAGCCGCACAGCTCGCACGAGTGCACCTTGTCCGCCGCGTCGCCCGCAGAGCCAAAATCCTCCCCCGCGGCGCCGTCCCTCGACTCGCCCCGCCCCTCCGGCCCGCACCCTTCGCCGCAGCCGACCCAGGGGGCCTGAGAGATGGGTGACCCGCCTCCCGGTGGGGGGTTAGGCAGCTGGCCGTGTGGCCTGCAGGAGAGGCACGGCACACCCTTGGAGCGCGCTTCTCCCTCGGCCGTGCCATCGGCGTCGCGCGGCTCCTCGAGGCCCTCCATGGAGAGGCGGCCGTACGTGCGACGGCTGTAAGTGAGAGGGCACCCCGGGAGCCCGAGAGTCGCCAGCGCACCTGCGTGGAAGGAGCGAGAGAATCGGTCACGTTGCTCGGGAACAGCAACAAGTAAAAAAAAAAAATAAAAAATAAAATAAATTCTCTTCCAAGATGCCGATACTAACAAAACATCACTGGTCTCCATTTGACCACAGTCCGTCCCCATTAATAATGCGGGGATGTTGGAGAACAGATATTGTGCAGATATTATAGACTATATACTGTAAGTATGACCACAGATGCTGTGTTCTTATTTTGCATAAACTCCAAATGTTAACAGCATGTGTTTCAATATGTGTTTTGTAGTGTAGTGGTTAGCGCTGCTGCTTTTGGCCCCAAAGGTCACAGGTTCGAGTCTCAGCTCTAGCTTTAGTACCCTTGAGAAAGGTACTTACCCTAAAAACTGCTCCAGTAAAATTGCCCAGCTGTATAAATGGGTAAATAATTGTGAGTAGATTCATGCTGTAAGTTGCTTTGGAGAAAAGTGTCAGTATATTCAGTTTTTTTAAGTATATGTAATAATATTCAGTTTTAAAAGTTTGCCCCATAGTACACAAAAATAGATATTCACAAATATATTCAAGCATGCAAATATAACCATGCATGTTTGACTGATCTGTTACAGGAACTGCATTAATAAACATTCCAGTTTTGGTAGACTATACATGTTTAATGTTGTTACACAGATATTTTATATCGTAATTCATTCTAATAGATTCCTGAAGCGATTTTTCCTTCACCCCTAACAACCGGATAGCCTTCAGTAACACAACTTGTGGAGGAAAAGCAATATTGACACAATATTTTTCCCGTGTGCTATCGACACCGTGCCACTTTTATCGTCATGGTCGTAAAAACGGTACTTACATCAGAGGCACGCCGTGTTCGAGGTTCTCTAACGCTATTGCTAAAGAACGCTGGAGAGAGGAGGACAGACTCCAAGGCGCCTACAAGGTCCTGCACCGAGAGAAGAGGAGGCGAGACGCGCGGCTCCTTCCATGGTGCCTTTTTGTGCGAACATCGAGGAGGCAATGTGGAGACGGAGCCTGATCGGCCCTTTTATTCTGCTTTTTGGAACCCCCTTCTGGATGATTGCTAAGCCTAATGATAATGATGATGACTGCAACAGCTCACATGATGATGATGATAATGATAATGATGATGAGGGTGGTGATGATAATGATGCTGAGGGAAATGATGATGATACAGAGGAAAATGAAGATGATGATGATGATAAATAAATGCCCTTCCATAATGGTGGCATTGATGATGATGGTGATGATGATGATGGTTGTGGTGGTGGTTGTCTTGATGACCTTTATATAAAAATGGTGGGGGACATTTTTCACGTTGTATTGTAGCTTTCACATCAGTCTTTCGTACCAGTGTGTGCCTGTATACGCGAGTAAGGTTCTTGCAGTGCACGCACTGATCAGAAATCGAAATGACAAAGGGAATATCAAAATACATATATGTAGTGTTGCATAACTCATTAAATAATCCTAGTCAATAGCATAAATCTTTTTGTTCAATGTTGCACATTGTGAGGACAAAACGCTTAATTACACAATCTGAAAAAGAGATTTTTCTGCCTTATTTTAATATTAAAAATATAAATTACCGAATATATCTTATTCTCTTTGTGGATAATCTTATAGTGTAATAATGACTAGTTTTTAATGCAAAGTTGCTGTGCTTTGCTTTTACAAAATGTTCTACAGACTGATTTTTGCATACATTTTTATGCACAAACACATAAAGAATTCTTCTACGTTAACTTTGCCCCGGAAGAGTTGAAAACTTTGTCACTTTAGCACATATATTTATGAACATATACACAGACAGTTCCCTATGCCAAGCAGTAGGGGAACCAAAGAAAATGATGCTATCCTTAAATTCTAATTTCACCTTTAAAGATGAAGAGCCTTTAAACGTTCTTCAAAGAACTGTAAGATATGCGAAACATTCAGTGGTACCGTATGAAAAAAAATCCATTAATCTTATACTAGCAAGAAAAGAATATAACTGTCACGCGGAACACAGGGAACCGGGACGGCTGAACCCAAGCGCAGCGTTGTTCGTCAGAAGTTGAGGGAAGAGGCAAGTTCTCAAAACCAGGGACAGGCGAAGGGTCGGTCGATCGGCGAACGGACGTGGTCGGAGAACGAAGCAAGGAGTCAAAAAACCGGAAATCGTGAATAAAGTAAGAGTGTGTGTAGTAACGCAAGGAAGGGCGGTTGTCCAAAACGAGATTCCGCAACGGTATGGGAGCTGAAGAGGTTCTTTACAGGATGAGCGATTACTCAGGAGCTAGTGCAGAGTCAGGTGTTGTCGCTTGTGTTGTGGGCATGGATGTGACAATAACATGGAAATATGGAAAATATACACAAATACAGTTTCTTTGAAAAGTGACCGCAGATTGAACTGTTGTGTCTTGTGTTTGTCGTTGTGTGCGTGGCTCCTCCACATAATGATGGGATATTTTATTTTGCCCATGATTTTAAAAAGCCCTTCCTCCTGTATACATGTTGAGTGTTGGTACATACAGCACATGACATACAACTGGGAACCTCACAATCTTAGGAAGAGATTCATAATAACAGGAGTCCTGATAGTTTCAGAAAACTGTCCGAAACATATTTGCTGAATTTGAAGAAAATTAAGATTCTGTATTAATTAAATTTCTTCAACCGGGAGGTGCGGTGGCGCAGCGGGTTTGGCTGGGTCCTGCTCTCTGGTGGGTCTGGGGTTTGAGTCCCGCCTGGGGTGCCTTGTGATGGACTGGCGTCCCATCCTGGGTATGTCCCCTCTCCCTCCAGCCCTAGGCCCTGTGTTGCTGGGTTAGGTTCCGGTTCGCTGTGACCCTGCTTGGGACAAGCGGTTTCAGCAAATGTGAGTGAGTGTAATTTCTTCAAAGTCTTTCTTTTGCACTGATAATTTTAAAAGTAAATCATTTATAAAGACTGTGAAAAGCATGTATGTTGTAAAGCCCCACTTCATGGTTTACATTTACATGATCACATACACACATTTTCAGAACCGCTCATCCCATACAGGGTCACGGAGCCTACCTGGCAACAGAGGGTGTAAGGCTGGAGGGGACACACCCAGGACGGGACACCGGTCCACCACAAGGCACCCCTAGTGGGACTCGAACCCCAGACCCACCGGAGAGCAGGACTGTGGTCCAACCCACTGCACCACCACACCCCTATCAATACAAGTTAGATGTTAACACTGCACAGCAGCTTCTTATCACGTTACAGAGAAACACGGAACATGTTGACACTTTATCCACTAACAAGGAGCAATTCACTTAAGCAATTTACTCAAGAGACATTAGAAGAGCACTCCTCATGTCAAGTGACTTCACGTTTGCTCTTAGATTAAACAAAGTAGTTGGTTTCTCAGTGTCAGCAAAAAGACATGGCAAAATAGATTAATACAAGAGTAAATTGCTGGTCCTTAAAGGATAATCGTTCATTGCACAAGGCATTCTTACTAACAATGTATGATGCATGGTAAAACAATGTAGATGAACACAAGGAGCAGCAGTCTCACTGCTAAAGACAATGTGCTTACCACTGACCTGAGCCTCTGCCAAATTCAATGGTCTTGTTGTCGACAGGTCCGAAAAGAAAGTTACTCTCCAAGACAAAGTTTCCTGGATATTCTGTATCTAGGAAACACCAAGAAGAAAGACAATTTTACAAATAAATACTGTAACTGTAAACACAATGAAGATGTAGTGACTGGTCACAGTAAAAATGACAGAATCGGTGAAGGAAGGAAAAGTCCGAAGCATGACGCCATGTGTCGACTGACAGCACCGCTCAAGACTAAGTACACGGGAACCAAATTATTTATGCAAATGCATTGTTTTTTCTAGAAGGTGAAAATGCCACTATGCTCTCTGTCATCTGGAGGTGTTTCTTTGTCATGCATGAGGTGAAATGCATGTCAGCCCTGTGTTTCCAAGTAACGTGAAATATGTGAAATTTTTAATATTATCTGGCTGTGGAACCCTTGAGGAAGGTACTTCACCTAAAAATTGCTCCATTAAAATTACTCAGCTGTATAGACAGGTAAATAATAGTAAATACCTTAACATTGTAAGTCGCTTTGTGAAAAAAAAAGCATCAGCTAAATGGATAAATGTCAAATATTACAGGGTATCATGGGTCCCTGTCGGGTTTCACGACGACTCCTTTTATCAGGTTTACAAAAGTGGGATCTGTTCCTTTCAAATAAACCATACAATGACACTTGCAGGGCAGCGTTAAACAGGTGTCGGCTCATTTATGATTTATGACTGGATACCTGAGTTGTTTCACAGAGAAACCATTTATTGAAAAAAATAAAGAGAATACGGTGAACTAGGCACACATTTTCCCCATACTTGTAAACCATTAAATTACACTATTGCTGTACTTGGGACGGCTCACTGATCTATTGAGGTACAACACTGCCTGACAGGAGCTGATAGGAGCTGATCGTGAGGACAAGAGACAGGAAACACACATAAATTAGTGGTGAGGCTCTCGTAAGCAATTCTTTCAATGATCACATCACAGAAATGTTCTAAAATGAGGAGACAATATTACGTAGTTACAGAGCTAAAGATGTGAAAATGAACAGAATATTACCAAACTTATTTATTATTAGTGAATGAATGAATGAATGAATCTTTATTGATCCCAAAGGGAAATTCACTCTGGTTGCAGTAGCATAAAGTATACAACACACATACATTACATGTACATTTATTCATTCATTATTCATTTATTCATCAATTATTCATTTAGCAAACTCACTGACATGGCACCTGACAATAAGCAGCACAACCTAAATTAGAATGTCATTATTTAGAATTCATTTATAAATACACACACACACACATTTTCAGAACCGCTTGTCCCTTACGGGGTCACGGGGAACCGGAGCCTACCCGGCAACACAGGGCGTAAGGCCAGAGGGGGAAGGGGACACACCCAGGACGGGACGCCAGTCCGCCGCAAGGCACCCCAAGCGGGACTTGAACCCCAGACCCACTGGAGAGGAGGACTGCGGTCCAACCCACTGCACCACTGCGCCACTGCACCCCTCTCATTTATAAATACTCTCTTCAATAGGGCTTGTGTTAGTCGGTGAAGCTGAGAGCGGTGCCACCGGTGGTTCATCTACAGTTGGGGCGTCCCAAGGTGAATGGCTCTCTGCTGAGGTGCCACACTAAGACGAACCCCCGCATACTGGGCAGCGGCACTACGGAACGGTGCCGGGAGCAAACGAAAAACATTTTTGTGACAACGAGAACGACACTAACATTTCCTTTGTGGAAGAAAGGCCTGGCAATCTGCTTCCGTATCTTAAAAGGAAAACTCTACAGAGTGACCAGCTGTGTGACTCAAGACCCAACATGGTTCAGGACAATTATCTGCAGGGTTGCTATGAGTCAACAGGAGCTCAGTGGCACTTAACAACAACAATCCCATTTATTCTCTCCAAAGCTACTTACAATGTTGAGGTCACAATTATTTACCCATTTATACAGTTGGGAAATTCTACCAGAGCAATTTAGGGCAAGTACCTTGCTCAAGGGTACTACAGCCAGAGATGGTGATCAAACCTGCAACCTTTGGAGCCCAAGGCAATAACTCTAACCGCTATGCTGCCAGCTGCCCAAGGAGTAATTACAAAGGTGAGCTCTCTGTATTTTGGAAAGAAAACCTATACGTTTAAAATACATAGACCTAAGTGACAAATTATGCATTTTTAGTTCATGCCACACATAAAGCTCCTGTTTTGGGGAAAATTTGAACTGTGACAGGGAACAGAACAAATCCATCTTGAATGCTACGATCAAGACGTTGCTGTTGTCTGTCACGGACAGTGATGTGCTGCAATATTCCTGAGCTCAAGCAGGAAGCCTTTGCAAATATAAAGGGAAATTAAAAGCAGCCACAACAAAGCACGTCGGCTGAAAGCCACCACCGGCAACAAACCAAATTAAAGCCTGCGTGTTGTCGCACCTTCTGGTTTACTGTCGAGATCATTGTATTCAGTTGAGCATGAATGATTTCTATAGAAAATTCCCTTTGCACCGCCAACACTGTCATCATGACTCCTGGAAACTTTCCTTCAGAAAGCATTTGGAGGTTTTGCACCAGGAGGCCTCACAAACCCATCAGCAGCTGCAACACCCTGACCTACTTGGTGTGGTCTGACAGAGACAGAAAGCTACATAAGACAGCATGAGATAATAAATAAAAAATAGGAAAAAAATAAAACATAAAGCGAAAATCGGCTTCTATTATGTTACTGTGTGATCTAAGTACTTGCGGTGCTGATGTATGCAGAACATTTTTATATTACAGTTTGAACTTACTCCTGATGGCCCTTAGGCTAAACAGAGTGCCAGTCAAAAGTTTGAGTACACTTTACTTCCACTCTTCCCAGTTTGTCTCATACAAGTATTGCTCAGGTGTACTCACACTTTTCACTGATACTGTTCATCTCAACATGTCACTGGGACAGTATGATCTCCTATGTACTGATGTTTTTACCAGGATACACATTTAAACAGGAGACTATTGTCTGGATAAAAAAAAAGCACCAAGGACAGAATGGTACACCGCTGTATCAGTGTGGATTCCTTTAAAATAATAAATAGGATAAAATCCAGGAAAATCCAGCCCCTAAGTGACATGTTACCTGCACTCATCCTGAACCATATTCTGGTTCATGTCAAGTTAATGGTAAGGAAAGGGATGTGTTTGTTTAATGAAGGAAAAATAAAGTATACCATTACTGAGACAGTGAATGAGGAAACGGTTCATGCAGCAGTGCAGCGGAGGTATAGTGTGCTAAGAACTGATTAGAGATAGGAAGCACTGAGTGTGAGAAAAGCGCAGAAAAACAGGGTAGTTTGAGCTGTGACTGAACACAAACAAAACTAATCACCAGTGACCACAAGTCCGATGCGACCCTTGATGGAGGAGAAACAAGGTCCTTAGAAAAAGAGTCCCAAGAGTGAGAAAATCACTGTTAAAGATACAACAAATTCACAGTGATAAATTACAAGGTATAAGTAACTTTGGATGAAACAACTGAAGAACTCAGTGTAATCCCTCAGATTCAGAAATGCATTTTATACGAGGATCGGTACATCTATCTGATTATTTTCAGGCAGAGGAAACCATGTCATCTCCTGCCATTTAGGTGTTTTTCGGCACGATGAGAACACTCATTGTGGATACACACACATCTTCGGAACCGCTTGTCCCATACGGGGTCGCGGGGAACCGGAGCCTAACCCGGCAACACAGAGCGGAAGGCCGGAGGGGGAGAGGACACACCCAGGATGGGATGTCAGTCCGTCGCAAGGCACCCCCAGTGGGACTGGAACCCCAGAACCACTGGAGAGCAGGACCCAGTCCAACCCACTGCGCCTCCCCATTGTGGATATACGCTAAAATTTGATGGGTGATGTCATCAAGCAACGGAGTTTAGAGGCTCAGAAGCGTCCGAATTGTATTCTCTGTTCCTCAAACACCGCAGAGCTTTTCTATTAAACATTCTTGTAAGAATGCACATGGTGATAGTTCATAAAGTACATAAGACAGGACTGGCATCAGTGAATTTCACAAAATGTGCACAAGAAAAAACTCAAACACTGACCTGAAGTTGTAAGTACTGAGTGCCGATTAACGTAACCTCTTTTATTTATGCATATGGTTGTTGTGGAAACATATTTAGCGAAAGCTTAGCAAATCCAGACCCGAAGCTATCTCGACAAGTTACCAACGTTACTAATCTGTTAAGTATGCAATTGGATTCCCCAAACAGGCTTTAACAGCCCACAAAGTTAATGAAACGCAAGGTTGACGTGTGCTGCCTGTTTGTTCTGTTGATTTTTTTCTGGACTCTCTAAACGGTTTACGAAAGGGTGTACGTATAATGGAGTCTAACTGACCAGTTATAACGCTGGGTCATTTTTACTGCGGTAATTCAGGTGCGATACCTTCATCAAGGGTGCTAGAGCAGAAGAGGGGATTTTAACCTGGAACCTTCCACCTTCGAGGCAGCGGTTCTAACCAGTACGCCACCCGCTGTCCCACAATGAAGGTTACATTAACGCGTGTCGCATACCACGCGTGTGTATCGAGCAAAGCTTTCCCCGACACTGTGTATACAGTACAGAGGCTTTTGTGTACAGCAGGCCTGCATCCTTCACAGCAGGTAAAGAAAATGGCCACACTGGTGCTTATTCTCCGGTCTACGACTTACTAGTACTGGGGCATCCTGCTGGAGAAACACTTTGGACTTTGGATACGAAACTGACCTAAAGATTGGAGTGGGGCCAATTCAGACATTCAATACGCAGAGTCTACTGCGATAGTTAACACACCGACTGACAGAAAATTCACCCCAGACACTTCTGAAACCATGATGATGATGTCCTCCATGAGGTAACTTCAGTAGCTACGTGCGTGAAACTTCATTCGGTAAAAAGGGGGAAAAATAGGAGGGGAAAGGGGGAAAAAGGGGGGGTGAACATTTAGAAAACACACACACCAAAGCGCAATCCCACGGCCGCGCACAGTCACACAGACAGTGCTCGTACATCATATCTCTTGGCTGCTCTACGGATGCAGCATGGATGTTAAAGACATGCGAGCCGCTTGCCGGAAGAGCGGCCGCGCGCGCGGCGAGCCTGCGGAAACGGGGGCGCCCTTCTCCCGCCGCGTGCGCGCGCGCACGCCCGTCCCGTCCCATCCCGTCCCGTCCCCGTCCCTCGCGGCCGTGTCGCTGCGTGTCTGATAGCGCTGCGTCTGCGGCGACTGCGCCGACTGCGCCAATGGCCCGAATGATGAGCCTCGCGGAGCGACAAGACGTGGCTTGACGCAATACAGCAGTGTTAGTTTTTTGTACGTTATTACGCCACAAGAGAGAGCAAAAGCGTACTGCTATAACTAGTACTTACATTTTACAGGCTGCGGGTTCAGCTGTTTTCTCCTGGGCATCTTCCAGCCGGCTTTGCGGCTTTGTAGTGTGTCGTCCACGGCCAAGACTGTCAGCTCATGGTTCTAAATGGACATGTCCTCTTCCTTTTTTCACAAGTCACCGATGACATAAGTTAACACCAGCTATTAGTCAGTGAAGTCTTCCAGTTCGAGGCTCTGTTTAATAGCAGTCATTAGCTGATCATTCATTGTTGGATTTTGTTTTGCGAGTAACCCAGCTGCTCAAGACACACACAATGCTAAATTAGTCATACAAAACGCCCTGCTGCCAACCAAGTACTACGATGGAGGAAACAAGCCGTGTAGGAGGCATAGGGACGTTTGCAGGTAACGAACCTAGAGATAAAACACTCTCTGCTAGTGCTGCTAGCACTGTACACACAGGATGTTTTTTAAAAAATATTGCATTAAATAAGGCTTAAGGCAGCACGTATCAGATTCAGTCACAGTGTATCTCTTCATATTCTCTTGAGGAGGCTGTGAAGAAGCTAAGGTTAGAAAATCGCATATTGTATTTCGCAAAGGACCACAGTGTCAGTAATTGTTCAGTATTACTGATTTCTATTGTGTATTTTGAACTTAATTCTTCGGGTACAGTGGAAATTACCTTCATTTACATATTTCCGGTATGACGCCATTTATTTAAGACCCTGGTAGTTGTAGTCTTTTCGAACATGATACGCTCGCAATTTATCACTGTTTTTTTTTACCAGTACAGTTCCTTGTATCTTCAATAATTCACAGACCGTCAATTATATATGCATTTTGTATTAAAATAAGTACCTAAGATATATATACACGATGAAAGACAAAAATGAATGAAAAATCAGAATGCACGACATTTTGCTATATCAAAATTATCCCTAAAAGAAAGATGCGAAAAAGCTTCCAGTTAATTATATTTAGCTGTACTAATACATTTACAATATTAATAAATCCCGTATTTATCAGATTTCAGCCATTGCGAATTGTATTCAGATACCGTCCTGGTCATTTAGAATACACGGAAAATAAACGTACACGCATGGACAGGGAGGGATTCCCTCTATGCGAGACGCGTCGGGCTTGACTGTGTAATTTGCTGCAGTGGATTTGCCGCAGGCAGGGAAAGGGGCAATTCTGAGAAAATAACGGGGTATCTCCCGGTGAACGTCACGCGGCGGTTCCCTTTTTTTCTCGATGGGATCCTGTAGGATCCTGTGACACGCGCGGCCACACGAGAGGACAGCGCGCCGCCGCACCACAGCAGTGGGCAGGTTTGTTGTGGGCGGTCACCTGACCCGGTGGGCGGAGCCAAGTGCGCTTTCCGAGATGCGATAAACTCGCGCCGATTGCAGTGCAGGTAAGACGAGGTTTCTCTGCTGTTTTGGGGCAAAATTATAAGCGGCTGTGTCTGTATTGCGTGACCCTGTACTTGTAGTGCTGGTTGAAAAATTAGAAAAATTGATTTTATTTCTTAATCCGACGAGCCGTTCTAGACACACGTCAAGCGATTCGATGTAGTGTAAGTGTAAGAGCCTTCCTCGCCACTCCCTGCAGTGCTTCGTGCTGCTGATGCGGTGGTGATGCCCCTGGCAGCTGGACACGCGTCTTTATAAATTATTTGTCTTTGACAAAGTCGCAGTGTTTTTGTTTACATTACGGCCCGCACGCGCAAACGCTGACATGCTCTTCGATTATTTGTCACGTTAGTCGGGTTGCCAAGATTATGTGGGCCAGAAGTCCCGTGAGACGGCGGCCAGTTTATTGACAGTTAAGACTTAAGGAACATTTAGACACACACATACTTATTCGCTGCTGACATAATGACATAGGTGAGAATTTGCGGTCTCGACGGCGAGGAAGACGTGCGTGGGGCGCGCGCACGCGTGCGGTCTTGTTGTCGCGGCCAAGGACAGTGAGTGAGTGTGGTGCGACGGGGATCCGACAGCTGAGCTGTGTGTGTGCGGACTCGGGGAAAGTTGACATGTTTCCCAGCGCGGAGGAAACGGCCGCAGTGCTGTGGATCATGCCGTCCACGAGGACGCGCTCCCATCATCACCGTGCCATGCATGCCATGGCCCGTGGCACCGAGCTGGCCGGAACACGCACGTGCAGTGTGTGCTGATCTGCCGTGGAATTCCGACCTGGCGACCGGCTCACGCGTTCTCTTTCCCCGTCGAAAATGTCACCAAAAAGCCCTTTGTAACCCGGTAAGGCTGTAGCCTTACGGTCGGACGGGTGTTGGTTCGAATCCCAGCTTTTCTATAATACCCTCGATCATCGCACTTACTTACCCTGTGAATTGACACACTAATACGTCGCTGCATAAATAGGTAAATCGTTCTCGACTTGATTATCTAACAGTGTAAGTCACTTGAGTTTGGGCAAAAAACGGCAGATAAATCAGGGTGAATAATAATGACTCACGTGCTAAACCTTGTTATTTTAATTGTGGTATCTAACCAGTTGGATTATTTCAGAAACAGGAGTAAAATCTTTTTGCAATGATTAAACTATAATGTATTTTATATATATATATATACATAATATATTATATATTATACATACACACTGTATTTTATATATATATATTTACATATTAGTTCAAATTCATTCTCTTAAAACTGCATTCCGCTGGGTACCACTCCTTTTGAGATTCGAAATATCTGATGGATTCGCATGTTTCGTCTGTCGTTTTCGGTGAACTTGTGTCCATGTTATCTTGGCCCCAAATAGTGCAGTAAATGGACTCGATCAGCAGTTTTGGCTCGTGTGGCTCCCAAGAATGTCTTGTGTCATTTAATCCCTTGGCTAAGGAGCTTACAGTGCTCTACAGTTTGTTTTCGGGTGGGACTAGTGGCTAGATTGATATGCCTTTTTGACTACAAATATCATACAAAGTGAATGATTTTCCCACCTTTGGAATTTTGCCACTGCGACTGTATTTCAACACCTAAAGAGAAAACACAACAAAGTTCATAGACAAAAATAATTCCACATTGTGTCAGTTTTCTCACTCACTATCTGTAACCGCCTCTTTAACTCAGCATCATGGGGGTCTGGAGGCCATCCTGGAATCATAGGGCACTTGGCTAGTCTGGGTATTACCCGGGATGGGACACCACTCCATTTCAGGATAGGCCCACTCAGGAAGTCAGTCAGTCACTCACACACTGATCCAGTTTCCAGCCAACACCCGAGCAGCCCACACACTGTGCACTACCTGCTGTACCGCCACGCAGCCTTATGTCTGTTTTCCTCAAATAATTTTGGACCTTTCTGCACCATGGTAATGCCATGTTAAGGTCAAAGTTTGTTCCCATACACAATGCACAGTTAGGAGTAGCACATTTCAGCTTCTGTGGGGCAGGTGTGATTATGTTAACGGTATATGTTTTTGTTATGATAAGCGGATGGATGGATGTGTTTTACATTCGGAAAATGAAACGTTTGTATTATTATCAAACTCATATGCATCCTGATTTCACTGCTTATGCTCTATAGTTTGTACTGTTACAGCTGTTGTAATTTTGCAGTTCTGTTTGGACTTTTTAGCTGTTGATTTTCAGATGTGCAGGTTGTAACGAGTAACAGGTCCAAGCAGAGACATCTTTCTCATAGCACATTATTTGCGTTCATAGATTTTTTTGTAATCCTGTCTTTTCTGCATTCCTCTCTGTGGACCTTTCTTTCTAATAACTTTAATATCACTCACTAATAGAAGTATCATAGGATAATACAGAACAATGACTTTTTACCCAGAAAACAATACCAAAATTAATTCAGAGTGTATAGGGTTAGCAAAGGGTTTCTATAACTGTATTGTTGTGTGGTATTAAGGCACCTACTTTTAAAAAACAATTCCGTTTTTTCTTGTGCGTAATGCCTGAGCTGATCTGAATAACTAGCAGGTCGGAATTGTGAAACCACAAGATACATGTGTTCTTTCTTTTGCCAACCAAATGCCACTCCTTGTACTACCCAAATAGTCTTTGGACAAACAAAGGTCACGTTCTTGTTTTGTACAATTTTTTTCCGTACCCAATCTGTTATTTTGATTATTATTTTTTTGAAAAAGGTATTTTTTTTAAGGGCTCCAAACAGAGAGCATTACATTTTCGGGTAGGTGTAGCAATTAGAAGAGGAGAGCATGAACTTCTTGAAAACCCGGGATTTGAGAGCAGTTGTTTCTTTTGATTTTTCCATCATATGAATAAACGATAAATAGGAATATGTAAATGATGTACAGCTGCACATTTCTGAGAGTAGTATTCCTTATAAAAGTAAAAGAAAATGGAAAAAATGTTGTAATTTTGTTAGACCTATTTGTCAGAATGGTTAAAGAAGAAAACCAGCCATAATCACATTAGCTCCATTTTACAAAAGAACATGTTTAGCTTGTCAGTATCATCGGCCCCTTTCTCAATGGCCATCTCCATTTATAAAAAAAAAAAATCTGTGTCCTTTTAACATTTCTATCCATTCCAGGCACTGCAGTCCTCTATGGACCTCTCCAGTGAAGGATATTAACAGACGGTAGGTAAGTGATTCCCCTCGTCCACTGTTTCCGCTGCCTCCTCGTACTCAGTTTCATTAAAGAAATACACCAGGCAGGTAGCAGAGTGGACTCTTTTCAAGGCCTTCATTTGGGGTTATTTTGCATTGGCATATAGGGAATCATGGCATTGCTGCCTCAGCATTATGATGTGCTGATGGTTAAATCTTTGGCTGTTAAATGTAAATTGAACTAGAGGACTTTATCAAAAATGTACTGCTGTACTTAAAAATGCAAAAACAGGTTTTTTTTTCCCCTCAGTAAACAGATTGGCATTACTGTTCCAGTAAAAAATAGACTCATTTTTTTAAGCTAAAACATTACAGACAGTTATTTTGTATTATTTGTTAGATTTTTTTTTTCTTTTCCTCTGGCCGGTTTTCCAACACACCATACACAAACCATATGGACCATGGCACAGAGTATTGATGGTGCGGCCAATGGACTTGGACTCGTTTGGTAGCTCGTGAAAGAAAAGCCAAGTCATTGTTCATTTTCCTACACAGTTTAATGTGATATTTTGTCTACAGTTGCGCTGCTGTTAATTTTTCTGTAAATTTCTGTAATTCACAACAACCTGTTGTTGGCGCACTTCATCAAACAAGTCTAAGTACCCTCCGTGCAAAAAAGTCAAGACAGTCCATTCATTAATTTCACTGATGTTTTCTGTATTCTTAAGTTATTTTGCCAAAATTAACATTTATTCAAAGTATTTTTCATACGCAATAGCATAATAATTCTTTAGTTAATTACAGTTTCCTGGAGGGAAAAATGCAGGCCAGGTGGTAACTCCCACCGGTGACGTAACATGGCACATCTTGCCTCAGTGCAATATGGACAGAAGCAGCACAGTGTACAAGTGCAAATAGTCATTTGTAGAAGTGTTTGTTTATCACAGGTGGGAAAATACAATCTCAGTGTGTGGATTTCAAGTGTAAACATGAACATTTATTATACTGTCCTATGCACACAGTAAACAGCTTAGAATAATCGTAACTGATCAGATTCAATCCTTCCATCAATACATGTGTAGATAGGATTTAATTTTCCTTACAGACCTTAAAAATGGCAAAACCTCAAAAAATGTAAAGTGCGATGACACAATGAAAAGAGCCCATAATATGTGCAGCGTTGATGGAAAGGACAGCTGTAATTTCAAACGGACCCAGCTTTTACATGGCATTAATTGTAAAGTAATACATACCTACTAAAATATCATTATGTATAGGAAAAATATATCCCTGACTCATTTTCAAAAACTTGCCTAACCACAATCATTTAGTGTTTATTGGGTTAACGGGTCCATTTTTAACTGCACTTTTATATAATTCACATAGAATGAGTTAATAGCAAATAGCAAGAGCTGCTTATTTCTACAGTTTTCTAATTATGTCCATTATGTAACTAGTTCTGGAACAAAATAATGATTAGAAAATATAGCTGGTTTTAAAACAATAAGTGCCAACTCACTAATGCTGATATAGTATTCGAGCTCCATTAAAACACATAGCTGTTGGATTATTTCAGATTTATTTAATTCCTGCATAGTTATAATAGGCAATTAAGAAAGGAAATTTAGTGTCTTGTCAGTCTTGTTTTCTAGTTCTTCTTGGCAGTGCTCACTGAAAACTAACTAAGCAAGTAAGTTTTCTTTATGAAGCTACTGGGAAAACTCTATAAATAAACTGCACAGCATTATGCAAACAGTGGTTGGTTGAAGTTTATTTGTGATCCTGGCTTCTCCTCCGTGGATGTTTGAAAACTGGAGCGGATGTGCACCCGGGGAGGGATTAAAGACTTTTCTGGGGGAAGCGTGAGAGAGGAGGCACAGAACTAGGAGAGAAGCTGTTAAAAGGCTAGTGGGCAAATCCAGGGTCCAGGCTAGCATCCCTCCTGAGTGTGGGTTGGGTTCAGATCCTGGTGAGCTCCTTTCTGTGATTGAAATAACTGATGTTCAGTTTTTGACCTCTAATTTTGCCTGTAGATATTGATTGTGAGATATCACTGAAGAAGTAGTATATAAAAAGGAACAAATCTGAAGTATTGCAGAAGTAGAGCATGGTGAGTATGTAGTAAGTTTTGTTAAGAATGAAACGCAAAGCGGATTATACTCATAATTAAGAGAGATTTGCTCAGCTTACTTTACTTTCTGCATGTTATAAATATAACTGTTAATACATAAATACTGTATAACTATTAATTGTATGGGGGGCGTGGTGGCGCGGTGGGTTGGACCGGGTTCTGCTCTCCAGTGGGTCTGGGGTTTGAGTCCCGCTTGGGGTGCCTTGCAATGGACTGGCGTCCCATCCTGGGTGTGTCCCCTCCCCCTGCAGCCTTACGCCCTGTGTTACCGGGTTAGGCTCTGGCTCCCTGCGACCCCAAATGGGACAAGTGGTTCAGAAAATGTGTGTGTGTGTATGTGTATTAATTGTATGCCATCTAGAACCATTAATCTTTTTCATCATACTAGTTAATTTATCCTGAATACCAAGTCAAGCAAGAGGAGATACCAGTAAATAGAGGATTAATGTACTTTCCTGGAACTCCCTCTGAGAATCATCAGACAATCAGAGATTTTCACCTCAAAAGATCTTTCAGGCTAAAGCAATAGATTGCCATACACTGGAAATATTTTGAAGAGCCTGAGGGTACTGTGAATGGCATTTGTTTTTCACTTGTTTCCCTCTAAATCAGTCAGTTTTCACTGGTATCGAATCTGCTACAATGTGAGAGCTCAGAGTCACAGCTGCCTTGCACCCGGAGCGCACGTGAATCCTTGGTTGAGAGTCTCTTACTAAAAATTTTGACAGTTAGGAACATCATCGTGGAAATCTGGGACGCCTTATTTGAAGCTGGTGTGTCTGTGGCTTCTTCCGCGAGGAGTGAAACAACAGACAGCCGAACGATGACACATCAAACTGCCGTCTCCCCACTGAGCTCCACAGTTAGGGGCCAGTTCTTGCCATCCCAGTAATGAGGCCATCAGGCTTGATATTAGGTCAGGCACCAAACAGTATAGCTATTGTCTGGGGTGAGTGGTGTATCCTCACTGCAAACAAATAATTTTTTAGTTCAGAATTGTATTCCTCCATATCTTCATATTTATCAGGTTTTCCCCTCTACCATGTCATATATCTGAGAGTTTATTACTGAAATAAATATGTTATGATGACTATGAAACTGCCAGTGATGTAAACTTTGAGACCAGTGTGAGGTTTAATCGAGATTTTTGTCAAACGTAAGATCACAGTAGCATTTTTTGCATGGAATGTTATAAAAAATATGAAACTCAGTTTATCTGCATTAGAATGCAATATGAAAAGTATGGTGTTCCCGTGTCGAACGTGTTACCGTGAGAATTATAAATACAGCAGTGGACAAGTTGTTTTTTGGTGATAGCATTTTATTTTGCAATGCAGGACCCAGGCAGTGATACATTACGCTTATATTACATACGATATTCATAGTGTTTTCTATTCAAGATGATACTTTTAGAATAGCAGAGGAATGTAAAAAGTAGTGGCTACTTAACTGTCAGTGAAGGTTACAGCTGAGCAGAGAATCTGTAAAAGCCGAAGAGGGTGTTAAGTGGAAAATAGTATGTTTCTTCACAAATACATGGCTAATACCAGGTGTGCTCTGATGCCTTCATTCATGCGTGTTTAAAAGGTGACAACTTGTCTCATCCCTCCCTGTTCACTCCTAAGTTTCACTACTTTTCCACGCCTGCCTGGTGTGCATTTCTGTTCTAGCCTTTGATTAATATATTGCTTTATGATCGGTGTTTTAGGATTATGGTGTTCGTACTGCAGAAAATTATAAATGTGCTGCACCACAGAAATAAGCTCTTTTCAGTCAGTGACTCTTATTCAGTGCTATTGAATGCTTATTGTTTCTTGTTTATGCTTTGGCAAACTTTTAAATTGCATTAAAACACAAACCACAGATAATTGTTTTATCCTTAAAATTGCAAGTGTATGTTATTGTACTTAATAAAAAATTCCTTCATGACCATGATGGAAACTTAGAATAGACAATTGAACAAAAACCTGTTACATTTTGATCTCATAGCAGCTGAAAAAAGAGCCATTTGTGGATGACTGGATTTTATTGTTTATAGCTATTAAGAGTGGGCTTTTTTTTTAGGGTCATGGACATCTGAACTCACTCATGAAGCAGGATGAGGCCTCTCCTGATTGAAAACATAGTGACTAGTGAAAAGATGCATGGACACTGAAGAAATCTAACTCTGAGATGTCAACCGGCTAAGACTGCATGACTCTTAAGGATCTCTGTTTCCGCTCTGCTTGATTTCACACTGCCTGCCTTCCACGTCATGGACTGCGAACCGTAAAGTTCTCTTACAAGCAGCCTCAGGCTACACGCACACATTGGCTGGACCCCAGCGTGCTCAGCTCACCCCCTCTCCCACTGCTCCCGCATTCCTCGTCCATCACCGAGGTGCCCATGCCGATCTGGCCTGACCAAGCTTTACCAGACCATGAAGAGGCCCAAGCAGCACCAGCATCTCAGCTTCCTCCGCTTCTTCAGCCGCAAGTCCCAGGCAGATGCCCGGCCGGAGGGGCCCGGGGCCGCAAAGTGTCGCGAGGAGGTCGCCATCACGCTGACACCCAACGAGAACACAGAACAGGTAGTGTTGGTGGTCTTCAGACACTAGTGCTGGGAAGGTGTTCTGATACATGTTCAGCAGCAGCAGCTGATGACCACCAGGCAACACAGCAGTTCTGACTGTTCCAGCCTACTATGGTGATAGTCTGTATGCAGTCAAGGCAATTTCCTTCATTTTATTTCCATTATAACTGACTTATATTCAAAAAAGACTAATTGTGTGATCAAACATTGTAGCTAAAATTGTTGTAACGATTACATGGAAGGCTTTTTACAAGAAAATAACATATGGGATATACAGTACATCCATGGAGTTTGTGTTTATTTGATTTTTAGTGACTTCATTCTTATTGCCAAGTGACCAAGTGGGTGAGATCTTCCTCCAACACCCAAGATGTGGTCAGAGGAAAAGGCTCAAAGTACACAGTGAAGCAGGATCCTCCTGTACGGACTTTAACTCTCATGTCCATCAATCATTGCAGATCGCTGGAAAACCATTGTGCGGTTTATGTCCTTTCTTTGTATAGTACATGGTAATTTAGGCACACAAATAATAGTGTGTGAATTCAAATGACTGACACTGTAGGTAAATAATGATGGCTGACTGTGCAGCCAACTGGTTAGGTGCCCTAGAGGAGATGCATTTATGTTTACTTATTTATTTGTTATGTTTATTTATGACAATTAGCAGAATATTAGCACCAAATCAGTAGGAGCCAAAATGACTTTTCATCTCTGATAAATTAGACATGTAAAAAGGTGAAACTGGTGCAGATGGTGATGTGACTAGTTGTGAACTCTCTCTCAGGACCAGGGCATTGCTGGAGGAGGAGGAGAAGCAGGAGGAGGCAGAAGTGAAGGCGTGGCGGGAGGGGAGGACGGAGAGGGCCTCGAACGCAGTGATGGCAGCTCCACAAGGGTCCTCTCCTCCTCAGCCTCCAGCCAGGAGCAGCTTCTGGACCACCTGGAGTGCCCCCTGTGCCTTCTGAGCCAGCCTCGCTGCCGCTTCCCCCGCCTTTCCTCCTGCCCGCACCGCTCCTGCCTGGACTGTTTGCGCCAGTACCTGCGCATTGAGATCTCTGAGAGCCGTGTGGGCATCGCGTGCCCGCAGTGCCACGAGGTGCTGGCGCCGCCCGACGTCCACGCCATCCTGGAGGACCGTGCGCTGCTCGAGCGCTTTGAGGAGTTCCAGCTCCGTCGTTTCCTGGCTGCCGACCCAGACACCCGCTGGTGTCCTGCCCCTGACTGCAGGTCAGTCCTTTCCTAGAAGAACACAGATTTGTGTTTTGTTGAGAAAAAACCACATTGGTCTATAACATTTTTAGCGCATAATGATTCTGGTCATATTCCGTTTTACTGTCATGCAAATTTGATTACTAAGTGAACACCGAGCCAGGGATTTTTTTTGTTCACCAGTCAAGTCAACATTGTCAGTGTGCATAAGGCAAAAGGGAGGGAAGTGGAGGGAGTGTGTTGTTGCTTGTTACCAAGTGACCCTAATCGGTGGAATTTTTACTGTTTCACATAGTGAACCTATAGAAGGCGGCTGTGAAGTGCTGGCTGGTGCTGATGCTCACGAAACATCAGTACTGTGCCCTAAGGAACCGTTTGTACTGACATACATGTCTTGCTCATCTCTCTAAGGTTTAATATGTAAGGATGGAGGATGACTATTATACAGCTGGTTTCGTGCGGGCTTGGATTACAATGTGGTAAACATAATGAGGCATTGTGCTTTCTCAGGACGCATGGTATTGGGTTTCTCTACTGGTGTCATATGACGATGTCTGTGCGTTTCGCTTGCTGGATGAAAGGGGAGAGCGTTTATTGCTGTCAACACTGTGGGATCTGCTGAGGCTCTCGTCCTGATGAAGAAGAAGCCCATTCCGCCTCCCAGCCTTGTCCTTATCTTTTACTTAAAACGTGTGCCTAAAATCAATATAAATTCATTGTGCTAAAACAAGAGCTCAGTCGGAGTGTCAGCAATCCCATGCTGCCTTGCAGCTAAATGTCACGTGGTCCATTTGTATGACCCATCTTTGCTGAGAGACTGTTCAATGCTGATAAATAATTCAATGAAACATTTCAGTGCTAATTATTAAGTTTTAATTTGCAATTAAAAAAAAATTTAATCTCTCACAATTATTCCTTTCAATAATATATATATATGTCATTAGTATTATAATAAAGAAGTCTTCAGTTATGTTTTTATTACTGGTTTCCATGTTTAATTTTTTCTTTCGTTTTTTTCCTCATTTTTAAGTTTACTTAGCATGTCCGTTCTGTCGTTATTGGATTTTTGTACTTTCTTATATGTACTATTCATTCATCATATCATCCTTTTATGTTTTATCATTGACATTGAGCTCTACTTACATACATAAACACTCAACAACCACTTTGTGCACATTGAGGATTCCCTAGTATGCATTTTAGTAACTTAATGTAAACTGGAACACTGTAGCCATTAGGAGAAAGCCTAAAAAAAGGAAAGCTGCATGTAAAATGTTCTTGATAAGTGTTTGGCTGGTTATAGACATAGTTGAAGTTGTTGAGTTTTTGTCGTTGAATAGTTTTGAATTTTGCAGAACAGTTGAGTTTGACCTTCTCCCTCAAGTCATGTCATCTAGTTGTAAATCACACAAGTGATTTCTTTGCCTGAACATAAAAATGACAAGTCAACACTGTTTGGGAAAAAAGTCTCACCATTGGGGGAACACAAATATTTTGGCATTTTTACTTACTGGAACATAGCCAAAATATATGTTTATCAACATTTTTCTTACCATTTCCTCAATATTTTTGAGAGTTATTGAAATATGTGACATTTTGAAGTTCATCATATTTAATTAATATTTGGTTAGTAATATTTATCTTACAGTGGGGGTGCAGTGGCACAGTGGGTTGGACTGCAGTCCTGCTCTCCAGTGGGTTTGGGGTTCAAGTCCCACTTGGGGTGCCTTGTGACAGACTGGCATCCCATCCTGGGTGTGTCCCCTCCCCCTCCAGCCTTACACCCTGTGTTACCAGGTAGGCTCCAGTTCCACATGACCCCGTATGGGACAAGTGGTTCTGAAAGTGTGTGTGTGTATTTGTATATGTATATTTATCTGACATATTTCACTAAGTTCCAAGTATGAGAGCTGATGAGGTCTGATGGTATCTAGAGTTCTGGACTCATCTGTAGGAATTCAGTCCAAATCCAGCTCCTCTCTCAGAGCAGTGATACTGTGTGTAACACTGACAGAACTGAAGCCCACATTTGACTGAAGCAGTCAAACATATCACTTTGTCCTTTACTTAAACTCTCTCTCACTCACACACACACACACACACTTTCAGAACCACTTGTCCCATACGGGGTCGCGGGGAATGGGGCCTACCCGGTAACACAGGGCGTAAGGGGAGGGGACACACCCAGGATGGGACGCCAGTCCATCGCAAGGCACCCCCAGCAGGACTTGAACCCCAGACCCACCGGAGAGCAGGACTGTGGTCCAACCCACTGCACCACCACACCCCCGCCTTTACTTAAACTTGGAATTTAAATTCTGCCATTTTACCTTACACTGTGTTTCCTCTTGAACTCAGTGACTAGTGGGCACAGAATGGCTTCTGCCAGTTGGTCCAACTGTATTAGTGAGCTTCCCACAAAAGTGGCTGACTTTGCATGCCGCCCTTACCCTCTAGCTACGCTGTGATTGCCTATGGCTGTGCCGAGTGTCCCAGGCTCCGGTGCGGGCGCGAGGGTTGCGACACCGAGTTCTGCTACCACTGTCGGCAACTGTGGCACCCAGACCAGACGTGTGACCAGGCCCGACGCCTGCGCGCCCGCCACACCTCGGGACACAACGATGCCTCCGCGCTGTTCGTCTTCAACGAGGAGACTGCCAGCGGTTCGTCTCTCGCTTCCTCTCCTTCCATTCCTCCGAATGGTGCAGCGAGCAACGCTACATGTCCGGGAAGCATGTCTGAAACAAACGTGCTCCCTTTTTATTTCAGCTGCAGTTGCTCATTTATCTTTAAACGGTATGTCAGACGACCTCTACAGTGCACTTCAATTTTAGGAAAGCTTCCGTTTATGATGAGAAATAAACAGTCTTGGTTTATGACAGTACAACCCTAAGCAGAAATTTGCCTCCGGTTCAACCATTACCAGTGTACTTTTGTATAAAAATGCTACAGTCTCTGCCATGCCTACAAGTACACCTCTGTGTCCCCTGACTGTCGTCTGTGTTCCGCTGACACGCCGTCTCCTTCCAGTCGACCTGTGCCCTGTGCCTCATGGGCACTCCTTTATGGCTGGCTGTCATTGCAGAGGTGGAGGAGATCAAGGCGTGTCCCCGCTGCGGAGCCTACATCATGAAGACCAACGACGGCAGCTGCAACCGCATAAACTGCAGTGTCTGCGCCTGCCAGTTCTGCTGGCTCTGCATGCAGGAGATCACAGATGTGCACTACCTCAGGTACGCGGCTGTCTACCACATCCCCTGCTCCTCCCCCAGTGTGTAAAGGTACGCTTTCTCAGCAGGGCATTCAGTATGGCATTCTGGTAGCGTGGTAGTGCAGCAGGTAGTGTTGGTGTCTCACAGCACTAGGGCTGTGGGTTTAAATCTTTCTCAGTCTGTATGAAGTATACATATTCTCCCTCGTGCTTGCATAGGTTTCCTCTGGGCGCTCTGGTTTCCTCTCACACTCCAAAGATGTGTTTCAGGTAAACTGGAGTTGCTCATAGTGTAACTGTGTCTCAGAAATCATGTTACATTTCATAAAATGGGTGAATAACTGTAGGGGGTTAAGTGTAGTGCATCTAGCTTTGTGTGTCGTCTTGGGCAGGAGTCAGTTTAATACTAGTTTTTAAATACTATTATTGTAAATCATTTTGAAGAGAAGCAGCAGCTAGACGAATCAAATAAATAGTGCAGTTATTAAGGGAAGATCAGAAAACCAGACAATCACATGTGCTGCAGTGTGTGCTGCAGGATGGAAGCATTTGTTCAGTGTAATTGATGTTATTGTTCAATCATTTGTCATGTAGCAACAGTTTATTACATTGTGCTGCTCCTTTTAGGTAAAATTACCTTTGGCTGCTGGTCATTTTCTCTGCTGTACTTGTACAACATAGGTACACTCTGTTAAGTACAGTGTATAAAAAAGAGTAAAACAAACGTGCAGCAGATAAGATAGTGGCTAGAGCTGCTGCCTTGCACTTAAAAGATCCAGGTTTGGATCCAACCTCCTGCTCTACTACCCTTGAGCAAAGTACTTACCCTGAACTGCTCCAGTAAAAATGATCTTGCTGTACACAGTCAGTAAATAAGTAAATCATTGTTAGTAGCTTAACACTGAAAGTCACTTTGGAGAAAAGGATCAGGTATAAATGTAAACGAATGTAAGCGTGTAAGATACAGAGGGACCCAACTTAACGGAGCTGAGGTTCCGATTTGCCTGAGAATGTAACTTAGTTTAAATGCATGAGAAGTTAAAATGTACATTAACATTTATATGCCTAGGTGACAGTCACAACCGAATTAAATCTACGTTTCGTTAATGGCCCTCTCCGCACTTCAGTCCCAAACCACTTTTCCCTTTTTGAACGACTCTGTCTCGTCTTGTGGGGCTCCTCACTGGGATCACACTGGCAGATGTGAAGCGCGTCCTGCTCGCTGGTGGTTTCTCTGTGAATGGGCCAATGGAGAAAAGCAGTGAGAAGGAGCGCGCTCTCCTCACTGAAATCTGACTTCACTTTGCTGTTGCTTGGTCTCTTCACCGCCAGACTTTTACAGCGTGTTTTCTCTTAGCTCTCTATTGATTTTGGAAGCTGCGCACTGTGTTGAGCAGGCTCCAGTAAAGTCATTCACACTGAGTACTCCTACATTAAAGTTGGCCTGGCCCTGTGCAAGGTCGCTTTCCAGCTTAGTGACAGCAGCTCAGAGAGGGGCCACCTTGCAGAGCCCTTGGGAGCTGAGCATAAGCGGTGGCAGCGCTGGCCGAGAGCCCCGCGAGCAGGACGCTGCTGCGGATGCTGTCCAACGGACTCAGTGGTGAAGCAGATTGTCTTCTATGCCTCTTTGCATTTATTCTTCTTAGGTCTTGTAGCCGTGTCCCCATTTGACCCCCCTCCCCACAGACACATCCCACTCCGGAGTATCACCCTGCCATCTCTGTGGGAGTCAGCAGGATGCCCAGCACCCTGCGTTTGACACCAAATTGTTTCATGAAAACCGCACTGTGGCACTTTGAAATAATTACTCCCATCAACACTGGACTCCTGGGAGAAATGTCACTTCGGTAGCTGCGAATATAAGCGTCACTACTTTGTGCTTTCTGTTTAGTTGCGGGTGTCATCCTGTTGGCATGAACACTTCAGGGCAGAGCTAGAAAGGTACAGCAAAGGACATACAGACAATTTCTGACGTACGTAAGGGTTCTATTCCGGCAATCCCTGTGTTAGTCAAAATTTATGTAAGTCAGAGTTGACCCCACCCCCCCACCTCACGGGATAATATTGTATATGTTTTTACACTGTCAGTGCGTGTGTTTAAATTGGTTTGTCTTGTTTTGTAATCTTTCCTGTATTTTCCTATGAAACACACACAGGACATTACATTTAATAATTACAGTATTAATATATACAGTAGTGTACTCTGTTATAGAGCTATAAAATATTTAAGAAATTTAATTACAGTAATATAAACATATTATAAATAGGTACTACTGTACCACTGTGTCTGTCTAAGTGCAATATACACAAATAGACAGTACTGTGCAAATAGTTTTAGGCACTTGGGGAAAAAGCTGTAAAGTGAGAATATTTCCAAAAATAATGCTCTTAATTAATAAAGTTCCTACAAAGCTTAGTAACTATCCATCATCAACAACCGCTTGTCCTGAGCGGGTCACGGCGGGCTTGGCAGAGTCCCGCTCTCTGGCGGGTCTGGGGTTCGAGTCCTGCTTGGGGTGCCTTGCAATGGACTGGCGTCCCGTCCTGGGTGTGTCCCCTCCCCCTCCAGCCTTGCACCCTGTGTTGCCTGGTTAGGCTCCAGTTCGCTGCGACCCCGCTTGGGATAAGCAGTTTCAGACTGTGTGTGTGTGTGTGTGTGTGTGTGTGTGTGTGTGTGTGTGTGTGTGTGCGTGCGTGCTTTCGTTCTTTAATGACACACAGAACCCATACTGTAATACTGTAACTTTTTGCAAAAGGAATGTTTGGAAATCTTAAAATATGCTCTTTCCCATTGACCCTAATGCAGAAGACATTAAATAACTGTCTAAAACAAATATTTTTGTGAAACATCTAAATGCCTAAGACTATAGCACAGTACTGTAAATTTACAAAATTAACTTATTTCCATGATTTTTTGTATGTCATCCATGCCATTGCACGGCAGCAACAGTGTTAACATTAACAGTAACACAAATTTTGAGAATTTTAGAATTTTAGCCATCGACCCTTCTGGATTTTTGTTTAAATCCAAGTTTACGCACATCACATATTACGTAATCCAGAAATGGTTTGTACACTTTTCGGGGAAAAAATAAGAAGGCATATTGGGCTCAGCTTTAATTTTTCTGTGTTTGGTTGTCCACAGGACAGGTTAATTTTCCATTTCATCTGCCCCATGAAATCTTGGTCCTTTCCAATTTTGGAACAAATGGGAAAGACAAAAATAAGTAAATATGAAGGTTTAAAATATTTATCCTTTGACAGGCAAAAATTCAACTGGATTTTTTTGTTTGCAAGTTTAGCAGTTACGTTTTCTCTGCAATAGGATGTACAACCTTGTGAAAGAAAACCAGATTCTTTGCCAGCCAAGCTATGCGTTTCTTTTCTTTAAATGTTCTCACACTTTCTGTTGGAGTTAGATTGCAAAAAAATTGCTTATTGTAGATTGTTTCTTCCCTTTGTCTGCCATAATTTGCGTTTTGTTTTCATTATGTAGTACTATGAACAGCATTTAGTTTAAAGTACAAGATTACCCTTAACAGGAACATATATGAACTTTTTTGCTTAATTTGTTTATAGTTTTTCACTTTCTGGTGAGGAATCCAATTTCAATACAAAATGCAGCTCAGGCAGTTAGTGACATCACAGTTTCTTTATTATGATTATGGCTGTCATTTTGCATAAAATTTGTCAGTATTTTACTTTATTTTATACCTGTCCATCGGAGCGGTATCAGAATGATTCTACCTGCAAATAACCTGCCCTGGAGAGTCAGATAACTGTTAATGTCAAGCCCTGGTATATTAAAGGAGAGCTGATATCATATGAATCATAAGGTACAGTGAAATGAGGCAAATTCCAACAAGTGATGCCTTGCATGTTCCATTGCTGTTGAAATTCCCTGACTACAGTGTTTCGAGCCCTAAATGTGTGAGTATTTTTTGTATGGAGTTATGCAGGGCTCAGGATGACAGTCGCTGGCCCCACACCGTTTGCTTGACAAATGCAGCAACAGATCCAGCTATGAATTGAAGTCCTTTGCTAGGTTACATTGCATCGGTTCCCACTCGCCAGAGGCAAAGCCAGAGATGTTTTCCGATCCTAATATAAGCTCTGGCTACATTCTGTTCTTTTTTCTCAGTGACTGGTAATGTAATATGACAGTTATAAGACTGGTTATGTTAGTCATGTAAATATGTCTGCCCAGTTTGTAACTGAGCAGTACTACAAAGTGAGCCTGGAAAGCATAGCAGTGTTGTGTGTCTGCGTGACATCTGACTTGTTACATGTTTCCACGGCCTGTGGGTATATCTCTGTGACCTGTGACCTCTGACCTGTTGTGACTTGGCAGTCCCTCAGGCTGTACCTTCTGGGGGAAGAAGCCCTGGTCCCAGACAAGGAAAGTTGTTTGGCAAGTGGGCATGCTGCTGGGGGCACCGGTTGTTATCTCCCTCATTGCTGGCATTGCAATACCAGTCATCATCATCGGGATTCCCATCTACATGGGACGAAAGGTACTGTCACACTTCACGCTGAACTTACATCAGTTGTTCCATCAATTGCTGCCACTGGTTGCCTTTAAATAGTGCAGGAAGTCCTTTTTTATTCTGTGTTTTTCTGATCAGTTATAATCAGTTTTTAATGTCTTTACCTTTTGCAAGTATTTCTTTTAAATAAAGTGCAGTTCTTTTTTTTATATTGCTGCCAAGAATGCATTAAACTAGAACATATAATATGCCGTATTGACCTAAATGTACTGGGAAATTTTTGAGTTTTTTCTGTAAATTTGTGTGTCTGAAGCAGAATGTGATTTTTATTATTTTAAAATAATCATAAGTAGGCTATCCCAAGATCTTTTTATTTCTTCTCCTGTCCTTTATATTTTCTATTTTTCAACTTCTTTTTTTCCTTTGTTTATGTCAGGTCCACAGTCGATGCAAGAAAAACAATATCTCAGGAAGTAAACACTACTTGACGGTAGCCAGTGGGGTAATGATGTCAGTGTTCGTGTCCCCTGTCATAGCAGCTGTCACACTAGGTAAGTGAAGGACCTTTTTCACTGCATATTTTCTGTATAAGACAGGGGATGTAGGGGATGTGGGATTATTTCAAGTTTTCTGTTTCCATTTCCATTCCATTTATTCATTTAGCGGAAGCTTATCGCAAGCAGCTTACAGGTTATGTGAATAACATAAAAAGGGATAAACAGCTCAGAGACTCAGCAGGCACAGAAAGTTCAGTGCACCGTTGCTTCCCTATAGAACATCCTATGGGATTTCTGAATACAAGAGCATCAGGAGTCAATAATCTCTGAAAACTATTTCACATCTGTACTGCTAATAAAGCACAAGGCTTTCGTACTTTTAAAGGAAACTGCTCCGTATGGTATAGAAACGTAATGTTTATCAGGCGCTCCATGCAAAGGGGAATCCTTCTCTCATTGTTCTGGATGCTGTCACACAACAGAGTGTAAACAGTCCTTGCTAAATACATTCCCTGTGGCAGCAGGGCTCTGCCTGTCCAGACGAGAGTCTGAAGCTAAGCGGTGCATGCTCGACAAGCCACCTTCTTCACAGTGCTCTACGCCTGGAGCAAGACTAGTGTGTAAGCATGTGCCAAATGTGGTGCAAAGCCGGTGGGGCATGTCTGCTGTTCCCCGGGATCCCCACCCCCCGCCAGCCATACCCACTGTGCCGCAACAAAGCCATGAGTCGCTTATCGTTAAGGACGGTGTGACTCCGCTCAGGAAGCTGCTGCGGCCGGGCCCACTTTGATGTGTCTGCGAATCTTGCCTTGCTTTGACAGGTCCCACAAGCACCGCAGTGGGACTCTCTGCCCCTGATGGGCTGTCCGTGGCGAAAGCTTCTGTCTGTTCTCTTTCCTGATCTGGCCCTCCTCCATTTTCTTCTTCATTTGGTGAATGGTGTCGTAGGGCTTTTCCTTTGAATCTTTTTCCAGTTTTGATTTAGTGTTTAATGAACACTCATTCTAAGAATATATGTTCTAACAGTGTGTCTTATGCCGAACAAAAACGTCCTTGTGTAGTCCCCGAGCGAGAACTGCAGTGCAGTAATCTGGCTTGAATACATTATAGCGCAATGTTTTTAAAATCCTTTCTGTATTAAAGCAGACAGTACACTAGATGACTGTAAATCCCAGTACTTGTTTGCAGGGGTCGGTGTTCCCTTAATGATGACCTATGTATATGGCGTGGTCCCCATGTCCCTCTGCCGGAATGGCTGGTGCAAGAACCAGAAGGACCAGCCTGAGCCACGCAACATCCAGCCGGAAGAGCTCTTTAACTGTAAGTCCTCCCCGTTCTGCAGTCCTAATGTAATTATCTCATATCAGATGCCTTACTAAGTATTATTAGTTATTATTAGTATTATCCAGCCATCCATTCATCCTTTATGAATAACAGCTTGTGCAATGCAGAGCTACAGTGATCTGGAGCTTATCTCAGTAGACAGGCTGCAAGGCAGAATACACCTTGGATAGGACATCAAGCTGTCGTAGGGCAATCGCACACATTGAGTCACTTGCACCTACATGCAAATAAAAGTTATTCAGGCAAATGAGAGTCACCAGTTCACATGAAACATGTCTTTCTGGTGAGAAGCTGGAAATCCACTCAAACACAGGGAGAACGTGCAAATTCAGTGTACACAGAGCTGGATTCGAACCCATGTTCAAGCCCAGGAGATGTGAGGCAGTAAAGCTGTCTGTGCCACTGTGTTGCATTATTACCATTATACCATTGCTGTGGAATAGGATATGGATTCAAGTTTCAGGAGGGAAAGACTTCTGCTGCAGTACCAGGGTTACACAAAATAGTTGTGTAAATGGTAAAAAAATTGTACACAAAGTACTTTAGAAACCTGGTAGACTGTTGTGTGATTTCGAGTTAGATTTCCTCTATGCGTGATTATGGACTCTGAAATGACTTCCATCTTACCGTGTAGTCAGTGACCACTGGACTGGACAGTCCAACCAGGTGACCAGTGAGACCAGCTTGCATGCGGTGAGCAGCCATCCCACCACCAGCACTGACCCCCCCAACCGTGAAGGCGGCGGAGAGCAAGTCAGCTCGACATGCGCTGTGGTCGTGGATGCCAGCGAGGTCAATGACACTCAGAGCCCTTCTGTACGGTGAGACTCATGGCTTTGTTGCCATTATTGTATTGCTTAACGTGGCCTTCAAAGACTACTTTTTATAGGTGAATTCTTTATCTGCTTTTAAGTTTAAGTTTGTTTCTAAAGGATGCAATAGCAGTTCCCACCCAAAGGATTTCAGTTTCTTTTTGGGAAAAAACCGCTTAAATTGATAAAGACTAAAAAGAAACTGCTTAAATAATTCAAAACGCGCAAACTATTGAACCATTATTGACTTGTTGCTAAACTGATTGTTCTGTCCTGAGCAATTCAATGGACAATGATACAGAGCAAATGAAAGTAACACACTCCAGATGCATTAAAAAAAAAGCTATATTAAAGTCTCAAAGAAAACTTGTGGTGTGCTTCTCTGCTCACAAGTACAATGTCTGACATGGGTGCTTTGATATTTGTTTGTGACACCTGTGTGGTTTCTGCAGGGAGGGGACCAACATCGAGGTGCGGGTAGAGATTGAGGCCTACCCCCGGGATGGCCGTGCACCCAGTCTCAGTAGCATCCTCTCCAGCCAGAGCCCATCGGCTGAGTCCCTGGCATACTCCCAAGAGCAGCTGTGTGGGAGCGAGTCAGGGGGCCAGGAACACCCGCCTGGACTGGAGCCTGATGCCGACTGATCTACTGAACCACCCACACCCCACCCTCGCTCCCGTCTCTGCTCTCACCGGGGGCTACGATGCTTCCACCACCACACCCCACTCGCTACTTCCAGTTTCTGGGCAGCAAAGGGGCCAGCTTGTGGAACAGCTCTCTCCCATGGAGCAAGGGAGAGAGACGGAAAGGGAGGGAGGGTAGATGCTGTGTGTGCCAGAGAGGAGCAGCAACAGACTGGCTGAGTGTGTCAGAGTCTGTCCGTCTCTGAGTGATTTAAATGGGCACTTGCCAAAAAACAAGACGAGAAGCCTTCAGTTTCTCCATTATGAATGAATATACAAAGAAAAAGTGTGCGATAATACTATTCCTTCTTTATTTAACTGATGCCTTTGTCCAAGGCGATTTACAGTACCTTTGCTGAATAGTTTTATGGACCATAGCCTTGTTATTTTTAACCACTTGGTTAAAATTATTGCTACTTCTTAAGATATTTTGCCTCATTTAATCTTTGGAACTTGTTTTGGGCCATTGTTTGTTTTTACTAATAGTTTTGGATTTAAAAAAATAGGATTAAAAAAGGTGTGATTTGTTTTGCAGAGATGTAGCTTATCTCCTATCTCAGTTGTAATTCTAAAGAGCTTCAGGGTAGAAACTGCATAGAAGCATCAGAGTGTAAAAGTACTGTGACTATTAATAGCTATTAGTGACAATGACATGACCTGCCTGACCCTGAAAAGATTTTTCATTGGTGTTCCAAGCTGAGAACTGAAATTTATGCAAACTTTTTTTACACGAAAAGGCAGAGCCACAACCAATTGTAGCAATGGAGGTGGATTCACCTGTGCTAATGGATGTACGCCCCCCAGCTTCCATCTGGTAAATAACCATATGTGTAATCACTTTCCCTAATCCCTTGCCACTGTATTCATCTGGATTTTTGGGATAGTGAAATTTCAGTGTATATGAAATCCACTTGGAGGGACACATTTTCCTATTTGGCTTGACATGTCTTTTACATTTAGATTGTATCATTTTGATAGGTCATAAAAAATCCCTTAAGTATTCTCCTGATGTCTGATAATTTAGAAATATCAGAATTCTGCACCGATTTCTGGGTCACACTTTAACACAATTTTGTTTTCTCGGTGAATTTGAAGGCCGTATTTTCAGATATGTTGAATAATTTTGAGGGAAGTGTTGAAGTGCACTGTGAATTATTCTTCTGATTCCCATATGTCTTCAGAGAGATATCAGTGTTTCTTTTGGGCCAGTTGTATTAGTTTGTCACAAGTCAGGACATCTCCTAATAGACTGAGCTGCATGAAAAATGTCCATCTGCTGTCTAATCCAGAATTTACAATACATCTGTGCTGATACCGCTGTGGACCCACAGTGTTGCTGCTGGTGGGTTTAGTTCTACCTACACTGCATTTTATCACTGAGCACCAATGTAAAACCAAAGCATGCCATGCCAGAATTGTATGTGCTGAGGACTACAGAACCCAATCATAGAAAGCCTGTTATAATCTGGAGTGTAAACCGGTCAATCTAGGAACCTGAAATAGTATATTAATTTGGATGAAATAAATGAAGTTTCACCGTGAAGGATTAAAACAAGTGTCAAATCTGAATCTTTGCTTCTTAAATCTTCATTTTAGTGCAATATATTGTGTCACACATAGCACATTTCACTTCAAGCAAAGTAGTTTCTAAGGGGACAAATAGGTACACTGGTATAATTTTTAATAATTGGTTTCTTTTGTTACATTGTAATTTTTGGGGGGAGCCACAAGAACTTTAAAGTTCTAAATATGCTACAGAACAGCTAAAGCTGCTTGGGAACTGGAGTAGTGCAATCTCTCCATGCATGTTTAATTAAGAACCCTTACAAAGTCATTGAGAAAAATAAATGTATGCTGTATTTGTTGATATACATACTTTGTTGATCAGTGACATTATGACCTTGAGGCACACTAGAAATTAACAATCTGAAAAAATAATAAATAGATTACCTGTTTATCAGCTAAGGGGTGCGGTGGTGCAGCGGGTTTGACCAGGGCCTGCTCTCCGGTGGGTCTGGGGTTTGCATCCCGCTTGGAGTGCCCTGCGACAGACTGGCGTCCCGGTCTGGGTGCGTCCCCTCTCTCTCCAGCCTTGTACTCTGTGTTGCCAGGTTAGGCTCCGGTTTGCCGCAACCCTACTTGGGACAAGCGGTTTTAGACTCTGCGTGTGTGTGTGTTTATGTGTTTATCGCTTTCTGCTTGTCTCAGCAATGATAGATCATTTTTTTCAGGCTCCTTTTTTTTTCCCAAAATTTTGCTGGCAATTCTGTTATTTTCATTCTATTTTTCTAGTTTAAAACATTCCAAACTGAACAAGTGCTGTATTGCATTATTACAATATTACTTATTTTGTATACTTAGAATAGATTTAATGTCATTCTTTTGATTACCTTAAAATATGGGGTAGATAACATTAGATACATTTCAGTGCTTCTTTAGCCTCCCCATCCAAAAACGTCATATTGCCCTTCTGGGTAGATAGCGGATCACTGAGCATTGGGAATGTAAAAGATGAGGACCTTTATCAATTCTAACAGTTCATCAAGCAGTCCATGTTATATTCTCTTTACTCTGTTTGTCATTTGGATTATTGAGTGCAGGCCATGCTTTTAAATGGCAGGTTAATTTTAAATCCATGTTAAAATTAAAAATATATGTTAAAAATGCATATAAGTAATTAAGACATGTCTACATGAACACAATTTAGTAGGAAAGAAGGTATCAGGATGAACTAATAACTAAGAGTCTCATCCAAATTTTTTCAGTATTTATTACTTTCTCTTTATTCTATAAATAACACTTTTAGTTTGTTTTATAGCTTAATTTTAATCTTTCACAGTCATTCTCGTTTCTAGGCCTGTTTTAACAATAAAATGTAACTCTTCTCCTGGTTCTGTAGTTCTTAATGGGTGTGCAGCAGGTTCCTATAGTGGTCAATAATAAAAAAAGAAAAACTTTTGATCAGAAGGCTGAAATACCAGGGAAAGTTAGTATATTTACAAGACTACTGCACACTATAAAACATGGATTGATAAAAATTAATATTATAATATACTAATGAAACATGCATGCAACACCCATGCATACATATTACTTTAATTTTTAAATGAACAAAATTCTGCTGTTTTTGTCATGTTACCGGTCTGAATACTTCAGTGCCCTTTCAATAAACAAAACAGAAAACACGGACAAACACTGGCAAACAGGTTGAGATATGCGGTCAAACGTATTTCATGACATCACTAGACATCATAAGACGGATCCGACGCTGATTGGTGCAACCGGTTTCCGCGGCTGCGCTGCACCAATCGCTCCGCGGACGGGACACGCCCACTCCGGCAGGGGGTGGTTAACACCGAGCGCCGCGACTCGTATTTCTATAGAAGCGCTGGAGCGGCAGCGAGTGGGTGTGTTTTGGGCGCCGTTGGCTGCGCAGTTCGGCAACAGTCACACAGGCGAGCCTTCCTCGCGCCCTGCCGTCTGCCGGATACCTCAGCATGGATGCGCTCAAATCGGCCGGCAGAGCAATTATCAAGAGTCCGGGAGTTCCGCGACACACATGGGGCACCTCGAAGCACGAAAGTGAGTCTTTTTCCTTCGTCCGTTTCATATTAGACAATAATAGCGTTACACCTGTCGAGGGGGGGGGTTCTAGCGCAAGGTGTCAAGACTGAAGCAGCGACACTGACTGGGTTTCCATTCATTCTTTCCTTGTGATGTGAGACAAAATGTGCAAAACCGAGTCCCTTCAAGTTTGTCACTAGTTGTAAAGTCAGGTTTTATTAATGAGGACGTGCACCTTTTCCGAAAGAATGCCGGAATCCCGTACATACAGTGTACATTTACAGTGTTATATCGACTGTGTTTCACATCGGTCCTCACCTGCCTTGCTGGGTCCTAAAGAGCACCGGTTCCCACCTTTACTGCAGCCTTTAATTTTCATTTATCGCACTGAATGAATGGAAGAAATTCAGCTCGGGTCACGTTGATCTTCCAGCTGGGAATACTGGTCGAACAGATTCTCATCATGTGGTTGATAGTAGATAGCCTGCTTTGCACAAGCTTCACAAACTACATAAATCAGTAACTTTTACATCACTACTGCCTTAAGATTCCTCACACATTTGCCATGGCATGTTATTGACTGTATATAATTAGTTTTCAATCTTGATTTGTATCTTATTGTACATTAATCCCTGGTTCCCAAGGTGAATTTGGTTGTGAATATTTTGTTTGCCGATATTTACCAGTTTCATTGAGTTTCCCACCTTAATTGTGGTGTGACATCAGAATTTTTTTATGATTCCATATAAAATGTAACTGCATGAGCTGAAAACACCATTGATGGAACCGTCATTAATCTTCAGTCCTACAGTACACACTGCCAGAGTGTGTGCATTGAAATTCTTGAGCAACAGTGTAATGTGTTGGAATCTCACTGTTATATTTTTACTTTGTGATTTTATTCAGTTTTTTGACTGCACACCCTACAAGCACTACAAGACACATGTACACTTTATACACACTCCTGTGTTTTCCTCTAGTGTTACATGTACATTTTCTCCTCATCAGAACTTATTAGATTCAGTGGTACTTGTCTAATGTAATAATAGGAATTTACAGTCAATACAGAACAGATGTAATTATGTTAATGAAATAGCTTAATTTCCAAAATGCAAAATATCTTATGGATTGTGCTTTTGCACTTATTTCTCTTATGGTGTGAATCTTGTCTTTTTTTTTACTTTTTTTTTCCGGAATTTTCTTTATGGTTTCCCATGGACCATCTGTTTTTGTAAGGAAGTGTCTGAGTGTTTGGATGGATGAGCATCATCCATCAGCCTCGCTGATGGAGACGCAAAGAGAAGGAGTCACCGAATGTGGACGCAGAGCCAAAGACAGGCTTAGTGGCTTTTTGATGGCTCGTTGGACAAAGGACTTGCTTCTCCTGCCAAAATGTCTCTGCGCTCAGCTATCTTTCTAACACAGATGAAGTCAGTTTGCATGTCAAGATTCCAGTCATTCTGTTATAGCCAAAGTTATGGCTTTATTTTTTTCCTAAGTAATTGACACATTTTTCTGCCAGTTAAAAAAAAAAAAATAATTTTAACAATCCCAGTCTGAATTGAAGGCATGAAGACACAAATGTTCTGTATTTAATGTTACATCCCAAGACTTTGTTCTCATTACTGTTTGTATTTTCCAGGCAATTAATGGCAATATTGTTTCTTTCAGGTCATTCTTAACAAGTCTCACAAAAATTAAAGGATAGCTTTGAAGGCGTCTGTGGGGGTGCATGTGCGTGCACACACACATGCACGCGTGCGCGCATACACACACGGTTTTGGATAGTTCACGAGGCAAGTAAATAAAGCATAATTCCCTGTATTCTCTCTTTCTGCATACACAAAATGAATTTTATATAAAACTTGCTATTTAATGAGAAAAAGATCACAACTCCTTGTTATCTGACATTTACTGCTATAAAAATTATTTACCTCACAAGGCTTACCTCAAGATATTTTAAATTTGAAATCTGAGTAATTGTTTTCTTTTCCTGTAATTTATTACTTTTGCAATACTAAAAAGAAACGCATTTCTAAGCGAAGCACAGGTACCCATTCTTTGTTCTACACTTCTTTGTGGTGTGGTCAATGAGATTGATTTTTAAGAATCACGAGAAGGTGTAGAAAGAATGCATTTATTAATGTGAAATGCTGTGATCAAATATTCTGTATGTGTAAAATATCCTGTGTTCTGGATACTAAAATTGAATAACAATGCAAGGAGAACTGTGTTGTCCTGAGCTGATGAAATGTCACGGTTACTGTTCCCAGATTGCACTGCAGTGCTTGTCAAAGAATTAAATTCCTTCTCAAGAGCCTTCCCGTGCACCTCTCCACACATCAACACTAACAAGGTGTCTGACAGCTCCGTTGCATGACAGTGCGATCAATACCAACAGTGATCATCACGCTGATCTAGTGCAAGTTAGCTTTGAAGTTCAGGATCTTTCAGGAGCTCATCTCCGCTTTTTTTTTTTTTTTTTTTTCTTTTTTGTCAAACCTGCTGTTATTTCAAGTCTCTCTTTTCGATGCATCTAAAATCTGAGGCATGTGGGACAAAATGTGAAACCATGACTTGTCTTTATTTTGAATGTTTTTTTTTTTTTTTTTTTTTCCATTTTTGCTTTGTTCTCAGTTTGTATATGCAGTAGCTAAACTGCCGCATACAATTCAATTGCCGCATTTTCTATAGTGCACTGTACATCCTGCGTTGTTCTAAGACTTTTACTCAGGTGGACATATGATTTGGTTTTACATTAAATTAAAGAAACCTTTAAAACTTAGCTGCATCATATTGTGAAATTTAAATCCGTGTGGCCTTCTACGGTTCTAAGAATAAGGTTTGCTTATAATTATGTATATATTTATGTGTATAATTTTCAGTGTTTCTCATTTTTTTTTTGGGGCGGTGCCTAAAAAGGTACCTCAAGCGTTGCCTTTTAATCAATAAAGGACGTCACAAGTTGGCACGTCGAACTGCCACAGATGTCCGGAGAGGAAACTACAGCCTCAGAACATATTATTGAAACAGTACCAAAATTTTAAAGGTCAGATTTGCTGCCTTAGGCGTTCTTATTCTGTGTCCTATATGGTGTTGCCCTTCTTCCCGCATCAGCCCCCGCGTCCTCTTCTTTACACATTCTTTTTGAAAACCAGTTCATGTTGCAGTGCATTTCTAATCTGAAATAGAGGGAAAAATAAAATGTATGCGTTTGTAAGGCTTGAAGTATATACCCTGTATTTTTCTAGCAAGGTGTGATGGATTTAGACAAAGTTGTAATCTAACCTTGCTTTGCATATTTAAATCTCCATAAATTCATCATCAGTAACCATTTGCCCAGTGTAGCGTCCCTGTTGTCCAGAGCCTATGTAAGAAGCATCAGGAATAAGGAGGGTAAACCTTTGAAGGGATACCAGTTTTATTTATTTATTTTTTTTTACTGCAATTTCATATTTTTAGAAACATAAATTCCCCATCCTGTTGTTCTGTCCTGTGCAACAGTATTTCCATGCGACGATTCGGGTTAAATATCCATAAAATGAGCTCAGAAGAAAATCCATTTGAAATTCATTCCCTTTTAGACCAGAGATCTTAGGTGTTCATCTTGTCTTACAGCATATGCAGCTAAATATGTCTGGAGAGTAAATTTTCTTTTCTAGCACAACAAAAATACTGCACCTTGCCCAAAATAATGCCACATTAGTCATTTTACAATGTTAGGTTTGTACAGTAAGCTACTTACAGTGATTTACCAATATAAACCAGAGGGTATTTTTAACAGAGTAATTTATTACGGTACCTTGGTCAAGGGTACGACAGCAGTAAGGAGGATTTGAAATAGTCTGCAGGGTGACGGCCCTAACCTCTGTGCTACCTGCTGGTCCGTGTGGTAAGACTTAATGCCGTAGCTGTTATCCTTGGATCGTTTTCATTTTCTGATGAGAACCATAGCTGCAGGAAGTCCATTAATTATTGAACAGTTGAACCTTCACTACACACTTACCTTTTTCTTTTGACAATGACGAGAAGGACACGTTAACTTCTTAACTTCAGAAAACGGGAGTATTTCTACATATTTTTCCGCACTAAAGAAAATTCCTGTGTGCGATTGGGAACACAATAAATTGACTTGCGGCTTGGATCTGCGCTGGAACTTGCCGTCTTTCGCTTCATGTCTAAATTGGGGGAAGGTCTGTATGAACAT
Organism: Scleropages formosus; assembly: GCF_900964775.1. Taxonomy (NCBI): domain Eukaryota; kingdom Metazoa; phylum Chordata; class Actinopteri; order Osteoglossiformes; family Osteoglossidae; genus Scleropages; species Scleropages formosus. The sequence continues at coordinate 34,794,605 of NC_041806.1, forward strand.
AGGATTATACGAAGCTCTCCTTCGAGAATTTTCTTTGAAGTGGGCTAATTAACGTGTTGTTTTCCTACCTCACGCACCATCACTGTTGCATATCTGTAAGACAACGGTTTTGTCTTAGTCCAGCGGCTTCACATGATGTTGATTAAGGGATTAGATTGTCCAGAGTGCTGCTTTAGGCAGGAACACTCTATTAATTCTATAATACTCATGTGTTTTTAGAGTTGAGTCCATCAATATAATCGCGTGCAAATACCTGTAGAAAACCCAGGAGTATTTGCTTTAATAATTAGTTTGCTTGAAAACTACTTGGACAGAACTATGATGGGCCAATAAAACTGTTTAATTTCTGTTTCACACAAGTGGCTTTCACACACAAATATTTATTGGGTTGGTAAGGAATGCATGTTTGGAAAATCACCAGTAAAACCTACAACATTTTTTTTCACTGAACAATCACACTAAGTAAGTCTGGCATGTAATAAGAAATTCACCTGAGGACAATATACAGCCAATATAAGACATCAGCCCTGGTCTGTAGTTGATGACATCAGAATGGTGCAGCTGCAAATAAGCAATTATGCCGATCCAGGGGTGACTGGAGGAAATCTCCCGGAGGATTGAGCTCCCATCAGGATCAAGGGTAGCTCTTCGTTTAAGCCCTGTATGCACCACAACATTTCAAGTAGTCTTTCTAGGGCATTGAGCTTCAGACCTACTTCTTTTCAGCAGCAGAGCCATGTAACGTGGAAAAAGTCACACTTGATGTTAATTTTTTATGCTGCTTTAATTCACAGTATATTGCATTTACTCATTAATTGACACTTCTTTCCACAGCTACTTACAATTATTTACCCATTTGCACAGCTGGGTAATTTTACTGGAGCAGTTTTAGGATAAATGCCTTGCTCAAGGGTACTACAGCTGGAGATTTGGGTTCAAGCTGTTGTCTCAGTGCCCAGGTGCTGTGAGAGGATGTGGGTTCGATCCCCGCTCAGTCTGTGCGGAGTTTGCATGTTCTTCCCATGTCTGCGTGGGTTTCCTCTGGGTGCTCTGGTTTCCTCCCACAGTCCAAAGACATACTGTTCATGTTCACCCATAGTGTGTGAGTGACAGAGAGAGTGTGTTCCACTGATGTATGGATGAGTGACCCATTGTACGTAGTGTATCTAGCAGTGTAAGTCACCGTGATGAATAAGGTATTGTATGTGGGCTGATAACACCACATAGATAGAGTTCATTGGAAGTTGCTTTGGAGAAAAGCGGCTGCTAAATAAATGTAAATGTAATATGTAAAACTTCAACCAGTCCATTTGAAGGCAGCAGCTCTAACCACTGTTCTACCAGCTGCTTTGCAATGTTGGCATTGTGTTACTTTTTTATCTTAGAAAATTGCATTTTGCTTTTGTAAAAAATTCAGTGAGTGGCAAGCTTTTTAAAATCCAAAGTGTCATTTCCAAACCTCTTATAGAATCTAACCATGGCATATTCACAGTGTTGGTAAATTCCCTGCAAACCTCATTTGCGAAATCCGCTTCTGTACGTTTTTGAGCTTCCATTGGAACACAGCATGCAAAGCCACATGTATAAATAACCCTAGTGCTTGGGAGCACTCCGCTATGACTGAAACTCCCTCCAAATGTTTAAGTTGTGTCTAAAATGCAGTGACAGTGGCAGGTTTAACAGTCCTTAGCACTAGTGCCATTGATATACATATCATTTTTACAATAAAGTAATTATCAAAATGTGTCTTTCCAGCATGCTTGCTCTTCAGCGGGGATTCTATCTATCTATCTATCTATCTATCTATCTATCTATCTATCTATCTATCTATCTATCTATCTATCTATCTATCTATACTTTTAATTTGAATTCAAAACTTGTTTTGAGCATTTTCATTGTGATTATGAGCATTTTTAATTTCCTTTGTGTGTTTTCTGTGCCCTTTCCTTAAATTTTCACCAGAATTTTATTTATTTGAAATACTGGCTGTATATACATTTCTTTGTGTGTGTTTGAAGTCCAAAGACTCTCACGTGGTCTTTTCAGTTTATATCTCGTGCCACATGGCTTGAAAATTTGGAGGTGTGTCATGCAATGAAGTCAAACCAGTACACCACCCCTTATAGCCCCATCCCCAGGAGCTTATGAATTATAGAGAAGCTTTGGATCTGAAAGATGAGACGATGGCAGCGGGATGCTGATCTTGTTCCAGACTTTCAAATGAAGAAGAGGCTGACAAACGTGCCCCCCGATCCCCATTCACACAGAGCACAGCTGAGCCGGTCAGTGTGCCCTTAGTGATGGTGAGATGTGTAAGAGGAAACCTGTGCTGCAGCAATCTGCAGGAAGATGCACCCATGCGCAGTCACGGCATTTCCACCTCTTGCGCTCTCTAATCTTGTAGCTTTGTGTTCAGGTGAGACGACCTCCCTTTGCTGAGTGGAAACGCCCCATGTAGTGGGCATCCACTGTGATGAGGATGCTGAGCTCAACCTGAGAGAAAATAAAACACTGGAATTCCACTGGAAACAAAAAAAAAAAAAAAAAAAAAAAATCAGAACCATTGTTGAAATATTTTTTCCTCGTTGTGAAGATGTTAATAGGCCAGTTCAGTAGGTGCCCTTTAGTGGCTTTCCTGAAGTGTGCCACTGATGGATCAGTAGGAGGAGGCTGGTCTGCTACCTGGTCGACTGAAACCCTGCCTGCTTTCAACAATTGAGCAAAGTGGAATCTGCCGAATACTAAATGCGGTGTTTCTCTAGCAATGCTTTGTTGTTTCAAGGATGCTGTTCACATACCTCGTTCTGGGCTGTTACAGTTGTGAGCCCTGCTCTGCACCTATTTATACTCCCAAGTCAACGGAAGTGTAATTGATCTTTGCATCATTTTTTTTTTCCACTTTTCAGCTTTAAGTGTGTGTGTGTGTGTGTGTGTGTGTGTGTGTGTGTGTGTGTGTGTGTGTGTGTGTGTGAGAGAACATTTCCGCAGACCTCACATTTCCGTTCCTTCCTCTGACTGATGCGAAGAGCTCAAAGCCCATCTCCCCAGCACACACGTATGTGACATGTACACGAAGGCTATACAACTGCTCACCACATGCGACAAGGATAGCGGACTAGTGAGGAATGAAGCACATTATGCAACTGAGAAGGCGGGCAGGGGGTGTGGGTGGGGCGGGGGGGCGCGTATAATGCCGTCCAGGGACGTCTCCACTGTTGCCATGTGGTGGTGGGTGTGGGAGGGGGTTGAGAGAAGGGCGGGGGCTTTGCAGCTTTGCGGCTTTGATATCAATGTCTTTCTCCTGCTTGGATATCCTCTCTGGCTGCCTGTGAGATGCGATATGCTTGCTCTGCTGTGAAGACCCCCTTCCCTTTGAAGCTGCTGCCATTGTTTCTGCTTCCTGCGTATTCTGCGCCGTGGTCCTGCATGTCCGATGGAGCATCCTTCTCCTGATCCCATCCCTCGGGGAGCAGAGCACCTCTGCCCCATCTACTTGTGTGCTCATTGGTGGAATTGTTTCAAAGAGACAACGGAATTTGTCAATGAACGCAGAGAATTTGTCGTTTCAGTGTAGTTTGGCGTTTGATTCTCATTTCGGATACCTTAAAGGCACGTGTTAAATGTTATCTTAAGCGCTGATTGTTTTTCCATGTGGTCATTTGAAATTAGTAGAAAGTGAAGCTCCCTTGTGGTCTAATGCATAGGCTTCCTGCTTTTCACCCAGGTTTCCTGGGTTCCGCTCTTGGAATGGGAAAGGCAGGGTTTTTTTTTTTTCCATGCTAAACCTTGTTTTTACCCCTTGGGTGTGGAACCCTAGAATTGGAGTACGCATCTTAAAGTCCCAGAATTTCGAATGTATTTGGTGAAGTCGATGAAATGACCCTCTTGAACGTGGAGGACCCCCGCTTGAATACCACCTCCTGGTGTAGTACCTTTGAGCAAGGTACTTACCCTGAATTGTTCCAGCCGTGGTTTCTCCGCTATAAAAATGTGTAAATCATTGTTTAAGTCCATTCTGTAAAAACACAGCTAAACTTTTACAAGAGCAGCAGTCCACTAGGGACTTGGATCATATATCGTGGTCTTGGACTGTGCTCCTGAGAGGTCAAAGTGTTCTGTGATGAACAAGACCAGCTGACCCAGCCAGCTGGAGATATTTTTTGCTGTGTGAAAGTTTGAGGGTTTGGCTCAGTGCATCTCTTTATTCTACCAGAGGGAACTAAAGCAGTAATGGAAAAACATGCAAGGCTCAATGAAGACAGCCAACTTACAAGACTGTTTTCCTCTTCATTGTATGGGCACAATGTGCCAACATATGTCACAAAGTTCAGTGAATAGTTTAAAGTTAACATATGGTCGATAAAAAGGAGGGGGAAAAAATCTTGGTCTGTTTGGGATTAGTGGTCAGTTTTAGCCGTGTGCAGCCTCTCGTGCTCAGCCAATGGGGGCTGTGCCATGTGGTCTGAGGCTTAAATACCACATTCTAATTTATGCATGGCTGTTTTTACAAGGCATATGCTCAGAGAGGTCTCTTCCATATTTAATGTGCTACAATAAATTATTCTGCAATAAGCGGTGCTACAGGCTGCTAAAATGCCCTTCGGTTGGTGGAATTCTGTCTGGGCTCCAGGGTCTCTGAGTTGCGAGGCCACCAATGGCTGACAGTGTTGAGACCCCCAGCGTAGTCGATGTTTGATAGCCTTCGTTTCATAATGGTTTCAGTTGGCCCGGGCTTCTCAGATGGGTACTGCAGCAACATCTAGAAACGACGGTCCCTTTCTGGTTGCCTGCACTGCCTCTCCTCCAGCTGGCCCTCCTTCCACTCGGGATTTGTAAAGGCAGGGGTGTCTTGTAGAGAGGTCTTGTTGTGTCCTCAGGTACACGAGTAGAAACAACTGATTTTTGTATGGACACTGTGGAAACAAACCTTGTTGTCAGTTATGGAAACTCCAATATTGGCCTGACTGGAATCAACAATAGATGTTCAAAAGAGCAAAAAAAGCTTAACAGCTTAATTAACAGCTGTGAAGACAGTTGAAAAAATTTTTTTTTTTTTTTTATTTCAGATCTTTTAAATTCTGATCTTCAGCTGTATTACTCCTTGTTCTTGGGTTATTTGCAAAGATTACGTGAATAAAAACTGAGACATTAAAGTGAACGCAGCTGTGTAAATTAAATGTTCAACCTTGCTAATTCCCTCCTGCTTTTTTTAGTCCACGTATGACTTTTATTTAGTTTTACCCCAGAGAAAGGCTGTCTCAAAATTGGGTTTGTAATTAGCAGAGAGCAGTGCTTTTTTGAATTTTTTTATGTTAAATATAAATTTAAGAAGGGGATTATGTGAATTGATAAATTTGCTCGTGCATTTTCCAGTTGGGGCAAAAAAGGTAAAACATGGTTTTCCTCTTCTTATCTTTATTGACACTCTTTGGAAAGGCAGACACTAAATGTAAGTGACAAGCACCCCCTGCTTTTCTTGCGCTTAATCAGCTTTGTGGCGTCTCCTGCCGGAAGAGCCATTGTTGCTGATCGCAACCTCCGTCAGCCATTGTGAAAATTTATTCCGTTTCGCCTCCTGCGGATATACAGGATCTGCATGTTACTAGCAGCTACTCATGTCAACACACTGAGTGAATATTTATTTAATTTTCTTCCTGAGCCAGAAATCCAGTTATTTGCAATGTGTATCAATAATTGTGTTTCTTATGGCAATGTACTCAGTGCACTTTAAAGCCAGCCTGTGTATTTTACTGAGTACATATTTGAGCTAGTGAACAAAGGCAGGGATGAACTTCAAATGGATTTCAGAGAAAACATCTAATGTAATCGCACTCACACGTTTTGATAAAAGGGATGCTCTTTCATGGTATTGCAACAAAATAAATGACAATGAAGGCTTTTGCTTTGCTTTGCCTGTAGGTGCTGTGTACCGGCTTTGTCAGAAAGGTTGGAAAGAAATTTATTACTGAGTGTGTCTTGTTGTTTCATTGACGCACTTTATTGTATGTTCTTTTGTGTAGGTCTTTGACGATTATTTTTTAGATGCATCAAAGATTTTTTTCATCTTACATTTATTGATTTAGCAGATGCTTTTCTCCAAGGTGACTTCCAATGAACTCTATGTAGCGTTATCAGCCCACACACCTTATTCACCAAGGTGACTTACACTGCTGGATACACTACTTACAGTGGGTCACTCATCCATACATCAGTGGAACACACTCTCTCTGTCACTCACACATTATGGGTGAACCTGAGCAGCATGTCTTTGGAGTGTGGGAGGAAACCAGAGCACCCAGAGGAAACCCACACAGACACGGAGAGAACGCGTAAACTCCACACAGACTGAGCGGGGATCGAACCCACGTCCAGCAGCACTACTCGCTGTGCCCCCATGCTGCCCGGGTCTTCTCGTGTCCTCAGATACACAAGCAGAAACAACTGATTTTTGTGTGGCCAACGTGGAAACAAACCTACTTGTCAGTTATGGAAACTCTAATATTTTTATCGTATTAGACAAAGTGCTTTTTGCTCGGGTTTAGTTCTTATGTTTTGAGTAGAATGTGAGCAGTAAACCAGCATGACCTCTGTGATAAGAAACTGCTTCTTTTGGGAGAAACTGTAAGAGGGAAAGGAGGCTATCCATTCCGTCTTCATAATCGAGACCAAAGAAAGTCAGGAATCGATGCTGAAGGAGCCACCCTTTAATTCGTTGCACGTATTACTCATATTGTGATGGTGGGAAAGAGACCTCATAAAGTTTCTCATTGATTGCTTTTGAGCAGACAGGGTCCGTAGAGGGTGAATATAATCACCCTTTGGACCTTCTCTGGACTGAACCACTCAGAATCAGACTGTTTCGTTATAGAGGAAAACAATATTTTGGTCTGACTTTAAACTGAATTAAAATCTGACATTTTTCATCAAGTTCATTTCATTTTGCTTGTTTGATTGCATTTCATTTTATATGGTAACGATTACATCCGCCTTTTTCCTGGAAGTGCATCTAATTTGCTCAGTCATGCTTGTATCATATTCGATAAAATCAGCAATATTATAGGATGGGTGTTTGGAGAAGTATCAGCTAGAGGGAAATGGTAGCTCAGGCATGATATGAATGAAAATCCTTCATCGTTAACTTGATCATATCTTCTAAGACACTACTTTAAGATTTTCTGCAGCTTCGTTCTGATATTAATTCCCATCTTATATTTTTGTAGTAAAATTGAAATGATTATGGTGTGACAGGCTGAATGTCTGTACTTGTAGCTCTTTTCCAGCTGGAAAAGCCCTGTTATCTCATCCCCTACAGGATTTATACGCTTCTGATTTTCATGTGTTTGACTTAGTCAAAATCTTTTTTCATTTTTCTACAAAACAGAAGGAACAAACGGTATTCTCTGAGAGCTGTACAAAGATAATAAGATCGCTAGAAACTCCTACAAGAAAATAAATAGAAATATAATGGTATGTGTTGCTTATTATTGCTGGGACAAGATGTAAAGCGCACCCCTGAACTTTTTTCTTCGTTTTACCCCCCCCGTCATGTTTTTTAAACTCAAACTATAATAAGAAGAACATGCTGCTTTGAATTATGCACCTTGTCTTTACAACACATTCTGTATTCTAAAAACAACTTACTGGAGGCTCTCCGGTTGAAGCAACTCACTGAAATAAATTGTATGTTGTATTAAATATGCAGCCACAAGTCATGTTTTAAGCCTGGAGCATGTTTATTCAGAACCTTTCAGTTAAATAAAACAAAAGGTTATAAATGCAATTTTTACATATTCATATTAGGTCATATGGCAGAAGCTTTCAGATCCTGAGAATGCAGTAAAATGTGGTAATTCTCCCAGGAATCTAATAGCGAAGCAATGCAAACTGGCATGCTCAGCACCAGGGTGGCATATGGCTTTTTGACATCTGTCTGACATGTCAAGTCGCCCACGGCCCACGGGAGAAGAGCTGTGACGAGTCGAACGCGGCGTGGGGGGCCGGAGCGGGAGTGCCGAGTCCAGCGGTACAGAGGAGCCGAGGGAGAGACGGGAAGAGGCCTCTTCTGAACTCTGGTTGACTTTTCGGAATCGGCGGTGGCGCGCGGTGGACAAAGGGAGCGTTCCACTTTCGGACGTGGAAGCCGTCAGAGAGGGATCAGGGGTACGGGAGTCTGGCAGACGGCATTTTTCACCGGTCCTGGTGGGAGAGCACACATGACACCACGTCGTGCTGCAAGGCAGAGCGCGGGAGCTGATTATTTCACACCTCGTTATAGTCGGCCCGTGACCCATTTTCTGCTTGGGGTTCTGTCCTAGATTCTTAACAAGAGACATGCTAAAGATCCTGCAACAGATGAATGCAAGGGGGCCCTAGTCCGTCTTCCGTGTGTTAACATGACGCTGATCGGCGTGCAGTTGAATTAATGCGGTTCCATTCCGCTCTTTGTCACGAAACAAGAAGCGCAGTATGAGGTTAAGCTGAGAAGACGAGACAAGTGGAATTGAGGGGTTATTGCTCACGTAGCTAAACTGATTATCAGTTTCGCATGACCGAAGTAGTAGTAATAGTAGTAGTGTGCGAGAACAAATAGAGGATTTAGTGTAACTGCACGCGGCATCCAGCAAACTACTATTGCATCCATTTCTAAGTGCTGCCTAAAGTGTTTTACGGAACTAATATCTTCGCCTTTGCGAATTCTACCGTCCTTTTAAAAGCGTTCGCCGCAGTTTACGAACTTTCACACTTTTCTTCACAGGACATTCAGTAAATAATCTACAAGTTGAGATGGTATAGTTTCCTTTGGATGTAGCAGTTGCTCTCTAATACTGATCCTGACAGTCAGTTTGGTGTGTAGAGCTTTCTGGAAGAAGCTTCCAAAGACATAGAAGGGATCCAGTGCTTTTTTTTTTTTTTTTTCTCAATTGGTATGTTTTTCATGTGATGCAATTGCCTCTTCTTTGAAATGCTATTATGTAGTCACTGAAACCCAGGTCATCAAGTTAGATGCTCTGAAAACACATTTTGGCTGCACTTAAAAATTCATTTTTGTGTCACGCTTATTTCTTAAACACATTAAAATGTAACGGATACCGTTCTGCCCCGTTGTGTCACTTTTATGAGCTCTGTTTTATTTGTAGTCAAACATGGGAATAGAAATTTATTAAAAAATTCATGCATTCCTTGTTGGGGGATGTATGCATTTGAGAGCCTGGAGCATAAACACTGATCTGTTCAATTATTCATGTATATCCTGGTGAAGATATGGTGTGTCCCTCACAATTAGGAGCAGATAGCCTGTGTGGCTTCATGTGAAATGATGCTGTACGTCCTAATTTCGAGGAACGAGTTCCATTCTGAAGAATCATCCTTTAAAACTGCAGCGTTTCAAAGGCTTCGATTCCATTAATGCGAATGGCAAAAACGGTCAAGAATTAAGATGGTACTTCCCCTTTTTTATCATTTACAAATCATTTAGGTAGTGTTTTTTTTAATGCCACAATAAATCAAGGTTGCAAACACCTGAGCCCTGTTTTGTTTGCTCATGTTGTATAAGAGCCAGAGACACCTTTTCACACCTAATACACATGAAAGGAGCTGCTGAAAGGTCACATTGATTCATCCATTACAAACGTTTCTGTAAGCGGAAAATTGTGTGTTTATATTTGTAGGACACTTTGAGAACATTTTCCATACACAGAGCTCAGAAGCTTTCTTTTATATGAAAATCGTAATGTATTTTCCCACATGAAAAAACCTGAATCGAGGATTTGCTTTATCATTTCAGAAGCGAATCCCTTTGATGAACTGAAGGAAAATCGCACGGTTTCTTCTCTGTTAAGCGCTGGTCACAAGCAGGGAAACAGATGGCAGTGCACAGGCCCAGCGATGAAACAGGAGAACGGAGCAGAATGTTGGACACACTTTCTGTGCTATTCATATACTGCACAGCACATATTCTCACTATGATCCGCATGCCGGCGTGGACAACTATTTTCGCATGCATGATTAACATGTTTGCATTATATAAAGACTAATAAAAATGATGCAAGTGTTTAAGGTGATGTTGTGTATATAATTATGTGTGGGTGTGTTTTTCTGTAAACATTGACCCTGTCTGCAGTGATTTTTCTTTTTTCCGCTGGCCTAAGGAATGTCTTTGGGTATCACTCAGGAATGGATTATCACTAAATGCGAAGTAAATAAGCAAATGAAGAACAAATAGATGGCAAATTTTGAGTACTGTTCTAGAGGAACCTTACGTTAAGCACGATGGCGTCACGCCCCCAACCACATGCCCAACCAACGGCACCTGCATCCAATCCAGGAGACAGAGTATAAAGAGGCTGCCTGGACGCTCCAGATCGCGGCACCTCGTCTGAGAATTCTGCAATGCCTTGTGATCGCTCTACGTTCCTTGCCCTGTTTACCTCCTTGCTCCTTCCTCCCCTGTTCTGGTGTTATTCTTGACCTTTGCTTTCACCCTCCCGATTCTGGCTTCCGCATGCCCCCCTTGAACAAAGATCCAACAACCCTTGCTTGTCCCTTTCTAATAAGGATGCCCCTGCATTTGAGTCTGTCAGCTGGATTCCTGTGTGCAGCATGACAGACAGTTTACATTTATTCCTTTGGCAGACATGTTTTTCCAAAGCAACTTCCATTGAATTCTATGGAGTGTTACCAGCCCTCACACACTTTATTCACCAAGGTGACTTACACTGCTAGATACACTACTTACACTGGGTCACTCATCCATATATCAGTGGAACACACTCTCTCCATGACACACACACTGTGGGTGAGCCTACTGTGAACAGCATGTCTTTGGAGTGTGGGAGGAAGCCAGAGCACCCAAAAGAAACCCACACAGACATAACATGCAAACTCCACACAGCCTGAGCAGGGATTGAACCCATGTTCTCTCACACCACCCAGGCACTTTAGGACAGCAGCACTACTCACTGTGCCACCAGTTCAAGAACTTGGATGGGCAGGAAGCTGGCATGCGGAGATGGATGAACAGCGAGATGACCTCCACTCATCACAAAACTGTGACACCGCCATGTCTTTTCAGGAATCCTCTGATCTGTCCTACGGGTCTTGTTACGGTGGACCCTGATTTTCAACAGGCTTGTCCCAGCTATGCCGAAGGAGAGTAGGATTCATGTTCAGAGATGACCCATTGCTTGCACTTTGCAGTTTCACATGTGATGGAGACACTGTGAATTATAGGCTGCGGTGTTACTGTTCCTAGAATGGTTCTGATGCTCCTCTGGGGCCCTTATGCAGGTCAATGTGCAGTGCTCACTCCTTGCAAAAACTGTAAAACCCAGTCCTCCCAACTTGGTCCTAACTGGGGCAATGTGCAGCAATGCCTTTTCAAGGACAAAGGACTGGCCTTGTTTAGAAAATTGTTCCATCATGTCTTTCAGAGCTTCCAGAGAACTGGACAGACACTAAGGAGACGCTCTTGGAGGGCATGGTGTTCAACGTGAAGTATCTCGGCATGACGTTGGTCGGCCAGCCAAAAGGAGAGGACATGGCATCTGCTGCTATCAGAAGGATAGTCGCCATGGTGAGAGGCTTTAGTATTGTTTTTGTGTCCTATTAGACTCTACAACATATATTTATGAGCAACACTGTATAGCAAAATGCACTTGATTCAGGTGGGTTTTGGATATTCCGTATGCTGTACTGTAGAAATATCTGAGAAATAGATAACCACAAACATGGCATATACATAGATATTATTGGTGAAACTGCAAATAGACCGTCGTTACTTTTTTAATTCTGAATGTGTTTTTACTTTTTAATAGTTCAACATCATCGCACGAATGTTTTTGAATAGATCGAGGCAGTTTTCTAACCTTCATGGGATTTTCCTGGTCCAAGTGCAACTACTGCTTACAACCAGCATTAAGATCCACTGGGTCTGTGAACGAAGCGCATTCCCTGAACACGCTCCCTGTTCCTCTGACTGTTTTGAACTAACTCTTCACATTGGTATTTTAAGCACACCCTTGAGTACAAATAACAAGTTGCTCCATTCTTGTTTCCCAGCAAAGGTTCATTCTCTGTTTTTTTGTCCATTGACTGCCAAACACCAATTCTGATTCACTTGTGTTCTTTAGTAGTTTTGTTTTTTCTTTCTAAACCCTTGTGTTATGGTTTCCCTACGATGGTGCGTTTTGTTTTCTCCTCCATTACTGATTGGGGTTGCTTTGTTTTTTACTCTGGCTGCCTTATTTTCGATTTGCTTTTGTGTCATGCAGAGCCAAGTGCTTTTAGTACTTGCCTCGTGCTGGGTGCCTTCTTTCACCAGCGTCTCTGAAATGGCTCCAGTCCCCTTCCGGATCAAGCCCCTCTTTTCCAGATTTGGAGTGGTTCTGTCCTTCGGCACCCCCTGCATTGTGACAGGGGAGCCACCTCCACCTCATTCTAGTTTGTGCCTTGATTCTTCCCTCTTTCTTTCCTTTTCTATCCCTATGGTGGCCATTCTACCTCTTTGTTCTGGGCCATGCTCGATTTTCTCCCTTTCTCTTTCTCTTTCCAACTCTGGACTAGTTCCGTCCATCAGTGCGCTCTGCAAAGCTGTGGAGAGGCTATTCCCCCTTGTTCTGGTACGGACCATATTCTTCCCTTTCTTTCCCTTTTCCTGTCTCTATGTTGGTCATGCACTTCCTCATTTCTGACGATGTCTGGTTTCTTCTCTATCCTTCACTACCGCCTTGGGGACAGGTCTGCCTGTTGGCACCCATGCACTTGGGCTGTCCATCCTAATTTTGGAATGGGTCCCGTTTCCTTTCTGTCCTGTCTCCCCACTGCAGTCACTGTCATCTTGTTCCGTTGGTGGACGCTTCTTTGAGTCAGACCTGCTCCCAACGTGTTCCAGACCTTGTACAGTTCCTGTTATCCTCTTGGGCTGACTTCAGTTGGTCATCCCCATGCATCAAATGACCAGGCTGTGTTCGGTTTCTTTCATGTCCGTGGTGCTTTGTTTTGGGAAGGATTTGCACATTATTTGCTTGAACTCATGTAAAACATTGAAGCCGCTTCACATTCTCTTCTATTCTTGATGTGGCAAACTCCAAGTACAGCATGTTACTCTACAAACTCTTAGTCCACTTGTCCTCAATATACAGGAAATTGGTACTACCACCAGCATTTCAAAACATCCTTTGAAATGGTTACTAACAATATTATCTGTAGAATGCCCAGGAGAAGTTGGCTGCCAATGGCACATGGACCCCCAGAGGTATTCCCCCCAGCGTCTTGATTAGGAGTTTTTGCTTTCTTCTCCTCTGAGGCCAACCTGGCTTACTTGTTCAAATCAGCCTTGTGTCATATCCATTGTTGTTCAGTGCTCTGTGTTACACCATTGAGAAGAGTGCTCTCTTCAGATAAATCTAAGTATTCCAGTTTGTGCTTTACAACAGCTTGCCAGATGCAATCCAGTTTTTTCTCCCTAAAAACAATATTCATGCCTTAACATATACCTAACAGCCTCTGGTATACACTACAACGCAGTCCAAACCACCTTTGCTGTCATGTGCTCTCCTTCTTGCACTAACTTTTACCACCTACAAAATGCCTAACCTCACTTCATTTACAGCTGTTTAGAGTCCACCGAGTTTCTGGGGGGTTCAATAACCTCGCTCAGTTACAGGTGCAAGTCCTCCTCTGGACTCTAAGAAAGTGCGCCAAGCATCCGCTGAAATGCACCGCCAGTCCAATAATTCTAACTCCTGAAAAGAAATGACGTCTTACAAGATCACTGCCTATATCTTTCACTCTTCAAAGTACATAGACACTGCTATTGGAGGTGCTGTGTAACATTAATAATTGATGTTAGATTATCACTGTCTGTGTACCTTTGTCTGGAAAAGTCTGATACAAGCAGATATTCTGTCCTAGAGAATAAAATCACAGTTATGAAAGGTAAATGACCACGTAACGGGCAAGAATGCTGTTATATAAAAAAAGGTATATATTTTCATAAGCAGATGTTGCCAGTTTTTCACTGAACATGGATGAGAATACTTTCTTTCAAGAAAGTGCTACAGAAATATTTTCCTCTGTATTCTTTTTGGAGGTTATGCCAAGGACATTTGTAATATAATATACTAAAAATTTTGACAAAAATGCATGTGCAGTAAGTTCACTGAAGAGCCATTTTGTTAGACTAAAAAAATGAACTAGAAAATAAAAAAAGAAAAATATTTCCAGAAGGTACAATGCATTGTGAATAGTAGTTTATTAAAAAGTATAGTGTGTAAATGTCTACAATATCTTTTTGTGAATTTCTTTTTATTTCTTTTTCTTCCAGTGTCATACCCTTCTATACATATGCATTTTCCACTTATCAAAGGCCTCAACACCCCACTTTATTGAGCTGCCTGTGTTAAAATAATGTGTCATAAGTAATATTGCTGTAAAAATTATATAAAAATCACTTTTCAGCTAATGCTGTGGCTGAAACCTGTGGTGGGACAGGCATTCATTCGATTTACTGCTCTTGTGGGTGGAGGGAGAAAAGCAATTGTCTATTTGTTCCCTTGGAAACAAGCTGCAACAATGGGATTAGTGGCAATATTTGTTATTTCCAGTTTGATATTCAATGACGTTCTGGCTCACAGCTCTCACATTCTGGAACTGAACATTATGAGTTCTTTGTGCTCAGAGCAGAGCCGTAACTGTAAAGCAGTATTATAGACCTGTGAAAGTTACACTTAATCCCTTGATTCCCTTTATGAGAATTCTTCTTCAGTCTCCAATCACTGTGTCTTTGCCACAGTAACAGTGCTGCATCATTACTGTTTTTTCTTATTCTTTTGTGAAATGCTCCCTAAAGAGCTGTCTTCCTCTATTTCCGTTGTCCTTCCCCCACCTTAACCTCCGTTCTTCTTCCATTATTGTTCTCTTTACTCTAAGAATATTAACCAGTGTGTCGATAGCTGTACATTATCTGTGTGTTATTTGTTCTCACATACAAAATATCTGATTGCTATGCATGGCTTCACCTCCCACACTGGCCAGTGAAGTATCTACTCAGACAGTGATATGTCCTATAAATAGAATGCTGTAATTTTTTCTCCATTATTCCATTGTTGCACTAAACTGCATTGCAATTATGTTGTGAATTGCTAATGTGTTACAGATGGACAGGCAGGACAAGGGTAATAGTCTCAAGTGCTCGTGACCGGTCAAGTGCAGACGTAGCTAATGGGGGCTGTGCGTGAGATGTCATGTCATAAAATTCAGTTCTTCTCAGCTGTATTGATATTCCGTATCATTTCCTCCAAACCTACTAGTTTTTGGCAGGAGGCCGAATGTTGTTGTACATAACCTTTGTCTGTCACACTCGCAGGCCAGAGCCAGTGCAAAGAAGTTCCGTAAAGTGACTCTGACAGTCTCACCTAAAGGAATCATCATCACGGACACTGAGACCAACGACCTCGTTGAGAACGTCTCCATATACAGGTGGGTACGGCAACACTCGCTCTCCTCCAGCTCACACACGGTTATGTACTGTGGTTACTAGAGTAGTGATCCAGCCTTAAATGGGCTCAAGTGTGACATGAGAACAAATTTATGCAAAATGCAATAGCTGCAAAAAAACGAATTGTTGGAGAAGTCATGGTTGTACCTTTAAGATCTTGGCGCTGATTGTGCTCTTTCATTGCACTGCTAGAGCAGTAGCTCCTCAAATATAAATAATTGGCCATATTGCTTTTCCCACTTCTCCCACAATCTCTTAAGTTCATCACACACACACACACTGTCTGAAACAGCTTGCGGCAAGCTGGAGCCTAACCCGGCAGCACAGGGCGCAAGGCTGGAGGGGGAGGGGACACACCCAGGACGGGACGCCAATCCGTCACAAGGCACCCCAAGCGAGACTCGAACCTCAGACCCACCAGAGGGCAGGCGCAGGCCAAACCCGCTGCACCACTGCGTCCCCCTCTCTTAAGTTCCTTTAATATGTAAATGTTCATGCACTATAACTTCAAGATCAAAACTGTTAAACAACAGATTAACCTTTCACGCAGGTACTCCTGTAATGTAATGTAATGTAAATGTTAAAAATTATTAGCAAGTTGAATACGAATCGTATGAAGTTTTGTGCAGCTCCTTGTGTGATGTAAATTGGTTCACATGGTGGAAAGAAACTAACTGCACTTAAGAATCACACGTCTGCAACTGCGTCTCTCTTTCTCCTAATGTCATGTACACATTGTATTTTCTATGAGATGTACGTCGCTTTGGAGAAAAGCATCTGCCGAATGAATAAATGTAAATGATTAGCAATGAGGCAGAAAGGAAAGACTGATGGGAATTTGAGCTCTTTAAATACCACCCAGAAGAATCCATTTATGGTGGGAGCAGGTAAAATTTAGTTTGGAGCAGGTGTCAGGCAGAGCTGGTGATATTAGCAGGACCAAGACATTAATCTTTATGGGGTGGGGCATGACCCCCAGTAAAGAACATGACACCTTGGAAAGAAAACCCGAAAGCACTCGCAGTACAACTCAGGAGCGAATGTAGTCCCGAGTCCCTGAGAGCTCATCCGCTCCACGTTGGTGCTTCCTTGGTCTCCTTCAAGTGCTTGCACCAGCTGACTTTAAAGTCCTTCTTGATGGCCCTTTAAGTGGCAGCTGCTCCTCATGCCCTTAAGGTTAGACAGGGGTCCACAGCAGGGAGGTGTCCATCAAATCACACCCCCTCCCCTGGGCAGTACCACCCACTAGCTCACACATGGTTCTTATTTAAATTAAATCTGCACCGTACCGTGACTAGCCTTGTACTCGGAGCCTCGGGGATAGGCTCCGGAATGCCGCGACCCTGACTTGTTCAAGCAGTTAATTAAAGTGTGTGAGTGAGGGAGTGTTTGAATTTAACTGGATAAAAGGAAAATACGGTACCCTTGATGAATGATAGTCTTATTAAATTTGGTATTCCACTGCACTCAGTGTTAATTTTGCTGCTGAATAAAATGACGATACAGTTTTCTTGTATATAGCAGGCCTCACATTTCAAGGACTCAGAGGATTGTCAAGAGTCTTAACTAACGACAGTTTTCTTGAACCTTTGCACATGTGTGTTTTGGCGTTATTTGTACTTGTAAATGGTCTTCTGGCAGATTTTTTTTTTCTTTTTTTTTTGGAAATTATTGTGGATCTGCACCCCCTTGCATGTTAATCTCTGCACTGGGCTGGTCTATTGCATTTTTACTAATTGCATTCTAGGACCTGGAGGTATTAAACTCTGAGTGTGTGTTTGCCAAATACTTGGCGTACGCTCCATTCTGACTTAGACTCGGCTGAAGGATTTGCTGTCCAGCAAAGCTGTTGATTCTTCCATTGGGACCCCACTGACCGGTAGGTGTACGTGGAATCAACATAAGCAGAAGTGTGGATTCTTATAGGGGTTTTATGCCTCTTTTATGACTTAGAAGTGGGTGTAGGTGGAGGTTTGGTCTTATACTTTTATACACCAAAATTTAAATTTTTACAAAACTCCAGATCCATCTAATGTAATATACAGTACTGTGCAAAAGTCTTGGGCACTTAGATTTTTCATAAAAATATTTTTTATAGACAGTTATTTAATGTGGGGGGGGTGTGGTGGCACAGCGGGTTTGGCCTGTGCCTGCTCTCTGGTGGGTCTCAGGTTCGAGTCTTGCTTGGGGTCCCTTGTGACGGACTGGCGTCCCGTCCTGGGTGTGTCCCCTCCCCCTCCAGCCTTATGCCCTGTGTTGCTGGGTTAGGTTCCGGCTTGCTGTGAGCCTGCTCGGGACAAGCGGTTTCAGTCTTTGTGTGTGTGTGTGTGTGTGTGTGTGTGTGTGTCTGTGAGTAATTTAATGTCTTCTGCATTAGTGTCAATTGCATTATGCACTCCTTTTGCAAAAAGTTACAGTATTACAGTAAGGGTACTGTATGTCATAAAGAAAGAAAGTACACACACACACACACACACACAGTCTGAAACCACTTATCTCGGGGTCAATAAACGGGGTCACAGCGAACTGGAGCCTAACCCGGCAATACAGGGCACAAGGCTGGAGAGGGAAGGGACACGCCCTGGACGGGATGCCAATCCATCACAAGGCACCCCAAGCAGGACTCGACCCCAGACCAGCCAGAGAGCGGCACCCGGCCAAGCCTGCCGCGACCCCACTCGGGACAGGCGGTCGTTGACGATGGATGGTTACTAAGCTTTGTAGAAAGTTTATTAATTAAGAGCATTATTTTTGGACTCATCCTCACTTTACAACTTTTGCACAGTGTGCTGTAATCACATAAATGTCAAGGTACGTCATCGAAACAATTCCGAAACTTTCTTCTTCCAGTCGTGGAACTAATATATTTCGTTAGAAATTGCTCTCCTCCTCAGTCAAATACCATGTTGTGTATGCAGTGACACGTCCCACATTGAAACCTGAATGTTGAAGGATGCTCAGGATTGAAAGAGGAAGCGGCAAGGTTTAAGCAGTCAACGTGGAACATGTGAGAAACATCCTCCGCACTTGCACCAGATCTGTCTTCGCGTTCATTCTCAGGAAACATGTCATGGAATTCCTAAGATCTGCCGTTTGCCCATCCACCCCTTATCCCGGTGAGACAAAATACACTATCAGAGCAGTAAAAATACTGGAACGGTGACACATCCAGTATGCACTTAACTGACTGGATGCTAATTACCTCTCAGCAGGGCTGATTATTCGCTGTGAGCGCTTGCGTATTTGCATTGGTGATGTGGGTTCGTGGATGAGCGGAAAGGCGGATTTCGTTTACGAAGGACTGCTGTTTCGTGGTGTTTCGTGATAGGAGCGTGAATTGTTTCGATGAGCACTTAGCAACGGCCGGTTACGTGCTCAGCTTTCATTGACGCACGATCTGTAACGGCACCTTGAACCGAGCTGTTCCACCGCCCCGCTGCGAGCTGCGCTTAGCGCTCCCCTTTCACTGACGCAGCTGAAGCTCCGGGGAGGTCGAGAAAGCGGACGAGGTGCCCATTTAACAAGACTCCGCACCAGACACGGATAGGGAAAAGGAAGATCGAAACAAAGCCCCCTTTCAAAAAGCGTATTGAAGATGCGTGCAATTTTAATACATTATTTTCTGCAACATGATTGACAGCTGTGTTTGTTTGTGAAAATGTAATGAGCGGTAGGACTATCGGCTGGTCTGAGAGCAAAGCACACTGTTCCCTATCTCTTACAAAGCTGGATAAAAATACATATCCCCCCCACCCAAAACAACACTTTTGTTCACCTACTGATCACACAAAATAGGGTTTTACTGAAATAATTGGGGGCATGGTGGTGCAGTGGGTTGGCCTGGGTCCTGCTCTCCGGTGGGTCTGGGGTTCAAGTCCCGCTGGGGGTGCCTTGTGATGGACTGGCATCCCGTCCTGGGTGCGTCCCCTCTCCCTCCAGCCTTACGCCGTGTTACCGGGTAGGTTCTGGTTCCCCGCGACCCCGTATGGGACAAGCGGTTCAGAGAGTGAGTGGAATAATTTTAGCATATTCGTAGCGTGTTGTGTTCGTTTTAAAGCTGTGACATGTGTACCAAATATCAACATTCAGATGCTGAAATATTTTAATACCGTTCCACGTGCAAACGTGTTTAGAATAATGGAATGCATTATTTCTGTCAGAAACTGAGACACGATACGTAGCACATTATGCAGACTCATGTATCAGCACAGGGAGGATTAAAAGTGAAATAGTTTCGCAACAGGGGAGCTTTCCGAGAGAAAGAAAGAAAATGTTTACTTAAAAAGGCACAAAATCCATTCAGATAAAAGGAGAAATTATGCTAATCCACTTATGCCAGATTTTGAGGGTATTTAAAAAAAAAAAAAATACCAAGTAATTTTTAAAAAGTGACAGCAGCTCGCTTTGAAGTTTGAAGGTGTGTTTTTTTTTTCCTTTCCTCAAGAGAAAAACGAAAATGTTATGCGGAGAGAGAGGTCCGACAAACAATGAAAACTGCACTCCTGCCAAGTTGGGCGCCGCTATTGAGGTCATACATTGCAGACATTGTAGCTGTTACAGATGCACTGTCTGGGTCTAAGTAGCAATTATTTGTGGGCCTTTTTTTGTACAACTAATTAGCTTATAAATCCCTTTGATATGGAACACGAGATTCCTCCCAATCGTGTCCCCTAAGCAAACACATGAGTGCGCTTCCGTGAGCCATCGGCCTAACGGATAATCATGCGTCGTTCTCAGAAGGGAAGGATGCGAGTCAAGCGCGCACCTATGATCCGCAGCAGGCCTCGCGAAAGCTGGAATTATTGAGCACGGCCAACCCTTGCAGAGGAGGGTAAAGGAGCTCCGTCTTCTGCTCTTGCTGAGGCTGCCGCCGAGTTTTCCACATTTGCGGATGCGGTAAGAGCGGTGCGGTTTTCCGTTGAAATAGAACACAGGGAACGCTGGCTGCACACTCAGTGTGCTCTGAAAGTAGGTGATGCTTTTGCACAATACCTCTCTTCTGCTCAGGTTATTTACATTTATTCCTTGTGCTGGTAATTTTCTCCAAAACAGCTTGCAGTGTTAAGGTTACAATTATTTACCCATTTATACAGCTGGGTAATTTTACTGTAGCAATTTAGGGTAAGTACCTTGCTCAAGGGTACTACAGCCTGTGATGGGGCTCAAACCTGCAACCTTTGGGTCCAAAGGCAGTAGCTCTAATCACTACAGTACCAGCTGTCCCAATGAATTGAATGTTGATCTTGTAACCTATATTTATTCATTTAGCAGACACTTTTGTCCAAAGCAACATGCATCTCAGCAGAAGTACAATTTATGTATTAAGGAGACAAAGCTGCAGACATGAAAGTCTCAAACAAACATATATTTACATTTATTAATTTAGCTGATGCTTTTCTCCAAGCATCTTACAATGTTAAGCTACTTACTATTATTTATCCATTTATACAGCTGAGTAATTTCAGGGTAAATACCTTACTCAAAGGGGGGCGCGGTGGGTTGGACCGGGTCCTGCTCTCTGGTGGGTCTGGGGTTTGAGTCCTGCTTGGGGTGCCTTGCGGTGGACTGGCGTCCCGTCCTGGGTGTGTCCTCTCCCCCTCTGGCCTTACGCCCTGTGTTGCCGGGTAGGCTCCGGTTCCCCGCGACCCTGTATGGGACAAGCGGTTCAGAAAATGTGTGTGTGTGTGTGTGTGTGTGTGTGTGTGCCTTACTCAAGGGTACTACAGCTGCAGGGGAGATTTGAACCTATGACCATGGGGTTCAAAGGCAGTAGCGCTGAACAGTACTCTACCAGCTGCCTGGAGCTGCATCTTTGAGTTATTTAAAACCTGTTGAGGTAGAGGTGAGGTATTTCTATCATTATTGCCTCTCTTCACACACACACACAGCATTTTTTTTAACTGTTAATGTACCTTGAGCAAGGTACGCACCCTAAATTGCTCCAGTAACATTACGCGGCTGTGTAAATTGGTAGCTTTAGATAGTTTAACTTTGTAAATCGCTTTGGGGAAAAGCCTCAGCTAAATGAATAAATGTAGATGCTGGTGTGTTTTACTCCTGAATGCCTGTCATACTACAGGTTACACAGGTGTGCATAACTGTTTCAAGCCCAATGTGTTGCACCACCAAATTACACACACGCACACTGAAACCGCTTGTCCCAAGCAGGGTTGTGGCAAGCTGGAGCCTAACCCGGCAACACAGGACCTGGGGCTGGAGGGGAGGGGGACACACCCAAGATGGGACACCAGTCCATCACAAGGCACTACAAGCAGGACTCGAACCCCAGACACGCCAGAGGTCAGGCACAGGCCAAGCCTGCTGCGCAACCACACCCCCCCACCACCAAATTAGACTTTATCTAATTTCCTGCTGCATAGACTGATTATTAGTAAGCCAGAGTAATAAGAAAATGTTATAATACTGATTGATAATGACAAGCTGCACTGACCACCACTGACCACTAGAGGGGGTTAATCGTCCCATAGGCAAGACCATCTTCCCATCATTGCAAAATTGCTGTCTGTTGCCACACCTTAGACATGTTTATGCTGCAAGAAAAAATAGAAATATTCAGTGAAAGTTGCGTGTTTCATATTTTGAATGATGAGTTCAAAATGCCAAACTTTTTTCCAGTTTACATGTTTGTACAATATTCATACGCTCGTCATACAATTTTCATGTTTATTTCTTTAGAAAATTGTGAGGGTGTTGGCATTTACTCAATAACCAGTTGAAACAGATGTGATAAATGTTTTAACTGCGTTTACATCAAGATTTTAAATAAATCTGCCACACCATTCAATATTAATACTCTACCTTCCTAAAATGAGTTAGGGTTTCAGTTGCAGGTGACTCTTGATGAGAGATGTTTTTTGGGTGCCCTTTTACATCCTTAAATATTATGGTGCAGTCTGGCAGTTTTATTTTACAATAATTTTACATTGGAGGATAACAATACTACAAGTGTAGATTATTACTCATTAAGATATGTTATTTTTAAATTTAAATTTGCAGACATCCTAGGAGTATATCACTTTCACACTTTTCCTCATCGCACATTGTGACCATTTAATGGGACACAAGTAAATCCACAGGGAGTGAAAAACACAATTATTGCAAACAGTGGTGTGTGTAATTATGGTGGTGATATTCACCCTTTAACAGCGTTGAGGCATTTCCAGTGACGTATCGGTGAATGGGAGTTTTAGTCGTTGCTGTGCAGTTTGTTCACCTGCGGGAAGGTGATCCAGGGGACACACACACGGACTTGTGCTCCTTTGGGTGTGTAAACGTGGCCGGGGTCCTCCTCCTCTCACTTGCTTTCAGTGACACCTATGGATGCCCAGGCTGCCGCAAAGCTCCAGGGAAAGTGAGAAGAAACTATATTCTCTGAGTGTGTACCGCCTGAAAACATTTGGTACAATGAGGGTTTAGAGGACATATGACTGTGGAGGTGTATGTCTGTACTCACATCTCCTCTTTTGGTGTCGAGTGTTTTGTTTTGAGACGGAAATGTGAGAATTTGGAAACTGACAACAAGTGAACTGGGCAAAAAAAAAAGAGTAAAACACATTGTGATAAAATAAACATACACAGTAATGAGTGGAAACAGTGAAATGCAAACCAGAAAAGCAACCCCTCTTATTTCAAAAGATTAGATCTGATAGAATAATTTGTACGTTTGTGGGTAAATTGCTGAAGGTTGTATGAATCACTTGGAGATTGTTCTTTAAGGTATTGTTAGTATATTATATGAAAAGGAATTACAAGCTGTGTAACGGCATAGACTGTGTTGCATTACGTTTGCATTTATTCATTCAGCAGACGTTTTTCTCCAAAATGACGTACATCTCAGAAAAATGCAAAAGTGCATTTCATCAACAGAAGGAGAGATTTGGACGCGGACACCGGATTCAAGAGTACAGTCAATTTGTTACATTCCTCCATATGAACGAGTGTACATTACACGATTCGGTGCATATAGGTTTTTTTATTGAACAAATCATTACAAATGATTGAACATAACAAAGATGTACACATTCATTGAGTACTTTGGAGATCAGGGTAGAAGTGAGTCCAAAAGACGTGAGTTCTGAAGCCCTTCTTAAATGTAGAGAGAGATTCAGCAGTTCTGAGTGAAAGAGGGGGTTCATTCTATCACATTGGAGCCAGAACCAAAAACCTTCATACTTTTGATTTTGTACTCGTTGTGTGTTGGGACCACCAAGCGGGCACAGGTGGATGAGGGTAGCAGTCTGGTAAGGGGTGTAGCAGATGATCACGTCTCGTAGATATCAGGAAGCAGTTCCTTTAATATTTCTGTAGGTCATAACCAGGGCCTTGAATTTGATGCAATCAGCTATAGGATGCTAATGCAGTGAAACGAGGAGGGGTGATACATGGGAAAGGCAGCAAGTCAAACATAATTTGTGCAGCAGTGTTCTGTATCAGCTGTAGAGGTTTCATGGCAGACGCCGGAAGGCGAGACAGGACACGTCGACATGCATTTAATGTATTTTATTAAACAGCATTTTTTTAATATCAGCGCTTTATTTCTGCACATGCCAGAAAGGATTTTCACAAAGAAGTGTTACTTAAACTGTGAAGTATATCCTTACAGTCAAGCTCTTTTCACAGCTCAGATCGTTGGTGCAGTGAGACACACCATCAGATGCTTCTCTTCCCTTTAATATGATCGCTAAAGCGTACAGATATTGCATGTTTTAACTAAATGGGACCATGACCTGTGCAGCGTTAATTCAGTCCACATTCTTTGGCATAAAGCATTTACTGTTAGGGAGGAGATCAAATGTCAAGTTAGTTTTTAATAATGGTTTATAAATGTATTAGTGTTTCCAATTTCTCAAAATACACTTTAAATATGTAAGGAGTGGGATTAAGGTGAGAAATGCTGGCTTCTTCAAGAACTGACCAGAAAACTGTCCGCTGTTCTCTGGTGAGAATGAAATTCATATTAAATCTGAGAACATATGTAAACTGTCTGTGATGTACAGCGTTCTGTAAAAGTGTTTAGACTGTGACAGCTTTTCAGTTCCGTCTTCGGTTTTGAAAAAGTGTTTGAATGCAGGTTGGGAACAGGATTTTTCACCAGCCCTGGTTTGGTAAATCAAACGTGAAGTACATATAAAGACAAAAAAAAAAAAAAGAAGAAATTTCAGTGATCCCAATTAAATAAACATTTTGACCGCTAGATGAAAATCCACCATAATATGTCAACTCGGTTCAACTCTGATCACATCAGAGCTCCGCCTATAGGTTCATGTGAAGAAATCCAGACCCCTATTCTGGCTAATCATAGTTAAGCAAGAATGCAGACAGGCCCAACCAGACATTTAAAAGGTCAGTTTGCACAGCTCTCTTTAATCACATGGGACTACATTTACCCTCATGGAAGGTTGACATTGCCAGTATAAATGTTTTTAGTGTTTTTCCCCTCGAGCTCTAACTCACTTAGTATTATATGTTATTGCATAATGATCACCTCAATACGGAGAAGATGCAAAAAACTGTGAATATTAAAACAGCAAAATCTTATTATCAAACCTGCTTTGCATTATGGGTGTTATTCATTCCTGAAAATCTACTTGTAAAATGAATTCTCATTTAATTATAATTTACACACACACATTTTCTGAACCGCTTGTCCCATACGGGGTTGCAGGGAACCGGAGCCCAACCTGGCAACTCAGGGTGTAAGGCTGGAGGGGGAGGGGACACACCCAGGACAGGATGCCAGTCCATCACAAGACATCCCAAGGGGGATTTGAACCCCAGACCCACCAGAGAGCAGGACCCGGTTCAACCCACTGCACCACCACGCCCCATGCCCCCACCAGTAATTTAAATGGGAACAATTAATAATGCCAGAAGGGCTTCACCAATTTGTTTCACCAAACATGAGAAATTTCTGTATTTTAAATATGGAGAAAATCTATTTCAAAACCCAGTCCAGAATAACACATATGCACCGAACACCTTTAAGTGCAGGCTTAAGTCCAACATGCTGAAAGTCATGTACTTAACATATTACTGTGCTCATCTTTCCTGTTGCTTTTCTTTGTTATTCTTTCTCTTTTATCTTCCCATTACCTTTTTTTTATTATTATTTTATTTTATTCTGTTATTTATAGGATGCATGGTGGTGCAGCAGGTGCCTCACAGCTCATGGCTCAGTCTATGTGGAACTGACATGATCTCACTTTGTCTGGACACATTTCCTCTGATTTATTATGCCTGGTCACTCACTGAACTGTATATTCGTCAGCACGCAGCAAAAATAGAAACTCTGAATAAAAAATAACATCGTTTAAAAATTACAACAATACGAGAAGCACAGGGTCCATCATTTAATAACTGCTTGACAGGTATAGGATCATGGTGGCACAGAGCCTACTCCAGAAGCATAAGGTACACCGTGGACAGGACACCAGTCCATCACAGAGCAATCACACACTCATGCATAAACACACTTTGGGAAATTTGGAGCCTCAGTTTGACCTGAAACATATGTATTTGGACTGTCGGAGAAGACCGGAGCACTTGAACGAAACCCACGTGAACACAGGCAGAAGATACAAACTGCACACAGATTGGGCCGAATTTGAACCCATGCCCAAATGCACAGCCTAGGAGGTATGAGGCACCAGTACTACTGGTTGCACCACACTGCCTCCCTTCATCAGAACGTAACTGTAATGGAACCATTTGGAATGCTTTCCGTTTTCCCCACTTTTGCAAACTAGACCTAAAGTCTGTTTAAAAACCTGCTGTTGAATGAAGGCACCTAGAGAATCTCACAATGTTAAAGGCACGCAGCCTTATAAATATTTGCACTTGTCATGTCTCCAGTATGATTTTAAATATACAGTCCATCACAGGCAGCGGGGAAATGTGCAGCCCTGCTGTGCCAACGGTGTCCTGCTGACACACTCAGTTCCTCTCTGTGGCCTTCAGAAAAGGAGAGCGTCTTTGTGACCCTCGCTCAATGATAACGTGTTTGTGTGCCCCTCCTTCCCTCCCTCCCACAGAATCTCCTACTGCACTGCAGATAAATCTCAGGACAAAGTGTTCGCCTACGTGTCCCAGAGCCAATTCAGCGAGACCTTGGAGTGTCATGCATTCCTGTGTCCCAAGAAGAAGATCGTAAGTGTGCTCTCAGTAAACCAGTGACACTGCTTACATGGAGTACATGTCTATGTCATCACCAGTGTTATGACACGCAGTGGCATACAGTTGTAGAGTTCCTTCTCGAATATATGGCATTGACTATATTTAGCTTTTTTTAAAAAATTTGTAAAGGGAAGTGTTACCCGTAAAGAGAAGACCATTGTTTAAACAAGGTATGGATCAGTTCTTATTGTCTGCAAGTAAAAACCAGGTACTCATAATGTGGGTCTGTAGTTTTTGGGGCCATCAGGTAGCGTAATGGTTAGAACTGTTGACTTGCACTGGACCTGGATTTCAGTCCCTGTTCCTGCTGCAGTGCCCCTTAACAAGGTCTAGTGTAAGTTATCTTGCTGCTTAAATGCTTAAGTCATCATATGTGGCTTAGTATATAAACCTAATGTTGTTAGTCACCTTGGACAAAGAAGTCTGGTAAATAATTGTTAATTATAATAACAGAGGTATGGAAAAATCTTCAATGCAGACGAATTATGCAGCCTCCATCTAGTGACCCCGTGAGCTACTCACAGGCTCTCTTTGCCCATATAGAGTAGGCTAAGATAGAAATATCTCTAAAATTGGCCTAAATATGTTTCCAGGAATTCCCAAAAAAATTTCTAAATATCTCGAAAAAATTCTCTAAATATCCCATAAAATTTTCTAAATATCTATATACACACACATTTTCAGAACCGCTTGTCCCGTACGGGGTCGCAGGAAACCAGAGCCTACCCGGCAACACAGGGCGTAAGGCCGGAGGGGACACACCCAGGATGGGACGCCAGTTCGTCACAAGGCACCCCAAGCAGGGCTCGAACCTCAGACCCACCGGAGAGCAGGACCCAGTCCAACCCACTGCACCACAGCACCCTCACTATCTACCTGTCTATATTATTTTAAAGATTATGTTTTGCCTATGAAAGGGTGAGACTGACAAATAAACGTGTAAAAACGGTTTTATTACGTACTTGAAATGACTTGAATCTCAGAACTTTCACGCCTGATTCAGATTCCAGTGTTCCAGTGAACATGTTTACAGAGGTTGGCTATTTTTGGATTTATACTCTAAGGATCAAAATTCGACCAATCATTACTGATAGCCTAATAATCATTACAACAGTAGTCGATGTAAATTCTTAGTGGACAACTAGATTGAGTCCTAGTCCAACGACCGTTAACTCGTAGCATCAATGCCGCCTCAACGGAATCTTCTAGAGCCTCATGCTGTTGATCGTCAAGCAAAGTGGCCAGCAATGAGAAACCCTCTAAAAAACCCTGGAGTTTTGAAATGATCTAAAAGGGACCCCACTTCGTTTTCCTTCGCTGTGGTACTAGTACTGGAAATCTGAGCTCTCGGGGTTTGCCTGTCGTCACGATCCGTATCCTCCGCGTTGGATTGCACCAGGCATTGCGGGATACATTATGAAATTGTAAAACCGCTGTATGATTAGCTTGCCGGCTCAGTGAAACCGATGGAAATGCAAAGAAACCCTCAAAGAAGACTCAAAACTATGCTTAATTTTTCTAAGTATCCCAGGATATCAGTTTTTTTAAATATCTTGAAAAATCGTAAATATCTCAGAAACTTCTAAATATCTCCAAAAATATCCAGATATTTGTAGCTTAGCCTAATATAGAGGCAAATACACCTATTAACAGGAAGTTAATTCTTTCACAGTGAAATTACCCCGTTGTGAGGGCGTTGAATAATCATTCATTCTTATGGGGAAAGAATATATCCGATTGTCAGACACAAAATGTGGCATCTGAAATGAATTCAAAACCCCCCAGTGACAATAACTACTGCAAGGTGTTTTCTGATCTTTCTCACAACAATTATTTGTAGCTTGTCTTTTAATGTTATATTTTGGTTCGCTCACTTATTATCATTATCCAGTTGTCCAATCCAGCATGGTATATTTATGATATAAAGCATTATTGAAAAGGTTTGCCATGATGTCTGCCTATGTCACTCTGTGAAGCATGAGTGTCTTTCACAAGAGGCCCTGTGCAATGTTTGATGCTTGGTCATCCTCATTGGGTACTTTGAAACTGAGATTAGCCCTGTATTTATGCTAGTGTAAAGATATCCCAAGTTCTTAAAGCTGTTTATATGATGTGTGTGTGTATGGCAGCACTAAGGGAGGAGTGAGAAGGTCCCCATCACCTTCTATTTAAACCTACCTGGGCAGTAGGAGGGTGCGCGAAGCTGCCAGAGAATCCAGCCGTTCTCCGCATTAAATTCCCTCGCTGTCGTCCCTCACCAGTCTCACACACACACACACAGAGGCTGAAACCGCTTGTCCTGAGCAGTGTTGCGGCAAAACGCAGCCTAACCCGGCAACACAGAGCACAAGGCTGGAGGGGGAGGGGTCACACCCTGGACGGGATGCCAATCCATTGCAAGGCACCCCAAGCGGGACTCGAATCCCAGACCCACCGGAGAGCAGGACCCAGCCAAGGCCGTTGCCCACTGCAGCCCCCTCTCACCGGTCACTCTTTCTGTAAATACCACTAATAAAAGCACAGCTTTCACACATCCTCAGTCCTGCTGTGTGGAAGAACGCACACAATGATTTAAACAACAGACTTCATAGTCCCATGTATATAGCTGACTGTATAAGAACTCAGGGGATCCAGGCTGAAATCCCACCTCCTTCTCTAATAACCTTGATGAAGGTACTTACCCTCAACTGCTCCAGTAAAGATTACTCAGCTGTGTAAATGGGTTAGTTACTGACAGTATATTAACATTGTAAGTTGCTTGGGACCCACTATAATAATAATAATAATAATAATAATAAATGCTGTTTCGCTTGTGGTATTACCTAGAGACTAATGTGTTGTGACTGTTTGAGACTGTCAGTGTGATGGGCCATTGTTTCATGTTGTCTTGTGCTGCGTGTGGCCGTTTCCGTACACAGATACATGAACGCATTGTTTTCTGCAGTTGTCTTAGACGTCCAATGACTGTTTTTCCAGAATTTACTTTGTTGCTGCTGTGTTGCATGGCTGCTGTGAACCGATTACTGGGGGCAGGAGTTGTGTTGTGCTGTGTGAAAGCGCCATGGTGGGGTCGAGAGTGTATGTCTGTAGTTGTACCGCCTCTTAGGGTTAGGGTTAGTGAAGCACATTTATGCAAATAAAATAGCTGCATAGACTGTTTGTGTAGAAAATAAGGGATATGTTTCCATAAGCCGTTATGGCGATTTTTCATTGTACGGAACCCGGTTACGTGCGGGATGAGTGTATATTCCGACGTTGAGGAAACGAGACGTGGACGCCAAGCAGCCCAACTCAAGGGTGTCGTTTTTATGCTTGTGCCCAGGCCCAAGCTGTGACGCTGACGGTGGCACAAGCCTTCAAAGTAGCTCTGGATCTGTGGGAGCTTGCCCAGGAAGGTGGGTCCTTCACCTTTACTCACTATGCTGGCACTGGGCAGACACTGAGACACTAGGCTGTTAGCAATGGTAGAGAAGACCGATGGTGTTCGTAGCTCTGGTTGTTGATCCAGATGTCCAGGTGTTCGCCGAGCTTGGCATTCAGACTGCAAACGTTTCATCACGAGTTGAGGTGACACCGTGATGAGAACCGCAAATGTTTCATCACGAGTCGAGATGACAACATGGTGATGACTGCAAACGTTTCATCGTGAGTCAATGACATAATGATGACTGAAAACATTTCATCACAAGTTGAGGTGACATCATGATGATGACTGCAAATGTTTCATCTCCACTTGAGGTGACATCATGATGATGACTGCAAACGTGTCATCATGAGTCGAGGTGACATTGTGATGATGACTACAAACGTTTCATCACCAGTCGAGGTGACATCATGATGAGGACTGCAAACGTTTCATCATGAGTCGAGGTGACACCGTGATGATGACTGCAAACGTTTCATCGTGAGTCAATGACATAATGATGACTGAAAACATTTCATCACAAGTTGAGGTGACATCATGATGATGACTGCAAACGTGTCATCATGAGTCGAGGTGACATTGTGATGATGACTACAAACGTTTCATCACCAGTCGAGGTGACATCATGATGATGACTGCAAATGTTTCATCTCCACTTGAGGTGACATCATGATGATGACTGCAAACGTGTCATCATGAGTCGAGGTGACATTGTGATGATGACTACAAACGTTTCATCACCAGTCGAGGTGACATCATGATGATGACTGCAAATTTTTCATCTCCACTTGAGATGACATCATGATGATGACTGCAAACGTGTCATCATGAGTCGAGGTGACATCATGATGATGACTACAAACGTTTCATCACCAGTTGAGGTGACATCATGATGATGACTGCAAACATTTCATCATAAGTCAAGGTGACATTGTGATGATGGCTGCAAATGTTTCATCACCAGTCGAGGT
This sequence comes from Scleropages formosus, assembly GCF_900964775.1. NCBI lineage: Eukaryota > Metazoa > Chordata > Actinopteri > Osteoglossiformes > Osteoglossidae > Scleropages > Scleropages formosus. Next base: position 34,825,689 of record NC_041806.1, read on the forward strand.
GACATCATGATGATGACTGTTACCTTGACTGGTGATGAAACGTTTGCAGTCTGAATGCCAAGCTCGGCGAACACGTGAACATCTGGATCAACACTAGGATGTGCCAGAAACTTTTCCAAAGACACTGTTTAAAAACACTTCTCCAAAAATAAGTTTTCACCCAATCCCTGCTGTGTGCAGTACAACAGGAGAACTCCAGCGAGAGTTGCGCAACAGCACCTGCGTCACCTTTCTCTTTTCCTCTGTAGCCCTGAGCCTTATGGTTTGTTGCTAGAAGTCTGACTGTGGAAGGCAGGATAAAGCAGGGTAAACATCTCCTTCTCCTTTCAGACAAAATCAAGAAAGGGCGCCCGTGTTGTTCCTGTTCCGTGAACAGCTCCAAAGCCGAAATGAACTCGCACTCAGGTGCAGGTAACCTCAGCCCTCAGCGCTCTGCGCCACACCCACCTTACCTGAGGTCATTGTGACCTGCTGGATGTGCTACTTTTCATTCTTGCTGGGCCCTGAATTCTTCAGGATTTATTGGGATTTTATTTCCAAACGCCTCTCATGACACAAAGGACATTAGATCAGGTGCATTAGCTGAGAACTCATTGTATTTCTAGTGTTAAACCAGATTAGCGCTGCCAATGGTTAAAATAAAATTAAATATTTCTAAATGATTATATTTTTACTACTTAAAGTGAATAATAATGCTAATTATTTAAATTATTTGATGGCTGCTTAGTAGTTTTCAGTTCCTCCTGATTAGTCCTCAAAGAGGCCTGTTGAAGGAATGATGAGCCTAAACGCAATAAGCTACACATTTACTCTGTTCTGTTTTAGTTTCACAATGAGCACATAAGGGCAATAAAAGAAACGTGTTATGAAAGGTAAATCTGTGATGGATTTCTGGAAAAATGTTTTCTGGGGTTGGAAAAGATGATTGCAAGTTGTTGTCTAGGCCCCTCGCTTAGATGGGATTTGAACCCTGCACAGCATCCTGCTGGAGCCCCAGTCAGAGCTGAGTGAAGAGGGAAAACCAGGGTATCCCGGGGGGCCATGAGGGCCACGCATGTATGCAACAGATGAAGAATATTGAATATGTACAGCTTTTCACAGAAAGGGTCGCTACCGTGTGTACGCGATACCTGCTCAAGGGCCGCTTCAGTAAAATCTCTAGCAGGGTGAGGCAGCAAAGCATTTTTAGCTGCTTGGAATAAAAATACAAGCTAAATAACCAAATAATAACTGTGATTTCTCAGACTGACAGTGAGAATTAAAAAAAAAAAACTATATAAGACAGGTTTGCTGATGCTTTCATTGTTAAGGAATAGCAAAGGATATGTTGGTATGTGGTGGGCACATCGCAGTTCCTGGGCTGTTCGGCCGCAGGTTTGAATCCAGGTCCGTCTGTGTGGAATTTGCATATCTTCCTCATGTCTGCGGTGGTTTCCTGTGGGTGCTCAGGTTTCCTCTCACAGTCCAAAGACATACAGTGAAGGTGAACTGGTGATGCTAAATTGCCTGAGGTGTGTGAATGGGTAATGACTCCGTGTGTGTGTGTGTGTTTGGCATACTGTGTATGCTGTGTTATTTTAATCCAAATTAAATAAGACCAAACCTGAGCACTTCTGTGAAAAGGCACCAGAGTGCTTTAGGAATGGCCTTGTTTTCTTTCCTTCCATGTGTCCAGATGTGGAAGAACACAGATCCCTGAGTAACGAGGAGCAGCTCAGGCAGCCCTTTTTCCCTGCGCCGTTCCACTCGCCCTCGCAGCACAGCGACCCTCTGAAGCGGAGGCCCGTGAAGCACGACTCCTGGGTGGGCGCAGCAAAAACGACACACAGCACTAGCACTGCAGCACCCGTCTCGCTTGTGTGTTTCTCCACCGGCGTCACAAAACACAGCACCCCCTGCAACAGCCATCTTTTGAAGTTTCTATGTAACGTGTTTCCAGAGTCACACCTCTGTATTCTCTCTCTTTTGCCTATTTGGATTTCTGCTTGACCATTGCAATAGCGTGCGATGTCCACTGGGTGGCGCTGTTCCCACAGCGGCGACACGCACAGAAAACGAAACGCTCGCCGCTCTGCTATGACGCGCGTTTCAGTGACGCGATTTTCATTTAACGCGACTGAAAATAGAGGACGACAGTTGTCATATAACGGCTGCGACTTTGATTTGGAAATAGTGAGATCCCACTGCAACAGTTCAAGGTTTCACACCACATTTTTGTATTTTGTGTTCAGTTTTGATCTACTGTGTTATAGTTAAAATATGGTTAAGAGAAGTTAGGAGTGTAAAGAAGCATTCGGGTGGTCCAAAATGAAGATTGAGAAAGAAAATCAATAATAATAATAATAATAATAGAGCCGAAGCTGGATGCTATAATAAAATGCTTTGAGAGAAATGAAAGAACAGGGTGAAATAAATTCATATTCTTTTAATATTTTCTTGCTTTTTATCATTTGTAATACATTGTTTTGGTAAATCTAATTTAATTTTTGGTTTACAAAGAGTTTTAATAGCTGGTTATTGCTGTGTCTGTATGCTCTGCACCGACCCATTTTCCCATATAATTTAGGGGAGTATCATTTATTATTATCATTATGCAAATAGCAAAAACATGATGATTCACAGAGCACAGTGATTCTCTTATACCGGTACCGACAGTATGTGTTTTCAGTCTGAGTCTGCAGAGTAACAGAGTATAGATGTTCAGCACATAGGAACTTATCAGGGGTGTGTGTGTGTGTGTGTGTGTGTGTGTGTGTGTGTGTGTGTGTGTGTGTGTGTGTGTGTGTGTGTGTGCCCCCACTGCACTCCCACTGACCTCTACTGAAAGGGTTACACGTCTCCATCACAGAGATGTGCTGCTACTTGTTGCCCCTTTCAATGTCCACAACTTTAATGAGCAACTTGATGACTTGAAGACTGCAGACGGTGGGTCCAGCAACGAGATCACATTTCCGTTCACCCACCGATAAGGTCGAATGGCTAAATAAAAATGCGGAAGCTTTGAAAGGGCCTTTAATTAATACGTAACTGTTTATTTTCGGTCGCAGAGTGCCCTACCTGAGGGATTTTTTGTTGCATATTTATGATTTTGTGTACTTAAGTCGATCTTTGATGGAAAATGCATTAAGCCCCATGGAGCGGGAACATTTTCTTGTTTTATCTACCTTTTCTTATTTTTAGGATGTCGAGGATGGCCTTGATGATGCATTTTCAAGGTAAGGTACCATGCTGTGTGTCCTTACACTACCTGCGCATCACATATGTGCGGTTAATGTTGTTTCCCCTACACTGATTCAGTATATGAAACCAAAATTAACTGAGTTTCTAATTCAGTGTACATTAGAAGACAACATTTCCATAACCCGCATTTTAGTGCATGATGTTATTAGTGGTTTTTAAGGATTTCTATTAGGCGTATATACAATGACGCTAAACGTGTCATGAATATTTTCCGTTAATTTCTTTGGCATAATGATGCAGCAACAGCTTCTTTTGTGGGCAACGAACCGGCAACCTTTTGGTACATATTTTAGCGATCAGAAATATTTCTAATGAGTATTAATTGCCATCTAGTTTTTAGATGGTTTGATTGGAGCACCTACTAATTAAATTTTAAAAAAATCTAATAATTTTAAATACTACAACACACAAGAAGACAGTTGAAAGCAGTTTAACAGCACAATTGCACATTATTTTTAAATATTTCACATAATTTTGTTTTACATATATAAAAAGGATATATGTATAAATCTATTAGTATGTAACAGTTATTTCCCTGGAGACACATAGTGCTTTTAATGGCTGTCTGCTGTTCACCTTTGTATGAGCTCATTAAGGTGTTACGGAATTCATATAGCATTCACTGGATTATAAGAAACAATAAAAAACCCCTCCCAATTCTTAATTTTCTGGGCTTGTTTTCAAGAAGAAAGAAAACATGCCTGAAAAGCCACTGAGACCTTCCAGTCAGGTCTGCATGAATTATTAACATCCACTTTATTAACAGTGCCAAACAAGGACTTGTTCTCACGAAGCCCAGAGTTTGCCTTCGGCGGGCCAAAGGAGAATCGATCGCCTTCTTTTGAACCGGCGGTTCCTCTCGGAAAACAACCTGGAGGCAGAGGCCAGAAAACACCCAAGTGTGACAGCAATTGAAGTTTTTTAATGGTCTGGGCCACGACCAAAGATTCAGTTAATTCTGAGCGAGTTGGACTTAAGGGCTTCACACTTTTGCCTTTATTGATTTGCCCGCACATCCTTCCCCCAGTGAACTACTGCGGGCGTTCGCAGCTCATTCGACTGAAGTTAGTTTGATCAGTTTTATCAACAAGCTAAAGGCGTGGTGCTGGTGATTCTGGTGGTGCTGGCGGTGCTGGCGGTGATGATGCTCACTGGATCATTGGAGGTACTGTTATAAACATGTCAAGTACATTAATCTTTAAAGGATTGTCTTTTGACATTACGGAGTTTTTACTTTTAAAAAAACTTCTCGTATTCATCACAATTTCCGTGGTTTAATTGTTATAGTTTGGGTCACTGCGTTGAAGGAATTAACACAAGGAGCAATAATGCAAACAGTTCAGATGTCACTTGCCAGGGCAATTTCGAACACAGCGTTTCCAGGAAGGCGTAATTATTTTTGGATAGTTGGCGGTCCGGTTATCGGCATGACACCACCAGAAGGGAAGCCTGTCTCACGTTCTTCCGTTTGCACAGTTCCCCTTTGGCATCGCTCTGCTCGGCTGTGACGCGTCCCCAGCTGAATACCTCATGTCCTCTCATTTTTACCGGGACCCCCGAGGTTTTCTCCATGCCGAGTTCTCAAAAGGCACCGTGTTGCGCGTACGTTTCGAACCGAACCGCTGGTTCATTAGCTGATGTGTAAAGAACCAGGAGGCAGATTATAGCTCTGATTTTAGCAGCGTGCCAGATTTTCTTTATTTTAGGCAGAGAGTGAAATGAAATGCAGCGTACGTCCAATAGTGCCTACAATCTAGTAAAAAAAAAAAGTCGCTCTGCACACTACATTTTCATCAGCTGGTGCAAATTAGACTGAGGAGGCTTCTACTGTACACTGCTGCTTGTATCAGTATGACATTAACTTAGAAACAAATATATTTACCTGATGCTTTTTTCCCCAAAGTGACTTACAGGGTTAAGTTACTTAGTCAGGTAGGTAATTTTACTAGGGCAACTGAAGGTAAGTACCTTGGTCAAGGTGGGAAGCAAACCCATGGGTCCCAAGGTAGTAGCAGTAACCACTACACTATCCTCTGCCCTGTATAGTATGTAATTTTATTAAACATCTTTGGCAATTATCCGAACGAGTCGCCAAAGACCACGAAGGGACTCGAACCCTCAATCTTCTGATCCGAAGTCAGACGCCTTATCCATTGGGCCACGTGGTCTGTATGTCCTGACTGCTTTAATGCTTAATGATTAATGCTTAAATACTGACAGAATTTTTGTTTTGTATGTGTAATGTCATATCCGGAATAAGTCGGAATAACACCCGCTGTCTGCGTCTGCGGCGTCAAAGCAATATAAGAGCGTTCGTTGTCCGAAAAAGCCACCGTCTGTATTCCCTTGAAGGACCCATAAATAAAGAAAGAGCACCCGGAGGGTTCCACAAAGGCCCCGATCGATCACAGAGCCTTTCGGCTTCCTCCGCCCCACGTGTTTGCTTTTCCAGAGCAGCGAAAACCCGGCTCTGTGGTCGCTTCCTATATGAAGTAATGAGACCTTCCGTGAAAAAGAGCCCATTTCTAGCCAAAGCGGGAACAAAATAATTAGGTATATTTATGAAGCAGGGGGAGCAGCTCTTTGCACTTGAGTCCTGTCACAGAGAGCAGCGTGAGCCCGGCGTGTTTGTGTTCTACATCGCAAATCCGGCCTTTGCTGACTGACAACTCATTTCTGTAAAGGCTCAAAGTGCAGCCTGAAGTGAAAAACATATTCAGACATATTCATTTCAGCCTATATATATACTTTTTAAACAGTACGATTTGCACCCCAGTGGTTTCTTTTAAAATGAAGAGCATGTGACATAGTGAATTAGGGTTGTTTTGTCTGATAAAGACTATTCTGAGATTTATTTTTGCACTATAAATGAGAATTTTACATTTTTAACATGGTGTACGAGCAAATTAAACTGAGTCATCAAGTACTTACATTTATCTGACGCTTTCGTGCAGCGCAACTTACAGTGTTAATCTGCTTACAGTTATTTACCCTTTTATACAGCTGGGTAATTTTACTGGAGGAATCCAGGGTAAGTGCCTTTTTCAAGGGTGCTACAGCTGGAGGTGGTATTCACACCTATGACCTTTGGGCCAAAGGCAGCAACAGTACCTGCTGTCCCCTGCTGAGTACTTGTCCCCCATGATGACTGCACTGATTTAGCACAAGGATATCGCCGTTTGGAAGGCAATCCAAGGTGACGCAGTAGAAACAGAGGAAAGGAGCACGTTTCCGCACTTCTCAGGCCGGCTATGTTCAGCTCTATGGCAATGGCCAATAGTGACCCCCCCCCCCCGCCCCCACTGTCTCCCCATCTAATCTCACAGTTCTAAGGGGCTTTCAGTGAGTTTCTCCCTCTGGAGTAAAAGCCTGTCTTCCTGCTACAGGGACTGAACATTAACCGCGGTGAAATAATGACGCTGCAGAGATGAGCATTGAATCCAGTTTCAAACGCACCTGTGAAATACAGAACGGATGAGCTTAGTTCCATTTTCATTTTTTGGACGGAGTCCCCGGATTTGCGCTGTTTACACCACTCGTTTTTTTCGGTGTCCCATTTTGATGCCGTGATAATTCCCTGCGCAGCGTGTAAATGGTGTGCAGAACCGGAGAGGCTCAAGTTAGCTCGTGTCCGGCCACCTGTCCCTTCCCAGTTTTGTGGAAACCGTCCCGGTCGCTCTTGGCGTTCGCTCCCGTTCACGCGCTCGAGCGGGAACCATTTGCGCCTCCTCATTTTAAGGCCAGGAAACGGGGAAAATTGCAGCTCAGGTTCAGTCTCTTGATGGTCTTTCTGTTGTTCTGTTTGTGTTCTGTTTCCCTGACACTGCATGCAGCAATATGGATGTCGAAGACGCGGACACAGGTAAGCGAGGTGAGACGTAAAATGAACCGGTCCTAATATTCATTCCGCGCAACTGCATCCGAAACTGTGTCTGCATCGTTTTCTTTCCCTGTGATTTTTCATCCTGATCTTTTGCGCTCATCATTGTGTGATTCGGATATATGGGTGAACCTGCTGTTCGCCGACTGCTAAAAAGCGAAGAGTGCGGTTTGAGAAAGTGTACGGGCAAAACGCGATGCAGGAAGACCTACTCAGGAGGCTCAGTCTAGCATCTTCTAGTTCTGTAGTGGATTCGGCTCAGCTGTCCAGCTATTAACCTCCGTGTCAAGTTATGTCTTTCCTTTTTTTTTTCCGTGAAATGAGGTGGATTTGTCTTCCGTTTCTTTCCCGATTCGCTCTTCTTTATGCACGCTTGTTAAATGAGCGTTGCACCCATTATTTTACAATATATGCCTGATGATGCGTACAGTCTTTAGACTAATTGTCAGTTAGTTCTGCTCAACTTCAGCAAAATTAATAATTTTGTTAGAACCCACTGGGGTTTGTCACATACAGACACCAGGAGCGGAAAACTGACATTGCCCCTCACTACGTGAGTAATGACACACAAATATATAACGTTATAATTTAGTTATATATTAATAATTAAAATTAAATCAGTTAATATATTGATTCATTATATCTTGTATAGTATGTATGATTATATGATTATATGTTTATACATGTATGATTATATGATTATATTGATTAATAATAATATCTTGTATAGTATGGGTTTCATTCATTCATTCATTCATTCATTCATTCATTCTCTGAAACTGTGGACATACTGTATGTTGCAATATTGGTTTGCTAGTTACTTTGTCAGTTAATTCGCTGTTGGTCACACGTATGCAAGTAGACTATTTTGCTAGTTCTTATGGTTTCACTCATGCAACAACTGGTCTGTGGTCTTTAACATTTACATCTCCCTTACTCACTATTGATAGTCACCTATCCTGAGATAGGGTTGTGCTGGTGCACAGCACGTCCGAGAAGCGTACGGTGCTACGCTGTGCGGGGTACACTCTGGACAGCACGGCAGTCCATCACAGAACATTATGTGGGACGTTCAGTAAGTTGCATGACTGGCCACCATGTGATGCTGCTGTGGTTGCAAGCGCTTGCTAATAAGAGCTCAGCAGCATCACTTGGTGGCCAAACTTAGAACTTATTGACCACACTACATCTGTCTGTTTTCCATAAAATGTACACACACACACACACACATTGAGACCGCATGTCCCAACCGGGGTTGCAGCGAACCAGAGCCTAACCCGGCAACACAGGGCACAAGACCAAAGGGGGAGGGAACACACCCTGGACGGGACGCCAGTCCGGCACAAGGCACCCCAAGCGGGGCTCGAACCCCAGACCCACCCGTAAAATGTAACAGTGCAGAATTTTTTGTGAACATATAAATATTGCAGAAGCATTTACATATTTTCTATAAATTATTATCCTCAATCAAAGCCATGAGATTGCATGAACGATTGCGGTAGGAAAGCAGAGGAAAGTGCGCATACCTGGGTGACACCTGGGGTTAGCAAGTACTCCCTTCGGAGTCTCACTGAAATCCTCTCTGACTCTACTGCTCAGATTGGCAGAGTCCCGCTTCAGATCATTGCCTAAGCATGCATCTCTGAGCCCGGTGGAAGCTGACCTTTAGGAGTCAAAGGCCGATCACGGTAGAGAAGACGAATAAAGACGTCCTCTGGACCTTTCACGCAAACTGCCTTTTCCGACTGCAGTTTCCCTTCGAAGAAGTACGATGGGACACATTTCTCTGCAAGGTGTGAAGGAATGGAGAACTGTTTCCTCAACTTTTTATTTATTTATTTTTTTCACATATCGAATAAAAAAACCGCCAGACGTCAGTATTTAATTATTAAACTTGGACTTCGGTCGTTTTCACGTTTTGTTTTTTGTTTGCTTGTTTTCCTGGTTTTCGGTGTGGCTTCAGCTACATTGATTGTCATTTGCTGACATGTAAGATACAGTTGTGTAATTTAGATTTTATGGATTTTAATGGTCCATTTGCTTCTTTCTAAAAACTTCAAGGCCCAGACTGAAGTTAATTTTTTATATAGCTTTTTTCCCCCCCATTTCCAGATTTTTTTTCTTCCCCATTTTGTCTTGCCAGGTCTTTAAGGGGTCAATTTGAAGTTAAAATACATTTTGTCTGTATTTGGATCAATGACTGCAGCACAGGCAACATGGGAACAATTGTTTCTGTGCAAAGAACTCAGGTAAAACGAGAAAGAAACCAAGAAGGTTTATTGGTCAGTTGTTGGAAAATACACTTTAATGCACCAAATGTCTATGTTTACTGAGGTACTGAAGTGTGTGGTATATGTTGTACACAGGCTGATTTTCTATACACTTTTGACGTCTTTTCTTGGATATTTGATAGAAGAACAAATATTTGTCAATTACTAATGCAAGTACGAATTCAAACACCCGCTACAGTACGGCAGCTGAATCCGTTCCGTTTTCTTAACGACAGTTTCAAATGGAACTAAAATACTACAGCGCATGTATAAAAAGTTACCTTTAAGAGTTTGTTCTTAAAGGTTTTATAAATGTCATAAATACATATTGCATCAATATTATTCAGGTCTGAGTATCAAATATTCAGGAAAAGCCTAGATTTGACTGTAATTTTTTGCCCGTGGGTAGTATGCACTACAAATGTTACAGAACTTGAATGGCTGTAAAGTTGCCGGGTAACGAATCTGTGTGAACATAAAAACGTAAAATTAGTTTTGTCATTGCTGGATTACAGCCTAATTGCTGAATAATGCAGTCTTAAAATGGCGACCTTTTCCTGAACACAGAAAAAAATTAATTGCTGAAGTGTGAAGCAAATACAAGTAACAGACTGTATTTTCAAATATTTAAATAGTATTGTTTACAGAAAAGCCTAGGGTGTCTATGAGAATTAAGGAGTTCTTGTTAATTTTATTGTCATAGTAACCCTTAAAGTATTTTTTATGTTATGAAAGTGAAAAAAAATACAAATGCTAAAGGTGCATTATTCCTTTTTAAATTCAAAAATTTATGTACAGTGTAAGCAAGATTTAATATGAACCACATTGTTTCTCTGTCAAAACTAATTACAGTCCTGGAAATTGTATCTAAATACACTGGTTTTGTGTGTAAACATCTGTGTCTTGATCTTTTTTTGTTTTATTACTTTTTGCATTTTTACATTTACATTTACTTATTTAGCAGATGCTTTTCTCCAAAGCGACTTCCAACGAACTCTATGTAGTGTTATCAGTCCACACACTTTATTCACCAAGGTAACTTACACTGCTAAATACACTACTTACACTGGGTCACTCATCCATACATCAGTGGAACACACACACTCTCTCTGTCACTCACACACCATTTTTAAAAAATATGCAGCTATAATGGATAAATATGTTTTCAACAACACAAAAACAGCACAAGAAACAAAACAGTTTCCTTCTGGCAGCAATTTTTTACATAATTAATAGGCTTCATGGGAAAAAAAGATTTTTTTTTTCTTCACTCCAGAGCCTTTAAATAGACAAAATCACTTCTGTGTGTCATTTATCAATACATATACCATCAAACTGTAAACTGCTGCTTTAATTTCATATCATCTGGTTTTTATCCAGTGACACATGGTGCATGTGTACGTTATATAATGACATTTTACTAAGCATCGGTGAACCTCAGTGAACCTTTGAAAACCCCGGGACCACTGCCAGAGAAATGCAAAGTCAACCAGGCCACTAGGCAACTAAAAAGTGACAAATAAATGTCCCCTTCTCCAATTCACCTTCATTGGCTCCAGGTGGATGACAAATTTTTGGCTTCAAATCAGAGCGATTTCATTTCATTTTTTATTTATGTATGTTTTTGAAGCAGGGGGTGTGGTGGCGCAGTGGGTTGGACCGCAGTCCTACTCTCCGGTGGGTCTGGGGTTCGAGTCCCGCTTGGGGTGCCTTGTGACGGACTGGCGTCCCGTCCTGGGTGTGTCCCCTTCCCCCTCCGGCCTTACGCCCTGTGTTACCGGGTTGGCTCCGGTTCCCCGTGACCCCGTATGGGACAAGCGGTTCTGAAAATGTGTGTGTGTGTGTGTGTGTTTTTGAAGCTACCCAGATTGAAACAGATCTGAAAAGCAGTTGTAGCTTCAGATGCACTGGAATCTGTATAATTCAGAAAGCTACAGAAAGGTAAGTGATGAAGAAGTTTCCTCCCCTCTCTTCGAACTCCTTTACTGTTATTTATATACGTTATTTATATTTTAACCCTGACCATCACTTCTGGACGTGCTGGTGTATATGTTTTTGCTGATACAGCACACGGTGGCTTAGATTAGTTTGACAGCCACATGTCACTGTATAAAAATAGATTGATGGTCCTATTTAGGGTGGAGGATAGGACACCCAGCCACTCAAATGTCACCGCGGTGAATTGTTTGGGCCTGAGCGCTTTGGGAGGCAATGCCCTTAATGTTTTTTTCTTCCTTTTTTCAGCCCAACTGGCCTGTGAGCCATTGATAGAAATGTCAAACCCTCTGTGCTCTTGGAATTTAATTAGGTGTATCCATTCAAATCCACTGTAAGGTGTCAGGCTGGCAGCGTTTTCTATTGTGGAATGAAAAGGGTGACCCCGAACGCTTCCAACACTCGCCAAGAGGTAGAGCTCTACTTGGAAATTCTATTTATACTGGGGAAGACATAATCTTTGAACTGCACATCATGGTTTACACTCTTTGTACAAATTTCAGCTCCTGTGCACGTAATATTTCAACTGTGTAAAAACAATTAATTATTTTCTATATGGTGGGGGTGTGGTGGCGCAGTGGGTTGGACTGCAGTTCTGCTCTCTGGTGGGTCTGGGGTTCGAGTCCCGCTTGGGGTGCCTTGTGATGGACTGGTGTCCTGTCCTGGGTGTGTCCCTTGCGCCCTGAGTTGCCAGGTTAGGCTCTGGTTCTCCATGACCCTGTAGGGGACAAGTGGTTCTGAAAAAATGTGTGTGTATTTTCTATATATTTGTATATTCGAAAGTTGTGATTGCAATAATTCACCATAGTATAGGTTTTATGTTTTCTGCCTTAGAGTTGGTGGCCAATTATCAACTACAATTTTAAACTGGGATACATACTGCATTTTTTAAAATATTGTTAAAACGAGAATTTACAGGTATTTATGTTTATATTTATGTCTAGTGAAAAATGTCAAGCTTTAAAAAGATTTGTAGAGACACTGGTCACACAGATTTGTCATGACGTGATTTTGCTTTTGGCATCATAATAACCATTTTTAATACATGTATAGTACAGAAAACCTTGAGAAAGTATTATCTGGTGTGCAGAGATTCTGAGCTCCAACAAGAGAAAGAAAGACAGAGCTTGTCCTAAGTCAGGTCATGGCAAGCCAGAGCCTAACCCAACAACATAGGGTGCAAGACTAGAGGGGGAAGGGACACACCCAGGATGGGATGCCACTCTGCTCCAAGGTACCCCAAGCAGGGCTTGAACCCCAGACCCCCTGGAGAGCAGGCACAGGCCAAACCCACTGCACCACCACAGCCCCCATCCAGTAGAACAATAATCTTGGCAAATTAAGACTGTCTTTCAGAAACAGAATGAAGGCGTGTGAAATGTTATATAAAGTATATTTTCTGGTGCAAAATCGCACATTTCAAGGGCTGTTTAGAAAGATTTTGTTTTTAAGATGTTTACTTAAGGTTGTAATCATTAGAGATCTTGTGACTTCATAATCAGAAAGGAATTTCACCTTGTTTTCGGCAACCAAAGCATCACCCATGTGCACACACACTTGTGGTAAAGGTTAACACTAATTGGCGGCAGGAGATTTATGTCTGTGTCACATTGCGTGAACTTTATGACCGCCTTTGGATGGTTGTTTGGTAATTACCTCAGCAGGGAGGTCCTCACATCAATGTTTAAGTCCAGTGAAAGATCTAACAAAGACTCACTGGTCAACTTTACGTGAGATGCTGAAAGTCTTTAAAACCAAAGGGCACGGAAAGGCCATGCAATAACAACAGGACACAAGAACACCTTAATCCAGGGTGGTTTATGAGTCATGGAAACAATGAGTGCTCTGTGCCTTGGCACAAATCTAATATCAAACCGAAACACTCCAAGACTTGTAAAAAGACTCATGCTATTCCTTTGTGGAAGTTGTTTATCTGTAAAACTGAAGAAAGCCAAACAGCGAAATGCTGTGACACAGGGCAGCATGGTAATCTCAAGGTGTCTGAACCCCAGTATGATTCCCTTGGTGGAGTTTACATGTCCTCCCCTTGTCTGCATGTATTTCCTCTGGGTTTCCTCCACAAGTCGAAGAAGTTGAGGTTATAAGGGAGGTCTTTCTCAGTAGTTCATAGATGTACTGTATGTGTCTTACTGTTTACCCTTGAGATATCTTGGTGCCCGGGCAAGGATGTGTTTTGGTTTCCAGCTTTGAGTCAACGTTGGTTCTTCGTGACCACCCACGTGCTTTTCAAGGTATAAGAGGGAGCGTAACTGGTTTACCATTGCCTCCTACCTCACATGTCTTTGGACTGTGGGAGGAAACCGATGCAAACGTGCAAATCCATGTCTGAATCCACAGCTCATGAGTTGTGATTCAGCACTTCTGGCCATTACCTTACAGTAATGCTGGACTTTACCTTATTAATACTGGACAGGTGAGTTCAGAAGATGAACAAATGAATAGCTCACACAGCAACATTTGCACAGCAAATGCAGTAAAACTGATAACTCAGTGCAACAGTGGAGGATTTTTAGCGTTATCTGTGTGCACTCCTTTGTCGGCATGTAGTGTGTGTTCATAATCTAACTACTTATTGTGCTTCGTGTCACAGATCAGCACGTGCCCTAGGTATTTCTGAACCTGTCTCAATTAAAAAGAATGCATTGCTTTATTATGAAGTGTTTACCTCAGCAAAGATGTACTCTTTTCAGTGAAGACATTGCTTGGACATTGATTAGATAAGACACTGTGCTGAGCTGCGCGTGGGAAAATGCATCACACACACGAGTCCAGTCAGCAGGAAGAGCTATGTGGAACCATTAGCGGATGTCCTCCCCAGAGGACGAGGCATAAACACTGTTGTCCTGCGCCAGGCTCTGCAGGGAGATTGCTGAGACCCCGCAAGGATCTTCGGCCAGGAAGCTCCTCCTGCGGCCCAGCCTGTGGAAACACTCCAGAGAAGGAAGCACAGCACAACAGGTGTAGATAGATGCCTGTGAAGATAGATGTGTGTTCGCTCGCCTCTTATCAATATCAGCGGTGCCCCATGGTGATGTTTGGCTCTATACCTCGCCTGCTGCAAGGACACCCTTGGAGAAGAAGTCTGGAAGAGCGAGCCAAACACTGCGTGAAACCCAGGTTTTTGACAAGGTGTGATGACCGCTTGTCTGAGATTCCCTAAACAGTTTAAATCAGCGAACAGGATCGTAGCATCACTGCACAAATAGCCTTTGGTAAAATCTTTGCAACAACACTAAAAATTATCTTTCTGTGGAAAACAATCAGTGTTTTGTACTCTGTTCATACATTTCAAACACGTCGTTTTCAAATAGCTTCGTCTCTCATTTGTGCAGACGAAAATCTATGTCATACTCATGAAACCTTTAAGTAGGATTGTGTTCCACCCAATTACTTCAAAATGATTATGGGAATTGGAGGATTGGTTATGGAAATGAGTCTTATAGAGATTATTCTTACACATTGCATGCAATTTGGGGGGCACTGTGGTGCGGCGGGTTTGGCCGGGGCCTGCTGGGTGATGGGTCTGGGTTTCAAGTCCTGCTGGGGGTGCCTTGCAATGGACTGGTGTCCCGTCCTGGGTTTGTCCCCTCACCCTCCAGCCCTGTATCCTGTGTTGCTGGGTTAGGCTCCGGTTTGTAGATATTGTGTGTGTGTGCGCAATTTCTTATAAAATTAAGCTTTTACCAATATAAGATGGACAGAAAAGTCAGTGGGGAGCTTTTCTTAGTTTTTTCCTTTTTTTTGCAATATTCCCCTGATTGCGGAAGACATGAAAAATGTCACATTTCAAGTTTGCTCACATAACTTCCTTTGCTGGGTATTTAATACAAGTAAAAGTAAAAGCTTCCCAACATTTGAATTCCTCTTTCTCAAAACCAATACAGTATACAGTGAACAAAATTAAATGAGAAATATATAGCAGAAAGCCAATACTAAAAAGTTCCACCTTCTTCTAAGCATCACTTCATAAGAAAGTGTGTTTACTGGACTTTTTATATAGTTTTCACTTTTAGGTGGTCTCTGAAACAGCACGTCCCACATTTCAGTTGCATGCAGTCACATAGATGGAAATGGACATAATTAGGTTTTGATTTCTTAACAACCCTTGAGCCATTTAAGATTTTGTACAACTTGTCCCTTACACACGTCCACCAATTTAACACAGAGCTAAGAGCAAAGGCAACGGAAAGGTTGCTCTCTGGGATTTCTTCATTGAATGTCATATATTCATTTGAAAGTTTGGTGAAACACTTGTATTCGGTCATCAGTGAGAGAAAAATCACATGGTTGTCTCTTAGGTAGATTTTTTTAAAATGTTTATTACCGATAAAGAAATGATCATCATTATTGCTATCATATACTTACTCAGAGGGGCATTATCATCTAAGTTTTTTCTTGAATATTCATACATAACACACAGAAGTACCATGCACAGTGTGTTGGATATAACTCTTACTTTTCATGGTTCATTACCCAACTGGTCCATTTATGCTATTGTAATTCCCGTAGTT
Organism: Scleropages formosus; assembly: GCF_900964775.1. Taxonomy (NCBI): domain Eukaryota; kingdom Metazoa; phylum Chordata; class Actinopteri; order Osteoglossiformes; family Osteoglossidae; genus Scleropages; species Scleropages formosus. Next base: position 34,841,606 of record NC_041806.1, read on the forward strand.
AATTAATTCTGCATATTAGGACTGCTTGAGCTCTTGTTTTTCAATTGTATTGAATCATTTCTTACTTAGAGAAAACAAAGTATACAGTATCACCAGCTAAACCATTTCTTGGTGCATAGATACTTTATTTTTTCTTCGCTCCCTCAATGTGCATTGCTTGTAACTTTTAAATTTTTAGTGGCCAGCATCATACCAAAGGGGAAAGTCACGCCTGTAGCCGAGCACTGAGAAAACATTTATGTACACAAAAGACTTCTCTCTGAAGTACCGTACCATTGTTGCGGGTCCACATATAGACACGTTATAAATAGTGCTGTTTTTCATAGCATTCTTGCATTCATATTTCTGAAGTAAAACAACATTTGTTTGAAAAATACACACTACGGGTTTATAACCGGCATGCAGCTCCTTGGTTTATATATAATTTATATACTTATAGGTTTCATTTCAGTATGATAAATAGTTTAGAATGTTTGCAAGGCTGTAAAAATGAGTTACGACAGTAACAGATGAAAACCTTACTAACTGTACTGTGTCGAAAATGTATCCAGAACTGTAATCATTGAATAACTGAATAATAACAATAAACAGACTTTCTAAACATCTTGGTCTATTCATTACAACGGAAAAGATACTTCTCTTTGTGGAGCATTATTTTCTTCTTCAGCAGCAAGACAAAAGTTTTGTGTAATTTTAAAAAAAAAAAAAAAAATGCTTTTGCTTAAAAGAACCTGGAGGGGATGGGAAAGCCTAAAATATATTTTTCGACAGCAAAGGTTAGAAGTCACAACTCTTCCAATATTTGTAGGTCTGGGGCATGAAAAATCCTGATTGTTTGTGCCATTGTCAAGTTTGCAGTTTCTCTCCTCCATCTTCCGTTTCCTTGCTTTGAAAGCCATCCCAAAACTTATGCACATCACACCTAAGGGCTGGAGTCTAGGAAAGAATCCGCACGGTCCCTGCAGGCATGGAGGGGCTGCGGATGGCGCTGTGTCGTTCTTCAGGTCCGCTCCAGGTGCTTGCACCCAGTGCCATTCAGTCACTGGTGTTATACTGTGGTTTTGCGCAGTAACTTTGCCTGTTGGGGGAGGAGTGGCTCTGTGGGGGGGGGGGGGGGGGGGGGGGGGGGGGGGGTAGGGGGCTCCAGCGCCACCAGGACAGGGAAGGGGGGGGTTAAGTGTGTAAGTGCGGGCAGAGCTAGTGGTGCACGACTCACATCAGACCTCGATGATGTTGATAGAGGGCACGGATGGGTGAAACTGCAAGAGAGTGTGAATGGAAAGACTCCTTTTAAAAAGCGCCCTGCTAATTGCATTGTATTTCACCCTAATCAAAATGCAAAGCGGTGGCGAAATCAATGACATATCGATAACTAGAGAAAAGGTTATTGTTTCGATCCCAGAAACCTAATTTTCGTTGACACTTGTTTCTGTGCAAAAAGTGAACAGCTTTAAACAATTCAGATTTTTTCAATTGTTTTGTCTGGGTGTCTTGTCCAGTAATCTGAAGACCCAGTGCACGGCAGCACATTATCAGACACAAATTAAAAATATCTTGAGAACGCACACATATCTTCTGTATTTAATACCCTGCGCAATATGCGCAACAATGTTTTGTTCTCAGTTATTAAGTGGCAATCTCTGAACTGCCCAGCTGGTAGTGTAGTGATTAGTGCTGCTGCCTTTCAGCCAGGCGGTTGTGGGTTTGAGTCCTTCCTACTGCTGCGGTGTCCTTAAGCAAAGTACTTACCATAGTTTGTTTCAGTAAAGCTTTCCACCTGTGTGGCTCAGTAAATAGCTTAACACTGTGATTTACTTTGGAGAAATATGTTGGTTAAATGGATAAATCTAAATACTTCTGACGGGATGGTTTTCTTAAAAGAATTACTGTAAATTCAAAGTCTTTGCTTTTGCTTTTTTCTTTTTGCTGTGAAATTACACATATTGGGCACAGTAAAGATCTGACTTCATTTGAAAAATAAGGTATCAAAAACATAGTTTTTCTCTTTTTTTTGGCTAAAACGTTGAAATGTTCTTTATATGCAGTATGTTATCATGATATACCGGAGCAGCACATTTCCTGTATTGCTCTGGTTATTAACATTGTTAGAAAAAAATGTGTATTATAGCACGAATTTTACCAGTACCACAAACTGGTGTCGTGAACATGCACGTGTTTATGCCTAAATGAAGGATTGTTTACATTACAGGGTTACCAGTTGTCATTTTATATTCTGTAGATTTCCTAAATACCATGGTTAAGCCTCCACAGCACTCTTTGGTGCTCCCCAATTTTGTGAAACGACTCCCATCAATAAAAATGTCCACACAAAGTAATTGAATCGGGAGAAGAGTTTGTTGTTGCTGCAGTAGGTGGGAAGAGAGAGGACTGAATGGGCGCCGGTCTTTCGGACGGACCTCTTTGTTAAAGGCTCTGGGGCCTTGCCGCAAATAATAAGCAAAATGAGGGATTGCTGGTGTTTGCAGGTCGAGGACGGCGGGATCTATAAACCACAGGATCCTCAACTCATCGCTTACTTGACCCACTTATTTGGCACAAATGGCTCCATTCATCAGACCCATTGGAAACATCCACAGGTTTTATACGAGAGGCTGTGAAATCGATTACTTGAAAAGCTTCTTCTTTATTAGGCTCTTCCTTCAAAGCTCCTTTTTTTAATTAAAACCCCCTGTTTTTTCCTTGTGTTTTGATTCCATTTTGGCACGGCTGCTAAAGACTAAACGTTTCACGCAGACCCAGATTTTGTGAAGGCTTAACAATCAAACAGATAAATTCAAAAATGTCAATCAGTCTTTGGGAATACACACATTTTAAACTAAAGATTTTCTGCCATGATATGGGTTGACCCAGGGGAGGCTGGAGCTCACCTTGCTCCTCAGCAGCCCTCCGCTGTGATGCTCCGGGGTGCTCCTCTCTGAGCATGGCTTCACTTTCTCTTTGCTGTTGCTGGAGTCGTTGTCCTTGATGATGTCATATTGGCGGCAGAACAGGGCAATCACCGCTGAGACAAGAGAGGGAGTCCGTCATCAGGAGCCTCTGATCCCTCTGACTCAGTGGTCCACTTACGATTTCTCAGCAGGGGTTGGCGGTGATGGGGCCAGGATGAACACATGATTAATGATTGTGCAGGTATATACAGAACTATCCTGGGCAAGCATACTAAATAAACGAGATATTAAAACTCAAATGGATTGGATTTCCAATGCATGGCAGTCAGAGCCAACTTAAAGGGAGTCATGTTCTGTGGTCTATATGACTGTAGAATTAATTCAGCCCTCATTCTCAATGCGGAGGTTTTATGTCAGAGACAGGCAGAGAAAGAGAGGTGGAGAGAAATCTATTTGCCCGTTACTCTCCTGGGCTTTCACTCGTAATGAAGTCTGACAGAGGCCAGGGCATCCATGCTGTTATCTGCCATGGTGGAGGTAAAGTGGCAGCTCACGTCTTCACCCAGACATCTCCAGAGTGAGATGAGGGTTGGTATGATTCAGAAGAGCTTTAATGTCTTCACACTTCTTTATTATCTAGAAGGACTGCATGATTCTTGCGGTAAAAGTTGTTTTTTTTTTTTTTTTGTGTTGCATAACGTTTGTTATAGAAATCCGCTGTAATCATTCTCCTGTTAGGGAAAACGGATGTTTGCCTTGCTTTTGTCACGTTGCTATCAAATATTTGCTTTAATCATCAGCACAATTCTGACAAATAAGGTATGAGATGATGCATGTGGAACAATGATGCTGAATCTCATTTTTTCCATTTCTTCCTTTTCATGTACATGAGTATGAGCTAGAGGACAACACAGGAGAAGTACATTACTTTGGACATTTGTGGAGGGATAGACATGGTCTGTAGGTATAAAGGATACTTACAGATATTTCTTTAGATTAAGATCTTTCAGCATTACTGAAGTACAATAATCCCTCATATAAAGAGGTCCCATACAATGAAAAACCAATACAACAGCTCATGAAAATACATACCCTTTACTTATAATACAGCCTTTTTTCTCTGTCCAAAGCATTTTGGAATGATATGTGGTCATTTTATTTCTATCAAGAAAAACTAACAAAACGAGCTGCTGTACATTCTTCCTTCTTCCTCACCATTGCATTGACAGTATCAACCAGTCACAACCAACTGAATCACATCTGAAATAATACATTCAATACTGTCATTATTTAAATCAGCTGATGCTTTTCTCTAGAGCAACTTACTGTCTTAAGCTCAAAATCTCACAGTCTGCTTAAGGTGATCTAGCATCTAATGTAGCACCTCTAATGGCATTGAGTCCATGTGCCGTGCAGAGTGAAAGATATAGACGTTCAACTTCATTTCTTAATATCCATGAGCGAAATTGTCAAAATGTTTCCATCCAGGGTGTACCCTGCCTCATGTCCTCCACTTTCTGGATAGACTCGGGATCTACATGATCGTGCATTGACCTAGCAATTACTGATGATTATGAATGAATGACTGAAAACATAATATTGAAAGACAAGCTAGAAATTATAATCGTTGTTACAAATATTATAAAATATGTTGATGTTATTACTGTCATTTATAACAATACATTTTATTTTGGTACATTTTTGAGTTTAGGTGTCATATTTTCATCCAGGAAATATTATTTCTATATAAACTAATAGAAATTTGACCCCCTCACAATGGGAATTTATTTAACGAAGGGTTATGGAAAGGGTTAATCAGAATAATGTGAGGGACAGGTGTACCCATGTTGAAATGCAATAAAATATTAAATATTCTGCCGATGAAGCATAAATTTGCATATTTATATAATATTTAATGCACATATTTCTTACTTTATACATACAGTATCTGAACAAAGGCAAAAAATTCTTGGATGCCAAAAACTGCCTCGTAAGGCAAAGTAGGGTTATTGAAACACCTTAAGTCAAATTCTGATAACCAGAACGGTCATATCTTAGGGGGTTATTGTACTGTCATTCACACCCAACATGCTTTGAGCCTCACTTAAACACTAAAGCTAGAATTGATCCTTTCCCCGACAGTAATTTATCTCTCACTGATACTAAACCCCAGATTTAATATTCTGTTTCATAAACTTGAATGAATGGTAATTAGTGGCAAAACTTGCCACTTCACATTTCATGCTTGTTGTATACACACACACTTTCAGAACCGCTTGTCCCTGACAGGGTCACGGGGAACCGGAGCCTAACCCGGCAACACAGGGCGTAAGGCCGGAGGGGGAGGGGACACACCCAGGACGGGACGCCAGTCCGTCGCAAGGCACCCCATGCGGGACTCGAACCCCAGACCCAGCGGAGAGCAGGACTGCGGTCCAACCCACAGCGCCACCGCGCCCCCTCAGCTTGTTGTATATTTATTTTTAATGGCAAAGATTACGAGACTTACAGGTGGTTTAATCATAATGGAATAATGACAAACGTATTTCACTGCAGACATCTGCCCGACACAAGAAATTATTAATTATTATTATCTTACCTGCCCACATGACTAGCACCACAACAATGATGATCATCTCCCCTGTCTGAAGGTTCCTGGACTTATCCAAGCCCTGCACTGTTGGATCATCTGTAGAGACCAAGAGGAGACCAAGAGACCATTTATTGTTATTTTCATGACATCCCTGGATTTCAGTCATTTAAATCCAATAAAAACTCAGATATCAGACTCAATAGCAGATTTCTCAGTCAAGATCCTGCCTGTTATTTAGGAAAACTGATTAAAGTTAAGTTTCGTCTTTTCCATTTATTAAAAATGCAGTCTGCCATATTATTTTACAAAGGTGTTGTATTAAAGTTGAGTCTTGGTAAGTTGGCAGAAAAAAAACGATAAACAGACCGGACATTAAAAATGAAAGCCGCACGGCATAATTTTCCCTTGACCTACATTTTGGTATGTTTTTTTTCTAACACGGATCATCTTAGAATCAGCAGAATGGATGCTCCCTTTTAAAAGAAATAGAAATATAAGTAAAAATCGTGATAGGACTTCTACACGGTCATCAAACATGAGCACCATTCACTAACAAACTACAGGTAGAACAGTAGTTTCAAGGCATGGTGCTGTATGGATTCTTTTTTTTTTGCTGGTTCTGGAAAGGGCCCTGCTGTCGAACCTATTCAGAAAGCACTGCAATCTCCAGAGAAATGTACAACACTTAAGCAGGTAAATTTATAAGCTACTTCAGATAAGAGTGTTGCCTAAGCAAACAAATTACAAATGGTGTTCTGCAGTTACAACGCAAAAATTACATTCACATTTGGGATGAGCTGCTGCCAGTATTGATCTGTTTTTGGAAACATTGATTTGTTAATGGTTAACTTGTTGCTTCAGAAAGAAATATTTCACACAGATCCACCACGGCTGGAAACACCTCAGTGTACTTTTTAATATGTCGTAATGTATGGTAACTTTCCAGCAACACAATCATCATCCTTCCTTTTCCCCATAGTGGGAAAGTGCAAGGCAAACAGAACATTAATCTTCAACATTAGTCTTCATTAAAGGGATTCGCCGTGTCCCGTTTCCTTCCCAACTGTCTCTTAACCTGTGTGGAATCCCTCCAAACCACCACTCTTCCCGATTGATTCTGTGAAGTGAGTCACATTTTGAAATGTTGGCTCCCGACGCAGGATCGTCAGCTCTTGCTGACAGTTACAGAGGCTGGTAATTTGTGTCATGCGCTCGGCTTTTATCTGCATCATCACCGAATTTTTCTTGAGGAGTTTAAGTTTCGGCTCAGCTAAGACAGCCTAGGGAAAAAAAAACGCTAATGACTAGGGAACGTACCGCTGCTTTGTGCGGCAGGAATTTTCCTTTACTTCGTGGCTGTGAAATACAGCATTCGGTTTGATTCTTCCCTTAAGGCAACGTGAGCCGCGAGAAGAAAAGAAGCATCTGTGAAGGGCGTTCTTTTTAATTATCAGGGCAATGCTTCTTTCACGTTTGAAAGACGTGTTGTGACAAGGAGTTGGCCTTGTGATCAAAAAGGTCGGTCAGTTGCTAGCAGGGCGGCAAGGGGCTAATACATCTCATGGCGGGGGTCTCACGAGGACGTGGCGCCTTTGCGCTGAGGCTTGGTGGTGTGTGCCACGCATCGGGCCTTCCCGCTCGGAACACCAGCGCACGCCATCGAAGCCTAACTGTGCAGCACGTCTGGGATATTTTTAGACGTTCTCAAATGCTACTTTCGGGTGGCTAACGCAATGGTTTAACCTCGTTAATTCCTGCCACGCAGGTCCACGGCGTCACACGGGGTTGAAAAAGCTTCAGAAGCTGTCATGTGTGCAGCCACCATGGGGGAAGCCAGTGCTACTCTTTACTCCACTAACTGGGTCATGGCTGATGATGCCTCTCCTGGACTGTTTTTTCCATGCGAAGAGCCAAATAACATCTTACATCTTGATCTTATATTTTTTTCCTCATGACAAGATTATTTTTTTCCCATCACCAGTTCACTGGAATAACAATGGAAATAAAATAAAATCGCTTTATAATTATAACAACATCAACAATAATTACAACAACCATTTAGTCATCTGTCTAAGGCAACTTACAACGATAAGAAACTTTTTCGCGTACATTATTCTCCAAGATTTCTTATTTTCAATTGTACCGCTGTTCCAGTCATTGCAAATTCCAGAACATATCGAATTATAGCGTTGCATTACATTCTTTTCCTTATCCGGAGTGGATCAATTGTTCTGATATCACAAACAGCAATAGCCAAATTAAACATCGATTGGCAAATTTAAAAAGAATACAGCATTTTTGCAGGTACATTGTACTGAATCTTAATTTGAAGCATGAGGGTCTGTCACCGCTACAGAAAAAAAAGTCGGCAGAGCCAAATTACTGCAGACTGTGAAGTGTTTTTACTTTCTTTTGTGAAAATATAGCAATTATTTTACACGACTGTGTGATGGAAGTGACAGCAAGCAATTCCTATGATACCAGTGTCATAAGATAGCCTTTTAGGATACAGTATAACCAGCATGCTGACATATATTATTTCAATGCCCATGGACTGACTGGTAGATTCAAAAAGGTTACTTTACAACAAAGCCTAGAAACACCTAAGGACTACACACACACACACACACACACACACACACATTGACTGAAACCGTTTGTCCCAAGTGGGGTGACAGCGAACCGGAGCCTAACCCGGCGACACAAGGCACAAGGCTGGGTGGGGAGGGGACACACCCAGGACTCCTAACAGGACTCGAACCCCACGCCAACCAGAGAGCAGGCACGGGCCAAACACGCACCCCCACCTAAGGACTAATAATTTCATTTTTTTACACAAGAAACGTTTCTTCCATTAAGTGAAAAGCAGATGTCAAACTGTGAGTTTTTTAAAGCCTTTTCAAAGTCTCATAATGTCCACTTCTATGAAAAAGATGTTTTCTGCTACCCTCACATTTTTCACTTGCCTCTTTCATTTTGTTGAACACTGCAAAGCTTTTCTGCTCACGCTATTTTCAGGTTCTTTGTAATTCAAGGGCTGTTGCTTCAGAACATTTTTCCTCCTGTTTACAGGATCCGCTTAAAAGAGACCGGTGTAACCATTTACACTGCCGTCCCAGAATCCTCCAGTTCTGAAATATTTTTCGTGAACATTGGACAACCTCTGTATCCGTGACAGCCTGGCGGTGCTTTGTCCTCCACCGCTTTTCACACACATACATTTTGAAAGGGACTCCATTTTATTCTAAAGGGTTTCGAAACGATTCCTTTTTGGAACAAGATGAAAATCGTTAGTACGTACCCCACTGAGTACTATCCTTTTTTATTGATTCAGAGCGCTGCACTTATTTCAGTGTGTGGCAAATCAATTCACTTTCAGTTGGAAAACTTGGTTACGGCAGAAACAGAAATAGGCTTTTGTGCAGTTTAGGGACCAATATTAAAAATACTTTTTAGAGTGTTTTCATTGAAATCACTGCATGCGAGTTCATTCTGCTTGTCTGTGATAGCTAAATATTGTGCCAATAAAGTTTGATGGATTGACTTGTTCCACCAGCATAAAATGCAAAATGCAGCAGCAGTACAGATGAACTGCAAGGTATGGTAGAAATAAATCAGTGCACTGTATGATTTCATGATGCTGACAGAAATAGCTCCGTGTTACGTGAATTGTTGACTATTTTCTGAGGAGAAACATAAAAGTTCATTTATGAATCATGGGTTACTTTTAAATAGTCCGCGAATCAGTTACGGCATCGCAATGAGCCGAGGGAAATTTCAAACATTTATGCACATTTTAAATCAAATTAACCTGCGGTATATGGTTGAATTAATCATGCTTAGCCTCAGCTGTCACCCATGCAATGCTCTTCTTATTGCTGCTGTCAAGAAAGTGGGACAGGATTTAGTAAATGACAGCTTCTGTGGTCCTAATAACTGTTAAAGTGTGTTTTTCAAAATGTTTAACACCATGATTTCAGCTTGGGCTTTTCCTCATTTGTACGCTACTCCAGTGTTGTCCTTTTCTTGCTGCTCAGCCTCTTATGTTTTACTCCTCTTTTCGTTGTTATTTCCCACACATTTACATTTATTTATTTAGCAGACGCTTTTCTCCAAAGCGACTTCCAATGAACTCTACGTAGGGTTATCAGCCCACACACCTTATTCACCAAGGTGACTCGCACTGCTAGATATACTACTTACAATGGGTCTCTCATCCATACATCCCTTCCCTCACCCTTATCTTCTTTCCCTCATTGCTCCGTCGCACCTGCTACCCCGCTCTCCTGCATCTCACTTTGCTCTGACCTACTGCTCCTCCGTGTTCTTTCCGTGATCTTCAGCTCATTCCCGTCATACGTCACCTTGCCCCCCTCTGCGCCGCCTTTCTAGAAAACTGACCTTCCTCCCCAGAGGCACTCTATTACTGCTTACTTCTTTGCCCTCTTCCTCCTTCTCCATACTCTCTGCCGACGTGATGCTCCTGGCACGACACCATTGAACTCTTCCTCTGTTGCCTTTCTTTGACACTTTAGTCAGCCTCTGTTTTCATCTTGGTCTACCATACCTGTCACCGACGGCTGCACAGCTCACGGAGTTCCACCCTCGGAACCTGTGCTACACCGCCAATACGGAGCCTTTTCCTTGGCCGCGGTATTTTTAATGAAGGCTCCCAGTGACTCACTTGGCAGAACCTTTAAACCAGATTTTCCATCTCTATTTTCCCCTGCCAACGAGTTCTCTGCCTAGATTTACACATCTTTCACAGAGATTATTTTCTACATATATATAATGACTTGAAAAAAGAAAAAAGAAAAAGCATCAATTGGAAAGAAAACATGATATTTTTCTGCAGTGCTGACTTCTTAACCAACATGAATAAAATATTCTTATAACTGCTATTCATATTCAGATTTATATTTGGATCAGTTTACTCTGCCCTTTGCCAGATATTTCTTTAAGAAAGAATGACTTTCTGCAAATTGATGTCATTCTGTGTTAAATTATAGATATGAGTTCGGTTAGTAACATGAAACTAGACTATTTTCTATTTAAATATCTGGTTAACATTTGCCATAGGGGAAATTTTAGGAAAGCCTAATTTGTCCCCCCAGGATTTTGAATGTTACTCCATTGCATACCTTTTCTAATACTTTTTGGTTTCCAAAAAATAACGAGCTGGAACACGCCTGATGTTACGCATACATAATAGCTGATGAACGTTTCAATACGTAAAACTTCTCAGATAACATACGAACATCAGTCTCGATGCTGCATTTGTTATGATCTAACGAAAGATCACGAAAACACACAGATTCACCGAGTTGCTGAGAAATCGACTGTTGAACACTATTACACTGACACTATTGTTGGCTGTGGCCGCGTTTAGCTGCCATTATTATGTATGTATGCATTACGCAGTATATGCCAATTTAAATCAAGGCAAGGAGGTTCAACACTTGCTGAATTCAGAACAGTCATTGCTGTAACATGCTGAATTTTGTCCAGTGTCCTTGTCCTTGATGAATACTAAATGCTTTCAAAAACATTCAGAGGACATTTAGCTGCAAATACTAATTTCATGTTCGTTTTTACGAGAGCACATTCGGGATAACCGAGGAAGATTTTGCAGGAAGAAATCAGGTATATACGTATAAGAATCCACATTTGAGTTCAACATGGAATGTAACAGTACGATTTCGTAACTAGAACGATGACGGCGCACCCTGGCGCTGGGAAAGTTGTGAAGTTTCACTTGCTGTTACATGTTTTTATCCACTGATGTTTATTGCACAGAAACAATTGCACTGACATTCCACCTGGTTCCACAATTCTCACGCAATAAAATTATTCTTGTAGATTTAAAATAAAGGCACTAATTGAAAATGTCTGTGTTTTTATAATAACACAGGAGGGTCAGGTGATAACAAGACATGTCCATCTGACCATTGTAGAAAGAGCCCTCAGAACACATTTATGTCATTTTAGCTTAGCCAGGACAGCTGAGCTTCTAGCACTTTTTCTTCCCCCTGTATCAGCCTTAGGAACCTGGCTCCTCTCTTCCATTGTCTTCTGAATTTCTCCTATGCTTGTTTTTCACTAGGGTGGCATGGTGGCACAGCAGGGAGTGTTGGTGCCTCACATTTTCTGGCCTGTAGGTTTGGACATGGATTCAAATCACAATCAGTCTGTGCCTGTGTTTGCGTTTCCCCTCAGTGCTCTGGTTTCCTCCCACCATTCAAAGAATCGGTGACTGAAGTTGCCATGAATGTGTGTGACTGCTTTGTAATAGACTTGGGTCAAATCCAGGGTGTAGCCAGCCTCACGTTCTATGTTTCTGGGATATGCCCCAGACCACGACAGCCCTGCACTGGAAATGTGTTTACCGATAATGAATGAATGATACTGTTTATAAATGTGTATAGTTACTATCGCTAATACTACTTGTTCTGTGTTTTTCCACAGAACTATTTTAAAAACCAGAAGTCAGCATGCTGAGAAGAGCACTATAAAAAACGTAAATTTCACTGAACTTGCATAAAAATATTTAGAGTAAATAACCAGAATTAATACTTTTGTTATGTGAAAATGATCTTTTCCTTCTGC